>NC_092814.1:336262740-336935865 GCF_023375885.2 Dermacentor andersoni
CGCCTTTCGGGCGAAACTGCGTCTTTTCTGTTTATATGAAGACCAAGGGGAATACTGGCCGAGCCAGTATTCTTTGATGCCTCGGAACAATATATTACAGTCGCAAATGAAGCTTCTCTTCTTCCGAAGAGAGAGGGCTGAGCGGATTCCGGATGTGAAATAGCATTTCGATATTTACTTGTCACATTTTGGCTGACGGAAGCAAAAGTATAGCTTTTGTTCGAAGTTGTGCGGTCCTACTTTTTTGCGCAATATCCATGAACGATCCACTACATGTCCGGGGTTGCTTTTCATTCGCGCAGGAGCAGTCGCGAAAACGGAGCCATGCGCGAAATACGTTGTTGTAGACAAGTACATGCATTTTTACCGTTTTAGGAGCTCTTTTTTTGTGTGTGAGGAATAATGTGTACCCAGTCGTTGCTCTCTTAAGCGACTGCGTTGCATCGCTTTACGACTACATCTTCGGTTCCAGAAATACCTCTTGTGGTTGGGTCTGGGTCCACACGTACCTCTGTAATTACGCTTACTTTGAACTCATTTAGTGCGACAGTTGCAGGCTCTCATAGCCGCGGAGTTTCTTACCCTATTACCTAAAGGGAAATATGGCACCACCATCTATGCAAGTTTCCGAACGGGCATTGTGCAGCCTTGAAAATGAAGAGATGTGCTTTTTTCTTTTTATTAGACGTGGCGTGGCCTAGAACAAACGGTCAGGCTATACATCTTAATTTCTTAAGACGAAATCTTCCGAAAAAAAAATTCACGCAGGAACTGCTCTGCAAGTTGTCTAAGCATGCGTAAGCGTTGCGCCGCTTTCTCATCTCCACGCAGCCCGGTGTCATTATCAATGTATTGGAACTTGATTCGACCAGCATAAACTCTCATCAACGCTCATCGGTCGTTATCAACCTTATCGAACTTGATCCGACCCTTATCAACTATTATAGGTCTTTATCAACCTGGATGTCCAGCGATGCTGTTTCAAAACCACCCCTACAATTGCTGAGGGGTGTATGATGGTTCGGATGCTCGTTTTGAGTTTGTTCTTTATTGAAACGTGTGCTGCTCTTTGTGCTGCACGGGTGATTTCAATTAATGTATCCACTGTTAGCTTCACTTTGCTGAGCGCTTGTAGCCTTTGCTTTACGTGGGTATGAGCCATTGTTTAGGGGGGTACGAGCCATTGCATTCGTTTTACATGACGGACGGACAAATTTCTCGTTGGGCAGGCATGCTTACGCACTTAAAAGGTTTGAATCATGCTCACTGCGTCTTCCATTAAAGTTTATTCATATATATGCATGAGAAAGAGCGGAAAAGGAAAACAGGTTTCTCACTGAGCGGCGACCTCCACCTCTGTCGTCCAACTTTAGCGGCCGACCGTTAGTTTTTTAGGTTTCACATAATTGTACATACAAGCACAGGTCTTCATGCTGAATGAAAATTGTTTTTGTGTAACTATAATTATTAATATTATTATTATTATTATTATTATTATTATTATTACTTTATTATTATTATTATTATTATTATTATTATTATTATTATTATTATTATTATTATCTGTTGCAGTAGTAGTGTTAGCGTCACGGGTGTTCCTGGCACTCAAGCATTGATAATTGACGAGGGCTGGGCGGCGACAAAAAATTTTCGCCAGTGTAATCGAATTCTTTCAGTCGAATATTTAATTGATTATTCAGATTTGTTTATATATTTGTGTGCGTGAGCTGAACAAATAAATAAAACTGGCATGATGTGAATATCAAATTACAAAAGAAAAGGAAGAAAAAGACGGCGCGATTTCAATGGACAGTTGCCTGGCAGCAATACTGCCTGACTAGACATATCAAGCAAATGCAGCTTACTAGAATGCAGTCGAACAGTCTAACATGGCGTGCGAACACTCGTTGACTTTCTCCATAGTAGTAGAGAGTTCTTTTTAAAAAGAAAAGGTCATACCAGCTGCATTGAAGAGGCGTTCGCGTGGTGGTGGTCTTTCTCTCAGTTGCATTGAAATGCAGCGCGCATGAGTGGCATGTGTTACCGAGACACAATGGCGCCGTCTTAGTCGGAACATTGAAGCACTATCTTTCGCTGTTTTTCTTGCTGTTGAACAAACAAAGCGGAGGCATTGACTGCAACGTTTACCTGGTTTCGCTTGTGACCTCATGGAGTTGGTGGAGATCAAAATATGAAACGCTATTAAAGCTTTAGTCGATTATCTAGAGCGCGAATCTAAGAATCGCAAAGCGCTAAACAACAACAACAACAACAACAACAACAACAACAACATTAATTGGTTTAAGTGAAAGGATTCACAGAGAAACTGGCAGCTGCCTGTGGTAAACCTAATGGCTTCAAAGAAAGGCGGCAAGCTTAAACAGTACATGTGCGGAAAAAAGAATCAAATAGAAAGAGCCAAGCCGGAAGAAAGAGGGACGTCAGTAAATTTATTAGTGACGCTGGAAGGGTACTTAATCAACTCGCGCTAAAAGAAAGTTACGTACTCAACAACAGATACAAGAGGGAGGCTCGCAGCTTCAAGTTGGGTCTTTAAGCACAGAAGAAAGCAAAATTGCACAAATTGTGCAAGAGACGCTGCCTGGGTCACAAATGTTGACAAGCTGAAGAAAGTAAAAGAGATAAAAGAGATAAAGTGATAAAATTTTCTGCCTAGTCGACAGTCCGACGTGGTTGCCTTAAATTACCCCTCTCCAAGCCCGCTGAATATTGCGGTGATACATAGATGGATGGATGGATGCTATGAGCGTCCCCTCTTCAAACGCGGCGGTTGGTTGCGCCACCAAGCTCCTGCTCTTATTTTGCCTCATCTATTGCTTATCTTTTCAAAAACAAAGCTTTACTTTGCGAACCTCTCCGGGTTTCGTGACCGCGGGAGCTGCGCGGCTGTTCTGTCGCCGAATAGGACAACCACGAGATGGCGCTCGCCTCCGCGCATCCGCGGTAATGAGGAAGTAAACGCCTCCTGCGGATAGAATGGATTGCATTTGCGCTACATACGTATGCGCATGCTGCCTCTCAAACCACGATGCGTTCAAGGCGTCCGGCGTGCATGTACGTGCTTCTCCTTCCTTGTTGTATCTCGCTTTATAAGTGTGTGTTATAAGGCGTCCTGATCTCGCTTCGAAAAATGAGCCTCCCTTTGAGTTATAATAAATTGTTTCTTTCCTGATTTCATTTCGTTTTTCCTCTTAAGTAGTTACCCATAGCAGATTTCTTTTCCATTGCCGCCACCTATGCGATTGTTGCAGCCTCTCGGACTTTGCGTTTGACGTTCTTTGTTGCCATACAACCTATACTATACCGGTCGCATAATTGCTGGTAAGCTTCCTAGCTCTATTCCTCCCCTGTGAGTCAATGTTTTCTTTTTCTGTACAAATACCTGAAAGTTCTCCCAGCACATTTACTTTTCTTCCTATTCCTCAGTCGTTCTTCAACATCAATTTTACTCTGAGCTGCCCTCACTTCAAAACTTGTCCAGCTCATATCACCCTGCGCAGCTTCATTTGCAGTCTTCCCGTGAGCACCCAATACGAGACGCCTCACTGACCCTTGGTTGCCATCGTGTCCTGATTGTACCCCCGATTTCAAGCAAACAACCGCATTTCAAAATGTGAGCCCTGGAACTGTTACACCTTTCCACACAGCCAGGAGCACCACGTACCTGTTCTATCCCCATAGCGCCCTGTGCTTCATTATGGCCGCATTTCTCTTCCCTTTTGCTCTTATTGTTTTTTCCTGTTTTTAAATATATCTATTGCCTTTGTTTATCCATACACGAATTTATTTGTATTCTTTTACCCGAGGTATTTCTCGGCCCTGTATTAACACTGTCTGTTCACTGTTTTCATTGAATAACATAAAACTTGATTCCTTAACGCTAAATTTCAATCCCAAATTCTCACCTTCTAGCTGTCCACAGATATTAGCCTGACATTGCATATCACTTTGCTTGTTAGCAAGCAACACAATATCGTCCGCATAAAGCAAATCTGGAAGCTGCTGCTCTACTCTTGTGCTCGCATGTTTGTATGAGAGATTAAACTTGATATCACTACCTTCTAGCGCCCTCTCCATCCTCACCATGTACGTCATAAATTGCAGCGGGGATAGAGAGAATCCTTCTTTCAGCCACTTAGTGATATCAACTTTCAACTCGCTCCTCATCCCTTCCCATTCAACGCAAACGGTATTTTCTAGGTAAATCTTCGAAAGCTGTATACAGTCGTTGACTAAGCCTACCCCTTGCAGAATATCTCACGAAATGTTGCGCTCTGCGTTATCATAGGCTCCAGTAATGTCTGAAAACGCCACACACAACGGTCTTCATTCTTCTTTGGCTATTTCATTGAACTGAATAAGAATAAGTTATCATCGAGACGCCTGCCGATCCTGAAGCCATTTTGAAGTTCTCCCAATATGCCATTATGTTCTGCCCATGCTTGGAATTTTATATTTAATCGCCTGCATTGCTAACCTGTATGTTACCGATGTGATGGTCAACGGCCTTTATGAGTGAAGTCTGCGTTTTCCCCCTTCCCTTTGTAAATTAAATGTATTCTACTTTGTGGCCAGCTGTCTGGTATATTCGTCTATCTTTTTAAGGTTATTTCTACTGCTTTCAACAAAGCTTCCTTACGTTTTGGTGAAGGTCCTTAATTAGCCTAACTAGGACCTCGTCTAACTTTGTGGCTGCATGCTTAGGAATTTTATCTTCGGCTTCCTTCCAGTTTAAATTTCTCAGCACCAGCTCCTTGTCCATTTGGTTCTCTGGACCCACCTCGTCATTGCACTGAAATGATTCGGCTGTAATATCTCGGATGTAATTTAATGCCGCTTTCCCTTCCAGTTTGTTTCCATATTGTCTAGAATATGTTGTATCGTTCCTGACTTCCTGCCTAATAAGTTAATACACGAAGTGCATGGAGCCAGGCAAACAATGCCTCGCAATAAAAGAAAGCAGGTACTTGCGTCTACGATACGAGGCTGGTGACTGCGTGACCTACCTGGTCAAGATGAGTACATTTGCTCACAAGCGTTTGTCTTTAAAACCAAGCGGAAACTTAGAGATACCACGTTCTTCGCCTTGCAGCACACAACTCAAGCGTTCTAGGCTAGAACCTAGACGTCGTACATGTCGAAATTTGTTGAACATGCTCTCAAGCAACTGCAAGCAGGTCTTGCACTGAGGGCCACCAAGAAGCTAAGCCTTTTCACAAATAGTCTTTCTTCTATTTCTTTTCGCTACCGCACGCATGTATGTGAGTGAGATCGAGACGACGATAAAAAAAAAAAAGGGAACTTCAGCACGCGCCTGGAAGGTGCTTCTGCTGCGTGCTAAGTGGAGATAACGTCTAGCAATGGATGGAAACAACTTTATCTTAAATCCGGCAAAGTTTAACGACCAGGGCTCGGGTCTCCCATGAGGGGACTTCGAGGCCTTGCCTCGTCGCCGCCTGTCGGGCCTGCTGGACAGCCCATTCTTGCGTCTTGAGGTTGGAGCTGCGCTGAGCGGCAGTCCACTTCGATGCAAGAACCTCCGGTGCTACTGCCATTATATCTGATATAACACGACACTCCCACAACATGCGTGAGAGCGTCGCTCTAGTTGCCTGACATAACTCGCAAAGAGCACTCTGGTATTGCGCGGGGAAAATGTGCCGCATTCGCACCGGACTGGGGAAGCCTTGTGTTTGCAGTTGTCGCTAGACGACTGCCTGGCGACGTTTCACTTTGGGGTGAGTTGGGGGCAATATCCGCCTGGCTAGCTGGTAGTGCTTGGGGATGTCATTGTATCTGACCAAGCGTTCTCGCGTGTTTAGAACCAGGAGTTCCGAACTCGAAGAGGCGTTCTCCGATTCTGTGAGGCGGGTCTGTTCTCGCGCAGATTGGTGTGCTACCTCGTTCAAGTTAGGGGGCCCTCATCGGTGGGAGTGGCGACGTGCGCTGGGAACCAGATGATCGCGGTGCTATCGAAGTGTTGTCTACCAGCTTTCCTTAGGATCTGGAGAGCTTCGGAGGAAATGCGCCCACGCGCGTAGTTACGAACTGCGGATTGTGAGTCACTAAGAACTACCTCTCAGAGGGGGTCGGTAAGCGCAATCGCTACCTCTTCCGCTGTTTGCGGGTATTTCGTTGTGACACTACACGCGTGCTTAAGCCGAGAGTTAACGTCTACGACTACCGCCGTGAAGCGGTGTTCTCGTGTGTATCCTGCCGCGTCTACGAAGCGCGTGATCGTCTTCCCACCAAAGGAGCGCGGCAGTGCCTTGGCACGGGCCTGGCATTGGTCCCCATTATATTCAGGGTGCATGTTTCGAGGGATAGGGGCGACGATCAGCGGGTCGCTGAGGTCGGGTGGAATGACCTGTTTCTTACCGTTTTGGACATGGTAATTTAAGCCGAGTGTCTGCAGGATGTACCGGCCCGTGGCTGTCAGGGACATGCATTCGAGTTGCGAGGCTCTTTGCGCATCCACTATTTCCTCAAGCGTGTTGTATACCCCCAGCTGTAGCAGACGAACAGGGCTTGTGGACTCCGGTACGTAGGCCAAGGGCGATCTTGTAAGTCTTGCGTATAACGGTGTTGATTTTCTCCCTTTCGGTGACATTCCAGTTGTGGCAGGCAGCCACATAAGTAAGAAGTCATTTCCCCGAAAGTCCGGGGCGCCCTGCTCACTCGTCAAAGCGCCATGAAGCGAGAGCGCGCGTATGCCAGGCGCCGGGCCTACAGCTTCACGTGCTCATCAGCACCGGGGCATCTGGCGAGCACTCCTGCAGCTTCGTCTCGACCAGAAAGGTGGACCACTGGTGCCGGTCATCGTCTGCTCTGGCCAGCGAAATCATGGCCAGCTGGGAGGAGCTCCTAAGCACGGTGCACGCCGACTGGAGCGGCAGACGCCGCACGGAGCGCCACGACCACCAGGACAGCGTGCGAGCGGCTGGATCAACGTCGTGCCTAGCTCCTTCCGGAAGCTAAACCTGCGCAAGCACAGCGGTTATGACGTCATCGAGAGGGTACACTTCGTGGGTGAGCGTAGCCAGAAGACCGTGCCGGGGTTTAGCCACATGAGTTCTTCGTAGCCGCGCTGTTGTTCATCCCGCTGGTGAGCCCGACGTCGGCGTCCGTGACCAGCTGCCGCTAGAGAGTTGGCGTTACCCTACGAACACGTGGACTCGTTCACCGTTCCTCAAGCGTCCTTGAGGTGTTGGTTCTGCCGGCCAGCCGCATCAGCACTGCTATATTTTTACCTGTAAATCGACGATAATTTAAGAAATGTTTGTACTGTGTTTGTTTTTATAATTGTGAAATTGTCCGTATCTGTAAGTGAAATATAACACGACTTCGTGCCTGAGTCGTCTCTTACTTAACAGCACCCCGCGCGGTGCCTCATTGAAATTACGGCATGTCCGAGGTCACAAGCCATGGTGGAACTCTTTGGAAATTTAAATTCACGTTCCCGTGAAAGAACCCCCGGTGGTCCGAATTTCCGGAGTCCCCCACTACGGCGTGCCTCATAATCAGGCCATGGTTTTGGCGTAAAATCCCATAACTTAGTTTTAGCTCTGCACTCCCGGTATTTCCAGGTCATGGTCGGCATGGGCATTATCAGCATGAGGTAGCATTCTTGAGGAAAGTAGCGAGTGCTGAGTTTTTAAGAAACCAAGCGCAAGAAAGACAGATTAAAGACATATTACGATTAATGTTTGGGGAGAAGATACACCTCCAAATGGGGAAAGCTTTTTGTGTGTATCTTTTTCTTAACCCTTGACAGGTAGTACCTACATGGTTACAGGACCTTTCAGTGCAACTTGCCTAGCACTTGGTAAGCACATATTTCCCACGAACTTATCCTTTATATTTGCCATGACTGGACTTCAAGATTGTCACTTGGCGGCACTTCGTCCTTTTCCTTCTTCTGTATCTAAAGTGCGCGTGGACTAAGCCAACTGAGCTCGTTCGTTTGCATCGTGAACACGAATTGTGGGACGATGACACACACAGCTTTATTAATTAGCGCAAGAAGTCGGTCCCATATGCTGCGCGAGAAAGAAGAAAAACAAGAATATTAGCAGGGAAGCATGGTTGTTATTAGATGACGTATAGGAAAATAAGAGGCAGGAAGAAGCGGGGAACTCTTTAAAGCACCCCGCTCTGGTGAGAGCGCTGCGATAGGAGCAGCGGCCGCGCACTCTTGCCTCAATCATCGCTGTAGCGTTCACGAAACGTCGCTGAAGCGCTCGCTTGTGCCGTAAACCGCTTCGTAGCGCCGATTTCAGCTGGACGGTACCTGAGCTCGAACGAAGCACTGCATACCTGCGCAAAGAAGGTTAAAAAAAGCCGCAGTTTTTCCTGAAAGGCAGAGCATTGATTGCGACAGCAAATTATCAGACAGCTATACGAAGTAAGGTCAGTAGTTTTATCAAGCGTATAAATTGCATAAGGATGAACTGACCAACTAAATTAACAAGTATGACGTAACGCGCACACCGGCAAACACGACCACATCTCACTCGATGGCCGCGGATACTCGCTGTCAGAACACTGGCATGATGAAGGCCAGCAGCATAGGCGAACGAACTGCCTGTAGCTTCAACGCGGCTCCAAGACTTGAGATCGCGCCATCTCAACATTTTGGAGGCGCGGGCTCTCCTGCCTCCCTTCCCCCTTAGGGCGCGTGCAACCCTCCTCCTGCTACTCCTCCCACCGCACAACACTGGGTGAGTGGGAAGACGACCCACGTCAAACGATCGTATTTCTCACCCTCTCACATTTTTCCTCGCACCTACGGCATACAGCGTACCCGGCCACGGCGGCCTCATTTCGATGGGGGCGAAGTGCGAAAACACCCGTGTACTTAGATTTAGGTGCACATTAAAGAACCCCAGGTGGTTAAAATTTCCGGAGTCTCCCACTACGGTGTGCCTCATAACCAGAAAGCGGTTTTGGCAGGTAAAACCCCATAATTTAATTTTTAATTTAGCATACAGCGTCGCGGGGCGTCATAGGATCGTATTGTACTCTAACTTACGGAACAGCACGGCGACGGTGAAAATTTGCCTGGAGTGCGTCGTGACGGCACGCCACAACTTCGCTCATACACCGGCTTTCCCAGAGCGTCGGGTCTGCGTGAACTTAAAAACCAATGGTCGGAGGAGCATGTGCCCTCCGTGGAGTAAGTAAACGAGCGGAAAAGTAAGCGTGGCTCAGTAGCCTAGCTATAGTCATGCCATTCTCGTCACGCTGTCGTGGCTCCGTTGTCGTCACACTGCAATTCCTTCTATAACAGGCGTAATGCGGAGGTTGCGGGTTCGGCTCGCACTGGCAGCAACTTATCTGTTTGTCCCCTTTCATTTCCCTTTCCCCCTTTTATTGTTTTCTACATTTAAATTTCAAACACCACTAATGTTTCCCCGATGCTCTTCTTGGCTTCATGGCTTGTTGGGCATATATATATATATATATATATAACGAAGGGATTTAGGCGCCCGCGGTGGCTGATTTGTTTCTTCACAACGAACGCTCCCACGTATACCCAAGCGCCCACTGCACTGTGTACAGACATCACCAACGCGCTCTGCGCTAGCCTAACGGCAATGCTAGCCATGCACTTGACGAGCGCACCTGCTCGTCCTGCTGCGCTGCTCCAGAAATCGCTCGCAACTTATACGCTTATTGGTTGTAACGCATCAGCGTGTGAGAAGGCTGCCGCATACGTCGCAGGTGATGAAGACGTGATTATTTAATCGTAACTGACGACTGACGGCGTCCTGAAAGCCATCTAAGGATGAAAGCACCGGAATGTCAACAGAGCCACAGTGACGAAGATCCCGCAAACAAACCAAGAATCTTGACGGCAAGGGAGGCGATAGCGGCATCCGGCGATCTGCAGATTTAACTCCTGCGTTTCACCGCGAAGCGGGCTGTCAATTTCGGTACGTGGCTTCAGTCGCTTAATTATGTAAAAAAAAAAAGTGGGCATCAAAACAAAAGCGACTTATTTCACTAAGTGTCTCTTCATTTCATGTTTAATAAAGGTTTTTACTGTTGAACAATCTTAGTCTGCTCTGTTGTGCGTGGTACGCAGCGCGACCATTAGAACGAAGTGGCCTTCATGACTAAAAATATTGTAGGTCCCGAGAATTTCGTTATACAGGCGTTCGACTTTACATACATCCATATGCGAATACATACATACACGCTCTTTTAAGCGTGTATCCTCCCTCTACCTCCTACCACGTGACCCACTTCACACACTTCACGCAGATACACTTTATTCCGCTTTGACATTCCCAATGCAAAGGCATTAGTGATCCTCTCATTCTCTATAACCTAGGAAGAGCAACAGTCAATACACTCTTAGACAAATGTACACCCCTTGGGGTATATATTTGCCACGCAAGAATAATCGTCATCTGTCTTGCTTGCATTTCCTTTCTTGAAAACGCTGCACTCGCTACTTTCCTGTCGAGGATGCTGTGCCATGGTGATAACGCGCATGCCGTTCGTGACTGGGAAGTACCGGGCTCACAGCGTTAAAGAAAGGAAATGCGGACAAGACAGATGGCGATTATTGTTGCGTGGCAAGATACGACCCAAAGAATGTAATTTTGCTTAATAGTACAGGAGTGGCTTAACGAGCGATTGACATTGAAGCGTTTCGTTTACAACGACGCGACGGGAGCTAACGGCGTTCAATTCACTTGCGGTCACTATCTCGCACAACTGTCGGCAAATTGTGTCAAATTTTCGCCCATGTAATACAATTCAGTGAGCGGCGAGCCAAACCGAAGCACATGACGTAGCAAGATGGGGAGTGAGGGTGTATACGTGATAAAGTCACGTGGCCGCAGAAACATGACACAAAATAAAATACTGAGGTTTGACGTGCCAAAACCCAAATCTGATTATGACGCCGTAGTGGGGGGCTTGGGAATAATTTTGACCTCCTGAAGTTCTTTAACGCGCACTTAATTATAAGTACACGCGAGCGTTTTCCCGCCTCGTCCCGATATCTTAATTTTGATACTAAAATTGTCTAGAAATCCCGGACCTGACGTCGCCCACATTACCGTGTCGCCACGACAGAGCGAAATTTGTTGACGCCATGCAGGTTCCGTATGAGGACGTATACAAGTCAAGCACGAGGGCTGGGCGCGCTTCTTACGGCGTTCGGAGGTGGCAGCAGCAACGAGCGCACGAATGGAGCGAGTCGATGTATCCTGATGACACGACGCGTCCACCTCCTTGGTACGGAAACCCTCACTGCTTTGTAGAAACTAAGTGCATAAAAAATATTTGGAGCGCTCTGGCGAATTGCGATTACTTTTCTAGGCTGTTGGAATCGCACCGCTGGCACGAGTTGTTGCAAACTCAGCGCTGACGCCCGTTATTGCAAACGGGTCGCAAGCCCCAAGGGTAGCGTTGGCCTGGCGGCCTGGGGCACTGGAAGCATCCGAAGGTCCCGGCAAAGTATGAGTCGACTGGTAACAGAACAACTGGTTTATTCTAACATCGCAAAAGAGCGCGCGGTCAGGTCGACCGAAGTGAGAGACGGGAGAGCACGTAACTCAACGGAAGAAATCGGAGCCTCTCTCCCGGCGTCCGGGGCCAGCTGCTTTTATAGTCTCGGAGTCGAGGGCAAGAGGGAACGCCTCGATAGAGGCGCACGTGACGGGGCACGGACACGCTGAGAGACATGTTGAGACGAGTGTAGTGATGCATCGCCAAGCTGGCGCCTGTCAGACCTCCTCGCTTCACACTTGGGGAGCTCATCTCCCCGGCTGCCGCGCTTTGACAAGCGTGGGCACACACACACACACGCACACACGAAGACACGTGGCACTGAAACACGCCTGGACGCGCTTGGCGGGAGCTCCGAACGGGCCAAAATGTCCGCCGCTTTGGAACGAAGCCCCGGCGTCCGTTGCATCCGCGCCGGCTATACCGCGCGTCGTAGGCGAAACGTAACAGACCGCCCCGCCGGGGGAAGGAGATCCCGATGGTCAGGGGACTGCATCCGCTGTCCGGAGGGATGTCGCTTGATGATGCTCATAACCGAAGTCGGTCGTCCTTCGGCGTTTCTTGAGCGCAGCGCAGAGAAGGCCTCGTTCTCTCGTTCAGGTTCACACAGGACACTGCAAAGTGACTTCGGGAGAGTTGACATTTTTGTTCTCGTTCACGGCAAGCGTTAGAACTACGCCGAAAGTCAACCGCTCAGTCAGCAAGCACGGCACAACCCTCACTAAGCCCTGCCAGGCTCTTTCCCCTTTTATACTACTGCCTAGTTCCTTACAGTAGTTGAGCAGCACTCAGAACGCGTCCACAAATCGGAAAATTGCACTAGAAAGCACATCATCACTTTGAAACACTACACAAAAGCAATATGTTAAAAATCCTGCCTCAGGAAGAAAAACATCAGTAACAAACAATTTTGAGGCTGATTCCCACGTTAGGGGCTTCGACTTAAGCCATCGGCGTTACCGTTGAGACTCCCCTTTTTGTAACGCCCCTCAAAGGAATGTTGTTGCAAAGCGAGGCTCCAGCGCAGGAGGCGGCCATTTGTGGAAGAGATGGTCTGCAGCCATTGGAGAGGGCAGTGATCCGTATCGAAGCATGCGAAGCGGAGATCGCAGCGAGCGACCGTACACTAGCTCAGCTGGCGAAAACCCCGTAGCCGCATGCGGCGCGGTCCTTAATGCAAACTTCACCCCAGGCAGACACAGCTCCCAGTCAGTTTGATGTTCAAAACACAATGCTCTCAACACGCGCTTCATGACGGAGTGGAGCTTTTCAACGGAATTCGACTGTGGGTGGTACACTGAGCTGTCTAACAGCTTTACCCCGCACCTTTCGAGAAAGGCTGTCGTCAAAGCGCTAGTAAACACTGTGCCCTGATCTGATTGGATTTCCGCAGGAAAACCAACTCGCGCAAATATCGACAGTAGTGCATTGACTATCTCAACTGAGCTTAGTTCTTTAAGCGGCACTGCTTCAGGGAACTTTGTCGCTGGGCAGATCACAGTCAAAATGTGTCTGTACCCCGTGGTTGTTACCGGCAGAGGTCCCACTGTATCAATAACGAGCCGTCTAAAAGGCTCCGTAATGATAGGTACCAACTTCAACGGCGCCCTCGATTTGTCCCCTGGTTTGCCCACCCGCTGACAGGTGTCACATGTCTTCACAAAGTTGTCTGCGTCCCGAAAACACCCTGGCCAATAGTACTCCTGCAAGAGACGGTCCTTAGTTTTCTTAACTCCTAGGTGTCCGGACCACGAACCCCCATGCGACAAGCGCAACAGATCCTGACGGTAGCACTGAGGCACGATCAGCTGATCGAACTCCACTCCTCTGCGGTCTAGATACTTCCGGTACAGGACCCCACCTCTTTCCACAAAGCGAGCATTTTTCTTGGCGATACCTTCCTTGACAATGCAGCGTATGTTTTCTAGGCTGCCATCCTTCTTTTGCTCGGCTATCAAAGCCGCCCGGCTGACTTTTAGCAACCTGTTAAGTCCATCTGACGTAGGCGCGATGAGCAAATCTGCAGATAGCTCTTCTAACTTTCCCGTGTCGGGCATTTCCTCTCCAGTATCTGGTGCCTTCAACGCTACAGGCTCAATTTTATTCAGTTCGGGCGTGCTCTGAATATCAGCTTGCTGCGCCTCTGACCCTTTCTCATTGCACGACAACGTCGGCCCCGCAACTACCGCCTTTGCAGCGAGCTCCCGAACCTTCGATCTGGTTAAGGCCTGAACGCTAGCCTCACCAAACAAAAGCCCCTTCTCGCGCAGGAGGTGATCGGACCTGTTCGAAAATAGGTACGGGTACTGGGGGGGGCAGCATAGATGACACTGCGGCCTCCGTCTCAAGCGCTCCGAAAGGTCCTTCAATAAGCACTTTTGCTACGGGCAGACACACGCTATGAGCTTCCACGGCTTGCTTGATCCATGCACACTCGCCCGTGAACATATCGGGTTCTACGTAGGAGGGGTGAACTACATCCATTGTAGCTGCGGAATCGCGAAGCACTCGGCACTCTTTCCCGTTCACGAGGAGGTCTCGCATGTAAGGCTCGAGAAGCTTCATGTTCTCGTCAGTGCTGCATAAGGACAAAAACACGACTTTTGTTTTTGTTTCTGGACACTGCGCCGAAAAGTGACCCGGCTTCTGGCACGTATAACAAACGCGCGCTTGCCTCGTCTCGAACCGCTTTCTGCGTTCGGCTTCGGCTGCCGCCGTCTCCTTACGTTCGGTCGGACTGCTTTCACTCGCATCCGCACTACGTGTGTCCCCCTTTGCTCTCATGGGCGTGAACTTCGGCCTCTCAAACTTGGAGCCAAATTCACCCTTTTGACCGTCCTTAGCTCCGCGAGCCCGACGCGTCACAAACTCCTCGGCTAGCTCGGCGGCTCTAGCCACCGTACTAACGTCTGGCCTATCCAAGACCCAGTACCGCACGTTCTCAGGTAACCGACTATAAAACTGTTCTAGCCCGAAACACTGCAGAACTTTCTCGTGGTCACCAAACGCTTTCTCTTCTTTGAGCCACTCCTGCATGTTTGACATTAGCCTGTAGGCAAACTCTGTATATGACTCACTTCTGCCTTTCTCATTTTCCCGAAACTTCCGACGGAACGCCTCCGCTGACAGCCTGTACTTTTTTAGCAGACTCGATTTCACTTGGTCGAAATCCTCTGCCTCCTCTCTCTTCAAGCGAGCGACTACGTCGGCCGCCTCGCCGGGTAACAAAGTGAGCAAGCGCTGTGGCCACGTTTCCCGAGAGAACCCCTGCTTCTCGCACGTTCGCTCAAAGTTAACCAGGAACAAACCAATGTCCTCTCCAAGCTTAAACGGCCGCATCAGGTCAGTCATTTTGAACAATACTCGTTCTCCTGCACCGTGTGCCTGACTTCCATTACGAGCGCGTTCCATCTCTACCTCGAGACGCTTCATTTCCAAAGCGTGTTGACGGTCGCGCTCTTTTTCTTGTTGCTCTCGCTCTATCTGTTCTTTACGTTCACGCTCTTCTTTTTCTTTCTGTTCTTTAAGTTCACGCTGCTGTCGTTTTGCCCGCTCCTCAATGGTCTCAAGGCATTCCGACAGCTCGTCATCCTCAGCTTCTAACTCAAGAATAGCCCTTAGCAGTTCTGGTTTTCTGAGTTTGTCTGAGACATCCAGACCCAACTCTCTTGCAAGCTCCAGCAATTTCGGTTTGCGCAACGACTTCAAATCCATGGCTGCTCTGAATGCTGCTTTCTCTACTGCCTACTATTGTCTTGCCGCAAACTAACCCGGCAGCAACGACAACCACAATTACCAGCTCTGTTTCTGACACTAACAAAAGCCTGGCAAAACTCAGAAGAAGAAAGTCCCGCACTCACCAAACCTCGCAGCCAAGAATTCAGCGCAGTCGTTCCGCTGCAGGCAACCAGTCATCACACAGGGCTCGTTGCACTGCTCCCGGATGGTCGTTGTGCTGCTCAGCATATAGTCAACCGCATCTCTTCGCTGCTGGCCTCCGTTGTCGCGATCTCACCGCTGGCAACCAGCTGTTGGAGTCTCGGTGCTGACGCCCGTTATTGCAAATGGGTCGCAAGCCCCAAGGGTAGCGTTGGCCTGGCGGCCTGGGGCAATGGAAGCATCCGAAGGTCCCGGCAAAGCATGAGTCAACTGGTAACAGAACAACTTGTCTATTCTAACATCGCAAAAGAGCGCGCGGTCAGGTCGACCGAAGTGGAGAGACGGGAGAGCACGTAACTCAACGGATGAAATCGGAGCCTCCCTCTTGGCGTCCGGGGGCAGCTGCTCTTATACTTTCGCAGTTGAGGGCAAGAAGGAAGGCCTCGTGACGAGACCACGTGACGGCGGGTACGGACAGACTGAGAGACACGTTGAGACGAGTGTAGTGACGCATCGCCAAGCTGGCGCCTGTCAGACCTCCTCGCTTCACACTTGGGGAGCTCCTCTCCCCGGCTGCCGCGCTTTGACAAGCGTGGGCACACACACACACACGCACACACGAAGACACGTGGCACTGAAACACGCCTGGACGCGCTTGGCGGGAGCTCCGAACGGGCCAAAATGTCCGCCGCTTTGGAACGAAGCCCCGGCGTCCGTTGCATCCGCGCCGGCTATACCGCGCGTCGTAGGCGAAACGTAACAAGGCCTTAACGGGGTTTCGGCCTTCGTTTGACGGCAAGAACCGACTAGTCGAAAATGTCTTGACGGTATTCCTTTAAGTGAACTTGACTCCAACAAGCTCTCTTGTCTTTCTGTGCATTCGCCACGCGTGCTGCTTAAACGATGCAAGAGTGTGGGGCTCCCGCAAAGCTTCAGTTAGGCTAATTAACTGTTCTCACTATTTATCGTTAGTTATATACGTAGACCACCATATAGCTTTCGATCTTCGAGCTTTGTAATTGGCCCAGCCGAGGGCATACACACCCATATCGGCGGAACCAACGCGGCTCACGTTAATTTGATTTGAACTGGTTTTTAAATGTTCGCACGTTAGGTGGAGGGTTAACAACAAAAAAAAAAGATACCTTTGCGTCACCGTAGCAAGTTAGCGGGAGCACGGAACGTGCGCCTTAAGCCGTGGGACTCCTGCGTTCTCTTGCAACGGCACGCCCCGTGCGTCCCTCTTACAAATGGCGCATACCTGTTCGGCACGCATCGTGCGCTCCAACTCCAACTCCTCTCCCAGCGGCGCCGTGCTCGGAGGGATGGCGGCCCGCCGGAACGCGGCGCGCAACGCCTCACGAAGCCAGAAGAGGCAGGCGGACACGTAGGAAGGGGGCCTCTCGCTGGTCGTCACCGCCAACCTGTGGTAGTAGGTGCTGCGGAGGACCACACATAATCTCTGAAAGGGCGCCTCACCAGGCCGCATAACAAACTAGCAAATACGCTGAAACTTGTTACGTGGCCTCTAGGGAGTGTTCTGCCGCAAAAAAAAAAAAAAAAAAAAAAAAAGAGATAGAAATAGTGCCGCGAGCCCATGACTTCGGGAGGCGAGCTCCACTGCCAAGCGAGACGCTCTCTCCACTTGCCCCGTCTAGCCTCCGCAAGCGAAATTCCTTCCCTGCGTTCTCCCACACCGGAGCTCGAGAAACGCGTGTCGCATACGTCACGGGCACCGCCTTCATGTTTTTTTTCTCCTCGCTTTTTTGCGGGCGGCGCGCTTCCGCTGACGGCGTCGCGTGCGAGCTGTTCGGGTTGTCTCGTTTCGTGCAGCGCACAATTTTGCGCGCTGTGCACGAGGACTCCTCACTAGTGGCATAAGTCAGTGCTAGGCGAATACTGAGGCAGACGCAAGCGGATCGCAGAGCGTGATCGCGCGCTGGATCACGGTAGAAAAAGACATAGTTTCGGTGTCTGCGCGCGCGACTACACGACGTGGGAACAAGCAGACAAAACGGAAGCACAGCTCTCTTGGTGTGGTGCGAAGTAAACCAAAAACATGCAGACATTCGCATTGTGTGTTTTATTCTTTCTCTATACTTTAATTCGTCTGTTCAAGCAACAGATTACAGAAATAAGAGATGTTGACTCGAATAATTGTCGAGGTCACGTGCCACTAAGAGCGACGTCGCAGCCCGAACACGTGTAGGTAGGCGCACTAGCACGTGTAGTCACCCTCCAGCTTGGAGGACGGTGGCCGCGAGGGGAAGGACAAACGGCTTTCGGTTTGAAATTTCAGATCTTTCCGTGGAGCGGAGTAATACTTTGTAGACACGATAATCATCGGGCAATGTATCCTCTGCGCTTGTCAGCTCAAAATGGTCAGACCTGGTGAGGGGCCCTGTAAAGCAGTCCTGCAACGCTTCTGAGAAGGCTTGCTGGATGACGCCAATAGCATCATCGCAATGCGGCAATTTTGGGAACCTCATGCAAGGAAACTGACGCCTATCTGCGGACGCTTCACTGTTGGTTATAAATGTTACGTGCTCTTTACGTTTATACGATATTACGAGTACTACGAAAAAAAAAGTACATCATGTTTTCAAAGTATTTCAATTATCGCTTTATCATCATGACAGCCATGAAGAAGGTGCTGTGACCATGGAAATGACGCCATCAACACGCCGACCACGTGCCACGACAACTTCCGCCTCGCGGAAGCCCTCGAGTTAGTTGTAACCATGGAAGCGACTCTATAAACACGTTCAACAGGCTTGGCAACCATCACGGATAAAGGCAGGGCCAAGGGGGGGGGGGGGGGTGGCGCACAGAGAGTACGTGGCCCCTCCCCGAGAAAAAAAGAAAGATCTGTATACCAGATAGCACCTGCCCAGCCTCCTTTCTACGGCACTTCTCCCCCTCTTCCTCCCCCCGCGTCCCCGGTGAAGTGCGTGCCCCCACCGAAAAAAATTCCCGGCTACGCCACTGGCTCGCATATCGTGCCATCTTACGCTACGTAACATCGATGTCCCGCGGCTATTGGGCACGGCAGTTCTACGTTATGGGAGAGTGAAATGCGAGATTTAGCCCCGAAATAATTTGAGCCGAGGGAAACTTAGCTCACTAGTATACTGCTCTTTCTGCGACCGATATCTTGGGGTTGGGTGGGGGGGGGGGAGAGTGGGTAGTCTGCTGTTGGGCCGAGCACGTAATGTTAAGAGCGAGAACTTCGCGGGAAATGGAACACATTTATTTTGTTCTTACTTGTAAACATGCTGAGAATATTATGATACAAAAATAAAGTCCTTAAGAGGAAGCTTTAGCTCGGAAGCTCCTATCTCAACACATGTGAACGGAAAAATAGTTTTTCTCGGTAACCACCTCGACAATTTTGTTAGAGCTTCTTGCATTTAAAAGAACAAAGTTAAAATCTAGTCACTGCAGCACGCAAATTCTTCATTTAGGGCTTCAAATGTTTATAAAAAATGTCTAGGAATTGCAAAAATTCTATAAATGGGACTATCAAGTTTTCAATTCTCTAACTCAGCAATGTGAAAGGTACCACAATTGTTTAAATTGTACCTAATAATACACCTAAATTGCAAAATACTGACATGTCGTCATCATCGCCGTCATCATCATCATCATCAGCCTAGTTTCGCCCACTGCAGGGCAAAGGCCTCTGCCATACTTCTCCAACTACCCCGGTCAGGTACTAATTGTGGCCATGTTGTCCGTGCAAACTTCTTATGTATTATGTATTATACGCTCCTGAAAAATATACCACTAATTTATGAGTAAGGCTTTTGCAAAATCCCTGCCAACATCGTAACAAATTTGCGTGAGCTGTAATTTCAGGCATCAAATTTGTCCGCTTTAGATCATCTAACGGAAGCAGTGTACAAAACTACGATATCTGTTTTTGATGCAGAGTTACGGGTCTGAGCTTCATGCTTCTACCTTTTTTTTTCAAGCTTACCGATCTTCGGCAGTTTATGTAGAAACAGTGAGGTATTAATTCAAAATTCAGCTTCCCACAGTCATTAGAATTTGCCTTTCTTTCTTTCTTTCTTTCTTTCTTTCTTTCTTTCTTTCTTTCTTTCTTTCTTTCTTTCTTTCTCAAATGCAACAAACATTATTCAAGTCGGCTCCGCGGTTCTCTCGGGAAATTATTTCTGCGTTCTACATGTATTCGGACAGGCAAATCGGAGTTGGCCTAAAGTGATGTGTGGCCGTCCCCTTCAAAGGAGTACCGACAAATATTTTGGAGGTTGTAGAAAGTCTATTAAACACTTCTCGCTTGTACAGGGATCTCATTTTTCAAGTTTGAAGGTGTAGAAATACCTTTAGGATATATTTGAATCTGGTACAAAAGTAGTCTCGAAACGCCGGACCCCGCAAATTCCGATCGGTGAAGGATAGGAAAAAGCTTGTGAACTCTACTTTGGGTGCACCTTAGAAAACCACAAGTCGCGATGACTACAGAGCCCCAACTATGACCTCTCTGTGGGTACTAGTGGACCTAGTGGAAGCCACAGCGTGACGTAGCCCCGGTCACCAACCGCCATCGTGGCGGAAGACAGCTACCGGGACGCGAATGCCTACCAGGGCCGGCAGTCACCGTGACATGGCTTCAGCATGGCACGGACAGTGAACCTCACTATGTCCGGTGAGTCTCGAACTCATGGTATAGGACCACGCACACATGTTATGGAACCAACGAGGCGCGCAGATGTCTGACGAACCAAGCTCAGTGAAGAAGGTTAGGCCTGATGAAACCCTGAAGCCGCTAATAGGAAAACAGGTACTTGTTACTAACCAAGGCATGGTGAAGATATAGAGTGCGACGCCGACGACGAGACAAACGCGCACGTGACCTACGAAAAAGAAAGAGTTCAAGACATTCCTGTAGTCTCTCGGTCAATCGAACAGAGTGGAGTTTTTGGAAACTATAGTAAACCCGAATGTTGTTGCCTCCGATAATGGTGCGGCCAACTAGAGAGAATCTGCAATCCTTCAGAGTGAACAAAGGCGGAAGATTTTCGGTGAATGTAAGTTCACTCCTTTCCATCAAGAAACTATTGTTCGCTAGTCTGTAAGAGCTGGCTTGCCTGTAAAAGCATTTGCACCAGAATCTTACACAAGAAATGTAGGAGAGATAAAGCACGTACCTTTGGAATATACTGAGCAAAAGCTTGTGGAATACTTCAAAGACTCCGGCATAAGCCCTGCACGGCGACAAATGCGATACTATCAACTAGATGATGGCGCGATGAAGACACGTCCTCTAAGTAATGCGATTTCATTTCCGTTACGATCGAGTGATGTCTGGCAGTATTCCTCTATTTTACAGTTCGCCCAGTGGAGGAATATCTGGGTCTAGTCAACCGACGTTACAAGTGCGAGAGATTTGGCCATTTAGTGAAGAACTGCAGGAGATACAGACGCTACCAAGCATGTAGAGAAGATCACCTTTACAAGGGGTACAAGTCAGTACGAAAACCAAAGTGCGCGAATTACAACGGTTTCCATACCGCAGCATTTGCTGTTTGTCGGCAGAAATACAAGGGAGCTTCACGACAACGCCATCACGAACTTGTTTACGGAAGCATGCCTTGCCGTGACGCTGTCCCTTCCAACTTGGGCACCATGAACATCCCAATGTACCAAAAGGAGAGTTTGTAGATCACCCACCACAAAGATAAATCTACCTCTAGCTACGCTAAGCTTATGAAGAATTCAGATAGAAGGCGACAGACCTCAGAGCCCCGGGCAGAACTCCGCCGAACCCCTCACGTGAACCAAGTGATTCTGCAACACACCTATGTGGCGCCTGGCAAAACACCAAATGAACATTTGAACCATCAAAGGAAAAAATTCATTCCACCACAGAGTGTCGCGATGCTAGGAACAGCAGTATGGGAACAGGGCAAGCGGCAAGAGAGACAACACGGACGACCTCTGCCCTTTCCATTGAGAAACTGATTCCTTCCACACTTTTCAACGCCCCAATAGCTATATCTACCTCACTTCCGCAAGCTAATAGCCTTTCTGAAATCAAAGCGATATTGTCAATGGAGCAGGTAGTGATGCGAAATACTGTATGCCAGGTGCCGAAGCCTCATGATGGATAATTTCTTGCAATACTCAGCCATGCTTCAATGGAATGTTAACGGCCTGAGGTCCAAGAGGGCAGGTTTCCAGAAACTGGTGGCCCTGCATGCATTCCCTGTGCTGTGCCTAACGGAAGACGGGGTGGGTAGTGACTATTGCTTTGCGAATTATGTTGTTTACGCATCATCTAGACCTGCTGGTATAAGTAGAGCAATAGCGTAAAAAGCTGCAGTCAGTAAAATTAGAAGCGTCTACTTATGGTATTCCGGAATATATGGGAATCGAAGTGAAACTCGGAAGCCTGAGCATATCAGTCATCAGTACATATTTTCATCCATCCACGAAAGTTTCCTTTTCTGCCTTATGCGAATTTTATGCACCTGTGAGGACACTGTTGTCACATGTGACGATTTTAACGCGCATACCGTTATGCGGGGAAGTAGTCACTGCGACAGCCGTGGAAACATGCTGCGGAAGGCTATTGAGAACAGTGGCCTATATCAGTTGAATGACTTCTCCGTGACATTCTTACGTGGGTACAACTACTACAGCTGTCTTGACCTTACGTTCCGGTTCGGGTGATCTCGCAAGCGGCATAGAGTGAAGAACAGATGTGGAGGCAAGAGGAAGTGACCGCTTCCCACTACTTAGCCGACATTGTCGCTTACGCAGTTCAGCGCCTTGGCGAAGTACTAAAATAGCAAACTGAGTTGAGGTTCCATTTGACTCAGCAAGCAGACACACTAAGCGATGTAGAAGGCCTTGTTTCACTTATTCAAAATAACACAGACTCACATCCAGGATGATTTCTATTGCAAAAGGTTATCCAGCGGTAGATTCAGCATATGAACTACTCAGAGCTATTCGACAGAGAGCGAAGCGAAAGTACCGGCGGACGGGCCTTCTTGACGTCTACCTATAGACGCTGAAAAACATACTCCAAGAGGCGGCGTGAACTTCAGAGGCTAGGTAGAAGCACAGAAAAAAAAGTACGAGGAAGCCGACAGAGCTCAAGGGCCGACGCCTATGCGCCGACGCCTAGGCGGGGATATTCGCCCAATCCTCGAATAACTTGCCGGACCTTTGAATAAATGTCTTCTTCTTACGAGATAAATTGTGTACTTTGGACAAATGGCCCCTCTTACCGGGGAAAATATTGGGGCCGTACCCAACAACCAAACTGCAAGAGCACGCAGTTAACACCTTATAATTTTTGAAGGTGGCAAGAATGGAAATGTGTTACTAGATCGTAGTAATCATGTTCAGTGGTTACGCGCGGAATTTTAATGTTTTTGCGAAAAACGAAATCAAGTATGTGACTGCGATGCGATAGGGATTCATGAGATGTGTGACATCACGCAGAAGTTTTCATTACTTTATACCCATGTCTAAAGCGTATAGTTCTGCCGGCTTCGCAAATAACGCTTACTTTAAGTCATCGGCTGTGGTGTATCCTATCTTCTGTCCTCGTCTTTTGCGCTATGCAGTCATGCCGATATTGATTCATCAACTCGCTCAAGCTTCCACTTTATCAAGTACAAAGCAACGTTGAGGCAAAGTCATTGTTTTAGAGGCTATAGCCTCAAAAATAAGGACATAGACCTAACGTTGCGTGCTCTACGCTGTGCGCGCGCCATAAACACGCTCCGCTGGGAGTCCCACGTGCGTATGCGATGCTGTAGATTTATCACTTATTACAGGTACACGTAACGCACGTGCATCACCCTGGCGTAGTGGAGCATGACTGCTCCTCTTCGAAGTGAGATCCACTCAGCGAGACGCAGTGAGTCATCGTAACCACAGTGTTGGGCTGCTTTTCCATTTCAAGATGTCGCTGGTATATTTGCTTAAGAGTTATTAAGTCGCGTGCGACACCGTTACGTAATTAGCAAGCGCGTTGAAACTGCTCTGATGATTTCGATTTTTTTGTGTATCTGCGAACTTTAGATTATACGCCAAGCTAAAATTTCCCCTTTATTGCCTCGACGTCTTTCCTCTACCGTCACTTTTCTGTGGGCTAGTGTACGCGTATGGGTTCATCTCCAAAGCCAACAGAAACAACGCAACGGCAAGCGGACAAGGAAGTAAAGATGCATCACGTAACAGGCGCTTTCCCTGCATCCTCCTTTGTCCTCGCGCTGTTCCAGCTCGTCTCCCTCTCCCGCGTCAAGCAAGGCCCACTCACGCGAGGATGGCCAGTTGGTAGACGATGCTCACGAGGACCACGGTCATCGAGTCCACGTGACACGTGCCCTCCCACAGCGTCTCGTGCTTCGCCAACGCGAGCGACTCGGGCGAGCAGCGCAGCAGGGCCACCACGAGGATTCCGTCCGAGGCGAGGTGGCACACGTGCAGTAGCATGTCCAACAAGTAGATCAGCTTTAGGGGCAGCAGCTGGCTCAGTAGGCGCCGCCTGCGCAGGTTGATAACCTCGCTTGTAAACGATGTCGCTCGAAAGAATGTAGGAGGTAAACTATAGTCACGATGATTTGAACAATTATGCCCATAAGATGACGTACTGAGAAATGAATGAGGCTACACAAAAAGCAAACTACAACACGAATGAAAGCCTTAACACGAGAGAGGTGACGTCACAAAAAGTGCCAGAAGGCACTTGGTGAAAACATTTTCTTGGATGACTCGCACTTGGGTAGTCCTAGCCGCTTGCACTGTAGGAAGAGAGTCGATCGCTTGTCCAGAAATGTCCTTTCTCAGAAACTCGTATTCCGTGCCTTCGAGAACATTTCTAATCCCGCACTTCTTGAACGCGCTTCAAGAATTCTGGCCCAAGCGTCCGAAATACATTTACAGAACCTGGCTGGAGATACCCGCAAGAACCGTCGGAGTGGGAGTCCCAGCAGTCTCATTTGACCTCATCTACTGCACGTAGCAGCGCTTGACGCCGTCCTCGAAGGGTTGGTTTATACAGACGTCAAGCGGTTGCAACTGGGATCTCATGCTTATGCAGATGACGAAGAGTTCGGTGCCATATTCACGCAGCAGTCGTCCAGGTAACAACGAAAATCATTAATGGGAACCGCGTCTATGCTCCGGTTCGCCGACAAAACACAGGCTTTATCCAGCATAGAACAAGAGTATTGTCCATCCACGCTTTCTTGTGAAGTAAGCGTGGTGAAAATGGCGCGATGTCCTTAACGCCTGCTCTCCTTGGGATACCTAATGATGATTATGTCTATAAAGAACCGCTACTGAAGAGTTGCGCTAAAAATGATTTCGTTTTGCATGTACTATGAGCAGCAAATGTGACATGCTATAGAAAAAAAGCTGGCATTATATCGCGTTCTTAGGGTACATTTTAAATGGTTTATAATGCTTGCCTACTTATAATTTCTATTCTTGGACCCGAACTAGCCTAGGGATACGAGTACGATCAGTGATTTACAATTTTTGTCTAGAAATGAAGACAAGAATAAAAATGAATGAATGAATGAATGAATGAATGAATGAATGAATGAATGAATGAATGACTTTCCCTAGAGTGATAATGGCACTGCGTGCCTAGACAGAGCGGATAAAAATACGCCATTAAATACTGCCAACCACTGCCAATAGTACTTACCTAATAATTTTTCAGGAGAATTATGCTTAAAGGGGCCCTGAACCCTTTTGATCGAAGTTGAGAAATCCATTTGAAGTTAAAGTAGACAATTTGAGAAGTACTGTGACGGAAAAGATACTTTAGTGCATTCAGCAGAAGCTGAGTTATTGGCAATTAAAGGTCGCTCATGATCCCTTTCGCGGTGCTCCCGCTCTATTCTCCAATGCCTTGCACTGCGAAGGCCACGGCGGAGAGGGGGCGTGTCCACAACGCTGCGTCTACTGAACGTCCCCGTCATGCGGAGTTGAAATTTCATTTCGGACGTTAGCGCAAGCGCCACTATTCGGAATTTTGACGCCTGCGACGCGCAAAATGCGGTTGTCCTTATCGAGCTGATGCGCGCTCATCGAGCGGACTCGTCACCGCACCCCGCGGCGGTTGCGGTATCCATACGCTACATAGCCGACCGTAGCTATAGGCAGCTGTAGTGCGTATGCGCAACGTTTGCTTTGTGCACCACATGGCTTGCGTGCGCGCTTGCGCTCATGTGGTCCGGTCTGGCCGTGCCACGGGGTGCGCATCGGCTTTGTCCTGCAGCAGCTTTACCGACGGATAGTAGCCACGTCCAACTTGCGAATTTTGAAGCGCCGTCGACAGCTCAATACGAAGCGAAGCCTGCCAATACTTCTAACCGGGAGTGGACAAGATTGAGCGTGCGGTGATAAGTGTGCGTATGGTCCGAACTTAAGTTTCGTGTGGTTCGATGCTAGTTGAGTGTCCACAACTAATCGAAATTAGCGAGACCCGACCGATACGACACCAATAAACAGCCTGGCGAAAGTTTCTTGCCTACGCGGGCAGGCCGCAGCCGACCGCGAGCAACCGATAACCAGCTTCTTCCGGAAGAGCGTAATTCTTATCGAAATTCGAAAGCAGATTTTCGCTTAATATTACTTCAGCCTGTTTATTAAACTGTAACAGTAAAAGTAACAGTAGGAAGAAGCGCGTTGATCCAAACACCCTTCTTCAGTGGCATCAGCTATTCGACAATAGCAGCCGTGTATGGGAATCCGCTATATTACAAAATAAAGTGCCCGAAAAGGGTTAGGAGAGGGCTTCTTTTATGAGAGAGTGTTTGAGAAAATGTGACTTCGTGCTCCACTTGCGAGCTCTACGCGCCGCGCTCGACTGCAAAATTAAGCTCTGATAATCACAGCAGCGTATGCTATCAGTGGACTGCATTTTTTCACCAATTCCAAGGGGTGGTTCGGGACCCCATTAATGGGTGGAGCTAAGAGCAAAATTTGGGTCGTCAAAGTCTCTGGGCAGGCTGTCTTTCGGTGGCGTGGGAAGCGGTAGTCCCAGGCAAAGCGTCACTTGCGCTTACTGAGTAATTTATAGAGGAGCACATCAAAATATTCAGTGCCCTTCCACTCTGGGAAGAAGGATGACCAGCGAAGCTGGGAATTGCACCTCCGCAGCGGGTCGTCTCGGTATTGCACTGTCTTCGGGATCGGCCCACGTATGGGGAGCGCTTAAAGGGCAACTCCGGCGTTTTTGAACCAGAATAGGATATTGTCATATTCAAATGGCATTGACAAGTCGTGTCACTGGTAGGGTGATTCAATTTGCTTCGGAATTCATCAATAATCTTAAATAACCAATAAACGAGATACCGAAACAGAAACGGGTAGCTGATTCGTGATGGCACGATGAGTCGATGACGTCGCATCCTGCACTACCATAATGTAAACACGCAGAACGCGTGCTAAACACGCAGTACACTTAGCGCTACCGCCGAAGAAGCTAAGCTGATGATGTGTCCTGACGACACAGGGAGCTTTTACAGAGTTTCCGAACTAGACAGCGGTGATTTAAGCGACGATTTCAGCGGCAGTGGCGGTGTAGTCTCTGACGTCACAGAGACAGGGTAGCCAGTAGAAAGTCATGAGTCGGGAGGGAACGCAACCAATCTTTAAAATTCATTTGCAGGAAAGCTAAATGACTTGCAGACATATAGTTTGGCGCAGATAATCATTGCGCAAAATACAACATATATTCAAAAGTTTACTAAGATCAGTGGACATCGAAAAATCGCCGGAGCTGCCCTTTAACGCCTGCTTCACCTCCGGAGCGGGTAGGCCCGGTATTACCCTATCTTCGGGATCGGCCCACGAATAGGGAGTGCTTAACGCCTGCTTCACCTCCGCCGCGGGTCGGCCCGGCATTGCACTATCTTCTGGATTGGCCCAGGTATATGAAAAATTGTTGGTCTATGTCCACGGAGACGAGATCCGCCAGAACCTAACCATACACAGCTTCGCCAGCTGTAAAAAAAAAAAAAAAAACAACAAAAAAAAAACAACAACAACAAAAAAAAGCAGGGACATTAGGCAAGACGAACACACGCTAACCTCGGTCGTACTTAAGTGGCACTTAACAAAGCCCAATAAGTTACAGACCAACCATCGGGATAACCCGTTTCTGGCCTATGCCTATCCCGGTGTGTAACCACTTTATGTCTTCAGGAGCTGGAGTTGCAGCTAATTTAAGGGTGGGAAGATGTTGGCTGGCGTAGAGATTCGAGCAGAGCATGGACTTCGAATAGACAGAACTTCTCTGTTGAAATGCACCACTGTACAACTAGACAAACAGACAGCTTTCTTATAATACTTTATAGATACATACAGAACAGGTGATTTCCTTTGCTTCATGCTTTGCCTAGTGCTTCTGCCTATGTTAGATCTTGAACAGCGAAATGATGCAGCCTAATTCATTTGCAGGAAAGCTGTGGGTCATGATAGCAATAGAACACGCCTTTGTCCGCGTGAGAAAATCGAATAGTGATACACCATTACCAGTGAACTCACCCCAAGAAAATGATGTCAAAAAGGAAGGCGGCGATGTACATCACCGCGAAGCTTTGGTGGTGGTTAGGCTCATCCGCATAGTACGTGTCCTCCAACACACCAAATGCAGATTGGGCCGTATAGACGTGGTAGATCTCCTCGAGTACCTCACTAATGGCGTACCATTTCCCAGTCTGCGAGACAAACGGAAAACAAGTTATGCCATATCCGGACCGAGCGCGACTCTGATGACGATTACGTGGCATCGAAGAGACACATGCCTTTTCGACATGCGCTGATCCGCTGAATTATTTGCAGTGCCATTGGACAGATTAGTGTGCACGGAACTTGCGCTCTTTAGAAACAAAACAGTAAACTTACTAAGCTTAGCACTCACCATTGTCGTTATCGTTGTTGTCCAGGGAATATGTGCTCTGGTTTGGTTTGGTGCCTACGGATATGGCTCAACCCACTACGGGGGATCGGCCATGTGGCTCATACTCACTATTGTGGATTGGCGAAGAAAAAGTTGGATTATGTCTAGCTACATTAAGAAATAAATTACCACGACTGCTGTAGATTTAACGCTGTTGGAAGGAGAAATTACATGTTAAAAGGAGAAAAATAATGGCAGTATATGTATGAATAACTAATCATTAGTTATAAAGTACATGCACAAAAAAGAAAAAGTATAACAGGACATTTGGTTGCACTCCATATGAAATTCCTGGACAGTGCAGCAAACATCCCTGTGACTGAATTCCTGAGTAGTGGCCCCAAACGAGAGCATAAAAAAATTGAGGACGCCTAAGTACTTCTCATGAGTTGTGAATGCGAAAGCATTAATGCCCAGTTGAGTACCGCTGAGCGGTCCTTCCAGTTTCGCGCTGCGAGTAACGTACCATAGCGGTAGAGTCGCGTGCAATATGAGCTGCAACACGGTGCCCGCGTTTAAAAGGGCCCCGAGATTGCACGGTGGCGTCGATCATACGAATAACGGGAGAACTAAACGCCGTTACAATTACTGGTACTTATTACACCAATTTTTCGTATGTGGACGCCGCCGTGCAGTCCTGGGCCTTTTTGAACACGCTCACCGTGTTGCAGCTCATACGGCACGCCACAGTACGTGTTGCCCGAGCCAGCAAGCAGCAGCAGCAACAGCCTGTGGTGCCAACGCCGCATGCCACCCGCGCCCTGCGCGACGAGAGACCGAGGAAGCAGCCGCGGCCACCAACGGCGGCATGCGCGCGCAGCAGCCACACCCAATCGGGTGTGAAAGAGAGAGACAGATACGGACCTCGCGCCGGCTTCCGAGAGCGAGACGGCGGCACCCGCACCCGCGCGACACGCGACTGCCTCGCCGACGGCAAGCCGTCTCGCCCCGCCTCGTCGTATCTGCTGCGTGGAGGCGTGCTGGTGACGTGGCGTTGCGGCGATGCTCTCTCCCCTCACGCAACACCGTTTCGTCTGCTCTGCTCGCGCTTTCGTTCCGACGACCTCGTCTCGCCAGTCGCACCCGACTCCACGTGTGCGGACGTGCTTGCACATCGCTCTGGCGTGTGCTGCATGAGCCGCGTGGCCACCGCTATCGCGTGATGCCACGCATGCCCTGCGCGACCTTCTGCGCCTACCCCGCTGAATCGTGCCTGCCGCAGGATCACTCTCCCTCCCCGGCGTCCACACTTCGAGTGACGAGACACCAAGACACCTGCTCCACGCACGGGTGTGGTGCCTTGTGCCCGCGCCACGTGTGTTGTGTTGTGCGCGCGCTGCGCGTGTCGAGCGAGAGTGTGTTCCGCGGTGGGCATGAGTTTTTCGCGACGCCCTGATATCGTGCCCTGCGGTTGTATTGTGTGAGCGTTTTTTTTTTTTAAGCATGAGTTTCCGCCCGCCGGAAGGACGCCCACCGCGCGCGGTTCACCGTCGGCATGCCAGCATGTCGCTCGTGACATTCGAGCCGACTACTCTTCAAGAGCTGCGTGCGAGAGAAGAGTTCCAGAACCGTGCCGCGCACATTGTCGACGAGTGGCTGCGCAAGCAAGCCACCACTACGCAACCAGCGGCTCCCGCTCTGCCTATGGCTGTACTCGACAGCACTGGGGCACAGGCAGCAGCTGTGGAGTTACCCCAGGCGAGCCCCATCTCCCTGACGCAGGACTCCACCCTTGCAGAGAGGACTGCTGCCTCCCTTCCCTCTTCAGACGACGAGGAAGAAATGGATTCCTCGAGCTCGCGGAAACGCGCCCGTGAAGCTGAGAGTGAGGAGGACGACGTGGCCGGCCCTCGAAAGCAGCCATCAAGCGCCGCACCGTGCTCCGAGGCTCACGTATCACCCGACGTACGCTCGTAGCGGACGGATGTCGACAGCGCAATCCCCCGACAACCAGGAGTGACGGCCATCAAATCGTCCCTGACCCACGCACAAGATGGCGCTGGTCTCGAAACGTCGGCGCCGGCTGCTGCGACTTGCCTGTCCCCGCTCCTACAGAACGCGAGCGCCGTCTCTCAGACGCCTGATGAGTCATCGACTGCCTCCTTGGCACTTTCTCCAAGAGAGGGCGCAACTACTCATGACCACGCTCCACCAGCTACTGGACAGAGCGCAGCTGCCTTCCTGAAGGGCCCGCCAGCTCCCCCTGCAAAGCGCCTTGCCTCCAAAATGAAGGGCAAGGGGAAGCGACGGACAAATCCAGGCAGCCTGCAGCCTCCAGCGACTGCTACCACCTCGGGCCCAGCGGCTTCTCCACAGCAACAGGCGCCACTGAAGAACACCCCCACCAGTTCTCAAATCGCACTCTCCCTGGCACCCGAGAGCGGCGAACCAGCAGAGGACGCGTTCACCACCGTCCTCTCCAGAAACGCCCAGCGTCGCGCCAGGGCTCTACAACAAGCCGCCACCATACCGGTTGACCCAGCGGTGGTCGGGACGGCCCTGTTCCGCCCTTCTGGCCCGGGAGGGGCCTTCGAGCGAGGATCCCGCCTTGCTATTGCCGCCGTGCTCTCTGCGCTACCAGGGGTGTCCGCGGTCCGGGTTAACACTAAAAGAAACATCGTGGCCGCGGACGCGACCTCGCAGGCCTGCCTGGAGGAACTGCTCGCCTCCACCGAGCTCCGAGGCATTCCCGTTGCTGCTCGTCCACCAGCTGTCCGTGGAAACAGCACGGGCTTTATACACGGCATTGACGGAGAGACTACCGACGCAGAGCTGGCTGGTGCGATCGAGTCCAGTGTCCCTATCCTGTCTGCGACCCGCTCCGGCAACAAGGCGATGCTTCGCTTTAGCAGCCCGGTCCCTCCCGAGCATGTGTCCATATACATGCTCCAGTTCCGGGTGAGGCCTGGAAGACCGCGCCCACTGCAGTGCCAGCAATGTGGCCGCTATGGGCACGTGGCTGCAACCTGCGACAGACCTACCAGCTGCCTGCACTGTGGGAGGTCGCACGAGCGAGGAGAAAGCTGCCCAAATGCCGCCCACTGCAATAATTGTGGTGGCAATCACCCTGCTAATACTCCTGCCTGCCCCAGGTGGCAGGAAGAACGTAGGGTGGCAACCATCATGGCGACCGCCCCTACTCCCCTCTCTCGTCGTGCCGTCCGGGCCTCTGTGCGGGAAGAGACACAGCAGGCGAAGACCTCCACGCAAGTCTCGTATGCACAGGCCCTAACCGGCCGCTCACGAATGCACCAGTCGGCGATGCTCCCTCCTGGCCATCCACCCAAAGCAGCCCCACGGACCCTCCGAACCGGACCATCTGTAGCCACCACCACAACCACGGAGGCACCAGCCGCACCACCACCGCAGGCCTGTCCAGACCCCCGCGACCAGCTGATCGCGAGCCTGCAGCTGACGCTGAAGGCCATCGGAGAGATGCTGCCTGCTGATAGCCCACTCCGAGCCCTCTGCCTCCAGGCGGGAGGCGTGCCATCCACCCAACACCAGCATGGCTAGCATCCCATCGAGGTCCCGCCGCAGCCGCCCGAGGGTGCTCCAGTGGAATGTAAACTCGCTGCGGCGACGGCACGGCGAGCTGTGTGAGTACCTCTTGCAGTGCGACTTCGACGTTCTCGCACTGCAGGAGGTATACGCCGTGGCCGAGAACCTACGGCTCCCCGGCTACACGGGCTACTCGGGCGCCACCACCTGTGCCACACGCAGTTGCACTGCGGCACCCTGCCTAGATGGAGCCCACAAGACAGGGAAGCCACGCACGGCAATCTACGTCCGCAGCACCCTGGCGCATGCTGTTCTACCCGTTACTGACATCGCGGGTGGCCCCCTGGAGTCATGTGCCGTCACCGTACGCCTTGGCAGTCCGGACACGGCTGTGGCGAGCATCTACATTCGTCCAGGAAAGCCGTGGGGTCCCTCCAGCCTCGTCCAGCTGGCTGTTCGCCTCGGTGGGCATGCAGTCCTGTGCGGTGACTTCAACGCACACCACACGGATTGGGGTAGCCGCAGCTGCACCCGCCGAGGCAAGGACCTCACGGATGCCATCAGCCGAGCTGGCCTGCTGATCATGAACACCGGGGAGCCTACCTACGTCCGCCGTGGAGCTCGCACGGCCATCGACCTCTCCCTCACCACCGAGCAGTGCTCCTACTCCTGGGCCACAACTCCGGACACATGGGGGTCTGACCACTTCCCTATCGTGATCAGCCCCGGGTCTGGGAGAAGGCCTAGATCAAGAACATACCACGTCACAGACTGGTCCCTGTTCCGGAAGCACTGCAGCAATTTGGACGATGGCCGTGACTTCCTCAACGCCATCGCGGACTGTGCTCAGGCTGCCACCGTTCAGTGCTCTGCCCAACCAGATACCCCCGCTCCGGACCTCCACCTGCTCAACCTCCGCGCCTCCAGGCGCCGTATGGAGCGCAGAGCAATCCGGACGGGCAAGGCAGAGCATTGGACCGAGTACAGACGCGCGGATGCCCGCTGCAGACGCCAGGCCCGGCGCAGGAGGAGCCAGAGCTGGAGGAGCCTCTGCTCTACCATCGAGGACAGGTCCAGGGGACCCCTGGCTTGGAGACTGCTCAAATCTCTCACCGGCAGGAGAACAATCCTACAACCTGTCCTCGCCGCTGCCATCACGCTGGGCGTCAGCGAAGAGGCCCTTGCGGAGCTCCTCGCCGACCAGTTCGCGCCGTGCTCCTGGTGCTTATCGATATCAAGGGGGCCTTCGATGGCCTGCCCCACCCAGTCGTTCAGCAGGCCCTGGACCTACTTGGCATCAACGGGAATCTGCGGCGGTTCATTTCGTCGTTCCTGGAGGAACGCACCCTCAGGGTACGAGTGGGCCGATCGAGGAGCTCCCCTCGGCCGGTGGCAGCGGGCGTCCCACAAGGGTCAGTGGTGAGCCCCTTCCTGTTCAACCTGGCCCTGGCCCGGCTTCCTGCTGCCCTGCCGATCGACCCCGACTATCCGGTGAACGCCTCCATCTACGCGGACGACATCGCCCTGTGGGTGCGAAGCCCACCACACAACCACCGCAGCGCGCGCTCGGCCCTGCAAAGAGCTCTCGACACCGCCGCTGCTTACCTGAGCAGCATTGGCCTTGCCATCTCGGCAAGGAAGACGGAGGCCATGCTGCTCCACCCAAGAGCAGCCGCCCGCCGCACAGCACCCCGGCTGCACCTGGAAGGCGTCCAGCTAACCTGGAGCACCGCAGTGACGTACCTGGGGCTGCGCATTGATCACCGACTGTCTTGGCTGCCTGCTGTCAAGACCCTGCATGTGCAGGTCCTCCGGGTCCGCAAGGCAGTCTCCCAGCTTCTTGCCCGAGGACAGGGCTGTACCACGGGGTGGGCACTGCGGCTGTACGATGCAGCAGCTACCTCACGCCTGCGGTACGCCCTCCCACTCGTGGCACTACCACCTGCCCGTCTCAAGAAGCTGGAGCTGCAGCATCGGGCCGCGATTAGGCTCTGCCTGGGCGCTCCCCGCAGCTCCCAAGTCGCTGCAACCTTGGCCGAGGCGGGAGCATGGCCCCTGTCACTCCTCCTCCTGCAGCAGGGGCTACGCCATGTTGACCGCCTCCACCATGGACCAGACGGCAGTGCCCTGCTCTCCCGACTGCGCTCGCGGCCCCATTCACAGATGGGCAGACTCTGTGGGCTATACGAGGAGGTGATTGGGAGGCCTCCAGCGAACAACGCATAGCTGCCTCCTCCCCAGAGACCACCCATACCCATCACCACAGAGCTGCCCGGCGTTTCCAAGCGGCGCTCCTCGACTTGTGCCCTTCAATAGACGGCTGCCTCCCTCCTGCATGAGGACCACGGAGGAAACCTGCAGATCTACGTTGACGGCTCGGTGATGCCAGACACAGGCTTGTCGACTGCGGCCTGCGTGGTGCCCGCTTTGCGGAAGAGCAAGCAGTGTCGCCTCCCCTACCATGCGACGTCAACAGCGGCAGAGGTAGCAGGCCTTCACCTGGCTGTGGACTTACTCGCAGAGGAGCTGCCGGTGACCCCAGTGACCATCTACTGCGACTACAAGGCGGCACTTCTCAGCCTGCAGAGGCCAGAAAGGGCCAGCCTCGGGGTTGCCCTGCTCTTGACAAGGCTGATGGCGCTCCAGGAGGCGGGCTGCTCAGTGTCCCTGCACTGGCTTCCAGCCCACGTAGGGATACCGGGCAACGAGGAAGCAGATGCACTGGCAAAGCGTGCCCACCACTGCGTGGTCCCGCCCAGCCTAGCTGTGACAGCCAATGATTTCACAAGCCACAGGCTTCGGCGCCATCTGCTGGCCTGCCATCCGGACAAGCGAACGTCCTTGGGCCGCCCTCCGTGACCACTTCCACAGCGCGGCCTCGCACGCAGGGAGACCTCCCTCCTTCTGCGACTGAGGATTGGCTGCTGTTGGACGGGTGCTCGCCGCCACCAGCATGGCCTCATCGCCTCTCCAGCCTGTGCCTCCTGTGGGGAGCCCGAGACCCTGGAGCACCTCCTACTGGCCTGCCCTGCTTACCTACAGCAGCGTGACCGTCTCCTGCAGGAGTTCCGACGCCTGGGGCTTCCTTCTGCACGGCAGGAAGACATCCTCTTCCCTGGTCATAGCGAACTACCAGCCCTCCTAAGTGTCGTCGAGTACCTCGACTCGTCGGGGCTCTCGGCGAGACTCTAGGATTTTCTGCAAAGACGGATAGCCTCACGGCTATCCAAACCACTACAGGCTACTCGACCTGCCCCAATCATCTGGCTCCTGCTAGATCACCGCCCCCTGGCCTTTCACCCGATCACCACTCCTACCGGACCCAATGGGCCCTTCCTGCCGGACTGCTCAGCCGCTGCCCATGGCGTCACTTTAACCCTCTACTCTCCTATCTCCTTTGCTCCCACTCTCCCCCCCCACCCCTGTAGACGCTGAGCCGTGCTCCCGCAAGGGCTGCAGAAAACAGCGTCAACCTTTCCTTCTCCCTTCAAGAACCAGTTCTCTCTCTCTGCTCCATCAAGGCGCGCTCGTGTCGTGGCGTCGCAGCCGATGAGAATTTAGGTGTCGTTTCGCTGCTACAGACACCGGCTTTTTCGCTCAGTGAGCCATTTGAGCCAAATCTAGGCTAGGCCTTCGAAGAAGTACTGCTAGTAATACATTTCTGCAGCCGTAACGCGGATACAATGTAGAAAAATTGGCAGAAAAAACTGCACTCGACGTCCACGTAATGCGAAGCATTCATGATTTGCAAAGAGCGATTGTATGAATAACGTAAATGTTGGGTCGCGAATATCTATGTATAGTGGATATAGGCTGTGGTGTTTATATTTATAATAAGGAAGACAATGCTTGTAATGGCAAGATATCAGATTGAAAGCAAACTACAACCCAGTGACACATACCCAGGGGCCCCAGGGGCACGTAAGTGGTAAACACTCAGAGGACCCAGTGAACATACCCAGTGGCACCTACATACCTGTCTCGAGACAAGACGCAGCGACACTGGCATCCGCACACGCTAGGCCTTTACATTGATCCCTCTTGAGAGATACCAGCCATTAGTACGGACCCCTGTATAAAATTAATGCATCTTGTGATTTTATATGCCGCGAGGTTTCACTAGGGAAGACTGAAGATGCCTTCACCGCATGAGACTCAGCGTGGCCTTCACTACTTCAAGACTCACGGACTCACCAATTTGCTCTGTCCGTCACGCCACTGAATACCTGCAACATTTTCTGTGCGACTGCTGCCGCCACTTGTTAGATAGTCTCCGAAGGCGACGCTACACCTGCAACGTAACTGGAGCATGGAACTGCGGCACCTTCATGGCCCGTGTCCAAGCACGACCTGCGCGTTATGCACCAAGGCTGCTAGTGTTCTTGAGGGCCACAAAGCTTAACAAAACTATGCAAATATCTCTATTGTGTATGTATGTGTGTTTATGACTGAATGTGACTGTTTGTGTGCCTTTGGGATGACAGTCTATATCATAATTATCACCCAGTACCTGGGGTAGCGTGCCAAGTAATCAGCCCTGCTAACGTCTGCAGCATATCATTAACTTTGTATTTCTCTCTCCAGTGGCACATACCCAGTCGCCCCAGTGGCACACTGCTCAATTACCGGGAGTGGCCCATCAAAAACATCGAGATGCCGTGCCCGCCAAGAAGATGACTGCACTTGGAGGAGAATGATTCGCATTAAAAGAAACGTCGAATTGTTTCCGCCTCATTACAAAAAGAGCACAGAGGATAGGGCACCAAACCTGACCTGCGTAAGTAAATTTTCAGAGACGGAACGCGGCACTGTAATTTTCTTACCCTAATGAAAACTTTAATGAAAACGAAGGGTTGAGTGCAAGTCAAATATTCCAATACGAGGCGTTTCCTCGCACTGGTATGCGTATATCGCAATGACCTCTGCTTATTGTGTGTTTAGATGCTCTTGTATTTTATTTATTTTTTATTTATTACATACCGCTAATCCCAATGGGCAGTAGGGCAAAACAAAACGAGAAAGCAAAACAGTGACATATATAGTGTCAATACGCAGTTACAGATCTTACACAATATTATTTGGGTTGTGGGAGCAAAACTCATATAGTAAAAACGTTACGAACAGGCATGATCACATTCAAGAATTTCGCTAGTACATAAGAAAACTACACAAGATTCTACTGGGGGGTAGTACGCAAGTGATTTTCAAGTAATGCAAAAATTTACTCAAATCGTTACCCCCCCCCCCAACTAGTTATACATTACGGTAATCTATTCCATTCTCTAATTGCCTGTGGGAAGAAAGAATATTTGGGACAGTTAGTGTTGAAACGGTATTCTTGTAAGTTTAGTGGATGTTCGTGGTGTGATTGTCTGGTTTTGTACTTAGATATGTATCTTGAACTGTTGATCTTGAGCTGCTTATGAAGGAATTGGAACAGCTTTTTTTTGGCGTGCGAATTTAGCTCGATTACTTAATGTTATGAGTCCAGATTTTCAATTAATTCTGAGGGTGAATCGAATAGACCATATTTGTTGTAGACAAACCTAACGGCTTTTCTTTGCACACCTTCCAGCTTGGTAACCAAATTGTTTGCGGCCGGGAACCGAAGTACGTTTACATATTCTAGTATAGGTCGAATAAAGGTGCTGAAGGCTAAGAGTTTTGTTTTAGGTGGTGCAGATCAGAGTCGCCTTTTAAGGAAGAATAACCTTTTTAAGGAGCACAATGTAACATAGTTTACGTGTGCCTCCCATCTAAAGTCACTTGAAATCATTAATCCAAGGTACTTGTGTACTTGGTTGTAGTTAGTTGCGCGTCACCAATGGTGTAGAAAAAAATCTGATACGTTTAGTTTACTTGTTATTCTTAGCAAAGCTGATTTTCTTACATTTAAAGTCATCTGCCATTTCGCGCGCCATTCTGATACTAATATTAAGACATTGTTGTGGACAATATGATAGGAAGGAAAGTCCATTTCATTATGAAAGATGCAATCATTGGCGAAAAGCTTTGTGTTAGTACCGGTGGATGAGGGTAGTCCATTAATAAAAATTAAGAACAAGATAGTAGCCAGGACGCTGCCCTGCGGTACTTCTGATGTAACTTCGCTTACTTCGGATTTCTGCTGATTTATTTTTACAAACTGTCTTGCTAATCCAGTCTGTAATTGGTCATTTATCTATTCTTACCTGTAATTTCTTATTAATTTTTGATGTCATACCCGGTCAAATGCTTTAGAAAAGTCAAGTAAAATAATTTCGATCTGTTGTTGTTCGTCGATGGCCAAAGAGATGTCGTGTATAAATTCGATTAATTGTGTAACTCTGGAAGGACCTTTACGAAACCCACGTTGAGATAGTGACAGAATGCGTTCTTTTTCAATGTAAATAGTGATATGTCTAAGATCAATGTGCTCGAGAAATTTGGATATTGTGCTTTTTAATGATATTGAGCGTAGTTGGCGACATCAGCTTCAGTGTCCGAGTAGGGAAGTGGCGTCACCTATGCCATCTTACACTCACAGGGCAAGGTACATGAAGTTATTCACATGCGATCGTACAAGTTTCTAGGTGTCATAATCGACAGGGACTTGTCATGGAGCCCACACGTATCATACGTGAAAAAACGGTTGACAGGCATCTGTCACCTGTTCAAGTTTTTCGCTGGCAAGACCTGGGGAATGTCGCCAAGAGCCATGTTGCAACTGTACAGGGTGCTTTTTCTAGGATTTCTGCGATACAGTTTGCCAGCAATAAACAACACAGGTAAAACAAATCTACGCACAATACAAAGTCTTCAGGGTCAAGTGCTTCGGATCTGTCTAGGCCTGCCTCGGAGTGCTTCAACAGTGGCTACGATAGCAATCGCTGGAGACCACCTTGTCAGGACCCACATTGAAATTGAAGTACTCAGGACCCATATAAGGCACCTGGCCAGGACTCCTCGTCACCACTTGGCCTCCCTAACAGCGGACAGACCACACACATCTTTCAGCCAAACGATAACCGCATATGATGAATCTTTGCCAGATTGTTTCACTCCAGCTGCGAGACTTTCGATTCCTCCATGGTGCCTCGCTCAGCCAAAAATCAACCTCACAACACCTGGTATCTCGAAAAAGGCTGATCTATCATCGCCAGCCCTTAGGCAGCTCACGCTACTATATTTGTACGAGAACTACCGTGACTCTACGCATATTTACACTGATGGATCTGTCCTTCCAAGCAGCTCCGCGGCGGCAATCGTCATACCAGCGAAAGCTACAACAATCAAATTTAAGACGACCCACGCGACAACATCGACGGCAGCAGAGCTCGCAGCGCTCTTTACTACCCTTCATCACATTGGTGATGAACTACCACACAAGTGGACAATATTCTGCGATTCGAAGGCGGCACTGCAGTCTCTACTGTCAACTTTACGACGCGGACCGCACGAACAACTAATATTCCATATTACAGAGACGTTAGAACATATAAGTGATGCAGGCCATGAAATAACCTTTCAGTGGCTTCCAAGTCACTGCGGGATTATCGGCAATGAACGGGCGGATCACGCTGCCCGCTCAGCCCTTACTGAGGAGCGCCACGTCCCAATTCCTCTTTCTAGAACTGACACAGCACGGAAGCTCCGCGTACTTGCTCGGCAGTGCACCGCGTCGCAATGGAATGAGCCACATTTAAGAAATACGCGACTGTACTCACTTGATCCCACACTAAGTCTTCGAGCGCCATCACAGTTTCGCTGTAGAGACGCCACGCTTTTATATCGACTTTGGTTGGGCGTTGCCTTCACCAAAGCCTATGCATTCCGCATAGGGATGACCGACAGCCCAACCTGTGACCACTGCGGCCATGAAGAATCAATTGGCCATATTCTGTGCGCCTGCCCGCAGTACAGTCCATAGAGGGCATGCCTTCGCCACGAACTTGACTAACTGGACGACCAACCGCTATCCGAAACAAGAATTCTACAACATCGAAAGGACCTACCGTCACAGAAGAAGGCCATGCAAGCGCTATTGCGCTTTTTACGATCTACCGGCCTGTGTGAACGACTTTAACTGGAACGCCTTTTGTGTGTGTGTCTCCACGTGTGCGTGTTTTTTTTTTCTTTTTTTAGCGTTTTCCTCTATGTCATCTTTCTAACCCCTATCCCCCATCCCCAGTGTAGGGTAGCAAACCGGAGACTCATATCTGGTTAACCTCCCTTCCTTTCCTCTTCATTCTCTCTCTCTCTCTCACAAGTTGAAGATTATATGCAGATATTTGGCTACCCATTCGGCGTAGCCGGTGAAAAACTCATTCGGTATATTATCAGGCCCTGGTTGGGTTTTGATGTTTTAGCAAAACATCACGAACGTTTTAGCAAAAGGTTAAAAATACCTGCTTCGCTTATGTGAAGAGGTTCTATGTAGTTAGTACTACGAATCTGAACAAGCGATGGGATGTCCTTGTCTGTAGTGAAAATTGAGTTAAAGTAATTATCAAGTAAGTTAGCTCTGTCACTCTTTTGGGGGGTCATTGTACTGTCTTTCCGATTTTTAGGATTCAAATAGTTCCAAAACATTTGTGGTGCATCACTTAGAAAATTAGGTAATGTGAAAGAAAAGTAGTGATTTTTGGCAGCGGTTATTTTAGACCTCATTGAACTGATTGTTTCCGCAAGGTTCTTTCTAGTTAAAAGCTTCGGTGTTCGTTTAGAAGATTTTCTGAGGCGCTTTACTTTGCGTTTTGCATGAATAATGTCGCGATTTATCCATGCATTGAATTTTTTGTTTTCTTGGTTTTGGTTGCATGTAGTAAGAAACGGAATATGCTACAACTCCTTTAAATTTCTGGCACACGATTCGATGTCACCATCCGGATGGCAAGCAAGCTGCTCAAACGAACTAAATTCGTGTCATAGGCGGTCGACTATGCTAATGTCATCAGCATTATTGAAATCGAGGAAAGTTAAAACTGATTTGTAGGGATTTATGCGGTCACGCACCGGAATGGAACACAATGCTATCTTGTGGTCCGATATGCCGTTTATTAACTCAACGTTGGCTTTATCGGAGGGAAAATGGTCGCTAGCAAAAACTAGGTCAAGTATATTTGGGGAACGCCCTGCACACGGGTGGGCTGCTTAATAATTTGAGAGAGGTTAAATGTAAGCATAGTATCAAAAGTTATGTCGGAAGAGAGTGACTGATGTGGCATCGTGAGCCAGCCGATATCAGGGAGGTAAAAATCGCCCAGCAAGTATTATCCTACTTGTAAGAACATGAAAGTGCAGGTAAGTGTACAAGGAATGCATAACATCGAGGTTTGATGAGGAACTCCGTCAAACATAGCATGCATCGCATGCATCGAAGGGCATTTTACAAAAAATAGCTTCCCCTCCTTCAACGTCGGGAAGTGCCGTGAAAGCAACAGCTTTTCTTATTAGAATAGCTACGCCTCCCCAACGTGTCATTCTATCTTTACGTAAGATTGAGTAATTAGGCGACGTTATCTCGAAGTCCCTGACGTCACTTTACAGCCATGTTACAGTGAGCGCGACACAGTCAGGTTCCGGGCTGACTAAAGATTACTCTAGCCATGTTATCTTTTGAAGAATACTGTGAGCATTAATGTTGGCGAACTTGGTACGCGTCTGAGTGTTGCATGGACGCCACGCGCGCACTTGTGATTCTTCGTTGTTTTGTTGTGGGTTGCAGTTAATAGCCCGAATGCAGTTTCCGCCCCCATCTCATCCGCATAATTCGTTGTTAATCTTTAACTTGTCAAATAAAACAGTTACCTTTTCACCAGTCTCTTTCTTTGCCTTAGCCGCTCGCCATAGTTTCTTTCTGATGTCGCGAACACGGGGTGAAAAAATCTTCCCCCACCGCAAAATTTCATCCCTTTAATTTGTAGCAATTTGTGAGTATTCGAGCCTTGTCTCGGAAATCCAGAAGCTTTAGTATTATTGGCCGTGTTTTATTGGCAGCAGATTTGTCGACTCTATGGATTCGATCGATTGCTACTGGTACTAATTGAATCACATTTTTTATTATGATATCATTAATCGTATCAGAAAGGTCCCTGTCGTTTTCCTTACCATCCTCTGGGATTCCATACAGTATGAGATTGGATCGTCGCGAGCGGTTGTCAAGGTCGTCTAGTCTTTCTTCCACAGCTGAAAGGGTTTGCTGTAATTTGTTTGCAATGTTCAGGCATGAGGAAACTTCGTAAAGTAATGCCGTAAGGTAGTAATGTCGCGTGATGTGGAATGTTATCAAACAAAATTTCCGGGTAATTTGAACACGTAATAATGCGAGGCCCATTGAAAATTTCTACATTCAGTGGCTGTGTGAAGAAGAAGACGCGCCTCGCGGCACAGACACATCGCCAACGCGCGGCTCGGCTCCGCTCGCGCTGTTGATTACTGTCGCCTTTTTTGGACAGTGCTTCGGGCTGTCTCGCCGTTCCCGGTCGCTGCGCTTTTGCCTTAGGAGCCGCCAATAAACCTCTTCTCAATTGGTGGAGGTGCTGGGACTCAAACCCCGTCGCTTGTAACCCTGGAGCTGCGATCAAGAACGCTATCGCCCGCCATGACCGACAGCTCATCCCAAACGGCGCCGACGCCACAGTCCGTCACTTGCACCGGCGTTGCACGACAACGCGACCCCAAGATCTTCAGCGGTGCAGACGACGAAGATGTAGAAGACTGGCTGGCGTCATATGAACGGGTGAGCGCGCACAACAAGTGGGATGATCCAGCGAAGTTAACCCACGTCATCTTTTATCTGGCTGGTGTTGCCCAACTCTGGTTTCACAACCACGAAAGTGACTTACCCACATGGTCAATCTTCAAGACAACCTTTACAGAAGTGTTCGGCCGACCCGCTGTTCGCAAACTGCGCGCTGAACAACGCTTGCGCGCCCGAGCACAGCAGACGGCAGAAACATTCACGAGCTACATTGAAGACGTCGTGGACCTGTGTAAACGAGTCAACGCGGCAATGCCCGAAGCTGAGCGAATTCACCATATACTGAAGGGCATCGATGACGGCGCTTTCCAGATGCTTCTAGCCAGGAATCCGCGCACTGTGTCCGAAGTCGTCAGCCTATGCCAAAGTTATGATGAGTTACGCAAGCAACGCGCTTCGACTCGGCGTGCTCTGGGCAGCGACGACTTGGTGGCAAGCCTTGACAGCATGTACGACCCATGCTCATTACTTCAACGGGTCAAGGACTTCGTGCGTGAGGAAGTTGCCCGCCAACTTTCTTTAGTCCCCTTCACTCAGGAGCCCACCTCCCGTCTTCCAAACACGCTCCGCACTATCATCTCCGAAGAGGTCGCTCAAGTTGTCCCTTCCGCACACCATCAGCCGCCTGCAGCCACGAATCTCAACTCTGCTCTGGCAGTGCAGCCTGTCGCGACTCCTCGCACCTATGCGCAGCCAGTCCTGCCTGTGGCTGCGCCTCTTACGTACGCGCAGGCAGTACGCAGGCCTCCGCCTGCGTCTTTCGCGACCCAATCCCAACCGGTGCCACCGGAAGCCCATGCTGCATCTTGGACCGCACCGAGAGCTACTCCTTGGAGGACGCCTGATAATCGTCCCATCTGCTATTCTTGCTGTACTCCTGGACACGTCGCCCGATATTGCCGACGTCGGCCTCAAGCGTTCGGCGACGCCTCTCGGCCCTTCCAGTACGGCAGCCAGCCCTTTCGCCAATACGCCACTCCTTCCCACCAACCGTATGCTCGTGCTGACCTTCCAGAATTTCCTTCGCGTCGCTCGCCATCCCCTCGCCGACGCTCGCTCTCCCCAATGCGTCGGCGACCCGCACCACCTGACCAGGAAAACTGAACGTCGCAGTTCACGAGGCAAGAACTGCGCCCCATTCGAACTGTCTAAGTCCTCGCGCCTGTCCTGCTAACGTGGTCGAAATTAGTGTAGAAGGTGTTCCTGCATTCGCTCTTGTGGATACCGGCGCAGCCGTTTCTGTGACAGCCGCCAAACTGTGCCGTTCGCTGCGCAAGGTGACCACGCCGCTTTCTGGACTGTCGCTTCGTACGGCAAGCGCTCAGCACGTCACTCCGCACGCAGCCTGTACGGTACGTGTGCTTATTCACGGCATTGTTTACATAGTCGAGTGCATTGTTCTTCCCACCTGCTCGCATGACGTCATCCTCGGATGGGACTTCTTATCCCGTCATAAAGCCGTGATCGACTGCGCACGCGCCGAAGTTGAATTTTTTCCTTGTGATGCACCCTCGCACGAAGATTGTGACCGCCCTTCTAAACTTACCGTGCGCGAGGACACAGATATTCCACCTGGCTCCTTCGCTCTCGTACCCGTCTCTTGCGATGCCATCACTGATGCAACGGTCCTCTTCACACCTTCCGACGTCTTCATGAGCCGTAAATCTCTCCGACTACCCTTCGCAACACTTGACATGGCTGGCGGCTGTAGCAATATATACTTCTGCAATCCCCACTGTGCGCCGATTACATTGCTCGTTGGTGAATGCCTTGGCATCGTGGAACTCCTCGACTCTTCGTCTTTGGTTGACGTCCCCGGAGACTCTTTTGATGTCGACTCCGGCCAGTCGTCTTCGATTTCCGCGCTTGAAGAGACGTCCAAGGATGCATTCTCGAGTGCCATCGCCGATACCCTCACACCTGCCGAACGCGCCGACCTTCTTGATCTCCTGCACCACTTTAGAAGTTCATTCGACGTTTCACAACCTCACCTGGGCCGCACGTCGGAAGTGCAGCACTACATTGACACCGGTTCACATCAGCCGTTACGTCAACGACCCTACCGCGTCTCGGCCGAAGAGCGTCGTGTCATTACCACCCAAGTCGAAGATATGCTGCGCCGTGACGTTATTCAACCTTCGCACAGTCCCTGGGCGTCGCCTGTCGTTCTCGTTCGCAAGAAGGACGGGTCTATTCGCTTTTGCGTCGACTACCGTCGGCTAAATAAGGTAACGCGCAAAGACGTCTATCCTTTGCCGCGCATCGACGACGTCCTCGACAGTCTTCAGGGAGCAGAATTCTTCTCGTCCCTTGACTTGCGTTCGGGGTACTGGCAGGTACCGATGGCTGCAGCCGATCGCCAGAAAACCGCATTCATTACGCCTGACGGCTTATATGAATTTAACGTAATGCCGTTCGGGCTTTGTAACGCCCCTGCCACCTTTGAACGACTCATGGACAACACGCTGCGTGGCCTCAAGTGGTCCATATGTCTGTGTTACCTCGACGATGTCGTGGTTTTCTCGCCTGATTTTCCGACTCACCTGCTCCGCCTCAGACTTGTTTTGACCTGTCTAACGAACGCTGGCCTCCAACTCAACCTCAAGAAGTGCCGCTTCGCCGCGCGAGAGCTCACCATTTTAGGCCACGTTGTGTCCAAGCACGGCGTTCTACCCGATCCTGCAAAACTTCGAGCAGTCGCTGAGTTTCCGAAGCCTCAGACCATCAAAGAACTTCGGAGCTTTGTGGGCCTATGCTCATATTTCCGGCGCTTTGTTCGGAATTTCGCATCGATCATGGCGCCATTGACTCAGCTTCTGCGCGGTGACACCACCCTCTCCTCCTGGTCCCCTGCATGTGACTCCGCCTTCGCTACGCTGCGTCGTCTTCTCACCTCCCCACCTATTCTTCGCCATTTCGACCCGTCGGCTGCAACTGAGGTACACACAGATGCCAGCGGGGTCGGTCTCGGCGCCGTCCTCGCCCAACGAAAGCCAGGCTACCCCGAATACGTAGTCGCCTATGCGAGTCGCACGCTGACGAAGCCTGAGGCCAATTACAGCGTGACCGAAAAAGAGTGCTTGGCCTTAGTATGGGCACTTGGCAAGTTCCGACCATACCTGTACGGGCGCCCATTCGACTTGGTCACAGATCACCACGCGCTTTGTTGGCTTGCCAACTTGAAAGATCCCACTGGCCGCCTGGCCCGTTGGGCATTACGCATCCAGGAGTACGATATTCGCGTCGTATACCGCAGTGGGCGAACACACTCCGACGCCGACGCTCTGTCTCGTTCACCTTTACCTCCAGACTCGGCCTGCGGAACAACTTCCGCACACTCCATCTCATCTCTCGACATGGACTCCTTTGCCACCGCACAACGTCGTGACCCGTGGATCGCTTCTCTTTTCGACTATCTTTCTGGATCATCGACCATGCCTGTATCCCGAACCCTCCGACGCCAAGCAGTTCATTTTGCCATTCGTGACCAGCTGCTCCACCGACGCAATTACTCTCCTGAAGGCCGTCGGTGGCTTCTGGTGATTCCCCGCAGCTTAAGGTCACACATATGTGCCGCTTTCCACAACGATCCACAGTGTGGCCACGCCGGAGTCTTCAAGACGTACGAACGAATTCGCCACCGCTACTACTGGCGCGGCATGTACAATTTTGTACAAAAGTTTGTTCGGTGCTGTCTTGACTGTCAACGCCGCAAATCGCCGCCTTTACGCCCGTCTGGTGCCTTGCAGCCGCTCCCGTGCCCTGCCACACCCTTCGATCGCGTCGGCATCGACCTATACGGCCCGCTTCCTATGACGCCAGACGGCAATCGGTGGATCGTAGTTGCTGTCGACCACTTGACACGCTACGCCGAAACTGCTGCTTTACCAAGTGCTACGGCACGGGATGTAGCCTTTTTCGTTCTACATCGCTTCGTGCTTCGACACGGCGCACCTCGAGAACTCCTCAGTGATCGAGGTCGCGCCTTCCTCTCCGAAGTCGTCAAAAGTTTGCTCTCGGAATGCCGCATTATTCATCGGACAAGCACGGCATACCACCCCCAGACTAACGGACTCACAGAGCGATTTAACCGCACACTTGGTGACATGCTGTCGATGTACGTGGCATCTGATCATGGTAACTGGGACCGCATCCTTCCATTCATCACGTTCGCGTACAACACCGCGATCCAGGCCACTACGGGATTTTCACCTTTCTTCCTCCTGTATGGCCGCCAGCCTACGCATACCATCGACACGCTCCTTCCATACCGTTCTGACGCCTCCGAGTGTCTACCTGTGTCCGACATCGCCCGACAGGCCGAAGAATGCCGCCAGCTAGCGCGCTCCTTTACGGCCGAGCAACAGCAGCGCCAGAAAGAAAACCGCACCGACACGCTTCCGAACACCACCTACGCTCCAGGCGTTCTTGTGTGGTTGTCTGTGCCTTTCCAGACTCCGGGGCTTTCCTCGAAACTCGTCCCAAAATTCGAAGGGCCTTACCGAGTCTTGGAGCAAACATCTCCGGTGAATTTTCTAGTTGAGCCACTGTCACCACCTGAAGACTTGCGCCGGCGTGGACGTGACATTGTCCACGTCTCGCGTCTGAAGCCCTACCACGACCCTCTGCCTCCTGATTCTTAAGGCGCCAGGATGGCTCTTTTTGTCCGGGGGGGAGATTGTGAAGAAGAAGACGCGCCTCGCGGCACAGACACATCGCCAACGCGCGGCTCGGCTCCGCTCGCGCTGTTGATTACTGTCGCCTTTTTTGTACAGTGCTTCGGGCTGTCTCGCCGTTCCCGGTCGCTGCGCTTTTGCCTTAGGAGCCGCCAATAAACCTCTTCTCAGCTGAAGTAATATATGAATAAATATAATTTTGGTTGTATGAAACTTGGGGCAATGAGCTGAAAAAAATTAATTCTGGATCAGAGATGAAAATTATTTGAGAGCGGTTTAAAAGAGATTGATAAAGCCTTAAGAAAGTCAGGTCAGCCAGAAGGCGAAGTCAGCCTAAAAGGCTTGCTGCTGAGAAAACGCACGTCTAACGGAAATCCGTTTTTCTAGTTTGCTTTTGCTGACGTCAGCGTCGAGTCATATTTTACAGGCAAGAGCCTACACATCTATACCCCGTATTCAGAAATGCATCTTAATTTGAAGCCCATGCTTGACTTGCTATAAACGACGCCTGGTGCGAACGCACTCAAGACGCTCTTAGCGTTTCCTTAGGTGCGTGAACGACAGGCGTCATTTAAATCAAGTCAAGCGTGGGCTTCTAGTTAAGGTGCATTTCTGAATACGGGGTTATGTCTCCGAGTGTTGCCGTATATAGCTGCGAGGCTGCATGAAGGCATCCATCTCAATGGACGCCAAAAGCAATACCAAAAGCAATGTCGTCAAACATTTCGCCGGCATCAAGGGAGTAGCAAGGGCAGGGGGTGGGGGTGGGGGGGGGGAGTTGTCACACCGGGCCCCTAAACTTCTTGTGCTGGAGCGGCTAATTAATTGCAGTTACATAAACAATTATTATTTTTATGTATCACTGCTGGGCACGTTTCGCAGTTGCGAGATTGATGCCGGACGCTTCCATCTCCTCTTCGATCTTCAATCTCGCCAATCGCCTTCCCTAATAATATGTTCAACATAGGGATTGGCTAGAATTTTTGTTCTTACGAAACACTTTTAGCGTAAGTGCCTTTTGTGAATACGGGTCTAGTATCTTGGTTTCATATGTTTGCGACTAACAAAATCGGACCCCTCGGTTCCACTTCACGTCTTTCATAGCAAAGCGAGGGTCTCAACTCCAGCATATTTCATGCCTTCAGGTAGCATCCGTGGGTTTATTCGTCAGCCGCCTGCTCCTAAAAGTTCACGTACTACCTGACGCCATCGGTCAAAAGGACGTTCCACATCCGCCGCCATGGCCAGGAGTGGCGCTGCCTAAAACTCCCCGGGTTAGATCTTGTACTCGCACAGAAATACCCAAGAACGCGGACGTGGGAACGGCCAACCGCCGTAGCCCTACTAGTGCAAGGCACGCTGATACGGAGGTTTTGGGATCGGCCCCCACCGGTGGCAAGTTGTTTTTGCATCCATTTTTATTTTATCGCATAATCTTATCATTTCTAGGCTTCAGTTGAAAAATACAAATAATTTTGTGTATGCTTTCCTTGGTGTCATGTCTGATATAGTACCCAACTGATTCAAACAACGTGTTGATTCGGGGTGGCCCACTGATTTGTACGTCTCATAGTGGAACACCGAATTAAATACATACATTAACGAACGCTTTAATGAACTCCATGAGTGATCGATGTTGGGCTAATTTGGTGCTGCATACTTGGACCGGGGGAACAGAACGTAAGAAGAGGACAAGTGAAAGAATGACAACACAAGTGTTTGTGTTGTCGTTCGCTCACTTGTCCTTTTCTCACGTGCTCTTTACCCGGTCCAAAACGCTTTATGGTTGGCTCTTGTATGTTTACTGCGCTTTGATATGTTCTGACATAAATGGCGTCTAGACTTGCGAAGGTGTATTAAACATGGATGAAATAAACATGTGCAGCTGTGGTTTGTCTGTCTGTTTAAAGCATCGTTTTAATGCTTTAGCGTTAGGAGTGTCAAAGTGGAAACAAGTGTATATGCGTGAAGTGTTGGAAGCCGGCTACGTGGTAGAGAGAGGGTGGCAGAGCTTACAAGAGTCTGTATGTGTGTGTGTATACATATACATATAGTCCAGGGTACTCAATTCACGCTGGGATAACTTCCCCGACGCTGATTGGCACCCAGTGAATGACCATTAGAGCCAGCCAATGAAGCCGCCATTCAGTCGTGCGGTTCCGCAAATAAGTCTTTACACTTTTCAGTGCCCAGAAACTTCGTTCTACTGCACCTGTCGTCACTGGGAGTGGTGTCAATATTTTGACGGGTGTGTGAACTTTCGGGAACAGGGGTCCGTCGCCTGGCCTTCCCCCGGCCTGCCATAGCAAGGCCCGCCATTTCGCCTTTCAGATCTGCCATTTCCCCTTTAACCTACGGACACCTGTCATTTTCATATACGGGAAATTCAAAGGCAGGTTGCACAGACTTACAAAGCTACGCTCAAGACAAGCTCTCAGATCTTCGATATGGGCAGTGGACGTGGCTCGCCGGTATTACCTTTCTGTAGTACTTGGAAAATAACTGGCCCAATATTTATGTGTGGGGGCCGATCATACACCCACGACACTTTGCCATTCACTCCTAACTCGGTTGCTTCGTGCGGATCCAAAATTAAATTCCCCTGCTTGTGTCGAGGGGTAAAAGAAACCACCACGGCACTAGACGCCCCTTGGCGAGTCGAAGTGAACACTAGCGACAACGTTGTTTAGTTGCATGACGACGACATATAAAGCACTCGTCCTGTCGTTATGTGCGCGACTTTCTGTGGTCATGTTTTTGGAGCTAGATTCATTATTATTTATGAGACTTGCACCAACAAGCCCAACAGCAAGTACTACTACGCCGATATGCTGCGAAAATTAGTTTGTTTGCATGCGAACAGGGGCGTATCTTTCGCAGAAGAGAAATTAGTGCATGAGTGCTTGTACTTTTTTACTAGTCATTATAGTCTCGCGCCCTCTCCAACTTCACACCACGTCCAAGGATACTCCTTCGGTACCCATACGATTGCTTTTCCGTGATTAAACAAACGGCTTTGAGCGCATTTCTTTTGCATTTCAGTAGCATAGAACCGGACAGTTCACGACAGAGGAATAATACGATGGCCGTCTACCTTTTCTAGACACCCTAGTAAAACGCAATGTAGTTTAATGTATTCAGAACGGACACAAATACCGGCCTGCACCTCAACTTCAGTGCCGTACACCCGATCTGTCACAAGAAGTCGGTAGTCGCCTAACTTGTACGCCGTGCAGAAAAACTGTGCTCAAGCCCGGAGGACCGCACGGCTGATCTAGCTACCACACGCCGTGATTTATTGTCTTCGGGCTACCCCAGTTCGGTTATCATAACTGTCGAAAATCGCTTAGCTCACGCGGTATCACAACAGCCCCAGCGACAGGAGAAAAAGAAAAGGATTCCGATGCCTTACGTTCCCGGCGTAAGCGAGAGCCTGTCCCGAATCTTTAGGTCGTACGAAGTTGACGTCGCACATGTCCCTACGCGCAAGCTCAGACACGCAACGGTGACGGTGAAAGACAAGCTCGCAAAAGAGAAGTTCTCGGGTGTCGTGTACAGGATTCCTTGCGCTGGTTTCGAACATGTGTACACCGGTGAAACGGGCGATTTCGGAAAAACATTGAAATAGCATAACTCTAATGTCAACAGCGAGCACGAGGCAACAAACGGGCTGGCTGAACACGCAGTGTTATCTCTTTCTCTCCCCGATTCCCTTCCCCACGCAGAGTAGCATGTCAGTAATGTCTATATGCCGGCTAAAATCTCTGCCTTTCATTAAAGGGTTCTCTCCCTCTCTTCACGAAATCGACTGGGATAGCGCGAAGATAATTGAAAAAGAAAAGAACACGACGGCAAGGCTCTATCGGAATCCCTTCATATCCAGACGGCGTCACACATGCTCAATCGCAACTTGGGCAACCTGCCCCCGTTATACACCCGATGATTGCGTCACACCCTAAAGCGTATATAACCAACTTTCACTTCAATCCATCCCTTGTGAACAAGGTTCCCGAAGTGGGGCCGAAACGTCCTTTTTCTTTCTTCAACGTGGCCGGCGCTTGATATTTCCTTCCATGAATTTTCCCGACCAGACGGGTTTCTGTCGAACCCTGGATTTTTTTATCCAAGTATTACGTAAAAAATTCAGTGCCCTTCCACTCTGTTAAGGATGATCAACGAAGCTGTGTATGTGGGCCTCTTAATGGTGAGCTGCACCTATGCCGCGGGTTGGCCCGGCATTGCGTTATCTTCGGGATCGGCCCCGTATGGGGAGTGCTTAATGCCTGCTTCACCTCCGCCACGGAACGGCCCGACATTGCACTATCTCCGGGATCTTTTTCTACACGTGGACACGATAGTGGGGAAAGTAGCCCTTAACAGCTTCGCTGTAAAAAGAATTTGGCGAACATAATAAGTATTAAGAAGAATTCTAGCATGCAATTCTTTTTGTCTCACGCAGGAAGATTAAGAGGGCTTCACAAACGTTCCTGTGGCTGTAACCCAGTACGGTAGGCCTAAAACAAAGAATTACAGGAAGAGTCAAATTTAAGCTAAGCTTTTGAAAGGGTTCTTCTAAAAATCTTTTCCGTTGAATCATGAAACGGCGTCATGTCAAAAAGAAGTGTTGCAGAGATTCGCTATCATTGCATAAAGAGCACAAAGGCGATACAGCCAGACCAAGCCGAGGTGGCAGATTAACAATAACCACGAACGTGCTTTTTCGACCGCCATCTTCGTCGTCCTGCTGAGTGCCTTCTTCAGAATGCGAAAATGGCCTGTAACATATGACCCCAAGCTGTCAGAGCGCCGTCTGGGAGTTTAGGCAAGGAATGGTTTGAAACGTACGGCTTGAGACGGGACACATGCACGACTTCTTGGGAGGGCACTGAAGGTGACGAGATCCCATCCAACGGGGCGATCTCATATGTGACCTCGGTGAGCTGGTGTCAAATCTTGTAGGGCCCGGAGTAGCGGAGAGAAGTTTCGAAGACAGGTTGACGTGGCGGCAAGGCGTCCAAAGAAGGACCAATGGGTCTGGTTTGAAGTGAACGGTTCTCTGGCTGCTATTGCAACGGGCCTTTTTAGACAGCTACTAGGCAGAGAGACGGTCCTGTGCGTCCCGTTTGAGCCCAAGCAGCAGCGTCGCGGGCATATTCTGTAGAAGCACGCGTAGCTGATGAAAGGAGTGTCTCAAAAGGCAACGTGACCCGTTGAGGTTGTTTAGTGGCTATGGTGTTGGGCTGCTAAGCACTAGGTGGCGGGATCGAATCCTGGTCACGGCGGTCGCATTTCGATGGGGGCGAAATGCGAACGCACCAGTGTAAGGTACATGTTCAATAATCTGAGTGGTCCAAATTTCAGCAGTCCCCCACTACGGCGTGCCTAATAACCAGATCGTGGTTTTGGCACGCAAAAACCGCATATTTTTTTCATTTTTAATGGGCAACGTGGGGTGGCGGCCAGACAAGAGGTAAAAGTTGTAAAAGCCGGCGGTGTCGTGGCGGGACGAGGTGTATGCGAAAATCACATAAGGCACACTTTTGTCCCAATCACGGTGACCTGTTGAAACGTACATGGATAGCATCGCGATGAGCTGGTGGTTCAGGCGTTCTGTGGGTCCATTAGTCTGCGGGTGGTAGGCGGTGGTGAGCTTATGACGTGTGGAACACGAGCGGAGACTATCGTCGACAACTTGTGAAAGACCGACCGCGATCTGTCAGATTCTAAGCATATCACATTCTGAAAAAATGTTCACCGCGCTAACAAGTGGCGCTGCCTTCGCGGTAGCGAGTGAAACTATAGAACCGTGGCACGCCATGGCGCCCCTCATTGCATGGCGGGGCACACGAGTCGCTTTCTAGGCGTGCGAGATGGCGAGCGAGAGCCTCAAATTCTGTGGTTTCCCAGCGAGATGAAAAATGTGATCGCATGAACATCTACTTGACAGATAAAATAGCAATTTCTTAAAGCTAGGTATTCCACTTGTCAGCTTCCCACCAATTACGGCATAAGATTGCTGTCACACTCACCTATCGATGGTTCCAGCTTATTTGCAGTGTACGACTTCATAAACAGGATCACGACTGCGGATGCAAAAAAATTAAAATAAGAAATGTTCCACGAAGCTTTCCACGTTACCACTGAAGGACTGGGCACTGTTAAGAATGACCAGCTGCCGTGCAGGATTGCCACCCACTTACGACAATGAAGGCAACCTCCCGGCGCTGTTAAGAATGGCCAGCTGCCGTGAAAGATTGCCACCCACTTACGACAATGAGGGCAAGATACCGGGAGCTTCGCCGCCAACTTCTAGCCACAGCGTGACTAAATCGACTTTGTGACGGAATGAGTTCGGCGGGCCAACTATTGCTCCCAAACTCCCCAACGCGCTACCCGGAACGGCTCCGAGTGCTACGGGGCCCCTCTGGCGCCGGCTCCGGACATGGGAACGTGTGTGCCTTTGTGTGCGTAGGCCGTCCTGCGGGAGGCGGCTAGGTTGCGTTGACGAAACGAACGTTCGCCGCCTTGTATCGCCGGAGGACCGAGTGTTTTGGAACGTGTGTGCCTTTGTGTGCGTAGGCCGTCCTGCGGGAGGCGGCTAGGTTGCGTTGACGAAACGAACGTTCGCCGCCTTGTATCGCCGGAGGACCGAGTGTTTTGGAACGTGTGTGCCTTTGTGTGCGTAGGCCGTCCTGCGGGAGGCGGCTAGGTTGCGTTGACGAAACGAACGTTCGCCGCCTTGTATCGCCGGAGGACCGAGTGTTTAAAAACTGCTGTTGTGCGGATGCTCGACACACTTCTCTTGAGCAGTCATGTTGGACTGACACTCTCTCTGAAGCAGTCATGTTAGACTGATGTACTTTCTCAAACAGTCATGTTAGACTGATATAAATATTGTAAATAAACCCATATTCCTCGTTCTCGATGAGAAGCAGTCCTTCCCTTCATCAACGTCCTCAGCGTGAATAAGTTGGACGACGGCATGGGCCAGCCACCTTCTAATTCATGCCCGACTCCAATCTTGACAACGGATCACGAGCGACGGGATTGAGCCCCCAATCCTGACAGCACTCTGACCGGTAAACTTCCCGCTGAATTTTAAAAAAGCGGGTATCATAAAGACTGGTTGTCAATTCCGTTAAAAAAACTCATGTGGTTAAACACCTGCAACGAACAATGACAGTTATATATGTGATATATGTGACAGTTATTGAGGCACTATGTAGCATTATTTATTAAAGAATCTGGGGTGATACATGAAAAACTAAGATCTGTTTACGGGCACCCCATTGTGGGGAACTCCGGATTAAATTTGAGCACCCGACGTTCTTTAACGTGCACCTAAACCTAGCTATACAAGCGTTTGTGCACATCGCTTCCGTAGAAATGCGGCACCCGCGGACTGGATCGAACCCGCGGCCTCAGCAGCCCAACCCATAACCACTGGGCAACCGCTGCGGTCATGCAGCATTATGCGTCTGGTAATTTTCGCAGAAGTGAGTCCGACCCATGATCAAACGTGCGTTTCCTTCCTTTGGTGGTATTTTCAGACCACGACCGACATGCGCGTATCAGTGGGTCTCTTCGCATATCCGTATCTGACAGTACTGGACTGCCTATGAAGCTACACACGCAATGCTCATTGGCTGGAAGCCCCGCTTCGGGCAGTCCGGTGCTCTCAGGGACGGATAATCGAAGAGGCCCACTGTGACAAAGCGATCCCGACAGGAAGGTAACGAACGCAGATTGTTAAATGAAGGAATTGCACAAACAGATAGCGATTATAACTGGGGGACGAGATCAGTAGCAAAGGAAGTTAATTTTAGAACGACGTCATATTTCAGTGTTGAAAACCGCAGTATAACATTGCCATTTTCTTCATGATCGACGCTATCTACACAGTAACACAGTAAATGACCTTTAAATCCAAGGGTCCCTAAAATAAGTTTCCTGGCTACAGACATCAACATAAGTTCATTGTGAATCTAAGAAACGTGCCCGGAAAAAATTAGATGAAGCACTGTCTGCCAGGTACACAAAGACTGGTTTGTTATATCACACGCGGTTCGTAGCGGTTGCTAAAGGAGCATGACTATATGACAGTAGCGTATGTGCTCCAAAAAATCGGTGACAAAAAGCTGCGTCAAGTTTTAAGCGAATTATTTTCACAGCGAGTGTAGCTAACAATTGTTATATCGAAAAGGATAGAATGCCTGGTCCCGCAGAATGTTGTTTGTGTGTTGGAATTGACGTGGAACTTTTTGTACTCAAAGAGAGCTACGATAACGCAGCTAACTCGAGGGGGCCTGTCGAAATTTAGTCGGAATCAGGGTGTCAGAACGACATGTTTTTCGTTCTGGTTTTCAAGATCTCTGGATTTCAAGTGGCCTAAATTGCAGATTACGTAAACTGGACCCCACGCTACGGCTACAACTGCCATCTAGCCTTCCCCGCGGCGAAGCAACCTTGTTGTGTCGCTTGTGGCTGGGAGTGGCGTTCACGAACGCATACTCCTACCGTATGGGAATGGCCGAGAGCCCGATGTGCGACTCCTGTGGGTGCGAGGAGACCATCGAGCACCTATTGTGTACCTGCCCTCGCTACGATGTCCAACGCCTCTCTCTGCGGGCAACTTTACGCAGACTGGACTCGAGATGTTTCACCGAGTCAAAGATACTCGGACCGTGGCCACACCCGTCACTGGCTCGAAAAGCGATTCGTGCACTAGTGCGGTACTTGAAGTGCACGGGCTTAACAGACCGTTTATAGTGTCCTTGTGTATGGTGTCGCTCCCACACGTACTCAGTGCTTCCTCTCTCCCTTTCTTCCTCTTTCTATTCCCCTTTCCCCCAGCCCCAGTCTAGGGTAGCAAACCGGATGCTGTTCTGGTTGACCTCCCTGCCTTTCCTACCCTTGTTTGCTCTCTCTCTCTCTCTTAGTTTCGTTCCGGTTCTGCTCTGGGATGAATATATATATATATATATATATATATATATATATATATATATATATATATATATATATATATATATATATATATATATATATATATATCCGCAACGGTTCATAACCGTTTTGGCTCGAGTAGAAAATTCTTCGAAGCGAAGTACAGATAAAAACAGTATTTATTTTTTTTCAATAAGTGAATTTTGAGATTAAGCTCAGTGCCTTGAGTCAAGGCAATGAGCATGATCTCAGAAGCAGCTCATCATCGAGTGTACTCGCCGAAATGCGAGACTGCTGTCCAGATAAAACGAACTGAAACGAACGATCAAACTTTGGTAACGAAGCATAGTACTCGTAGAAAATGAAATGATAAGCTCTTCAGCGAGCAAGCCCTGGATTTCGCTACGATGACGACCTCCTATAATGCACCGAGCGGCAGGGTTGGATCAGTGGAATGCTCGACCGCCTACGCACTATCCTTGCCAGAGATACGCGCTTACACGGACCCCTGAGATACGGGCTAATATTTGTTTCACAATGAAAGAAAATAATAAATAACGTTTTGGCTATATCTTCCTTCTGTTCCGACACACATTGGTCAGAATTACGACATCCTGCAGCAAATTTCTCTTTATTCGGGCATTTAATCTTCTTTAAAATTCCGAGCCCCGCTTAAACAAAGATAATGAACTAGTGAAGGCACTTCTGCTAAAGATTTCGGGCGTGCGGTGATGATTTAACTGACTGGGCCATATTTAATAAAATTACCACAGTAACCTGTTTCCTTACGACCACTTATGACACTTCGTGCTACTGCGTGTAGTTGTTTCTTTCACATCCAGAAACTGTAAAATAAAAAAATGTGCGCTCTGCAAACTACGGCTGCTTATTACTTGGCCTCAAAAATTACTTGATCTGTCAAAAAAAAAAGAATACAAAAAGAATACACAACGCTGTGAATCGGAAGTTTGAAGGCTTGCTTAAGCCTCTACTGCGATGGTAAGTGAATGCGACGTACTAATACAGACATAGCATGAAGATATTGCGCATTTCTGAGGTGTCAGTAAAGAATATCGATGTGATGATACTATCCTTTACTGAGCCTTTTTTCAGAAGCCTGTCGGACCACTGCGCAGCGTAATCACAAGCTCGTTGTTCGTAAGCACTTAGCAAAATGACTTTAATTAATAGAATTGCCTTTTATACCGCTATATTAAGGCTAAACTATGATAAAAGCGCATATTGCAGTTTGAAATGCTCTTTACATCTCCAGCTGAAGAAACCATCCGTGAAAATCTGCCGGAATTGAGGACGGGCAATCAAACTCGGCAAGGGCCAGTTGTTTGAATGTTTTCGCGTCCAATACCACTAGAGCGAGCTTCTTCTCGTTCTCCTCGTGCAGAAGGGAGCTCAGGACGACACCATCGTCTTCCTCAACAGCGCCTGGACGCGCTACAAAGACAGGTTCTGAGGGGAACCACCCTTGCCTTTCCCAGCGCAGCCAATCGCCCGTAGTGACATCGAGCTTGGAGACGAATGCCCTGTGTTCTTCGCCTTCGACGTTGCTGAGGCTGTAGCTGTACTTGTATGGTTTCCCATTGCGGCCTTGGTTGATTCTAGGAAGTTCCCCGCGCAGCTTGCCCTTGGCTAGTTCCCGGGACTCGATGATCACACGCTCGCCCGGGCCTCGATTCAGAGGCAGCGAAAAACGACGCATTTGTCCCATCTTGAACACGACGGGCTTTTCCACCGTGTAGTCGAGGCTCCTGATGATGCTGTCGTCGTCGAAGCATATTAGGTCGACCACGAGCTCGTCGCCCTGTTCGAAGGCGTTGATGTGGTGGAAAGTGAAAAATGCGGCGGACTCAAACACGGCGGGGTGAAGCTCCCCCGTCTTCTTGTTCATTACGTGAAAGCGGACGTTCTTCTTGGCATCGAACTTCAGGGAGTTCATGTGCGCCTTGTAGCCCAGGTACCTCGACGCTAACATGCAGGGCAGGTGCATCGAAAGAGACTGTTCCAGCACGACCACCCACTTTTCGGTCATTCCGAAACTGTGGATGTACGGCACGGATATGCGAGATTGCAACGGTATCGTGCCCACGGCTCTGGCACGGTCCACCGAGCTTTCGGATCCGCCGGGAGGAAAGTGCACAAGCACGAAGGAATGACGCGCACCTACGTGCGTACCGATATTGTACGTAGCGCCGTCGTCGGGGTCCAAATGTGGGTGGGCGGTGGCACTGTGCACGGCCACCATTTTACTCAAGGTTTTCTTCTCCAGAGTCTCCAGTGACGCAGGGTCCACTCGAGTCATGTGAGGTGTCTCCGTCAGGGTGTACACCTCGTCGCCCACGGGCATCACGTTCACCAGAGCGTTGTCCGTGGCGTCCATGGAGAAATACGACGCCACCCGTTCGAATACGGTGGCACAAGGGTCCGGGTGCGCCACGGTTCCAAACTCGGAGACGACGATTCTGTTGGCCCTCCGGTTGCGCACGTATGCTTCGCTTCGCAGGAAGCGGTTCTGGTAAAGCACTCGGCCATTCTCTATGGTGAATTGCCTCAGCAGAGCGGGGCCGTCAAATGCGTGGTTGTAGCGATCGGGGCCAATTGAAGACAGTCCCGGACCGTTCCGTAAAAGCCTACCTTGTAGCCAAGCGGGAAGCTCTCCGCGTAGCAGGCCCGTGACCGGCTCCGAAACTTCGGGCGCGCACGAGCGCCTGTAAAACTTTCTCGCATCTATGTCGGAGGCCGATGAGCATTCCTGGCTTGCTGCCATCGCTTGCTGTCGTCCGCTCCTAGTCGGAGAGAAACACTCCCCGGCCTCTGCACCAAAGCTAGACAGAGAATCGCGTTCGGGCTTTCAAGGACGCGCCAATCAGATTATGAGGGCGAGGGCGTTGTCAACCGCTCAACGTCTTCCCTTCTCTAGTGGATCCGCTAAAGAGGTTGTTGCGTGTCAGCTGAACGACAGCGGGCAACGGCCGCGACTGAAATAGAAACTCCTCCTCTCTCCCTTATCGACTGTGTGCTAGAACCGGTCTGGAGAGTGCCCCTGCCGCTGCTTCGTGGGCAGCTCACTTTCTCTTTCTCGGTTGAGGGGTCTTGGGCCTCGTAACACATTTTTGAAACAGAACAGCGCGGTTTTGACGGTAACAAGCAGGGATGTGGATATGACTTACTAACTCGCCCAAACGTCCGTTTTAACCTCGTAACACTCCCCCGACGCTGTTCTCAATCATGCGGTGAACAACGCCCGGATATTTGGCGCGACCGCCCCGTAAACAACTTCGCCGCACAGCCTTGACATTGTGCTGTTTACTATTTTCATCTGCTGTGCATTAGCACGCGAACGCGAATATGAACGGGCTAGCAGGCCATGCGTTGAAATAATAAACGCTAGGTTACATATACCATTGATTTATGCCCTGTTTGGTACTTAAAAGAAGTAACTAAATCACCGTTGATCATATACAAAACTGTAGCATATTCGAAAAATGTGCGGCGAAAGATGGAACAGACAAATATCTACCGTCCACCGTATCTTGCGCATGCTGGAGGACAAATATGAACCATTACGGAGCCGGCCTACCTTTATTCCTGCTCTAACTGTAATCACTTAAACTTTCTTGTAACGTATCCGCGTGTTCACACGTGCTGCCTGCGTAATAAAAATGCGGGGTGTAACAGTACTGAGATTGGACAATCTCTTTTCTTGTTAACATTTTGCCAAAGGAGAGAGAGACAAACAAGGAGAGGCAGGGAGGTTAACTACAGGCACGCCCGGTTTGCTATCTTGCATTTGGGGAAGGTGATAAATGGAAAAAAATAAATGATACAGAGCACTGGTAGAAGAAAAGCACGCGTTGTTGCGACGCCTGTATCTCGCAGCTCGACCGGCGTTACTTTTGGGTAGCGTGGCGTTATCGGCGGGCTGCAGGCGCGACGATTTCTAGTGCGAAACGTGCATGGTTTATTCAATGGTTGGTGAAAGATGTAAAAGAAGAGAATGAAGTGAAAAAGTACATTGCGGGGCCCTTTAAATAGGCCCACTAAAATCGTAGGCGGGATCGTGCTCACGTCAACGTCACGTGACATGCACTGAGTGCCACGATGCTTGGTGGCGGCACCCGCTTTCCCAGGACGCGGTTTTCCCGAGCTTGCCTCCGCTGGTGGCCTTCGCAGCTGATCCCTTCTCTTTCGCGCGTCTTGGTTCGCGGAAAAAGCGTCTGGTTGTGGATGGGCTACTGATCCATTCTCCCAGTTGACGTCTTCACGAGCGCGCCTCCGCTGGCGGCAGCCCGGGGGTCCTGTCTGGTTCGCGGAAAGGGTTACAGAGGCCTGTGAACACTGCGGGGCAACCGCCAGACCGGCATCCACTCGAGACAACCATAGCAAATTAGGAATACACTGTTCGTTTCGCTTAGGCATGCGTACACACGAAGGGGCCTGTAAGTACTGTGGTGCACCTGCCAGTCCGGTAACCACTCGAGACTATCACATCAAATTAGGAATCCACCCTCCATTTCGATGAGGCATGGTGGTTGAGCATCCTTTTTGCCCGGGGTGCTACACGCCAACCGTGACAACGTGTCTTGAAATACAAGAATTCAGCACTCGTATTAAGAATGATGATATTTGATGTTTTATGGCGCAAGGGCCAGGTATGGCCAAAGAGCGCCATGTCTGTGGTAGTGGGTGTGCAGTGTAACTATGATTGCTATGAAATTGGTGTGACGTGGCTGTAAAGGGGCCTTAAAATATACGCTCTAAAGTGCGTAAAATATGTGTAATAAAATTATGGCGATGACGTATGACTTGTACTATGAACATATAGATGCATATAAAAAGAATGATGCGATAGGTAAAATATATCAGATTATAAGAAATGCCAGAGCACTACTACCTCCTTAGAGCCCTTGAAGCACAAGGGCCTGGAGGCATGTGCTATTCAAAACAGTTATCGCAGTGGCATCCTCTCGAGAGAGGAGGCGCTACGAATTCATGGGACTAATAACATGTAAGACCACATCTCTAATATAATGTAGCACTGTGTCTGTATTAAAAAGCGGTTCTGGACCAAGGAGCATTGCAGGATGAAGAGGAATGTGCTGTCGGTATGCTAATGAAAAATGTCTCTTTCTCTCAGATTCGGCTTCCCGACACTCCAGGAGGACGTGGAGTACGGTCAGCCTCTGCCCGCATCTACCACAGGTTGGAGGCTCACTTCCGGTGAGTAGAAAATTATGGGTGCCAAACGTGTGTCCTATTCTGAGACGACAGAATAGGACATCTGTTCGGCGCGATTTTGTAGTAGGGGGCCAGAATCTTAACTGCGGTTTTATCAGGTGGAGCTTATTATCCGTTTCCGCGTCCCACATGCGTTGCCAGTGGTCTCGCAATCTCCTTCGCAAGAAAGGTCTCAGATCTGTGACAGGCACCGCAGCGGTAGGGTTAACAGCTTGCGATGCGATTGACGTGGCCATCTCGTCCGCCAGAACGTTACCCTCGATGCTCCTATGGCCAGGCACCCAGCATATAATGATATGCTGGTTAGATCTGTACGCTTTACACAAGACGGAATATAGTTCATTAAGTACTGGATTTTTGTGTATATAAAGTGACATCAGGCCCTTCACGACACTTAGGGAGTCTGTGTATATCGCTGACTTTTGGAGTTTTGATTTTCTTATATGTTTCACGGCAGACAGTAATGCGTAAGCCTCGGCAGTAAATATACTTGTTTCCGGGTGTAGTACATCGGATTCTGAGAAGGATGGGCCGACAGCAGCATACGACACCCCGGCATTAGACTTCGAAGCGTCTGTGTAGAACTCTGTGCAGGAGTGCTTGTGCTGGAGTTCTAGGAAATGAGTTCGTATTTCGATCTCTGGTGCGTGTTTTGTTATTTCTAAAAAGGATATGTCACATTCTACGACCTGCCACTCCCAAGGCGGTAACACCTTGGTTGGATGCATTAGGCGAAGCTCGAGGAGTGGGACATGTATCTGATCACTAAGCTCCTTCACTCGAAGTGAGAAAGGCTTTCTTACAGAAGGACGATTATGGAATAGTGTAGAGCAGGTCATATCGTTAACAGTGTTAAAACATGGATGTTGACGATTGGAGTGTATCTTTAGGAAATATGTAAGGCTGATGTAAGTTCTCTGTAGATGGAGCGACCATTCATTTGATTCCGCGTATAAGCTTTCAATCGGGCTTGTTCTGAAAGCACCAGTGGCTAAGCGGATACCTAGATGGTGGATAGGATCTAGGATCTTTAGTGCGCTCGGAGCGGCAGAGTTGTATACGACGGCACCATAGTCCAATCGTGATCGAATTAGCCTCTTATAAACATTCATCAGACACTTCCTGTCGCTACCCCATGTTGAGTGGGATAGAATTTTAAGTAAGTTCATTGTCCTTAGACATTTTTCTTTAAGATATTTAATGTGCTGTATAAAAGTAAGCTTGCAGTCTAGTATAATACCTAAAAATTTGTGTTCTTTGTTTATGGGTATTTGATGTCCACACAGTTGAACACAAGGATCGGGAACCAGGCCTCTCTTTCTAGTAAAAAGAACACAAGAGCTTTTGTGGGGGTTGATCTTAAATCCGTTTTCGTCAGCCCACTTGGAAACCTTGTTCAGGCCCTGCTGTACCTGTCTCTCGCATACTGCGAGGTTGCAGGATTTAAAGCCTATTTGTAAATCGTCGACGTATACGGAATAAAAAATGGCCGGTGGCAGTGAAGCACGTAGTGTGTTCATCTTAACAATAAAAAGAGTGCAGCTGAGCACACCTCCCTGGGGTACACCGGTTTCCTGCGTAAAAGGACGTGACAGTGCATTACCGACTTTTACTCGGAAGGTGCGGTTGGACAAATAACTTTCTATTAGGGCGAGCATATTGCCACGGATGCCCATGCCCGACAAGTCTCTCAAGATTCCGTAGCGCCACGTTGTGTCGTACGCCTTCTCCATATCGAGGAACATGGATAGGAAATATTGCTTATGTAGAAAGGCGTCGCGAATGTTTCCCTCAATGCGCACGAGGTGATCAATTGTGGACCGCCCTTCCCTGAAGCCACACTGAAAGGGATCAAGCATTTGGTTTAATTCCAGGAAATGTATGAGTCGCCGATTGATCATTTTCTCAAACAGCTTACAAATGCAACTTGTGAGGGCTATCGGGCGGTAACTTGACGCCAACGAAGGATCTTTACCTTGCTTCAGAATGGGAATCACAATCGCTTCTCTCCATGCAAGTGGAAGATATCCAGCAGCCCAAATAGTGTTAAAAAGTGCAAGTAAAGTCAGTTGTGTATCAGTGTGTACGTCCTTAATTATGTCGTACATAATTCTGTCAGGTCCTGGTGCAGAGCTCTTGCATGTGATCAAGGCAGCTCTTAGCTCGGCAATGCTAAAGGGACGGTTGTAAGGCTCATTCTCTCGACCTTTTCTTGTTGATGGCTTACGTTCTTCTGTTTCTTTGTATTTGAGAAAGGATTGTGTATAATTTGTTGGGCTTGACACGTTCTCAAAATGCTCCCCAAGTGAGTCTGCCTGGTCTTGTAGTGTATCACCCTGTGTGTTTACTAGAGGGAGTGAGTATGTTTGCCGCCCTCTAATCCTATTTACTCTGTTCCAGGCTTTGGCCTCATCCCTAAACGAGTTAATACTTGATAAAAACTTGTGCCAGCTTTCTCTTCTGGCCTGTCGGCGGGTTCGCCTGCCTTGTGACTTTACTTTTTTAAAGTTGATAAGATTTTCTGCAGTGGGAGAAGCACGTAGCAGCCCCCACGCCTTGTTCTGATTCCTACGCGCGATCCTACATTCGCTGTTCCACCACGGTACACGTGGTTTGCATGCCAAACCACTTACTTCGGATATGCATTTTGACGCGGCATCTATTATAAATGTTGTAAGATACTCCACCGCAGCATCAATTTCTAAACAAGAGATGTCAGCCCATGAGATGCTGGTGAGAGTTCGAAATTTCTCCCAGTCGGCTGTGTCTATGTTCCACCTAGGAGCTTGTGGAGGATATTCGTTTTCTTTAGATGTTTTTATTAGTACCGGGAAGTGGTCGCTCCCGTAAGGATTGTTTGTAACTGTCCATTCGAGTTCGGGCAGTATACACGGGGAAACTAGGCTGAGGTCAATTGATGAAAATGTTCTGTTGGCGAGAGAATAATATGTGGGTGCCTTCTTATTCAGCAGGCATGCACCAGAAGAGAAGAGGAACTGTTCAACAAGACGACCTCGCGCATCTATACGAGAGTCGCCCCACAGGCTGTTGTGCGCATTGAAATCTCCAACTACAACGTAAGGTTCTGGCAATTCATCTATGAAGGACTGAAATTCATGTTTGCTTAGTTTGTACTGTGGGGGTATATAAATCGAACAAATAGTGATAAGTTTGTTTAGCAAAACATTTCGAACCGCCACTGCTTCAAGGGCCGTTCGTAGCTGTAAATGTTGACATGCTATGCTCTTTTGGATTACTATTGCAACACCTCCCGATGATGCGATGGCATCATCGCGATCTTTGCGAAAAGTAACATGCTGTCGGAGAAAGTTTGTGTGTTTGGATTTTAAATGTGTTTCTTGTAAACACAGCACTTTTGGATTGTGTTGGTGGATCAGTTCTTGTACATCATCGAGGTTTCTAAGGAGACCTCTGACGTTCCATTGTATGATTTGTGTGTCCATATTTAATGTAAATTAGTGCTGTGTTTACGGAAACGGAAGGGATGCCTTAGATTACAAAGCCCTTTCGAGGCCCTGTAATAGGGGTTTTGTTCTTTCTGGAGCGTTCGAGGGAGCCTCGCCGCTCCTTAGGCGCTTGGTGCGCCTTGAGGATGGGTGTAGTGTCCATTGCCTCTTGTGAGGCGCCGGACACGTGCTCTTGCGAGCGAGCGGTTTTCAGGGGGAGTCCCGCCTTGGAGGGCAAGACCCCTGCGCCCACCAGCCCGGAGGTCGATGGGGCTCCCTGAGGGATTTGGCTGCGCTGGCCGTTGCCAGCGCTGGAGGGGGCCTCGGAGGTTGGGGCAGCCTCGGCTGCGCCCACCTTCGGGGTCGATGGCTCCATCTGCTCGGTTGGCGGAGCAGCGCTAGCTGCAACCACCGTGGGGGCAGATGGCGTGACTGCCGACTCACTGACTGTGGGTCGGACAGCCGCCGGAGGCCGTTGTGACGCTGCCCCCTGACGCGCCACATCGGCAAAGGTTTTCTTTGGCAGGTATACTACCCGCCTTCGTGCCTCTTTGAACGATATATTCTCTTTTACTTTTATAGTCACAATTTCTTTTTCCTTCTTCCAGGAGGGGCACGACCGCGAGTACGCGGCGTGGTCCCCGTCACAGTTTACACAGTGTAGAGAGTTCTTACATGCTTCAGTGGCGTGTTCAAGGGCACTGCATTTGGCGCATGTTTGGCGGCCTCGGCAGCTCTGCGAGCTGTGGCCAAAACGTTGGCATTTGAAACATCTCAAGGGATTCGGCACATACGGCCTTATACGAAGCTTGATGTACCCGGCCTCGATTGACTCGGGCAGGACACTGGAGTTGAAGGTGAGTATTAGGTGTTTAGTCGCAATTTCTTTTCCGTCTCGCCTCATCTTGATTCTTCTGACATTTATGACATTCTGTTCGCTGAAGCCCTCCAAGAGCTCAGCCTCAGTCAGCTCCAATAAATCACCATCGGAGACTACGCCACGCGTGGTATTCATGGTACGATGAGGAGTTACTGTTACTTTGGCGTCACCAAATGAAACTAGATTGGGCAGATTTTCATATTGTTTCTGGTTGCGGAGCTCCAAGAGGAGATCGCCGCTTGCCATCCTGGATGCTTTATAACCTGTACCAAAAACTTGGGTAAGAGACTTGGACACGAGGAATGGAGAGATTGTTCGCACGGGTTTGCCTGGTGTTTCAGAGTGCACTACATGGAAACGAGGAAAGGTTTCTTTTTGGCGGGCAAAAAATTCAAAGACATCATCGGTGCGCCCCCTCTTGAGGGAGCGATCAGGTAATGGGGGGAAAGAAGAAGCCATAAGAGATTGTAATTTCGGCAGTAACGCCAGCCACCCACCGTGGAGTCCTACAAGGGGACGCTGCAGGATCCGTAAAACACGGCCTGCAAACGCCAGCAGTACGTTACCACTATAACCAAATACGAAATAACCTAGGTTGGCTATTCACACAAGGTTAACCCTTGCTGCCTGGAAAAATTGGAAGTAAGTGGAAGCTAGGAGAAGACAGGAAAGATAAAAAGTGAGAGAAAGACGAAGATTAGAGGAAGAGAGAGACAGGAAAAGGCAACTACCGATTTCCCCCGGGTGGGTCAGTCCGGGGGTGCCGTCTACGTGAAGCCGAGGCCAAAGGGGTGTGTTGCCGCCGCCGAGGGGCCGTAAAGGTCCAAACACCCGGCATTGGCTCAACCCCCAGGATCCCCTTTTCCCCGGACACGGCTAAGCCGCGCACGGCTACACGCGGGAGGGTCCAACCCTCGTGTGCTCGGGTCCGTGGTGTCGCAACACACCAAACGCCTGCTGACGCAGACGCCCCTGCGGGGCTCGTATTAAGAAGACGCGCATGCACACACATTGAGCTATTGGGGTGTATATCTCTAAGGTTACATTAAACTGTGACTTACACTGTAGAATCTCGGTAAACGGAATCGCAGCTTATACTGAATAGCATCATGGTTGGTTTGTTTTGCCTTAAGGAAATGCAAAAAAGAAAGTTCGTTAAGCAGAACCACTTTTTTTCCAACTCCGGGTAAACGCTACTAAAAGCATTAATGAAAACAAAACTGAGCGGCAAATCTCAACGGCGTCACGATACATCCTCACTGTTTAGCGCTTTTCCTGCCTTTCCATTTCAAGTTTTCTTGGCAGTTCTCCACGTTATTGCCACGGCGGCTTTTGGAAATACCGTGTTTACGTGGTTAGTGTGGCTACAGGGAATATAGTGTCGCTTTACCTTGGCCATGACTGACGGTGTTTTCTTTCGGTTGGTAATGTCGAGGAGCTGCGAGTTAGCTTAGTGTTTCCGATGGTGGCGCAGAAACGCAAGCACCGTTACTGACGCTGGAGAGGGAGGTCCGTGTTACTAACGGCCTTGATAGTGGTTGCTTCACTGAAACTGCTATTTTGTTTTCGACATGACTGTTTCGTTATTTATATTTTGTGCTGCTAGCTTTAGGCAGCGGCTGCATACAAGCAGAAACATTGTAAAAAGAAGCTTGTACTCAAGTCTGCTGCATCGATTATCCGCTGTCGACAGTAGAGTATCTGACGCTTTCAAAAGAGAATTTGTGTCCCCATGAGCTCAATCTCTTGGCAAATGGAACTCTTGATAAGCGTAACTTATTTTCCTAGTCCCTCGAAGTTCCGTTTACAGAGAATCCGCTGCATGCGGGATCATCGACTGCGTAATAACAAGCTACTCACTCGTTCTGCTGGTAAAGATGTTCCGATGACCAAGAAAAGCCCACAAGAGTGGCAGGACTGCCAACATAGGGATGCCGATCAGTTCCTCGGTGTCGTAAATGTGGAGAAAATCACGAATTAAAAGATTGTTCATCATAGGAAGAACGGTGTTGTCTTTGCAGTGCTTCTCACTCAGCCGACTATACTAACTGCTCTTCGAGAGCAAAGGAAATACAAATTTTCGAAATAATTGATCAAAAGAGATGCTCAAGATGGGAAGCGCATTCCATCATTTCGGAGTGATCTCGCGGATGTGCCTGTGCAGCAAATCGACTATCTCATGCAGTTGACTCATCGCTTTCTGATGTCATAGCTTCGGCAGTAGAGAGGGCGACACAGAAGGCATTAGATAATATATCTGTGAGCCTATCGGAGTCATTAGCACAAATGGTTACAACCCAAATGACTCAACCCCTTCGGGTGGTTGCCCGCCCAACCATGGCCTGCGAATGTTGCAGAAACATCCAACCCAGGCCCCTCTAAACATCGACCTAACGAGACCTCTCCTCTGTATCATGCAGAGCAGGAATCAGATTTGAGCTCAGATTGTGGCTCGTAAGAAACGCACGTGGCGATTGACTCCCGTGCTCTTAAACGCCGCGCATCTCCTGTTGCGCAAGGATCTACAATGACAAACAACATTAAGACTAAAAAGTGCCAGAAAGACAATTTTTCTCAAACAGACTTTTTGAAGGATAGCATCCTCGACAAGGCACTTTCTGCTGCCGGTCTTAGCAAAACATAGGTTCGCTGAAAGTATTACAGTGGAATAGCCGTTCTATTTATTCCGCTGCAATTGACTTATATTACCTCTGTAGCCAACACTCGCTTGATATCATTGCATAGCAAGAAACCTGGTTATCAACAGAAAACGCATTTCATCTAAAGAATTACCGTACATTTTACTTGGACCGTCCCTCTCGCGGTGGCGGCTTAGCTATCTTTATCGCTTCAAAAATTGCGCACCGGGCTAAAATGGCTTCAGATTATGGCTTCAGTCAGATTATGACTTCAGAAAAGCGAAATTCTAGCTATAGACATTTATATTCCAGGCCTCATCCTACTCACTTTAGTTAATGTTTATTTCCCCGGAGGTATCCTGAATACTAGTGTCATCGATACAGTAATTATGTCCTGCAGAAAAGAAATCATTTTTGCCGTAGACTTTAACTCTCACCATACTTCGTGGGGGTACAAGACCGATTCGAGTGGTAAACGTTTGTGGGATTGGGCTGCTAACAATAATTTATCATGCATTAACGCACGAACACCGACATTTATTAGTAGTAAGTCACTTTCCGCAATGGATCTCACCTTCGCTAGTACTAATTTGTCTATCTCCACTCGATCTGCTATAAACTCGGGCACAAGTAGTGACCATCTTCCTATTCTTTTTGAGCTCGTATGCCCATTGACTCAAATTACTACGCATTAAAATACTTTTGTTAAGTTCAGCACATTCAAAAAGGTCTTACACATGGCTTTATCAAATCAGCAATTGGATAATGAAGAAGAAAAAGCCATAAATTTATTATCTGTTTTAAAAGATTCCGTAAAAAAATTCGATTCACTACGCACTCCACTAAAAGCGGGTCTTCTAACCCTTGGAAGAACGTAGAGTGCTCACGCCATTACAGGATAAGAAAAGCAGCGTTGCAAAAACTACTTCATAACCAGTGTCCCAGCAATTGGAGAGACTATAAGTTCACGGCAGCAACATTTAAAAGAACAGTTGCAAATGCGAAAGACAACTTTGATTGTGAGCACTTCAAATTTCTTTCAAAGGCCACCAACGAAAAAGCACTTTTTCGATTTCTGAGGAATAAAAAGGTCCTTCCGCCACGAATAAACGTCGACTCTGTGGTTCCAACACCTTGCGAATTGGCCAAATTACTGGAAGATACTGCTAAAGCCCTATAATGTCGCTTTAAGTCGATTTTGCCCAATCACCTACGCCGCCTACTCATGGTGAAGACTTCGAAGAAGTTACAATTTCGGGCTGGAAAATGTACTAAGTCAGTTGCTAATTTAGCACCAGGCCCGACAAAACCACGCACCCTCAGGGTACGTTCCCTCCAGGGAGCGCACTCTCAGGGTACGTTCCTCCAGGGAGCTCCCTGAGCTCCCCGGTCGGGGGCGCTCCCTCAGGGAGCTCCGCTCAAATGGTGGCAAAGGGCGTCCCACAAGGGTCAGTGGTGGGCCCTTTCCTGTTTAATCTGGCCCCTGCCCGGCTGCCTGCTGCCATGCCGATCGACCCCCACTACCCCGGGAAAGCCTCCATCTACGCGGACGACATCGCCCTATGGGCGCGAGGTCCACCGCAGTACCACCGCAGCGCGCGCTTGTCCCTGCAAAGGGCCCTCGACACCGCCGCTGCTTACCTGAGCAGCACTGGCCTTGCCATCTCGGCAAGGAAGACGGACGCCATGCTGCTCCAACTAAGAGCAGCCATCCGCCCCACAGCTGCCCGGTTGCACCTGGAAGGCGTCCAGTTACCCTGGAGCATGGCAGTGACGTACCTGGGGCTGCGCAATGATCCCCGGCTGTCCTGGCTGCCTGCTGCCAGGACCCTGTACGTCTAGGCTTTCCGGGTCCGCAATGCAGTCTCCCAGCTTCTTGCCCGAGGACAGGGCTCTACCACCAGGTGGGCTCTGCGGCTGTTCGATGCGGCTGTTCGATGCAGCAGCCACTTCACGCCTGCGGTACGCCCTCCAACTCGTGGCACTTGTGTGCCACGAGTTGGAGTCTCAAGAAGCGGGAGCTGCAATCGGGCCGCGATTAGGCTCTGCCTGGGCGCTCCCCCCAGCTCTCAAGTCGCTGCCACCCTGGCCGAGGCGGGAGCATGGCCCCTGTCACTCCTCCTCCTGCAACAGCGGCTACGCCACGTTGACCGCCTCCACCATGCCCCAGATGGCAGTGCCCTGATGTCCCGCCTGCGCCCTCGGCCCCACTCACAGATGGAGAGACTCTGCGGGCTGTACGAGGAAGAGATTGGGAGGCCTCCAGTGAACGCAGCACAGCTGCCTCCTCCCCAGAGACCACCCATCACCACAGAGCTGCCGGGCGTTTTCAAACGGCGCTTCCCAACCTGTGCCCTGCAGTAGACGACTGCCTCCCTCCTGCACGAGGACCACGGATGCCACTTGCAGGTCTAAGTTGACGGCTCGGTGATGCCGGACACGGGCTCGTCGACTGCGGCCTGTGTGGTGCCTGTCCAGCGGAAGAGCAGACATTGTCGCCTTCACTACCACGCGAAGCCAACAGTGGCAGAGGTGGAAAGCCTCCACCTGGCTGTGGACGTACTCATGGAGGAGCTGTCAGCGACCCCGGAGACCACCTACTGGGACTCCAAGGCGGCATTTCTCAGCCTAAAGAGACCAGAAGGGGCCAGCCTTGGGGTCGCCCTGCTCTCGACCAGGCCAAGGGCGCTCCAGGAGGCGGGCTGCTCGGTGTCCCTGCACTGGCTTCCAGCCCACGTGGGGATACCGGGCAACGAGGAGGACGATGCACTGGCAAAGCGTGTCCACCACTGCGTGGTCCCGCCCAGCCTGCGAACAGCTAGTGACTTCACAAGCCACAGGCTGCGACGTCATCTGCTGGCCTGCCATCCGGACAAGCGGATGCCCTTGGGCCGCCCTCCACGACCACTCCCACAGCGTGGCCTCGCACGCAGGGAGACCTCCCTCCTGCTTCGACTGAGGATTGGTTGCTGCTGGATGGGGGCTTGCCGCCACCGGCACGGCGTCATCGCCTCTCCAGCCTGCGCTTCCTGTGGGGAGCCCGAGACCCTGAAGCACCTCTTGCTGGCCTGCCCTGCTTACCTGCAGCATCGTGGCCGCCTCCTGCAGGAGTTCCGACGCCTGGGGCTTCCTTCTGGACAGGAGGAAGACATCCTCGAATTCCCTGGTCGCAACGAGCTGCCAGCCCTCCTAAGTGTCGTCGAGTACCTCGACTCGTCGGGGCTTTCGGAGAGACTCTATAGGACTTTCTGCAAAGACCGATACCCTCACGGTTATCCAACCCACTCACGGCTTCCTGACCTGCCCTAACCATCTGATACCTGCTGGATCACCGCACCCTGGCCTGTCACCAGATTACCCTTCCGGCTGGACCCACTAGGCCCTTCCTGCCGGTCTGCTCTGTCGCTGCCATGGCGACACTTTTACCTCCTACTCTCCTACTTCCTTTGCTACCAATCTGCCCTCCCCCCACCCCATATTGGCGCTGAGCCGTGCTTCCGAAAGAGCTGCAGAAGATAGCGTCAACCTTTCCTTTCCCCGTCAAGAACCACTTCACTCTGGCACGGCCGCGCGTCGTGCGCATACTCCCGAGAAGCAGCGATCGTACGAGCACGACGCCGCGAGCAGCGGCGGAACTGCAACCGTCGCCATCGAGCCGCCGACCCGGCGGCGTTAGAAGAGCGCACCAGTGCCGCCGAGTATGTGTACGTATACCGTGTATGTTAGACCGGCCGCTTCTAAACAAGGCACAGAAAGTGCCCCACGTCATGCGTTCTGGTGAATCGTTGATGTCGATGAAACGCACCTCCTTGTTGTGGGTGATTTCAACGTGGATATGTCGACACCCGACGACACGTGGCTAATTTAATTCTTGTTACAGTGGTTCGGACTACATTGCCACACGGACACCAAGGTGCCAACGACTACGAGGCGCACGTGTTGAGATCTTACATTTTCCAAGAATCTTCTCGTCGTGGTCGTCGCGGAACCTCGGACCGTTTATCGTAGTGACCACAAAGCAGCCATTGTAACGTGCGTGGCATCACTCTCGTGAGGTGGTCTTTAGGCGAAGGTTGTGCGGCGGGGTACACAGCTTAGTAATAAGTATGCATGTGTTGTGGTGATCGAGGGGCCTTCCCGTGCTTCATCCCCCAGCTCGTGCATTTGCTTTGCTCGATCTCCGGGAGCCGCCGCCATAATGGCAACATGGCGGACACGGCTAGCGCACCGGAGCTAATTTCTCGCGCAAATTGTGCTTCTCCCTCCCGGTGTCGAATCAGCGCTCGAGCAAATGTCACCGGGACGCGCCCTGATTGGCCTCCCGAGTGGTGGTCAACGGGCGCCCTCTCCACCCGAGATCTCTTCTGTTGAACGCTTCATCGCGCCGGCATATGGCCCCGGCAGATGCTCACAGGCGCGCAACGAGTGGTTACGTGAGACCTTTGCTTCCGCGATTTCCCGTTCTTGTGAGTGGTGAACCACGAATACCGTCGTCTTTCCTAGGCGAGTCGACTAGGGAATCTGAGGATTGTATCGCACCCAATTACAACCGTCGAATCGGTTGCGATACCACGCCAATGCTATCGCGACGGTCTGGAGTATCCCCACCTCCGAGGCATCCCCCCTCCGATGGTATGGAATATGTGGAAGGATAGCACCCTGGTAATTCAAGATCGGCGCCGTTCTTTGGTAGAATTTGACGTCGGTCCTTTTCATCATTAGTTCAGGCTGTAAGGTAGTGGTGGGGGGGAGGGCGCCTTTTGTGGACCCATCAGCCGTCGGTGTCAATGCTGCGTTGAATTCATGCTAGGCGCTGATGGATGGGTGGGGGTTGCCTCGTGGCAAACGTCGCATTTAACGCTTTTGGATGTATTGCGACGTAACAAGACTCATGAGTTACTTTGCCCACCTATGCTTCGTAGTGAGTTCGATAAACCGAAACCTAGGATCCAACGTAACGACCATGAGTGCGGAATGTGCTTAAGGGTAGTATGCTCAAAGTTTGATTTATAGTCATCGCAAATTATTTGCAGCGGGTGCGCATGGCAGCATCTAAGCGTTGGTTAAGGCAAGATTTGCCCGCGTAATATGTCGCTGGCAGCTCGCGCAACATACGTTCCTGAAGTACGTACGCTGCCATTTTACACAAAGCCTGTTGCTCATGTTCAGGTTGGTGTTCATGGAGGAAAGAAAAAAACTTGGAGGGCGCTTAAGCTTCGCCTTCAAGAGTGGAACGCGATGGCGTTATCGCACCCCGTTCGCACCGCCCGCTCATTCGCTCGGCATGCTGTTGAGTCACACAAAGACGAAACGTGCGCCTGAGCAAGCGGAACGAACCAAAGAACTCGGTATCTCGGCGGGAGAAACAATCTACGCGAACCAAACGTCGTGATCGGCACGGACAGCCGGGCCGCGACGCGCCATGAAGGCGGACGCGATCATGGGGCTGACGCCTCGATAGGATCGTCCTCTATCTCGCTTGGGAGCACCACGCAGACGCATGACTCCTCGCCAGCAGCACGGCACACGTCGCAGGGGATGCTTTCCCACCAGACGCGCTACGGCGCAGCGATCACGTCAAAGGCGTCCCGCATCGGACGCTGCACCTAGGAATCGCGCTGTGAGCGGAAAGAGGAGCCGCGTCGCCTAAACACTAGTGTTCAAGTGACGCACGCTGGAAGTTCGAAGGGGAGAGCGCGAGAAAACTTATTAAACGCAAGGGTATCGGGGCATCCTCGCACCGGTCCCCGCACGACCCCGAGGCGCTCAAACGAGACGAAGGGGAGAAGCGGGCGAGTGGCGCGCCACCTGTCGGGGCAGCGCCGTACATTGCGAGGAGGGGGTCTTCTGTGTTTGCAGCAAGATGGCTCTGCCTGTGCGCGGAAACGTACTTCGCTACGCGTTTAACTGCGACTTCTGTAATTTACATGCTCCTAATTACCGATACACACCGCAGTATAACTTTCTACGGCACGTTTATAAGGCAACACCGCATTCACTAGAGGCGCTTTTGTCCCGCTTTGAACCATCGAACTCATGGCTGAGTGGTAGCGTCTCCGTCTCACACTCCAGAGACCCTGGTTTGCAAGTTGTTTTTATTTATAAATTGCCTTCCGCAATTTTTCGCTCACGGCCAACGCCGCCGACGCCGACGACACCGGCTTTTCTGCGACACGAGCTCCTTAACGCTGTCGCGTTAAAAACTAAAAGGACCACTGCGAAACGCACTTGAAGCCAATAGAGTCGTCCCTGCACGTGATCGTGTGCGGCAAATGTGAGTGTCTAGCGCTGAGTGCTAGCCGCGCTCAACGCACGCTCTACAGAAAGCAGAGTGGGTGGGACAGCCAGGTGCAACTGCGTCACTCACACGTTGAAAAAAGTACGATAAATGTGCACGCTGCATAAACTACTGAAGTTGCAGCGTGGATATCCGGAAAAAAATGTGCACAGAGCCGTTGGGAAATGATCCGATTAAGCGCGCGTCACTTAAACCTACATGGAACAAAGCACACTGGGCCGAGTCCACAAAGCTGGTTAGCAGCTTTTTAACAGCAAAACACTATATATTAATGAAAAGTCACTCGGGTGTTTTATGGTCATATTATGTTATATATTGATATTGATTATACTATACATTTGTAAAGTTATATGCTGGGCAATATAATACTTTTAAACATCATCTCATACATTCCTTAACAGCCCACTACTTTAAGAGGAAGGAGTGTTTAAATTTGTTTTGAATGTGAGCCGAAGTCCTTGATTCACATATATTGCTAATTAAGTTTAGGATTTGCGCAATTTCATTTCCCCTCTCGATGTTTTTTTCTTGTGCACAGATTTTTTTGTCTGCCTCTGCAAAAATGTATACATGTGGCCTACGACAGCGACGTTTTGTGGGCCGCCAGTTCTCTTCTATTAAGGGAAATTTTTCTGGGCAGTATGACCTGCTAGGGCTGTGGCAGCAATAATCTTCAAAATCCATGTGTGGCCACGTTTGGTGCTATTTGTCACTTTTGGCAATTACACGTTGTGCATGTCGTCTAATTTATTAGGCAATAAAATTTGTCTATGTCGCAGGGCGTCAAGTAGATGTCCTGCTGCATCTTACCCTGCATGCATGCTTTGTGCAATGCACTGCATGAAGGGGTCTTCTTTACCGTGTATGTCAAAAACATATTTAGCATCATAATCTGATTTACTTTTATGTTCCGGTAACATGCCATATGCTACGGCATTCACTAATGGGTGGTAGGTCGAAGAACTGGCATTCATTTCTGCGTGATGCTACCAAAGCACACGGCGATATTTTACAACGGGCACCCACAAAGTAGGTGAAAATTTACTTTTGATATAGGGAATGGAGATGAGAAAAATATTCATATTGGCGGATAGAGTGATGCACAGACTTTTTGCAGATGTGAACTGTCCTTTATTTTTTAGGATTGTATAGCAAATCATTGTGTTTTATATGCTGGTGTCACTCTAATCTGCCACCTGAAAGTGAAACCAGCATATCATTTCTGCCTCAACCCAGGCACGTACGCAGGATTTTTTTTCGGGGGTGGCCCAACCCAAGGTAACATTTCTATGCAAATTAGGGGGAGGGTACTTTTACTAATACAAATGTGAATAATGCCCACCATTCGCCATAAAGACGCGTAAACCCGCAAAAGAGAATTGAAATAACGTGTATCTCACAGGTACACCTGTGAGAAACACCTTTTCTTTACTTGGCAAACAGAGAACCACATCAAATGGACTCGCGCATGAAAGATGTCAGGAACAACCTTGCCAAGAACAAGTTAACAAGCGAAAGTCCCAACTAAAGATTTCTAGTGGCGTTTTTTGAATTAGCTCTGGAAGAATTATAGAGAAATGTATATTTGCGGAACAATCACAGTTCTTTTGCATCCCTCGTTTACTGCTCTACCAAGTGCCAAAACCAATTCGTGTTGTTATTTGGGAAGTTGCGTAACGATTCGTGATCCCCAGTCCCGTACAACCGCGTAGAGCGCAGGACGCGGTTATATAGGGTTCTAGACGTACTGAGGCCACCGCGGAAGATTAGAAAAACACCCATTAGCACAGCAGGGAAGTGGATACGTCAAGCGGCTCGATTCATAACTGTAGAAGTGTAATTGATCTGCCATACGCGGTTTGGACCACGACTATGGCATCTGATATACCAGAGATGTGCACACGGAATTATTCTCAACTTCCGGTGGCGTTTTCTCTGCTTCCTGTTTAAATAAAAAGATATTGTTCTATAAATATTTTCACGAACAATTTTAGCTTTTCCTCCCTGTTTGGCTGCTGCCGTGGCTTTCTCCCTAAGTGGATCGCTTAATTTGTCATCTGCTTGCGACTCTTGTTTCCAGTTGCCAATTTTGCACGAAAAGTGCTGTACAAGTAGGGAAAAACCAGACGAGGTAACGGGTCACAGTCATATTGCTTATGAGTTTAACGGTTATTGCAAGGTCGGATGATGGACGCTGTTTCGCAATATCTAATTTTGCCCCTTATCTAACCCATATCGCGGATATATGGTTCTGATCTGCCAGCGTTGCGGCGAGCCGTCACTAGAGCAAATAATGAAGCAAAAGGAAAAGTTAAACGCAACTGACAGTTTCTCCGGCAACAACTCGTTCCACGAGCATACAGACCAGCTGACTATGAACCGATTCCATTTCCTGGCCCCTGGATGAGTCTAAATAAGGAAGGTTGAACTAACGAAGCAACAGCGATGCGCGTGATCGTTGAATAGATGGTTAGATCAAAATTTTGTTGGGCATTATAAATAAAATATTATAATTAAAACAGTAAACTACGCCCTGCCTGCTACAACAGATAGTGACAACTGAATTCACCTTGAGTTAGTAGTGCGGGCCGATGAGAAAACTGGTCTCCACACCCCAGGAGATGCTGATAACTACCGCCATCCGAAAGGAGTGCAAAAATTGACAACCATTTCACTCTGTGAAGATGGCATGGCTGCGAAAGCTGACGACAGTTAAAACTCTCAAACGAGAAGCAAAGTGTTTCACCTCCGCTGCGGGTCGGCCTGAATATAATGCAATATTGGGCCGACCCACGGCGGAAGTGAAGCGGGCGTTGCGCACCGCGCATACGTGGGCCGATCCCGAAGATAGTGCAACACCGGGCCGACCCCGGCGGAGGTGAAGCAAGCTTTAAAAACTCCCCATACGTAGGCCATTCCAAAGATATTGCAATACTAGGCCCACCCGCGGCGGAGGCGAAGCAGGCGTTAAGAGCTCCCCATACGTGGGCTCGTCCCGAAGACTCCGAAGGGCGCGTTGTAAGTTCCCGAGTCCAAAGGGGTATGTGCCATGGATCTTCGACCCTTTCTCCACTATCACCAGGATCGGTCCACATGATGATTTTTTCTGTTAACGGAGGCCCCAAAAAACTACAGAGGTTAATCATACATTGCTGTCGCTTGTAAAAGGCGGCAAAATGTTGACCGCCAAGTAGATTGATTTGTCGGCGCTTTAGGAATGCGTATGAGGAGTGGTGGTGTGGGTTGATAGGGGGGGGGGGACGCTTAATTTCGGGGGGGGGGGGGGGGGGCCCGGGCCCCCCCGGGCCCCCCCCTTGGGTACGTGCCTGCCTCAACCACAGCATCGCTGACAAAATGTTTCCCCGCTAGAAAATATTTCAGTTCTCATGAGACCCAGCAGGGCAAAATTCTTTGCAACAAGGATGTGGTTTATGTAGAGGTGCCATCCTTGGTTCAATAAATGGAGAAACATTAGCGTTACATCGGCATCCAAAACGTATCTTTTTTATACTCAAAAAATAATTTTACGGGCGGCATTAAATTGATTCGTGTAAGTAAAATGAGATTGTTGACCCGTCAGGCTTCGTTACAATAGTGCGACGCTAAAAAAAATCGTGAAGGCTCACATTTGAAAAAACTACCGTGGCATCACTCTATCCGGCGCCACAAACTTTATTGCGATAGCAATTATATGGACGCTCCAGGCGCATTTCTGCCGTCGCTGTCACTGTGCGGTTCCGTGTAAAATTCAAGGGCGATAAAATCGTCGCTGCGTGCCATATGCTGTTTGTGCGCGTGAAAACGTGCAAGGGTGAGCCGGGGAACGCGGCTCAATCTCGCGCTCGCAGGAGAGGAAAGCGGGGAAGCAGCGCGCCGTCTTCCGTTGCGCGCAAGGCTTCAGGGGGAGGGTAGGAAGGGTGGGGCGTTCTACTCCAGGTGGCCCACGCATGCCGCGCGCGGCCGCCCGGGCCGCTATGTCGTGAAAGGCATGCGCGCCGCGCTTTGTTGTCGCGGCTTAGTTCGTGCTGATGCGATACGTAGCACGAAGGTGAATTCGCTCGCTGCTGCTTCCGCACTCCAGCGTTTCGACAGGGAGTTTCCGCGGTCATCGAGTGAGATGTGTTCATGCTTCCTTGTGCGTGCATGGCACCATGCTTGTTAATTTACTTACTATACGTCTATGTTTACAAGTTTACACGGTTGATAAAACCACTATAATTGCTTCCTGTAGCTGTTCACCAATTTGCTATTGCAATCGATGCTTCGCCTTTCGTGCGAAACTGCGGCACTTTTTCTGACGCCCGTGCCTCATTTAATAATAAATATAGGTGGACAACCGACGTGTTACTGTAAACGTGACCACGAAAATTAATGGGACTGTCTAATAAATGTCTTTAGTTGTTCTTGTCAAGATGTCCGTTCGCCAATTTTTAGCATAACGTTAGGAGGGCTTACTGAAGTACCTCGAGACGTGCAATGTTTTGAACAAGACAGCTACTAGACTTTTGAATTATCCGTTCATGGTATAGTATATTTTAAACATTTGTTAGCTGCTCCTGTGCTTCATGAATAACCCCTTAGGGCTTTATTAAATTTTCATGCTACTACTTCAAGGCGTGCCACCCGACGACATCGATGGCTGCGGACTTTGCGGCTCTTCGCGCTGCACTTTGTCTCATCAGTCAAGCGCAACCTCGACGATGGTCGATGTTCAGCGACTCTTAGGCAACACTGCAGTTTTTGCTATCAGCCATGCGGCGCGGACCACATGAGCGGCTGCTTTGCGAGATTAGAGAACTTATCCATATACTTTGGCCGTGAAAGGACACCCCGTGACATGCCAGAGGCTTCCAGTCACTCTGGCGTGATAGGTATCGAGCACTCCGATAACGCTGTTGGGTCAGCTCTTCAAGACAGAAAATAGGAGTGGACACGGTTATCAAGGTCAGTTGTCGGTAGAAAACTTGTGCTCGCGCGGGATATCACGTTCTCTATGTAGAATGCCCGAAGTTTTCGAAACCGCGGCTGTTGTCTAAATTGTTGTTCGTTGTGATACACAAGAGCATGTGCTGTGATAACCTGCGGTGATTGTGACTGGCACTGATTATATTTCTATGGTCCTTGTCACGCTGTCCACTTTCTTATCTTTCTGCTTATCACTTTCCCGTTCCCCGGTGTAGGGTTCAAACAGAATTTTCCGCTCTGGTTAACCTCCCTACCTTTCTTCTTCCATATTTATCTTCACACCACAACTACTAGCTACATCGGATGTCACCCCCACTGGCTCGGCTTCCACTATATGCGGTACTGGTTTGAACTATACTGAGAATTGACAAAATGTGTAAGTCAGAAGCCAGCAGCTAGCACAGCACCGCGAAATGTTGGTGGGAGTAGGGGGAGGGGGCAAGAAGTGGCAAAGCAAGGGTCGCTTTTAAAGACAGCTGACTGCAGCGATTCTTTCGACAGTGTTGTCCCACAGTGGAGATGGCAATCTTGCTTTGGCTGCATGTTTCTTGCTCAAATAATTGCACTCACGCACTATGAGAGAATGACCAAGCGCCGTTATAGGGTTGTCGGTTGCGGAGTGAGGTCGAAGAAGAGTAAGGCATTTTTTTGAAGTAATATTTTGACGCAAAGAAATATTTAAGTAAAATTTATATAACTAAAATTAATTTTGTGTTACTAGATGAAAGCGTTCTTTTAAGAAATAGCTTCTGGATCTGTCTTGTTTGTCGTGTGCCCAATTTCTTTTATGCTTGTTATAGTAATGAGTTTTGTGAAAATCGAAATACAGGGACACACTTAGACACACTCAGTCTCTACATGTCTAAGAAGGCTGGATTTATTTAGAGCTAATGTATAAGTTTTATGGAAAATAATGTTCGCTGTTCTTTGGGCAAAGTCTTATGGAATTTTTTTTCATCAAGGTGATTTCACATTTTACTTTCCGGTCGAAATATTGGTATTTCACAATATTTGATTAAGACAGTCACTGTGCATCATGTCTATTACGCTTTCTTTTGTATATCATCATGGTAAGGTTGCCTTGCGGTGACTGTATTGAATTTCTAGAATTTGTGTAAAGCCACCATATATGCTGATTTATTTATTTAGTATAGGGCAACATCCTACAACCCGCCCGATTTTTCGGAAGCGTGGCACTTCAGACAACCATTAAAGAAAAAAAGTTTTCTCGCGCCATTTTTAAAGCTCCCTGTTTTTGCAAGTCAATGCATAAGCCGTCGGTGATGAAGCAATTGCCTTAATAAATGTTTCTAGATTTTCAGCCTGGATGAGTCGTCCTGAAGGTTACGATTGGAGACAATTCAACTATAGGCCCAAACCTTCTTGTACAAAGCGAAATGACACAACGACATCAACAAGATTTGAACGAATACCTTTTCTATCCATTCGCAGTACTGATTTATCGAGCATTTGACGGCTGTCAATAGAGTGATGTACTATCACCCTATTTACTATCACCCACAACATAGCTATCGCCCACCAAACGTCGCATCCTCCCCAATAAACCACCCATCTCCCTAGGATGTCCCCAAATGGCTGGAATGTCTATATCCCGAAGCAGCATTTGTAAAGCATTATCTACATGTCTTCCTTGGATATAAGCCAAAAACTAAATGTTTCTAAGAACTACACAGAGCCATAGAATGCCCCTGTGGGACTAAATGTTTTCATTAAAATGCAATCAAAACCAAAACAACCCTCTTTAGCCCGCAGAACGCCCCAGTGGGACTAGATATTTGCACTAAAATACCATCAAGAGCAATATAGCCCATTTATTCCCAAAATGGTACCAAATGGGAAAAATGAATCCGAGGAGCGAACCTTTCGTCCTCCTATTATTGCATGGTCGCCAGAATCATACGCCAGCGTGTTGAACGCGGTCGCCTATGACGGTGCAGCTGCTGCAGAATTCTTGCGAACGCTTTAGTCGAAAAAAAAGCGCTCATTTTGAAACAATGGTAAACAACCAAGCGCCTCGTTTCTTCGCGAGTGCAGGTTGTGCGGTGTCATGGTGCTGACGTTACGCGCTCTTTGTTTGAGCGTTCTGTGCGCTGGTTCTTCTTTGCTTCGAGCTCCTTGCAGGCGTTGCGGCAGGGCTCTAGGTTGGCTGGTCATCATCCCACGATGTGTGTCGTATGCCCAAATTTGTAAGACAAGCTTGCAAACGGCTGTTTGTGCTGCGCGTGCGTAGAAGTGGTGTGAGTGCTGCGCGACCGCGTAGTTCGAAGTCGCGAATTAGTACTGCGTGCATTGCGAGGCTGCAATGAAATGCGGGCGTTACAGTACGGCAGTATGAACACCCTTGAGGCGACCTAATCGCTGCGGGGCTAACCTATTCACGTGTGCGCAATGCGCCGTCCAGCTCGTTTTTCTCCTTTATGTTTTATTCCGGAACCATAGCATGCTTCAAACGTAGATCCCGATGATTCTTACGTCGTACCTGTTGGGCATTTGGCTTTCATTTGTAGCAACATGACTTTTATTTTAAGGGCCTACTCCAACGAACAAGTTTCCGACAATTTTTTTCGGCAACGGCCCAACGTGGGCCGCATGCTTTGCTATAGCCACTTCAGGCTTCGGCTCTGGCATGGGCAGACTGGCTATGCTCCATAGGAACCATACTTTGGCGTCGAACGAGCGCCTCACTGTTTTTTGACGGCGCCGGCAGATGCCGAAAAATCCGCCGCAAGCTAGTTACTTGTGGTTTGGGCTTTAGACGTTGAAATATTGCGCAGGAATGCAACGCGAACTAAAGTACTCGCCTTAATGTATGGCATCGACGACTTCATATCGGGCATCAAGTGGTAATGATCCAGCATGTATATCAGTCTGCATTGCACTAAACCACAAGCCGCGCATTTTATTTGTTACGGCTGGTCGTTTGCTCATTTTCAGTCCGGCCTGATGGGGCGTCACAGATATCCTGTGGAATTCTCAATGTGCCCTGGCACCACGTCGCGCGATCGATATTATGCAGCACGTTCTTTTTATTATAACGTTTTTTATTTGTCAGTGGCTAAAGTTCTTGATTATCATTTCTTTTAAGCTTCTAGCATTCAGAAATGATAATCAGGAGTCATACATTTTATTCAATGTGTACTGAATATGGGATGAAATAATATTTCAGCTTTTATATTTTGCGAGACACAAAAGACAAGCTCTGCAGAATACCAGTCCGCGGGCCAAATTTAAGCTTTCTTTATGCAAGATAGTGCATCCTGGGTTGTGCCTGAGAATATTTTGCATGGTAGAAGTATCTTTTTTCAAAAATCTTTTCGGGTGTGCAAGACAAGTTTTACTTAAGAAGAAGCGTGCGTCGACAGTGCGCTTTATTTTCATGTGCTCTTCGATAACTTGAAGAACCTTCTTCGAGTCCAGAAAACCAAAAATCTCTTCCAAGGAGAAGTGGCGTAACTTGATCACCTTTATTTGTGGCAATGGGGACTGCATTCACAGAAAAAGAAAGAATAACACGTTGCTTGATTTTCAAATCAATAAGTATTGTAATTAAGTAACTATAAGTTGCTTTGCTCAGCTATCCACAACAGAAACTTTGCTCCAGCGTGTCAGAAAAGTTACTGTGGGCTTTATGCTAAGTTGTCCATTCTCAATGATCAGCTATGAGAGGATCAAACACCGTATAAAAAAATGATACGTTCGACTTTCTGGGGTTAAGTAGATAAAACTTTTGGTTCAATCTTACCTGACAAAGTAGACCGAGAGCTATTTTCCTTAGAATGGTTACACAGTGGTACATGGCCCCGAAGTTTGTTGCAGAGTTTTCCATCCAGCAATACTGTTTCACCATAATTTATAAATTCGCGGCCACTTTAAATTATTTGTATTTGCTATGGCATACTTGCTGTGCAGGGAGTTCGGTTTAAGTATATAATAAGCGCATGAGTGCTGTAGGGAGATTATACGAAGCTGTGGAAACTTACCGAAGCTCCAGGTCCAATTATTTTTTGTTGTGTTTTACTCACTTTTCAGAAGTTAAAGAACATCAACGGAAATAAGAACTAGAGAGTTACTGCCGAGTGACCGCATCTGAAGTTTACAAGACGTGTGCCCTTCTACAGAATAAGTGAAGTAAAAAAAAAAAAACGGTAGGTGCAGTGGTTGTCCAGTAAAAAACTATTTATTCTTTCTCATGTATTTAGATAGGAGCCCCTTAGCTAAGGCTTCCTCTTATTGTGAACACTGCGCATTTTTTTGTTGCCAATTTTAAAGCAGGCACACCGAATGTGTCTGCTTACATGCAATTTTAGTCATTGTTTAAAATTTCCTACTCAGTGAAATAACGAGGGAATGATGTGTTCAATGTGATGTTGCTTTACAATTTTTACTCTGTTAATAAATATATTTTCCAAGGAAAAAGTGGCGTACGTGAAGCAGTTTTTTGAAGTATGCCTCCTTACTGCAGAAGCACAATATCGTGCAGCGTACGCGTGAGCTAATTTTTGTGCGTACAACCGTTGTGAGTGGTACGCACATGTTGCCGTCAAAACAGCACGTAAAGACATATGTTATTGTGGTAACTCTATATATCGCTTCCTGTGCGTCTGCACATGCCGTGCAAAATCAAAGGCAAGCGATGTGCTGACTCCATCAGCCTTTCTACGTGTTCTGTCTCTGCAGATGGCGTATAATGTGATGACTGCATATATGAGCATAAGCAGTCATGGCATGTACTATTGGGGGCAAGCTCCACCACCGGAAAACCTGGAGCCACCGTCGGCGTGACGTGGTATGAGGGATCACGTGGAGACGGCGGCCGCGTCGGCTGCTTCGGAAGCGCCGAAGCGAGCGGAAAACGAAAGTTTAAAGTTCCACCTGCGCTGCGGTTCTGATTAAGTGGGGAGGTTTTTCCTGACAACACTGGAAAGCTCTGTAATAGGTATTGGCTTCGTTTGAAGGTGTCCAACATGGCAGGGTACTGCTCGGTACCACAGTGCCGGATGTACGCAACGGAGCCCGGTGTCAGCCTTAACGCGTACGTGCCGGACAAGAAGCTGCGTGAAGCTTGGGTCGCGAAATTTAGAACTGGCAAGCAGCCATCGGGTGCAACTCTGGTGTGCAGCAAGCACTTCCGCGAGGAAGATTTCTGCTACGGCGTCGGGGCTGCGATGTTCAGTGAGTAGCAGAAAGCGCGCACAGAGACGCTCGCCCGCGCGCGCTGCCCGGCTAATGTCATGAAGCTTTGGTCTACAAACTTGTTGTTGCTAGATACTGGCAAGTTCACTGGAATGGAAAGGGGACTGTAAGAAGCCCATTAAAAAAGGCACGACATGCGTTCATCCTTGTGTAGCATCAAACAATGAAATGTACTGGGTTAAGAAAAAGAAGCGGCCGGTAATTGCTCGCTGAGAAAACCGATAAACATAGAGTGCGACGCAACTTGAGAACAATTGGTATTCTAACCTCTAATACTTTACAAGAAAATAAAATAAAGAGATTGAATCGTCACGACGGGACATCACAAGTCACCGTCGTAGGCGCCAAAGTCCCTATAGTTATAACGAGGTTATTTTTGAACAGCTCTGCTAGTGTCCACGCAACAATGGTCGCTTGTGTACTGACAAATGCTCATATGCTGGGACCTAAAGCTCACGACACGGCGCGAAAGATTAGACAGTTTTTGTTACACGTAAGCAGAGACTTCACGCACGCAAATGTGAAAGCTCTACGTACCAAACGCGCGCTGCCCCTGAAACACTTTTAGCATAGAGAAAGGATTCAACAAAAGCGGACACCACAGAGTAATATAGTAATTGTAAAGAGTGGACACTCCCATAGGCGCCTGCGGCCGACTTTGGCTCTCAGCGCACCTAGCGGAGTCGGCGAAACGCACCAGCCTCCAAGATGCTCGCCGCAAGCCGCCGAATCTCGGAAGCCATGATTTCAGTTTAGTTTCTTTTATTACTTTTTTCTGTGACCCATAACGTTGCTTAAATCAAGCGATTTCATGAAGGCGCTTGTGCCGCTGTTTATATGTTGCAACGATGAACGCGCAAAGGTGTTTCACTTTATGTTAGTTTTATTTAAATTCGTATTTGCTGTTTCAAGCTGAACTTAGCGCAACAATCATGCCAACTGTTGATGAAGCAGAACGTTATCGCTTGTGATATTGTACGTCAAGTAACTCACGCCAAAAGGTGTATTGTAAATAAATGTGCCATGTTCCTTAAACATAAATCAACTTGCTGCACAGTCAAGAACACGGAAATAGCAGAAAACAATTTATTGCAGCAAGATTGTAACATGCAGATACATTAAAACGGGAAGAAACTGGGAAATGCAAGTCATACCGGTGACATACGGCGCACTTTAAATCGCGATCAAGCCCCATCCAACTTCAGTTTCTCGGTTGCGATTGGTTCTTTTGCGCAAGCTGTGCGAGGGAGCCAATCGCTGTCGAGAATTTCGATCAGGATCGGGCTTGATCGCGATCGAAAGTGGTCTTGTAACACCGGTATAATGGAGAACAGTCAGAAATTAATGGCGTGATGGCAATAACTTTACAAGCAAAACACATAGAGGACGTGTTGCAAATACCCAGATTATGAAAAAAAAAAACTGCACAGACACGCCAGCAAATAATTTCTTCAAAATGTGATCGTTCTAGAAGGAAAAAATATGACGCTTTTTCTTGTACTTCTGCGAAGGAGGGTGAACTAAAGTAGCAAAATTATGTGAATGGTTGCGTGCCAAAATAAAATGGCTACAAAAATAATTGGGCACGCACCAAGATCCTCACCTCAAATGTGTAAGCCAGTGTGTCCGTCATTGAACAGCTACAAGATATTGGAATCACAGTGAATTAAGCCCTTCGTGTTGGAGGTCTTCACCTGCTTTCTTCGAAGCCTTGCAATCGTCTTCTGATACTTGGAAATTTGCCCTTGAATATGCATGATGTCCTTTGGCTGTAGAGTGCATATATTGAGGAAATAGTGCCGATTCCTGCAATACGCAGAATGACAGGCAGAAGGTAAGCGACGCTGGAGGCTTCAAAACTATTGAATGTAGACGCTACGTTCTTTCAAGTAAGCAGTACTGGACCCTTCAAAGCTTTAGAATGGAGATGCTGCGTTCCTTCGTGTGGTGCGTGTATTTTAGATCTAAGGTGAAGGAAGCACTGTTGTAAATGCTAAGACAGAAGAAACTTTCCACGGTAACGACTCTATACACAATTAAAACATGAAAACACGTATCTTCAGCCCAATTCAAAACAGCTAACAGCGCACGAGTGCACATAGTCTGCTACAAAGGTTGAGAGAACGTACATTATTGCCATACTGCAAATATTGCACGTGTACCGCTTTAGGAAAAGCTGCATTTCGTTTCAAAAGTGAATCACCATACTTTTTCAGAAATCTCTGCGCGTAACCTAAAGCTCTCTGCCCCGAACGGCATGGGTTCAAAGGCCACATTTCCTAACGAACCAATTTACTTTATTTTCTAACTTCGTCATTGTATCGAACGTGCGTCGCAGCTCGGACGCTGCCACGTCGTTGTTATCGCTAGCATCACCACTCATTTCTGGGCATGATAAAAAAAAGAATGCGAATTGAAATTCAGCGTAGCAAATGGGCAGCAGCTGTTTATTGCTTCAAAGCCGCCGTCACTCGTTCATGCGGCTAACAGTGACATAACGAAATACGAAGAGAATAAGTCGTTAGAAACGAGCGAAAGGTACATCCCAAATGGTGAACCTTTGTCTGAGAGTGTATGTACACTCTTAAACTAATGTACACCCTTTGGGGTGTATATTTGCCACACAACAATAATCATCATCTGTCTTGCTTGCGTTTCCTTCCTTGAAAACGCTGCGCTCGCTACTTTCTTGTCGAGAATGCTCTGTCATGCTGATAATGGGCATGTCATTCGGGACTTGGAAGTACCGGGCTCGCCGCGTTAAAGAAAGGAAATGCGTACAAGACAGATGACGATTATTGTTGCGGCTAAAGGGTGTAATTTTTCTCAAGAGTGTAAAACAAAATTACACCTTTTGGGCCGTATCTTGCCACACAAGAATAAACGCCATCTGTCTTGTGCGCATTTCCTTTCTTTAACGCTGCGAGCCCGGTACTACCAAGTCACGAACGGCATGCCCGTTATCAGTGTGACAGAGAACTCTCGACAGGAAAGTAGCGAGCGCAACGTTTTCAAGAAAGGAAGCGCAAGCAAGGCGGATGGCGATTATCGTTCTGTGGCAGATATACACCCCAAAGGGTGTACATTTGTTTAAGAGTACGCGACGCACGCTAATAGCGACCATGTGGACGTATTGCAATAACCGAAAATGGCTCGCGCGTGCTTCTCCACGCCATCTATCATCATGTATAAACACTGCTGTAGCCAATGACATCTAAGACAAGTCCTAAAGCCAAGCCAGTCGGGTTGCATTGGCTCGCAAAACGCGTAAAAGTGTGGTTGTGCCGATCGGAGCTTCGCAATGCCTAGAAGTGTTTTTTGCAAGCGTTATCTGCTGTCAACGTTGTCGTGGGATGAGATTGACGACCTCAAGATGACAGGAGCGGAGCGGGAGCTTTTGAAAGGTTCGCTGGATGACGTGGAGTACCACTTCAGGCGCAAGAGATAGTCGGAGCTTTTGCGCGACCGGTCGCATCGTGGATTGATCGACATCGACAGTATAGAGCCCTTACTGTTCATGCAGCAGTTTAGGTTTGAAAAAAAAAAAGGATTTCGATGACTTGCTTCGTGTACTTGTGATGCACTGAAGAGTGCGCAAGACGTGACCGTGCCAGGTCGGGAGGCGTTATGCATCACGCTACGATGTCTTGCTTACCGAGCAAGTGGTGCGATATCGAAGCCATATTTGGCAGGCATTCATCGATGATGTCGAGTGTGGCATCACAGGTGATTTGCCACATCGCAGGCTAGTTTCAGCACATACTTAATGACTGCAACAACCATGACTGGCTGTCTCCTGTCCACCTTGGAGAGTGTGCAAGTGTAAGTTAACATTGTTCTTTTACTTTCGCGGAAATGCTGGACGAAACCGCGAAAAGCCATTTTTGCTGCCTCTCTCCGCTATGGCTATTTTTCTCTTCGCTTTAGGGTATCCCGCCTCGTCCTTACTTATTTTTTTTATTATGTGAGGACTAAATTGTCAGCGGTAAATGGAAATTGGAAAGTTCGAAATGTAGAACAAATGCCCCGCAAACTGCCGCGGACATGTGTCGGGATAAAATGTAGAGAAAACAATAACCCCGCCAAACGGCAGGGTTGCAGGTACAGAAATTCATATGAGGCATCTACACAGCAGTCGACTTTTCATGCAGAAATAACCTCCCCTTCAAAACTTGATTTTGACCCCGAAACCTTGCTCTTCTGCTTTTAGGCTGAACATTTTACCTTGGGAAGGTTCACACAAAGTAGCCACGTCAACTATATTACATGTGAACATTGCATTTTGGTGTGTATTTCAAGCTACATACTCTTACTACAGGTTACGGACATATAAGGGCGTTGGGGGATGTCATCTAGAACACATGGCTTTATGTAAGGGAGCTACTTAAAGGAAACTAATGGTTCTATTTTCCATCTTAACTAAAACCTGTGTTGTGAGCTCGTTTCATTTTGTCATCTCGCAGGCCATCCACAACCGTGGTGCAGCACTGACCAACTGCTGGGCATTCATCGATGGTACGGCACGCCCCATATGCCGGCCCAAAAGGAATCAGCGCGACTACTTCTCCGGCCACAAGCGGAAGCATGTGGTGAAGTACCAGTCGGCGATATGTCCGAATGGCATTGTATGCCAGCTTTATGGCCCATGTCATGGAAAGCGGCATGATGCAGGTAGGTTGCCTGGTGTCCTATGTGAAAAAAAAACACTTCACCTCCATACAGATGGGATACAGATGCATAAACTTCAACATGCCTATTGCACTGTGGACGGACATGGACAGTGCTTATTTCCATCACATTATAAGTATACCAACTACATGACTGCTTAGAAAGCAAAGCACGGACAGAAACAGCTTTAGTGCCAACCTTAGCCTTTTTGTCCTCCTTTACACTTCGATGTGTGTGAAATGGTCTTCCACGTACATTTCAACATACCTTTTAGATGGCTTTGTTGAGTCTTTGCAGAAAATGTATAATGTATGCAATGTAAATGTTCAGCTGCTGTGCTAATTTTAACAGAACTGATGTTAATTTTGCCGTTATGTGAGTCAATCGAACTCTTTTTTTTATTGCAGGGATGCTCAAATGCAGTGGCCTCTATGCCAAACTGGAGAAGCAGGTGGGGCCCCATCACTTCGTCATGTACGGTGATCCTGCCTAGCCCTCGAAACCACTCCTAATGAAGCCCTATGGCGGCCCTTCCTTGACTGCCACACAGCTGGCATTCAACTACAACATGAGTCGTGTTCGTCAGTCTGCTGAGTGGGGCTTTGGAAAGGTTGTTGCTGAGTTCACCTTTCTAGATTTCAAAAAGAACTAGAAATTGCTGCGCCAATGAGTGTCTCAGATTTATAAAGCTGCCACTATTCTAACTGCCAGACATGTATATATATGGCAGCCAGGTGTCACCGTACTTTGGACTTGATCCGCCTAGCTTACTTGAGTATCTGAGGTCACGTCATTGAAGTCCTCGTGCATGTATGTGCTCAGACGTTTACAATAATTATGTACACTTGTGCATTGTAAGTGCTATTTGTTTGTTCACTTCGGAGATATGTTGATTGCCTTTTCACAAATGATTATTTGCATTTGTATGCAGTCATGTTTTGTATCTTTAGCGCATGACTGAACACAAGTTGTCTGAACCACGTTGCTTCCAACGTCCCTTTGGTTCCAGTTTTTTTTTCTACCTGCTGTCGCTATCAACCACACCCTGTTTTGTGTAATTGCTGTAATAAAGTGGGAATTACAAGACGTGTGCGATGTTCAGATGGTTTTGACACCTTTGCTGCAACTGCAGTGTCAACATCCAGTGTATATTATTTGTTCATGTTAACATTTTCCAATGTACTTATCTTGTTCAAGAAATTTTCCATAACGCTAAAAAAAGTTTGTTGTTAGGCTGCAAACATGCGGCGCTCTTCTGCCCTTTCACGTCTTTCCTCGACGCGCTCTTCTGCTTGCAGGCGTCTTTCTTCTGCTTGAGCTTCAGTGTTTTGCTTCATTTCTTGTTCCTTGAGCTGCATTTTATTAAGAGCATTCTCCTTCTCCCAGGCGAGGCACTCTTCTTCCAGTGCAATGCACCTGGATTCCATCAGGAAGTATTTTTGCTTCATAAATTCATCGTGCCTCATTCTTTTCTTTATGAACTCGTAGTCTTCTTGCTCCAGCCTTCCAGCTTAATTTTTCTCGCTGTAGAATACAGCAGTGTGGAAAAAACTGCAGCCTCATTAACGATGCTTAAAGCTGGCCACATACATTTGATTTGGAGGTGAATTTATCTAAGCTCAATTTTTTGGGTAAGTCAAGCACATTGAGTACCATTGCTTTGTTTCCATAGATGCAAAGCAGCAAAAAGGAGACTACACTGCATTGAATTAGTTTGCATTCATTGGCACAATGCTACACAACATAAACGGCTTTGTAAATCCAGTTTTCCAGCTGGGCAGGAGCAATGGTGAATCACGGGTAGTCTTGAATGCAGAATGTAATTAGGTACATTTGATGCTTAAGCATAATAGTTTATTTGGAATCATCAGTGTAGTGCGCAGAAACATTAATTATGTGCTCTCATATGTGTCGAAAAAGTTATGGCTGCGCGTGAGGCCAATACCCCAGACTCGTGGTTCACCACTCATGCCTGCTTGGATTACGAAGGATATCTTTCGAAGTACTTAATGAGAAGCTCCTTTGTGAGCTGCAACTTGTGTCAGTTCGTCTCATAAAGAGCGCTTGCTGTGGTAAACATGCACTAAAGTGGAAGTAGACACCAGCCATGAGCGTCTGATGAATGAGCTATGAACCATGAGCTATGAGCGGCTGATAAATAAAAAAATGTACTTTACCGGTGCTGAGTGTGGGCTCGCTCCTAGCTGGCCGCGGCTGATACAACGTCGTCTTGCACTGCCGGACATGCACTTGTTAGCGGGCCGCTAATGCTTCCCAGCGAAGACGCTCGACTGCCCTCCGTGAGCGAACTTGGGCTAAACTCAGGCAGATCATCGCGCGTGCCCAACTCCGGCAGTGAGTGTTCTTCCGGGACGGTGTCCTCATCGTCACATTCGTTTACAATTTCTGCGAACAACTGGGTCGCTGTCGTTCCGCCAGCGCCTGAAATCGTACCAATAAAAACCGTTAAATACGATCCAAGTGTGTCGAAAGCAAAGACGTTGAGGGAGGAAAAGCTAATAACACGAAAACGTGATCGCACGGGCGCAACTTCTGCACCTAAATCAGCAGTGCCACCGAGGCCCCTTGCCACATACGCCTCCACTGCGACGTCTCTCGCAAGTGCCACTGAGCTTCTTGCGACAGTGGATGCGCTTCGGCTGCTAGAGCTCACTGGCACCTTCTTGATCAGTCGTATTGTATTACCATTTTCTTTGGCTATGTTCAATATTTCTTCAAGAAGCTGGTCCAGCTCCGAGTATTCTTCTTCGGTTCTGGACCTAAGATGTGGCACCAAGAAAAAGAAAAGTTGTACTGGCTGTTCCTGTTTGCATATCGCGCTGTGCGCTAAAGTGAAACGACAAAGTGACTTACCTGCGGAGGCTTCTCCTATCCCTGTGTGCATGTTGCGCGAGCAGTAGGTCCGTGCTGTCGCGCACGGTGCGGGCGCTGAATGATTTTTGTCTCGGATTTGACAGGCGCACCGCAATTTCCGTCCATCGCACTGTAGACCGCATGTTGTCCTCGAAGGGGTTGCCCTCCCTTACGTCTCGCAACAAATCCAAGTCGTGGTTTTTAGAAAAACAAAGGCGCGGAACTACCTTGTCGGCATGTTTGGCTGCCATCTTGCAATGATGCTCTCGCTTGTTCGAGATCTCGCGAGGCCGCCGCACGGAGCTCTCTACGTGCGCAAGGAACGCACGCAAACGTTTGAGTCTCGCGTACGTCCGTGAGACTCACGCAGACCCGTTGCGTTCTGCGCAGGAGCACTGCTCACCCTTAAGAGCTCTGCGTACGCAGAGCCTTTACGTACGTGAAACTAAAACTGTCTATTGTGCGCGGACGTGCGTGCACACGCGCAGTCGGTCACCGCGAAGCCGTGCGATCACTGCATTGAGGCTTCATTCTGCAAAGCTCCATTTGGTCCGCGATACAGACATTTCATGGGCGCCACCATATTGCGACGCAGTGGCGCCATCTATGGCCATTCGGCATGCTGGCTTGGGCGAGCGCACCGTTTTGCGTGGTGGCTATACGCTCGGCGATAATGTCTGGTGTTTGTTGTCGCGCTCGCGCGGTCTATTTAGCACGACGTGCGTCTTCTACGCGCTAAACGGTTCTGTGAGACGTACTGAAGTGGTTTGAGTTGGTGTGGTGTTGGGCTGCTGAGCACGAGGTCGCGGGATCGAATCCCGGCCACGGCGGCCGCATTTCGATGGGGGCGAAATGCGAAAACACCCGTGTACTTAGATTTAGGTGCACGTTAAAGAACCCCAGGTGGTCGAAATTTCCGGAGCCCTCCACTACGGCGTGCCTCATAATCAAAACGTGGTTTTGGCACGTAAAACCCCATATATTATTATTATGAGTTGGTGTGGCCGGACTTTCTGCTGGCGTTGAGGCGGACCGAGCACGCAGCGCGATGTGTGCGCACATATATTTGAGCCTACAATCAGCCTCGGAGATCAATAGTGTATTTCTGAATGTTCCATTCACTAATGTGACCGTATTGCAGTATCATCCTCTAGTTCTAAGCTGCGGTTTAGGAGGAATTAAACATACGCGACAATCGTAACAGCGTCGGTACCGTTCTGCTACGATAGGAGCTGTGCTGTTATACTTTGACAAGTGTTCAAACTGTTCACTGCAGGTTAGATTGCGTGACTACTTGGTTCGATGGATAAGGTTTCCACCCATGAATAAAATAGTTTTGGCTAGTAATAGCAGCATACCTTACAGTCTGAATTAAGCTCGTCCAGCAAAGCGACCGTTTACGAACTGCGCGAGCGTCCTAAGCAATGGTAGGTGCTGGATTACAGACATCTTTGTTCTATATAGCGCATGGTCCACGCATACGGTATCAACGTTTATAGATCTATAACCTTTATGCGGCGTCACTATGCGAGGTCGTATTGCGGTGTTAGCCCGTTTTCTCTTGCTTTTTCGAGAAAGAGGATGATAACCGAATTTTTTTTCGGTGGCGTTTGTTCCGTTCTCTACGACGCACTCCCACATATTACGGAAATATTGTCCTCAAAAATAGCCATCGCATTCTTTTTATGTGAGCACTCTCATATATTATGGCTGTAACAGGCTAAAAAAGGGAATGCCGAAGCACGCAGCGTATATATGTACCATGCTGGTTCACCAACCACAGTGATCGCTGTGTTAAGCAGTGCCATCGGACTGATGCAGGAAGGCTAGCGTAGACATATAGTAATTTCAAGCCTACTAGACTTGAAATGCGTGAGAACAATGCCGGTGTATCACAAATATTTCATAGCGCCCGCCGCTTAGATGTTTCGTGGTTGCCTTAGGTTAATGTGACCATATTCTATAGAACCCAAAGTGGGACGCGGGGGGGGGGGGGGGGGTAGGCAGGTAGGTAGGCACGAAGAGACCATTCAATCATACATTTTTATTTCAAACACGCAAAAGCCATTTTCGTTTTTCTAAATCAACCCGTGCGAAAAGTTTTTCCTTCTTTAATACTTCTGGCTGGAATGTATTTTCTTTAGCAAATGTTCCTTTTTGCAAAGATGCGCAAAGTATTGCTCGCACGTCATGCGTACATTTACCTTTAGCACAAGCATGACTTTTAGTGTCGCCACTTTAAGCTGCGTCTTCTCTGCGGTCCATATTTTGTTCATGAGAGAAAACACCCTCTCTACTGGTGCATTTGTACCTGGCAGGCACATGCAATATTCCAGCACGGTCATCAAGTTCTCACAAGGCACATCATTCTTCTCGAAGTGCCCGAGAATCTCCACCCAGCGTTCCCCAACAGATATTTTCCGCGCCTTCCATTCCTTAATTTTTTCAGCGGTCGCATAATGTGAAACATTATTGATTTCATCAAACATGGCATTCTCATCAACAGTGACATGATTGAACTCTGAAGTTATGAGTTCTACAGTTACCTGCACGTCATCCCAGCATGGGGGTGACCCAAGCGAGACCCATAGAAGGCTTCTGACTTCATCAAACTGCTTGCACCATCGGTCGAGGTATGACGCGCAAGTTGCATAAAACTTCACCACAGTATTCACAACCTGTTCTCTTCGAACTTGTCCCTGTTCTTCGAGCTCTGTTGCCCTTGAGCGCACACTTGATGGCAGAAATGATTGCTCAAATCTTTCTTGCACTTTGGTCTGCAGCTGGCTTAAGGCACTGTATACTTCCGCAGCTGTCTTCGTGTCTCCTTCAATTTGGAGTACAGTAGCTTCAAACATAGCAGCTTGACTATGCAGAAAATAGAGCCAGAGCTCTCCACATGGGTCTTCAAAAAACGACTTGATGAGAGACGGACACTTGTCTATGGACAAAAAATATGCCTTTAAAGCTGGATAGAGCTTTAGGACCCTCTCAACAGCTGGCATCAATGCCAACCACCTGGTCTTGCTATAGCCCAGAAGCTGCTGGTACTCCACTGATGCAAAATCACAAAACTCTTTGAACGACTCCACCCTGACCGTGTAAATGTAAAAATACGAGTAGATTTTCACAATCACGGCCTCAATATCCAATGGTAGGCAATCGGCAGCAGTCTGAACGGTGTTGTGCACTATGTGCGCAGCGCAGCCAATTCCGAGGATCTTGTGATCCATAGAATCTTGCAATCTCGAGAACACATTGTTCTTCCCGTTTCGCGCCGCTCCACCAAAGTTGCAATTTGCGTTGTCGGCACTGAAAGCAACCAGCTTTTATGTGACTTGGTTGGCTTCGAGTGCGTCCATTATGTACTGGCTCACCATTGCCGAAGTCTCACCTGGCAAGGTGTTAATCTCAAGGAGCTTCGTCTGCACTCCTGCAGCAGCGGTGAAATAGCGCACCATTATCGGGAGCACCTTCAAATCCTTGTGGTTGGAAGCATCACAGAACACTGAGATAAATTTAGCCTCCTGCAGGTCTGTCTTCAATTCTTCCTCTGCAGACAGGGCAAGCACGTTCAAACCAATCGCTTCTGCCTTTGTGCGAGCGCAGGAAAATTTTTCATTGAACAATTTCTGCACCAGCTTTGAAGTGCAGTCCATTGATCGGAAACTATGGTTGTGAGCGATTGTGTGGAAGGCGAAGACACCCTCTGATGCAGCAAGTTGGAGCTCCTTTTCCCCGGCACGTTCCTGTCTGAAGAACCAGGTTACTGCACTGGAACTAGCAGCCGCCGACACACACTGCTTGTGCTTGACAGAGCTGATGTGTTTTACTACATCCGAACGTCCACCGTGAGCGACTGAAAAGTCTGCCCCACATGTATCAAAGCGTACATCTGCCTCTGACTTGGTTTTCTTGATGAAGGGGTACTCTTTTCCCAGCTGTTCCGTGAATTTGCACTTGCGTTTGGGCATTGTCGCCGCCAACACGACGAAACAAGTCGAAAACCCAAAAACAAAGCTGACAAAGCCACTTCGAGGCGCCGTCAACCATGCCATCAACAAATCGGGACAGTTGACTTTGATTATGGCTGCGGCTCGCTGGACAACGCAAGCCTCCGAGCTAGCACGGAAGCAAGCCTTGTCCGGCCTATCCAATATCCAGCCAGCCATGCAAGCAGACGAGAGTTTGGGGAGGGCACGGTCAGGCAGTGCTGCCGTACTGTGATGGATAGAGCGGATAAAGCCACTAGTGATGGAGACAAGGTATCTTTCTAGGCCGTTCCGAAAACATACGATTTGGAAAGCAGAAAAAGGAAAAAATAAACTTGCTCGCGTTGCTCGCATCGCCCGTGTTTCAAAGGAGATGATCCTGAGAGCTATTTATCAACCAACGCTTCGTTCGGGAAAGCCAAAGCGGGACAAAACGCCGTCCCACAAGTATCTCAGTGGGACGCCGGGACCATGGCTGCAAAAGCGGGACTGTCCCGCCTAAATCGGGACGTCTGGTCACTTTACCTTAGGTTGGCCGTGCACAGGCACACGCTCTTATGTTTTATGTTTTACTCCCTACGCCAAGCGATCTGACAGTGAGCTGATTTATCATTTAATGAGGGTAATACAGAGACACCGGTTTTCTTTGTTGAATTAAAACCGATATAAGCAAAATAGTTCACAACACATGCACACACTGCGACTGATAATGCGCGTACACCGCGGCTGATTATGCAAGTCACAATTTTGCGCCCCCCAGACATATTTCTGCCTACTGTAGTTACCGATGCACCGAAAGGTTTCTCTGACGACCTTATATGAACGGACATGGCGTAAATTTCACAAAGTACGATTTAAAACATTCTGAAATCGTTCCGCAGCACGCGACAGCAATACTTTCAAGCAGCACCGCGCCGGATCGCCAAAGCCAGAGACAACAGGCTCGCCGCGCTCCCTGTCCTCCTCGTCCGATGAAAAGGTCTATAAGAGCATATTTCTCATAGGTTGCTCTTAGCGATTGCCTACCTTTCCCGCAAGAAACCGGTTCAGGGGACTGCGCGCGCAGTGGGCGTTCAATGTGCGCATTCGGTAACCATTCTGTGTTTTCTGTTTGCCCAAGATTATTATTTTGAAAGTAAAAAAAAAACTTCCTTCCTTTTGAGAGTACTTAAGAAATGCCCAGTAGGGCTCCTGCGTGGTGTTCTTATTGAGCCAAACATATGAGAAGCGCGCCGCATTATCCCTCATACTACGCAAGTGAGGCGCTTCCGACAGATGGCGACTCCGTAAGTCATCGCCCCAAATACGTCATGCGACAGACAGGAACAATACACGCGAGGCTGATGTTGTCAGCAGATCGCTTGCCTTTGATTTTGTGTGACATCTTCAGATGCACAGGAAGCGATATATAGAGTGACCACAATAACATATGTCTCTACGTGCTGTTTTAATGGCAACATGTGCGTACCACTCACAACGGTTGTAGGTGCCCGAAATTTGGCTCACACAGGTTTTTAGTGGTCGAAATGCTGCAGTCAGTGAAGCGGTTAATTATACTCAACTGGCACCGAGAAATTCTTGAGTAACAACATAGGGATGTCCCTGGGAGGAACTTTTTGTTAGAAAGTGCATGTTGCCAAAACGTTCCTGGGGCATTTTTCGGTTCAGTCGACATCTCCTAAGGAGGTCCAAGATATCGCAGTGGCACATTGCAGGCACATTTCTAGGAAATAAGTGGCTTGTTGTGTCCATTATGGGTACGTTCCATGTTTGAGGCTCATCATCATAATTTGCCATCTAAGCCTCCTTTGTGTGATCGATTGTATTTTCACGAGCATGAGAATGAATAGCACGCCAACACACCGCCATCTTCTCATGAACTTGTGTGTGATGTGTGATGCACACAAAGTGATTCTCGTCCGCTATAGTATCGCTTGTTCTGGCCTCCAAACATGCGCATATAGTAGCACATGTCTTAGTAAAGTAAAGTAAAGTCTTAGTAAAGCGCCATACGTTCCACTATTTGCCCGTTCCTGTTGTTTGCTCGTTAACGCACAGGACAGCACGCACGACTACCAAATGAATATCATGGCAGAAACACGTGTTCATAACTCACTGCTGGGAGCTGTTGGCTCCCAGCAGTGAGTTGCAAGATAGCATTGATTACGATTTGGTCGTCGTCAACATAAAGGACAGACGCAAAAGGCAAGCCAAATTTCAAGCACAACTGCTGTCGCAAGAGAAAGAAAGACGATACAAATTTAGCAGCGCATTCGGTTAGATTCAATAAGAAATTTTTGGACAGCGGAGCAAACACCTTTGTGGCTGAATCCCAGAGTGGAGGCCCCAATCAAAGACTAACATATTCTGTTAAGCCCAGGCGCAGTATTCGAAGAGGTAGTTCTACTGTTCTTTATCTTGTATATAATAAAACCGCGACAGGATAATAATAACTGCGGAATTGTTTCTTCCTCACTACAAAATGAGCTCCCGGGGGTGGGGGTGGGGAGCACACCAAACCTATACCCAGTATAAGTGAAAGTTGAAGGAGTGAATTCGGCAAGGTAATTTTACGGGGAAGGTATCGAGCAGTATTGTGTTGCAGAATTTGCTACGCCAGAGAACTACCAGATGCTTATAATCTGGACAAATAGTGAGTACAGTGCCTGATAACGCTTTCAAAATTGAACGCATCCGAAATCTAGCGTCTGTGATGTGTGCTGTCGGTTGCAAAACAGGAGAGACTGGGCCGCATAGCGGTGCCTTTTCCAATGAATCAGCTGTTTCGTTCAAAAGTAATTATTCATGACCAGGTGCGCCAAATATATAAAGACATTGTCGATGGGAAAGAACTACTTAGCATGGTCGAATCACTAGACACGAAAAACGACGAGCACACAGGGAGTGCCCAAGTCTGTCAGAATGAGTACATCGTTTTCAACTACGTCGTTTGTCATCGCACGTCTAGTTAGAACTCCGTTGTCGTCCTCTATAAATTTCTGTAAGTCCCTAACGGTAGGGGTGCTACCAGGACGACAAGAGAACACCCTTAAGTGTGTAAACATTTTTACAGTGTACTTTTGTCAATCCAAGTGGTAGTGGTAGCATTGGAGAGAGCTCAATCAGGTATATAAGTACAATCGATCAAACTCAAACAATTGCTCATCAGGAATTATAAGACCTCCAAGTGAGCAATTTGTTGCAGACTTTTCAAGCACCCTCGCCTATGGCACTCCTGCGTTCGACACGTAGGGTATAAAAATGGCGTGGAGAGAGTCAGGCAGCAAGACAGAGTGGTATCCAACCCCTTTGGCCGCAGCCAGACGTGTCCGTCTCCATAGGGAGTGCAAGCGTAGGAGACTGAAATAAGTGCAGGAGCACTACCCATCTACGATGACGGCGGGCTCGACCGGTGTAGGGCCGTTTCGGGCGCCACCAGTAGAGGGGTCATTTGTTTACCCTACACTGCCCAAACAGCCTTGTAAAACAAACGGGCCTACTATAAAGAGAGAGCGAGCACGATTGTAAAATTAGACAGTGAGAACCCACGGAGCTGTAACATAAGTTAGGCATGCCATCTTTCTAATGCGTGCAACTTGTGTATTTGGTTACGTGATTTCTGCGCTATCGTGTCCATACACCCTCTGCAGCACGCGCAAGACGTTTCCCGTAGCACTTGCGGCTGCGTCTTTGATACAGCCTACCCAATTTGTTTTTGTATCAAAACATGATGAAACATCTACATGAACAAAGATAAGAAGCAAGATGGGGCGGTTTAAGGGGATATGTAGGATCATAAAAAAAAAAATCCTAGAGTTTTACGCGGGAGCTGCGGATTAATTTTGACAACCTGGGGTTCTTTAACGGGCCTCTAAATAAAGATACGCTAGCATTTGTGCATCTCGCCCCGATTGAAATTCGGCCGCCGCGGCTGGGATCGCAACCTCCACCTCGAGCTCAGCAGCCCAACGTCATAGCGAGTAGGCTGCGGCAGCGGATATGCATCATTATGCGACTAGTTATTTTTGCGGAAGTATGTCCAACACACTAAGAAAAAAATTGCCCCGCTGGCGCTTACGCTGTCGCCTATCAACAATCGTCATCAATTCTTGCATGCATTTTCTTTTGGACTTTGAGGCTGCGCCCCTGGTGCTGGCATGCACGTATCAATGTGACAGAGGGATACGGACGAGAAAGTGGCATGGGTAGTGGGTCAAGTGATTGAATTGGACATAAGACTGACAACGATTATTGTTGGGGGACAGGATCAGTAGCAAAGGGTGTTAAATGTTTTAGAACGAAGTTACACTATTTCACAGATCGAAACAACCGAATTACTTTGACATTGTTTTCGTGAACGACGGTACGTACACGTACAGCATAGCGGTGCAAATAGCGTTGCATGACTTGTAAAGCGTCCGTATAATGAGAATAATTGCTACGGGCCTAGAGAAGGCGAAGAAGACGAGAGAGCAAGACGCACGTGGTATGGGCTCCAACTTTCCAAGGCTGTGCCCGAAGAACTATTACTCCGTGTATCCTACCATTACCGAGGAGATCTTCGGAAAGTTATCAGCTCTCCGCTAAGACCACCCGCATGGGAGTCGGAGCTCTACTAGTGACTTTATTTGAAGAATTCCTACGACATCACGCCACCGTCTCTAATAACCCTAGCGAAAAGCAGCTGCGCAGCTGTCCGTGAAGCAGCAGCTGGCGCCGTCGATGTCGCCGCCGCTGCGGTGAGTAAAACGAGCACGCAACAGCGGGAGCCTAAGCCTATCGTCGAGCCCTAGCCAGTCGGCCTGCTCGAACAATGGAGGTGGTGGAGGTGGAAGGAATAGACATCGCACCAGAGGAATGCAATGAAGAATCTGGATGGCTGACTAGTCACAAGAACGAGAATAAGCAACAACGACAGCAACAAGGAAGTAAGCCGACGCAAGACTACGTCAAAGGAATGCAACGGTTAGAACGACAACATATCACCTACAGACCAAGAATACCAAGAATGCCCAAACTACCGGAGAATGACATAAAGATAATGACATAATGATCCGCCTTAGGGACGGTTCCAACGCCACCAAGGTTGGAGAAGCCCAGATCAGAGATGCAATCCTCCCTTCAACAGCACTCATGATAAATGACACAGAAGAAGACACGTATAGAATGGACATAGCAGGCAACATTGTTATCACGAACACCCCAAGTATGCAAAACGCCGAGAAATACTGCAAGCTTTCATCTCTGCAAATTGCAGATAAGCAATACACAGCTACCACATATGCCACTTTACCGGACGACACAGTCAAATGTGTCATACACAACATACCAAGCTACGACACTGAAGCGGATATCCCGAAGAGCTTAGTAAACAAAAGAAACCCCTACATATTGCAAGAACGAAGAATGGGCATGACTAACTCCGTGCTCATCGTATTTGAGGGGAAGAAAGTGCCATTCCAAGTCTACTAAAGAAGGGCTGAATATAAGTGCTACATACACAAGAAGAAAGCCGAATTCTGCACCGCGTGCGGGGCGGTGAGACATCGTGCTGACGTGTGTCCAGATCCAACCCGCAACCGCTGCAACACATGCTACACGGAAGAGGCAGAGCTCATGACTGCAAGTTAGAATGAAGTCATGACTGCAAGCTAGAATGTGCACTCCGTGGACTTGGACATACCACCGGGGATAAACGCTGCAACAAACGCTACCACACTTCACGATACTGCACCTAGAGGAGACAAGTATCAGAGCAGATCCCGAAACCGACACAATCGGAAACAACCTCAAGAAATCTGGCATCTCAACAAAGTACGGACCCTGCACTTATGTTGATCAGGCGCTCCTCCCGAAGCTGCTCCAAAGCCTGCAACCAGTCTAGGAGCACCTCCAGAAGCAGGACCAGGGGCTCCTCCCACAAAACGTGGAGCTACGCTACCGCAGACCAAGTCAGTACAGGACCACCCAAGGTGAGCTGGTCAACTATGGCCTTGCACTCTCACACAAAACACAACACCACACTTAGCACAACCACCTAAAATAGGTAATAGGGGAGAAAACGCATCGTTCCAGGCAGTTATACAAGAACTCAAAGCCCCACGCTCAGGAATAACAGAATTGAAACATGGAAATGCACAGTTGAAGCAGCAACTTCAAGCATATCAAAAGAAAGAAACAACAAAGAGCACACCCTCAACAGGCATTGATAACAACTTAGCGCAACAACAAGCATCACAACAAGAAGGCCCAATGGAAGTCACTATAGTAATACATCCTACTACTGCGTCATCAACAATGTAAGGAAGACTGCAGGAAATTACCTCTGGAACCACAGAGTCTGCCCTCATCAATACAACCCCATTACCTAAATCAGAACAGGAACAACAACATTCCGAACTAGTGCAAAAGGTACTCACAACCATGAAGTAACTAGAAAAACAAATGACGGAAATCGAAGAAGTCGATAAGTCTAGAGGACCAAAAATCAAAAAGGCCCGCGTTAAGGCCTGCCCGAATCAAGTGGGAATAATAATAATAGTGATGATGGCGGCATCCCACTGTAAAAAGTCAAATAAGTTCCTTGTCTGGCAATGGAAATGTCGGGGTTACGAAAGAAAACGTGGGATTCTGCAACAAAGCCTGCGAACAATTACAACTCAAGGTTCATCAGATGTCCTTACTCTTCAAGAGCCTATGATGGAAGCAAAACTAAAGGGATATGCCGTTTTTAACTCTCAGGAATGCAATGCAAATGAATAACCAATGCTCAACACACTGGTTAGAAGAAGCATCACGGTCATATAGCATGACACTTTTGCAGATGGCCCACCACACGTACTTCTTGAAATTATTACAACCTTGAGTAAACGCAAATCCAATTTGTTTATCCTAAATATATATGGCAGCCACCGGCAACAACACCGGTTTGGAAAAGTTTTGGCGGCAGCGGATCGACTCTCCTACACAGAACCCTTGCTTGTGGTGGGAGATTTCAATGCACCGGCGCTTGCCTGGCACTACCCATATGATAGACGGAAAGGACGCCAACTATGGTAGGACATCCATCAACTTCGTTACTCATTGCTTGCTGATCCTAATCATCCTACACGCATGGGAAATAGTGTTTCAGGAGACACGACAGCGGATCTCACGCTAGCCAAACGTATTCACAAAGCTATATGGTTAAACACATAAAAGAATCTCGGAAGCGATCATTTCATCATCCAAACTCAGATCAAAGCTGGTCCATGGCAAAGGCAAGAAGGATGTCCTATTACAATCACCAACTGGGACGCATTTAGAGCTATCCAGCAAAACGGACGTCCGCGGATGGATCGGAGCCCAACCTAGAAGAATGGACAAAAGACGTATTGAACGACGCACAAAAAGCAACTACAGATGTGCCTAAAGAAGCTGGTCTACAAGTAGATAATAAACTTCTACATATGCTCGAAGCATTGGAAGGGCTTCAGAAAAGACATAAAAGACAGAAGCTCAACCGCACACTTCGCAAAAGAATAGCGCTACTAAACCAAGAGATAGAACAATGTGCATCGCAACTAGCTAATCAACAATGGCATATTGTCTGTAACAAAACGCAGAGACAGCCAAATGTACGTAAAACCTGGAACATTCTAAGGCACCTATTAGATGAAAGCACCACGAAGACAACACAGAAACAAAACTTACAGAAACTACTACACAAGTGCACAGGAACCAATTATCATATACTGGATTACCTTAAAGAAAAATATATAGGAGATCATACATTTTCGACAAAACCACGATACAAAGGAATAGATAACGGTGAAATGGATACTCCGATAACTATGGCAGAGCTACAAGAGGCGGTACAAGTACCTAATACCAATTCTGCCCCTGGATAAGACCGCATTACAAATAGAATTCTTATAAATGCAGACAAGGAAACGCTTAAAACCATACTGTAATACATGAACGAAATATGGGAAGCTGGACAGATACCACAGACCTGGAAGCATGCAAAAGTTATATTTATTCCAAAGCCAGGGAAACCACTAAACTTGGATAATGTTCGCCCGATTTATTTGACATCATGTCTCTGAAAAATAATGGAACACATTATACTAAGGAGGCTTACTACACACATTGAAAAGAATGAGCAACTACCACACACTATGATAGGAATTAGGGCAAAACGCTCAACGCAAGACATCATGATGCTGGAACTCTACCATCAAGTCATAGATCATCATCAGGCTGCTAAGCTGGATACAAGAGCCATACTCGGACTGGATCTCAAGAAAGCATTTGACAACGTAAGCCATAATGCAATAATAGAATGGCTTTCTAACTTAAACGTGGAGCGTAAGACATACCGATATATTGCTGATTTCTTTACCGGCAGAACTGCTACCCTGAATATCGGAGGACTCAAGTCGAACATTGTGAACATGGGTGACAAAGGCACGCCTCAAGGATCGGTGCTATCACACATGTTATTCAACATCGCACTCATTTGGCTCCCGAGAAGACTCGAGAACATCCCGCGCCTACACCACAGTTTATATGCGGATGATATAACGTTATGGGTGACGGGTGGCAGCGATGGCGAAATCCGGGAGACCCTGCAGGAAGCAATAAATACAGTCACAACATACGTAGAACCGAGAGGACTCTCATGTTCCAAGGAGAAATCTGAGCTCCTACTGATCAAACCAAAATACCACAGAAAATCACAAGCCTATAACCAGCAAAGAATTGCCTTGGAAATTTAAGGCATACCCATACCACAGGTCTCATGCCTAAGGGTACTGGGATTGTACCTGCAAATTGACAAAAAAAAAAAAACACCACAACAATCCAATGCTTAAGGGCTTACACAGCACAGGCGGGCCAGCTTATTTCGAGAATTGCTACCAGACACACCGGCATGAAAGAGGACATTATCATTCGACTGGTACAAGCCTTTATCATCTCCCGTATAGCGTACAGTGCGCCATATCTAATTTTCATGCATACCGAGAAGCACACGATTGACATAATGATAAGGAAAGCATTAAACAAGCATTAAACCTTTAACGAAAAAACCAGTCAAAAACACAAAGGACAAGAGGAGAGGTTCACACCACAACGACTGGACTATCAACTGAGGTTTATTAGTATCGGTGTAGTCCCAGCAAGGCCAGCAGAGCATTTGCAACTGCATCATCGCTTATCACATAGCATGAAAAGACAAGAAACACTTCTATCGTGACCGACCTAGAAATTCAAATTCTTTTTCAAGTAAGCGCACCGAGGTTGTACTAACGCAGTCATCACCTAATAAACTGATGTAGTAGGCTTCCAAGATTTCTCGCTCTTCTTTGCCCTTGCCCCTACCAAGAATTGTCACATTGCTGAACAAAGGGTAACAACCACACTCATTGCAATGACGAGGCAAGTTTGCACCGTTATCTGACCCCAGGAAGTAAGTGTTGTGTTTTCTGCCCCTTGTAAGCTTTCGGGTTTGTGCTCGCGCATTTCTCGAGGCAGGGCAAGGAACCACGTTTGCACAGCGCAGCATGAAAACCGTTTTACGGCATGTGCTGCAGGGGTTGTCTATAAGTTCCCTCTCACGTGCGAAAGATTTTACATAGGCCAAACCGGTCGATGTATTAATGACCGCCTGCGTGAGCACCACTCCTCCCTGGGGTCAGATAACGGTGCAAACTTGCCTCGTCATTGCAATGAGTGTGGTTGTTACCCTTTGTTCAGCAATGTGACAATTCTTGGTAGGGGCAAGGGCAAAGAAGAGCGAGAAATCTTGGAAGCGTACTACATCAGTTTATTAGGTGATGACTGCGTTAGTACAACCTCGGTGCGCTTACTTGAAAAAGAATTTGAATTTCTAGGTCGGTCACGATAGAAGTGTTTCTTGTGTTTTCATGCTATGTGATTAGCGATGATGCAGTTGCGCATGCTCTGCTGGCCTTGCTGGGACTACACCGATTCTAATAAACCTCAGTTGATAGTCCAGTCGTTGTGGTGTGAACCTCTCCTCTTGTCCTTTGTGTTTTTCACTGGTTTTTTTCGTTCAAGTATGTACCAACTGGCCCAGATTTCAACCCTTCTGCATTAAACCTTCCTCCAAGCACAGCAAACGAATAGTTATTAGCCTAGGATTACACAATACACTGGACGAAATTATAGAAGCACGGAGAACATCACACTATGAACGCCTAAAACACACGAAGACTGGATGGGCAATACTAAACAAGCTGGCAATACAATACCAGACGCGAATGGAAGAAAAGAGAGATATTGCACCGGACATCAGGAACATCTTCATAATACCCCCCCCCCCCCTCCCTACCCCACCCCAAAGAACATGCGCCCAAGCCATATCGGAGAGCGATGGAAAGCAAGAACCTAAAGGCTCAAAAAAGTGCTCAAAGATGCTGAACATGTGGCTTATGTGATTCGTCACAACCAGCCATGTATCTTGCGGTACATGCGGTACAAAAATGGATATCGCACTAACTAGCTCCATACGTACCAAACACCCCGAAGAAGGGGAAGAGGCTGCAATAGCTTTAGCATACGCATCAAGCAATGCATCACGCATCGTCACCGATTTCAAGGCAGCCGTAATTAATTACACCAAGAGACTTATATCACCTCAAGCATACCGAATTCTCATTGGAACACATCCTACCCGCAAAAGAGCTGCTCGATTCATCTGGACGCCAGGACACGCAAGGGTAATTGGGAACACCGCAGCGCACGACGCTGCCCGAACAAGTAGCAACCGGGAGAGTCACTTGCGTCGCCTATCTCTCTCTGGACAAGAAATCCCCGAAGAGACCCGAACAGAACTACGGCCCCCAGAACCAGAACCAGATCAAGAAATAACAGCTTTGCAATACGAACAAATGACTACTTACGGAGAAATCCTTGAATACTACCGAAGTGCTCGCTATAAATATCCTCCTCCTGACAAAAATTAAACAAACACCAAGCAACTACGTGGACACTTCTACAAACAAGCACGTTCCCTACGCCACTACTCATGCACCGAATACACCCAGAAGCATACTCATCCCACTGTAAGACATCCAATAGACCACGTGCAGACCTCCATCGCATTATATGGGTATGCCCATAAGCTCCAGACAATATCAGAAACAGCCTAAGCCACAATGTTAAAATAAAACCCCCAGAGCAGTGGGAGGCTATACTGCTCAGCGAATGGCCAGAAGACTAGATCTGGGCTGTCCGGCTGGCGGAGGACGCCGCTACGGTTCAAGGCCTGGCCTGCGTCTGACGGAAAAGGGAGCTTTAAGGGGCTAGCCTCCCAGCCTCTTCGTTCCCCTTACGAACCCAGCAGGAACTTTTCAATAAAGATGTTTTATCTCTCTCTCTCTGTCAGCACGAATTCTTTGAAAATCTAAGAAGCATGGCCGGATGATTTGAATAAAGCACTCTCTGCCAGGGAAACAAAAGCTGAATTTATCATGTCGCACGCGGGTCGCAGCGGCGGTCCAAGGAGCTCCAAAAACTGGCGATGAAAGCTGCGTCAAGTTTTAAGAGAACCCTTTTCACCATCAGCGAGTGTAGGCAACGTTTGCTACATAAAAAGGAGAAAGAACGACCAAATCCTGAAAATGTTTCCAGTATATTGGAACTAGTCTGGAGCGTTTCATACGCCGAAAAAGAAAACTACCACACAGGCCAACTCGGGGACTTCTCAAAATTTAGTCACAATTTAGACATCCGGCCGCGAAATGCTCTTCGTTCGGGCATTTCGGCTAAGGATTTAGGGTGTGCGATTGTTCACGGAATTAACATTACATGTTCACGAAATTAACACGCTGAAGTGTTTTCTTAGGACTACCTACGACACTTCGTAGCACTGTCTACTTGTGTCGTCTGTAAAAACATTAAAATTGAAAAAAATACGCGGTCCGAAATTTTGCAGCTGAAGATATTTTAGTGGATTTAATTGGTCTGTAAATTATAAATACAAAATAATGTGCAACGCTCTTGAACAAGAAATTTTGAATGCTCATTTGTGCGTCAACTGGGGTGCCAAATGCATCTGATTTACTAAAACAGACACTACATTTTTCGTGCGCTTTTCCGGTATGTCAGTTAAAAATGGTCGTTCTGATGGTATACAATACCTTTGATCTGGCTTTCATAGCAGCCTATCGGACCTGTGAGCAGCGTATTCGCAAGTTCGCTGTTCGTAAACACGTTGCAGAATGACTTTATTTCATTGGGTTGCCTTGTACAGTGCTAAAATAAGCCTAAACTATGTTTGAAGAATATACAGGATGATCATTTTTAAGTTTTACGGAATTTTCGGGAATCGCCTGTGGCACATAGCATAATTCTGGTCGATGAGCTGGATTATTCGAAGAGGCCGACATTACTAACACGAGAAATCGAAACACATATTATACTAATTACCAAAATTAATAAATAATGTCCTTAGTAATTACATTATGACTCGTATTGCAATTTATTAATTGTAGCCGTGGAGCTTGCAGGGCGTATGCACTTGAAATAAATTTCCAAGACAATAATAATAATAATAATAAATGCTTTATTTGTCGTAAATGCACCAGGTACAAAACGGGTCAGCCCAAGCCAATGAGGCTTGTCAGGCTGTACCTGGCAGTCAGTTTCAGGGACGCAATAAACTACAGCAGTGAGAAAAAAAGAAAAAAAAAAGAACAAAAAAAAAGAGAAGGAAGTAAATTGGGGTCCAATGCTACATGAAGAAATACTGAAAACAAACAGACGTCAAACAATGTCAGATGAGTTTTCTCTTAAATACAATTTCAAAGCACGTTTCGATGAAATGGAAAACATTTCCGTGGGCACGGAATGAAATGTATCGGGAACATAATAATTTCGCACAAAACGTCGAATTCGCGTACAACATCGGGGTGTACAAAACATGGGATGACGCCTGAGTCGTCTTGGGGCACAAAAGGATACGGAAAATCACCATTCCAGAGATGACGGCAAATAAAGGTCTGAAAAAATAATGTATCGAAGGAAGGCAAGTGTACAGCAGAAAACAAGCTAGTACCACCAGGAATGTTAACATTATAGGCCACATTTCGTAGCAGTGATTTTAATATAGAGTTTATTTTTGAGCGCCATGTGGAGGAACAATGATGAAATGCTATACCGTACCTAAGGATACTGTAACCAAGAACATGAGTGATTATCTTGTGCACAGGAAAGGGGACGATAAAGCGGCTATTGTAAATAGTACATGATAACGCCCGGAGTTTATTACAGAGAAGAGATAGGTGACTATTCCATGTCATATCGGAGTCGAAGATAATTCCCATGTACTTTACATTCGGCGATGGTAGGAGAGGAGTGCATTTACAATTGGTATGTCGTGAACCATGAAGGAAGATTGGGACAGCGGGATCAATTCGTTTATGTGGATTGTGGAAACAAACCAGATTTGTTTTTGTTTGCTAATAGTGATAGAGTTTCTGGAAAACCAGTTGATGACAGACACAATGTCACTTTGTAGCATTGCAACTGATTAAATGAAAACAGAGTGTGTGATAAGAGGAACAGTGTCATCGGCGTACTGAAACATATGACATTGGGATGTAGCTTTAAACAGATCATTTACATAAACGTTAAATAGTAGTGGAGATAACACGGATCCCTGTGGGACACCAGATTTTAAGAAAACCTTCAAACTAACCTGATCCCCTATCTAGACTACCTGTGAACGATTCAAAAAATAGTTAGTTAATAATTTGTTAAAACGCCCCCTAAATCCCAAGAGATGTATAGTTTGCGCAAAATTAATGTGTGCAGTACGGAGTCAAAAGCTTTGCTTGCATCCAGAAAAATAGCCGTTATTACCTCGTTGTTATCCAAAGCCGAAAAGATTAAATCAGCTAATTGTTCCAAGAGTACTACAGTCCCTTTCCCAGGAACGAAGCCAAATTGAGAAGTTGACAAATTCTTTTTTTTTTTTTTGCAAAAAGCCAGTCATCATTCTAGATAAGTGTTTGTCCAGAATTTGACTAATTGCGGGTAATATTGAAATCGGCCTGTAGTTGTCAACCTGTTTAAAACAGCCGTTTTTGTGTAATGGTTCAACAAATGCAATTTTTAGCTCATCTGGAACAAAACCAAGTACAATATAACCGTTCAGCATAAATAAACGTATATTTTCTAGAACGGCAGAGAGAGAGAATGAAGAGGAAAGGCAGGGAGGTTAACCAGATATGAGTCTCCGGTTTGCTACCCTACACTGGGGATGGGGGATAGGGGATAGAAAGGCGACAGAGAGGAAAACGCTAAAAACAAGAAAAATAAAAGAAACACGCACACATGGAGACACATACACAAAAGGCGTTCCAGTTAAAGTCCTTCACACAGACCGGTAGATCGCAAAAAGCGCAATAGCGCTTGCACGGCCTTCTTCTGTGACGGTAGGTCCTTTCGATGTTGTAGAATTCTTTTTTCGGATAGCGGTTGGTCGTCCAGTTGGTCAAGTTCGTGGCGAAGGCGTGCCCTCTGTGGACTGTACTGCGGGCAGGCGCACAAAATATGGCCAATTGACTCTTCATGGCCGCAGTGGTCACAGGTTGGGGTGTCGGTCATCCCTATGCGGAATGCATAGGCTTTGGTGAAGGCGAAGCCCAACCAAAGTCGATATAAAAGGGTGGCGTCTCTACGGCGAAGCTGTGATGGCGCTCGAAGACTTAGCGTTGGATCAAGTGAGTACAGTCGCGTATTTCTTAAATGCGGCTCATTCCACTGCGACGCGGTGCACTGCCGAGCAAGTAGGCGGAGCTTCCGTGCTGCGTCAGTTCTAGAAAGAGGAATTGGGACGTGGCGCTCCTCAGTATGGGCTGAGCGGGCAGCGTGATCCGCCCATTCCTTGCCGATAATCCCGCGGTGACTTGGAAGCCACTGGAAGGTTATTTCATGGCCTGCATCACTTATATGGTGTAACGTCTCTGTAATATGGAATATTAGTTGTTCGTGCGGTCCGCGTCGTAAAGGTGACAGTAGAGACTGCAGTGCCGCCTTCAAATCGCAGAATATTGTCCATTTGTGTGGTGGCTCATCACCAATGTGATGAAGGGCAGTAAAGAGCGCTGCGAGCTCGGCTGCCGTCGATGTTGTCGCGTGGGTCGTCTTAAATTTGATTGTTGTATCTTTCGCTGGTATGACGATTGCCGCCGCGGAGCTGCTTGGAAGGACAGATCCATCAGTGTAAATATGCGTAGAGTCACGGTAGTTCTCGTACAAATGTAGTAGCGTGAGCTGTCTAAGGGCTGGTAATGATAGATCAGCTTTTTTCGAGATACCAGGTATTGCAAGGTTGATTTTTGGCTGAGCGAGGCACCATGGAGGGATCGAAGGTCTCGCAGCCGGAGTGAAACAAGCTGGCAATGATTCATCATATGCGGCTATCGTTTGGCTGAAAGATTTGTGTGGTCTGTCCGCTGGTAGAGAGGCTAAATGGTGACGAGGAGTCCTGGCTAGATGGCTTATATGGGTCCTGAGTACTTCAATTTCAATGTGGGTCTGGGCAAGGTGGTCTCTAGCGATTGCTATCGTAGCCACTGTTGAAGCACTCTGAGGCAGGCCCAGACAGATCCGGAGCACTTGACCCTGAAGACTTTGTATTGTGCGTAGATTCGTTTTACCTGTGTTGTTTATTGCTGGCAAGCTGTATCGCAGAAATTCTAGCAAAAGCACCTTGTACAGTTGCAACATGGCAATTGGCGACATTCCCCAGGTCTTGCCAGCGAAAAACTTGAACAGGTGGCAGATGCCTGTCCACCGTTTTTTCACGTATGATACGTGTTGGCTCCATGACAGGTCCCTATCGATTATGACACCTAGAAAGTTGTACGATCGGACCCGTCGTATTATATGAGGGCTTTCAGATGAGACCCGTTTCGAGATATTTCCCAAAGCGTGGGACGAAATACATGGGCGCTCCAATTATTTTTGTGCTTCAGTGTATAAAAGAGCTTTTTGTTAAAAGAGTAAGTGGAACGACAGTGCTTTTTTACGGCGAGTTTGATTGATAGCGCATATCTCCAAACTGGCGTCATTCTGGAAATTCGTTCCAAGTGTATACGTACGCCTCGCAAGCTCATGAGATACAAATAATAATAATAATTAATTTAATTATGGGGTATTACGTGACAAAACCACTTTCCGATTATGAGGCACGCCGTAGTGGGGGACTCCGGAAATTTGGACCACCTGGGGTTCTTTAACGTGCACCTAAATCTAAGTACACGGGTGTTTTAGCATTTCTCCCCCATCGAAATGCGGCCGCCGTGGCCGGGATTCAATCCCGCGACCTCGTACTCAGTAGCCTAACACCATAGCCACTGAGCAACCAAGGCAGGTAGATACAAATTTTAAATTGCAATATGTGCCGTAAAGTAAATAATTCAGGAGGTAATTAGTGATTTTTCGTTAATTAGTTCAATAGGTGTTTAGAATTCACGTGCAAGTAATGTCCGCCTCTCTGAATAATCTAGCTCAAGGACTAGATTTATGCAATCTGCAAAAGGCTATTTTCAAAAATTCCGTAAAACTTAAAATTGATCACCTTGTACAGCAGTTGAAATGGCTTTCTATGCCTGTTTCTCAAGAAACCATCCGTGAAAATCAGCCGGAATTGAGGACGGGCAGTCAAACTCGGCAAGGGCCAGTTGTTTGAATGTTTTCGCGTCCAATACCACTAGAGCGAGCTTCTTCTCGTTCTCCTCGTGCAGAAGGGAGCTCAGGACGACACCATCGTCTTCCTCAACAGCGCCTGGACGCGCTACAAAGACAGGTTCTGAGGGGAACCACCCTTGCCTTTCCCAGCGCAGCCAATCGCCCGTAGTGACATCGAGCTTGGAGACGAATGCCCTGTGCTCTTCGCCTTCGACGTTGCTGAGGCTGTAGCTATACTTGTATGGCTTCCCATTGCGGCCTTGGTTGATTCTAGGAAGTTCCCCGCGCAGCTTGCCCTTGGCTAGTTCCCGGGGCTCGATGATCACACGCTCGTCCGGGCCTCGATTCAAAGGCAGCGAAAAACGACGCATTTGTCCCATCTTGAACACGACGGGCTTTTCCACCGTGTAGTCGAGGCTCCTGATGATGCTGTCGTCGTCGAAGCATATTATGTCGACCACGAGCTCGTCGCCCTGTTCGAAGGCGTTGATGTGGTGGAAAGTGAAAAATGCGGCGGACTCAAACACGGCGGGGTGAAGCTCCCCGGTCTTCTTGTTCATCACGTGAAAGCGGACGTTCTTCTTGGCATCGAACTTCAGGGCATTCATGTACGCCTTGTAGCCCAGGTACCTCGCCGCTAACATGGAGGGCAGGTGCATGGAAAGAGACTGCTCCAGCACGACCACCCAGTTTTCGGTCATTCCGAAACTGTGGATGTACGGCACGGATATACGAGATTGCAACGGTATCGTGCCCACGGCTCTGGCACGGTCCACCGAGCTTTCGGATCCGCTGGGAGGAAAGTGAACAAGCACGAAGGAATGACGCGCACCTACGCGTGTGCCAATATTGTACGTAGCGCCGTCGACGGGGTCCAAATGTGGGTGGGCGGTGGCAATGTGCACGGCCACCAATTCTCTCAAGGTTTTCTTTTCCAGAGTCTCCAGTGACGCAGGGTCCACTCGAGTCATATCAGGTGTCTCCGTCAGGGTGTACACCTCGTCGCCCACGGGCATCACGTTCACCAGAGCGTTGTCCGTTAAGTCCATGGAGAAATACGACGCCACCCGTTCGAATACAGTGGCACAAGGGTCAGGGTGCGCCGCGGTTCCAAACTCGGAGACGACGATTCTGTTGGCCCTCCGGTTGCGTACGTATGCTTCGCTTCGCAGGAAGCGGTTCTGGTAAAGCACTCGGCCATTCTCTATGGTGAATTGCCTCAGCAGAGCGGGGCCGTCAAATGCGTGGTTGTAGCGATCGGGGCCAACTGAAGACAGTCCCGGACCGTTCCGTAAAAGCCTACCTTGTAGCCAAGCGGGAAGCTCTCCGCGTAGCAGGCCCGTGACCGGCTCCGAAACTTCGGGCGCGCACGAGCGCCTGTAAAACTTTCTCGCATCGATGCCTGGAGACGAGGAGGCTTCTTGTCTTGCGGCCATCGCTTGCTGCCGTCCGTTCCAAATCGGAAAGATACACTACGCGCGCGCGTGTGTGTGAGTGACATTAAGTTGGGAGGGTGGAAAGAAAAGCGCAGCGCCGTAACTGCCTCTCTTGAGAGGGCACCTCAACAGTGCTGCACGGGGGAGGGTAATATAGAGAAAGAGAGAAAAGGGCGAGCGGTAATGCGGGAAGCGAGGGCGGCAAGCTTGTGCAACAGTCGGCTGCTCCCAAGTAATCAAGCAGCGCTGCGAAAGCGCGCCCGATCACCGAGGATTGCGCGGACGGGAAGGCTTCCGTGCTGTCGCACGGGGGTCCGAGGCGGCGGTAAGTGAGCACGTCGCGTTCAGCGGCGTACTCGGGGCACCGTAGGAGGATGTGTTCGAGCGTCTCCACATCAGCACACTTGTCGCAAAAGGGACTGCCCGCACCTGAAAAAGCGATGCGTCCTTTCTGCGGTGCGGTAGAAGCCGATGCGGAGGCGCCCGTTCCCAACGGCCGAGTCCTCCACGCGGCAGCAGTCTGGGAGGGTTACCGCTGGAAACGCGAAGGTCTGGGTGGCGGGAGCGCAGCATGCCAGCCTCGGTGTGGCGGGCGATGTCGAATGGTCGCACGATGAGCGACAACGTGAACGAAGCGCGGCGTCCGCACCACCGCTGCAGGTATCATAGTGTTTGGGCCGCCAAGGTCGCGTCAAACAGATAATGGTGGCGAGAGGGTTGCGCAGAGTCCGCGACTGAAATAGAAGCTAGTGTCGTTGCTCCTCCGCTCTGCTCTAGAACACGTCATGAGAGCTGCCTGTCACTGTTTGCCCCTTCCCCCTCAGTGCATTTTCTTTCTCGGTACCTGGCCTTGAACCGCATAGCCTTCCCGAGGACGTCGCTCTCAGCGCCCGTCGTGTGGTGCGGCATGCACGTAAACAACTGGCTGCTACGCAGTCTTGACCTTCACATGTTTACGATTTTGTTCGGCTGCATATCAACACAAGAAGTGCACAGCCTAGCAGGCCATTCCTTGAAGCGTGCTATAAAGGTTACGTTACCTGCATGCCAGTGGTTTCGGCGTGGTTTGGTATTTAAAAGGAATAACTACACGCTAGATCATGTTTCAAACTGCAGCATATTCAAAAGATGTCCGACACAAGAATAAACGCACGAATGGTGATTCCGTCCATCATATATTGCGCGTTATGGACGCACAATAGGAGCCATTACCAAGCCGTTGAGCTTTTAATCCTGCTGTGTACATCGCACGGCGTGCCTGTGTAATGAAAATATTGAGTGGAACAACACTGAGATTGGCCAGTTTCTTATATTAAAATCCTGTCTTGAGAAAGAGAGATAGCAAGGAAAGGCAGATTTACGAGACGCACGTCCGGTTATAATACTTCGCCCTCTGGGATAAAGGGGAGAAAAGAAAGAACGAAGGGGACAAGGAGTGCAGTGTTAAAAGAAATGCACCAAACACAAATATTCAGCGTTCTAATTAAAAATACATGCATGCACACACATTGAACTGTACGTTTATATTATCCTGTAAGAGTACTTTAAACTGTGTCTTATACAGGGTGTCTCAGCTAACTTTAGCCAAACTCTTAATTGGTACAGCATGTGATGATGATACTTACGGGGTTCGGTCATCAGTCCTATTCAGCCACCAGGATAATTTTTTGTGTGGATTATCCACATAATTAGAGAAGAATAACTAAAGAAAAGTATCTCGTTGTTGAATTAAGTGCTTGACATCCGATGAGCAAACTGTTTATTGCGTCCTAAAGCGCCACATTCACTCCTTTTCAACGCGCTGTGTGCTGCGTAATTTTTTTTTTTTTGCTCGCTTTACTGATCGCCCAAACATACGAAAAGCGCCGCCACACCAACGGCCCCAAAAGTGACTTGAACCAACTAACTCCACTCATTTGCGTGACTCGGCGGCTCCCTGGTCAGTGCGCAAGCGGCAAACGTCACGTGGCACACGCAGGGCGCTATCGGCGGACGCCAACGCCGACATCTTGCCTCTTACAGACGGTCGCGAAGTGAGGCATAGAGCGTAGTTAGTTCCTTGAAATCACTTTCGAAGTCGCTGGCGTCGGGGCGCGCGGGCGGGAAATCGCGCGCGACTTTTCGCCTTTCGCGCACTGCGAGCGAAGCTCGGGAAAGAAAATTATTACGTCGGACATAACGGGGACGACATCTACTGAATTGGTTATTTTATGACTTAATAGCAATTTTCCCAACGGAAGTCGCGCTCTGCATTCAGAAATTAAGAACTTATTTATTTAATCTTCTCCGATGAGCCGGATAATTAGCGCATAAGAATGATCCAGGCGGCGCAGAACATCTTAACTCTCATAATCGTATATTGTACCAGTTCTTTAAGAGCTTCTAACGTTACCTGGGCCACCCCATATGCGCATAGCCAGCTTTTCTGGACACGCACCAACTAGCGTCCCAAGCGGCCGCGGCGCGAAGCTGCACTGTAAAAAAAATTTTCCTTAAAAAACAGGAATTTTTTGGCAGCTGCATTGCCAGAAAATTTCTGTAAAGCTCTGTTTTCTATTTTTCCTTTTTCTGTTATTTAACAATTTCTTTCTGTTTTACATTAATAAAAATTTTGTGTTTAAGGACAGTTATCTGTTTTGTATTACAGGAAACGTTCTGTTCTCTGTTTAAAAACTTTCTCTTGCATTAATACTATTTTCTGTATTCTTTTACAGAAAATGTATGTGTAAAACAATTATCCGTTTTGAGGCAAAGAAAAAGTTAGGTTTTCTGTTTATATTTATCTGTCACTTCACATTTTTTCTCGGTTCCACTGTACAGAAGTATGATGTGTAAAGGCGATTTTGTATTGTGATGATCGAATAATGGTCGAACCAGGACTGTCGCTGAAGCCAACGCTTTGAAATGGCATTTCTCTTCGTGACGGAAGTTTCCATCCTCACGAAGAGAATTTGCTTAGTAGAAACGTTTACTGTAGCTGATATTCCTTGTTGAACCACTGCTTCTCACTTCCAGCCTCCATTTTCATGTGAACTTCGCTCATGTTTGAGTTTTCTATCGCACATCACATAATCAGTATAAAATAACAAATATCATGTAAATATGGAGCTCGTCTCAAAACGAAAATTAGGTTTTGTGGTCAAAGCTGAAAATGTTCAACTGCAGCGCAATAAGACAAAGGTCACACGTAGCGCTCGAGTGTTTTTCCGTTCTTACTTAACTCAGTTTTTTTTCTTGCGCTGCTGTTCAATATGATCAACGCTTTTTCTCTCTGTGGCTGTAAGAAATAATTTCTAATTTAGCAAACTATAGAAGAAAACGAATATTTGTTTTATTTTACATCAAAACATTAGTGAGCAGGTAAATATAGAAACAGGTATATTATTAGATCTACTTATGCGCCCTAGGTTTATGAAACAAACAGCATCGCTTTTCCTCCAGGTGTTATAGCAGCTTAAAGGTCAATTCTCCAGGCTATGTATAGGCTTCCCTTTGCCATGGATCACACGCATACGTAGAATAGGAAGAGCAGGAAAAAGTACATGCCCTTTCAAGGCAAGGCAGGCGAAGTAGATAAATACGCACATCGTTGTTTATAATAGGCACTGATGGCGAAGTTACGGAACTCCCCGATCTGTCCATAAATTTGTTTAGAATTAGACACGGCATGTAATCATGCGCAAATTTGCGACACACATTAGCATCAAGATGGGTGCCCAGTGTGTATGAGGCATTATGGTAGGTGAGCATTATGTCATAGTGTCCAGATAGTGTGAAGTGCACATTGAAGAGATGTGCGTATTTTCAAAATGCTGCTACAATAGAGTGCTTTTTTGATGTGAAAAGGAATTGTTGCGTAAAGTCAGATATTGGTTTAACCATCGTAGCTGAGTCGCAAAATAGCAAAACTGTTCTCACCTGAAAATTGTTTAATCTAATTTCACTCGAACTCATTTTTTTTCTATGAATGAATTCTGGGGTGTTACATGCCAAAACCACGATTTTATTATGAGGTACGCCGTAGTGGGGATCTCCGGTTTAGCTTTGATCCCCAGAGAATCGTTAACGTGCCCCTAATGCACGGGACACCCCGGAGGCGTTTTTGCATTTCGCCCCCACCAAAGTGCGGCCGTAGCGGTCGGGATTCGATCCTCCGACCTAGTGCTTATCAGCGCAACACCATACCGCTTAGCCATCGCGGCGGGCGTTCTTTTTTTCTTTTTTGTCGATTAACCAAGGAACCAGATATTTCATGGAGTCATGCGTGACAAAGAGCAGGTGGCAGCACGAGCACTGTGGTAAATGATGCTAGAAAGAAGAGCCAGGCTACAGTTTCTTTCGCACAAAAATAGAAAAGTGTTTTATTTTAAAGCAAGAAAAACTGATGGCTAAATAAGCCACATGAAAACAAAACAGAAACAGCGTACTTCTTACTACAGTAAGAGAACCAGCTTATATATCAAACCATAATGGTGCTGAAAAGAAAAGTCAAAGTGGGCTCGGCTTTACGTTGATGAAGGCTTTTGCTTTAAAACTCAATCGTGAAGACACCTGAGTATGGATGCAACTTTAGGTGCAAGCAAGGCCGTGATGCTTGCTTATAGAGGACCTTGGTTCCTCTATAAGGGTGTCATGCTGCGACTGATCTGAAAACAACAGTGGTGCTTTAATATATATATGACAGTAGCATGATTGTACAGAGTTCAGTGAAGCACTTTAGCACAATACCTCTTTCGGGAAAAGTGGTCAGCAAAGCCGCGCATTGTGTGCGTATGTAAGTACCGTGTGGGAGGCCACTTGAAAATAACGTTTATATCAGCCAGACCACTACACACTTTGAAACAAACAGCCCTCACCATGGGATGAAATGTAGAAACCCTTCCCTCCCCCCGCCCCCACAAAACACATGCGCACACAACACGTACAAAACATACATGCACACGCAAGGAACACACACACACACACACACACACACACACACACACACACACACACACACACACACACACACACACACACACACACACACACACACACACACACACACACACACACACACACACACACACACACACACACACACACACACACACACAACTCCATGTTGGCGCTCGCTGTTTGTTTAAAAAATGTAGAGACCTATACAGAACATTGCACTGACAAGCTTCATTTTATTATTGTCAATATTCACTAAGCTAGAGGACGTGTGAACCTCAGTTTAATTGGGGCGTGTGTGGTTTTCTTTTTCAGCACAGTTAAGCATACAAAAGGCTACACATTCACAATGACTATTGCTTCATTTTAAAGGAGCAGCAGTAAATGAAGACGAAGAAAGAAAAAAAAGATCTCAGGTTGGTCTCCACCGGTTCAGCTACAAGTGCGATTACCCCCCTCCCACTATCTCGATCGTTTTGTTGGTTGTTTTATGCGTGTCATCTATTCATGAGAATATTAAGAGGAAGCTTTAGCTCGGGTGCTCCTATCTAAATCCCCTTAAAGGAGAATTCGCTTTTCTCGGCAACCACTCCACCAAATTTGACGAGGTTTGTTGCATTTAAAAGAAAAACTTGAAATCTAGTGACTGTTTGTTTCGAATTTTTGATTGAGGTCCTCAATTTTTTATTAAATATTGGCAAAAATCGCAAATTTTCGAAAAACGAAACTATCAAGTTTACAACTCTGTAACTCATCAATGAAAAATGATAATACAATTCTGTAAATTGCATCTAATAGTACATCTAAGTCGGACAAAATTTGTATGTTACACATGAATCTAAAAAATTTTGTTATATTGAAATGCAGCTTTTGCAGAACCCTTGTAAACAACATAACATATTCATGTAAGATGTAAAATTACATACCCAATTTGTCCGCTTTCAATGATCTAATGGATGCCGTTTATAGAAGCGCGATATCTGTTCTTGATGCAGAGTTATTAATTTGTAAACTTCGTGCGGATATTTTTTTTCAAACTTGCGAATTTTTGAAAATCTTTCTAATAAAATTCAGGCCCTGAATCGAAATTCCGCTTCCAACAGTCACTAGAATTTAACTTTCTCTCTCAAATGCAACAAATTTCATTAAAATCGGCACAGAGGTTATCTCAGAAAAACGTTTTTGCGTTTTACATGTATTTGAATAGGCCGCGTCGGAGTTGGGCAAGAGCTAAAGCTTCTTTGTGCAACTGTGGTGGAAACATTTTTTAAATTATGCGGCCTGTTAGAATGTGATACCAAAAACGAATATGCACATTCTTTAATGACTTTCTTTTATATAACTCTTCTAAACTAATCTCACTGTTCACTTGAGGGCACATGTTGAAATTGCGGAATTGAAGCCGATCAGTGGAGAAGTGATGCAAGGTCTTGGCCTCAATTTCGGAATTTGTACATACGAGTCAAATAGAATACTTATGAAGCTATTCCGTGAATCGTTTTAATTCGCAATCTGAACGTTGCAATTTATCGCTCAAGTCCACTTCTTCACGTAATCCATATCAATAGGCTTATTTGTGATATATGCTGCACGCGCTTTTTTTCTTTTTCGAACTAAAAGAAAAGTTGCGCTTTCGCCGGAAAGGCGAAGCATCGGTCGCGATAGCAGATGAGTAGACAGCTATACGAAGTAAGGATACTAGTTTTATCGGCAGTATAAACCTGGAAAACATTCGCTTACTGACTGAATTAACAAGCATGGTGTCAGCGCGCTCAAGCAAACATGAACACATCACACTCGATGAGCGCGGACACTCACTGTGAGAACGCTGGTGTGAGCAAGCGCAACAGCAGCGAGCGAGCGAAGTGACCTTCGCGCGATCTATCGGTTCAACGCAAGAGCGGCGAGCGCACAAAGGCATGAGCCGTCTTCAGATCATTTTCGAGATACGACGCACGGTCGCGCGCGCGAAGTACGTACTTGTTGGCGGAGTCGAAGCCGCCCCCCTCCCTCCCCCTCTGCCTCCGTCAATTCCCCTTGCGCCCGGTCGAGCTATGTGAAGTCGCAAACAATTCACACGTCAACTATTTTCGTAACAATGGCTAGCATAAAGGCACAAGGTAGAAAATAGTCGTGATAATTTAAAGCGGTTGACACATTATACGTTAACTGTATAGTTTTAGTTACGTGAAACACGCATGCTGCCTTTTTACTTTTGTTTGCTAAATGTATTTGTAAATGCTAAATTTATGCAAATTTTGACCATTTGCTTTTCTCATTTTCGCAGTCCATCATTCACTAATTTATTTATTCGGTGTCAGAGTCCGGAAGTCAGGCTAGCAGACGACATGTGAGCAATTATTCGTGGCCACGAGCGTGAGGCCAGCATATCTTCGCGGCTCGGGTTACTAGCACCTTCCGCGCTGTGCTTTTAAAATGCGCAGAGAGTACACAAAGCCGCGCAGTCCAGTGTTCCCACTAACTATTTTTAAAATGAAGCGACTTAGTCAGTGGCCAAGCAAAATCATTTCCCGACGGTAACGCACTAAAACACTCGAACCGTAGCTAACTTAGCAACATCATGAATACTGGATGCCATGCGCCCTCATATGCGGCGGGTTCACATTCCACCATCAAAAGAGATATTACAGAACAGGGAAAAAAGTCGCAGTGTCAGGTCACTTCAATAAACTAAACACTTGATCGTAGCTAAGAGCTAACGTCGCTGAGTGAGCTTTGCTGAGAACTCACGCATACTTTTTTTTTTCTGGCAGCCATAGCAAAAGCAAGTAACATTCCGAAAAGGCAAGAACAGACAACAACACATTTGTCAAGCCCACTGGGTAGCCCTTACGCCTGCGATAACAAAAACTAAAACTAACTTTAATACCCAAATCACGCGTTGGCTCACAACACGCAACGTACGCTGAAATGTCGGAACACGTAGTTGCTAAATTTTGTCACTGTCCGCCTGAGTTTTCTTTGCGGGCTACATTGCAGTGCTCTCCTATGTCATGAACACGCGGGAAATATTGGGTAAAAGAATACGTTGCGTGCAATGTACTTGAAAAGAAAACCTCTCGCCTCTTACGATTGGCGAAAGGAGAAACGGAGCAGTGCCGACATGCGTTGACTTGAAGAGCAGCCATCTTGATTATGCCACGGGGCATCAAAAGAAGTACCGCAGTAAGCGCATCGTGCGTGGTATATGCAAAACAAAAGCGTGCATGAAAAGAAAAAAAAACTCAAAAATTTGATTTTAGAGTTTCTTTATGCAGTTACAATAATTTAGAATGTTTATATTTCAGTTTTGACTCGTTTTATAGACTGGAGATCAAAAAGAACAAAAAATGCATGTTGCTTCTGCTAACAGGTTTCTATCATAGAGCATTCACAGAAAATCGCGAACGCGAACAGTACTCACGAAACGGCAACTTGGAAATAAAAGGAATTCCCATGAACCACGAAGAAAACCTGCTTGAGGTAATCGGCAAAATCAGCGATAAGATTGGAGAGCCTATCCTACCCACTGAAGTAGAAGTGTGTCACCGAGTGCCGGTTCCTGGCGGCTCATTGAACATGAGCGCTATTGTGCAATTCGCTCATCGCCGAAAACGCGATGCTGCCCTAGAGAAAGGCAGAAAGAAAAGGCTCACATGTAATGACCTCGGCTTCACTGCGTCTAACCTTATCTACATCAACGAGCACTTGTGCACTGAACAGAAGCGCCTACTTGGGCAGACAAGCAGTAAGAAACGGAAAGTCAACTGGAAATTCGTGTGGGTGCGAGGTGGCCAAATATTCGCGCGCAAAGATGAAAAAAGCAGGCAACTAAAAGCGATCAGCAGTGACCTAGTATGATCTAGTATAAAATGATTGAGTATAAATCTAGTTAAAATGATCTAGTATGACTTATCGTTCTGATTTGTTGTCACGGACTTTTAGCTCCTTCGGTTCTCAAGAAGTTTTTAAAAGAGAATACACTAGGAATTTTTCACCTTAATTGTCGCTCAATTAACAATAAGTTCGAATATTTACAGTTACTTTTCGATTCTCTGGGTTTCTCCTTTAATGTGACAATGTTCCGTGAAACGTTGTATAATGATGAATTTGAATATTTTGCTCTAGATGGTTATAAGCACCTCTTCCTTAACAGATCCGGCCGCAAAGGTGGGGGCGTGTCGATGTATATTCATAATGCAATAACTGTTGAACAACGCGAGCAATTTACCTTGGCAACGGAAGATCTCGAACTATTGACTGTAGAAATCCACAGCAGCATTTTTAGTGTGGTGTATCGTCCCCCTCATGCAAGACTAGACACTTTTTTTGAAACGCTAGAAGCTCTTTTCGATTACGCGTCCTCTAATGAAAGATTTCTTTATCTGTTGGGCGATGTGAAGGTAGATATGAAATGTGTATCGAAATCAGTAAAGGAACGTGTGGCCTAAATTGATGCCTATGGTTTTTGCAACGTTAGCAACGCGTATCGACATTATCATCACAAATGCAGATGAGTCTAACATAGATGCGGGGACCGCCGCCTGTGACGTCAGTGATCACCTTCCAACCTTTGCTTTCGTTAACAACGCTAGACCAGATAGCGATCGTGGACCCCATGATTTGAAGCATCGCCGCATTGATCTGAACACTTTTATCAACTTTCGGAACGCGATTTCCGCCACTGAATGGGAATACGGCTTATCAATAAATGACCCTGACACAGCTTACGATGCTTTTCTATCCAAACTAAAAGCTATTTACGACACTTCTTTTCTTCTGAGGCACGCCAGAAAATGCAAAAGTAGAAAACAATGGATAACGGCAGAACTAATTCGCAAAATTAAATTAAAGGACAAACTATTTACGCAGTTCAATAAATCTCGAGATCCTGCAAAATTAGACGCATATAAAGATACCGTAATTAGTTAAACCGAGAATTGAAGAGGGCTAAATTGGAATACTTTAGCAATCTTTTCGACCTCGCTTCGAGAAACAGTGCCCGAGACCAATGGGGCAACTAAATCGCTTGCGTAACTTCCGGTCGCACCGTCTTATTGCTTCCATTGAAAAAGAAGGCGAAGTTCTGTGCTGAAAGGAACTTTCCAACCAGTTTAATAGGTTTTTCATTAATGTTACGAAATCGCGGTGTGTCGCACCAGATGTCCCTGTCGGTTATGCCTGTGGGGCGCCAAGCGTTCACGAAACCTTATTTATGTTTCCAACTGCTGAATCAGAAATAATATTAGTGTTCTCAAACCTCCGGTCGAGTAAATCTAAGGATAAAGATGGTTTTCAAATTCAACCGTTTAAATTTGTAACAGACTTATTAGCCCCGGCACTAGTATATATTTGTAACCTTTCTTTAAGTACCGGCGTCTTCCCAAAACAAATGCAAATTGCAAAGGCTGTTGCCATACAAAAAGGTGGTTCTGTTTCTGACTTATCCAATTACAGACTAATATCGATTCTTCCAGTACTGTCTAAAGCATTAGAAAAAAATATTCATTGCCGGTTGACTAACTTTCTAAGTAATCATTCTGTTCTTTCTGACTACCAGTTTGGATTTAGAAAACAGAGATCCACGGAGATGGCATTGACTAAACAACAGGAAATTATAACTGACGCCTTTGAAGAAAAGCCTCTTGTTCTCAGGATATATATAGACTTATCCAAAGGATTTGATCCAATTGACCACTTCCTATTATTCTAGAAACTCAGTCACTGTGGCACTAGGGGCATCAGTATTGTTTTAATACACTTTTACCTAAAGCGCCGTAAGCAAATGGTGTGTTTAAATGAAACCCCATCAGATGTTGAGCCATTCTTGGCTGGTGTACCTCAGGGAAGCATTTTGGGACCTGTGTTGTTTGTAGTACACATAAATGACATTTTTCATACCCCCTTTCCGGTTGATCTTGTAGATTACGCTGATGATATTACAATGCTCGCCACAGGAAACACACTGGCTGAGCTATCCCTCTGTGGCAACCAATTTTTGAAATATTTGCGTCACTAGTGTAATACAAATCGTTTTAAAGTTAATACGAATAAAACAAAGGCTGTGATATACAGGACAAAAAATAAAGCAGTAAGTGGTGATGTCGAGCTATTATTTGGTAATGAAAAGATCGATATTGTGCGCAGTATAAAATCTCTTGGTGTTGTATTCCCTGATACGCCCAACTGGGACCTACAAATTGAAAATATCCGTGATAAAATGAACAGGTTAAATTGCATGTTAGGTAAACATAGCTTAACCTTTCCCACACAGGTTAAGCTTCTCACTTATAATTTATTTATTGCGCCAGTGATTACTTATTGCCACACAGTTGTAGGTACGACGACACAGCACAATAAACAGCGCCTTCTTATTGCACAACAGCGTGTGATGAGACTGATAGCTAATTTACCGTGGAATGCTCATACTAGGCAATATTTCAGGCAGTTCAATATTGTAAGAATAACTACCTTGCATGTGTTCGAACTGCTTTGCATTTACAAAACTGATGTAGCAACGAACAATAGCCCTATGCTAGCAATGTTTCAGCTAGTACGTCATGAACCTACATATGATGTACGTCACTCTATATCATGGACCCTACCGTTAAGTCGCACCAAATACCGCACACAATCTTTATCGTACAATCTGCCGAAGTACCTAAATGTTCTCGAAGATAATAGTTTTTTTCTGTTAGGTTATTTTCTACACAACCTTTCATGTAATTGATCAATCTTTTAGAGTCTTCCACCGAATAGCTCAGCTGTGGAACTGTTTGACAATGCATTGTAAGGGAGTTGAATTAATTCTATTTATCGGTATCTTTGTCCACGTTGGCGTTAGAATTGTGTAATGGGAATTGGCACGAAATTGTGTAATTTCGTTATTTGTGTAAAATTATACTTATGTAATAGATTACGTGTAAAATTACAATTATGTAGTAGATTACGGGCATTGAAAATGCTTTCACTGATTTGAATTCTGTAGCTGTGTTTACTTTGCAAACTATCGCATTGCTGTTGTTTTTCACCATACTGCTGCTCTGTGGGGCGTAGGGAGTCCTCAACCTGCATTTGGCAGCTTTTTCCCTTCCGTCCTCTCTCATACTGTACCTTGTTTTGAGAGAATATCTATCTATCTATCTATCTATCTATCTATCTATCTATCTATCTATCTATCTATCTATCTATCTATCTATCTATCTATCTATCTATCTATCTATCTATCTATCTATCTATCTATCTATCTATCTATCTATCTATCTATCTATCTATCTATCTATCTATCTATCTATCTATCTATCTATCTATCTATCTATCTATCTATCTATCTATCTATCTATCTAACAACGCCTCAAGAAAACACGTCTCGCTGTGTGTTCTGTGTACTACGCAGACAAACAGCAGTGGTGCACGCAAGGCAACACCAAATCACTACTGTCGTATTGCAATAAACGCTGAAGAAATTAAACATTTGCAGTCAGCATTACCGCTAAATATTGTCAATCAAGGCAAACAACACAAAAGCTTCGCTTACATCGATTCCCACAGTGCGTCGGATACGCATAATATTTTAGACTGTGAATTTATATGCTTAATTAGGACGGCTCTCATTAATGCGATATTTTCATTCGCAGTGGGCCAAAGCGGCTGTCGTGTCAACGGTAGAATTGATTTAAACTGCTTCAATCCCGTGGCGTTATTGCCGGCTTCCGTGGGATCGTAGTCATCAAAATGGGGTACAAGTGACTGGGAAATCGGGAGGTTGTTGAACGGGAAGAAGGCAGAAGCTTGCGCAATGGATGGATGAATAGATACAACTTTATTGAACGTCCGGTAAGGTTTAACGCGACCTGGCTTAGGTCTCCCACGGGGGAACGTCAAATCCCTGCTTCAACGCCGCCTCACAGGCTTGCTAGACTGCCCGCGTCTTGATGTTAAGCTCTGAGCTGCGCAAAGCGGCGGCCCACCTCGACGACAGGGGCTCTGGAGCAGCTGCCATCTTTTCTGTAATTGCACTGCACTCCCACAACATGTGTTTGAGTTTGCTGGCCCTTCCTGGCACAATTTGCACGTGTCGTCCTGATGCTTATCTGGGAAGATACGTTTCAGATGGAATGGGTTAGGGAAGGTGTTGGTCTGGAGCTGTCTCCAGGCGACGGCCTGCCTCCTTTTCAATTTGGGACTCGGTGGTGGGTATATCCTTCTGGCGTTTAGATATGCATTGGTTACGTCATTGTATCTAGTGAGCCTGTCCCGTTCTGCGCGAGGAGTGTTCGCTGTCGTGCAAGAGGTGTTGCCCTGTTTGGCGCGGCGGGTCATGTCTCGCGCGGTCCGGTGCGCCGTGCGCCGTCTCGTTTAGGTTCGGGAGAGAGTAAAACATCTTTATTAATAATACTTGAATGGCGAGAGCAGTGTGGGAGGAACCCTCAGTCCAGGGTACCTAAGATGATTCCGGCGATGTTTCGAGCCCGTTGTATCACAGCTCGGAGGAACTCGGTAGGTCCGTCGCGGAGGGCATCGCCCCACAGCTCTTTGTTGCGTAGGGGGTAAAGGAGAGTTGGCAAGGGAGGAAAGAGGTTTGCAGTGCACTCAATCGTGACGTGGAAGATTGTGGGCGAGCTGCCACAGCCAGGGCAATGATCAGCATAACAGTGCGGGTAGAATTTATTGAGAGAGACAAGATTTGGAAAAGTTGCGGTTTGTAACTGGCGTAATGCCACTGCTTCCTCCCGCGAGAAGGACGGCGGTGGTGCGGCGTGGGTGCGATGAACGCGTGTATAATGACGGAGTATGTCTTTGTAACGGAGCAAGGGATCGCCCCACTCTGAACTAGTCGCCTCACCACGCCGAGTCGCCCGGAGGGAAATTTCTCGGGCAACCACACGTGCGCGTTCATTACCCGGCAGCGAGGTATGACCAGGGGTCCAGAGTAAGTGGATGCGGGAAGGTGTGGTTGGTGTATTTTGCGGGATCTGTTTGAGAATTTGGTGCGCCGCTCTCGGGATGCCATGTCCTGATAGGAACGCCCGGCATGCCTGTTGCGAGTCCGTCAATATATACACTTCCTCAGGAACACGGATGGCGTATCGAATTGCAAAAGCAACACCGAGAATTTCTCCGTAAGCGGCATTTGTTCCGCGCATTGCAGCAGAGTCTCTCACGGATTCGGTGCCATCCAAAACTACCGAGGTATAGCCCTCTTGAGTGCGTGATGTGTCCATGTATAAAGTATGTGTTTCTGGGATGTTTGCAAGCATGCGGCCAATGTATCGTACACGGGCTTTGCGCCGCCCTTTGTCATGCTCGGGGTGCATATTACGTGGCAATGGATGAATACATAGTGCTTTGCGTATTGCTGGCGACAAGATCGTTGGATGGGTTTCAGACTCAAGGAGGGGGACAGAGTATCCTAGACGTGTGAGAAGATGGCGGCCAGTAGGAGTGCGGCCAGTGAGCCGCATTTTCTCGCGTACTCGGAAACTGTATCGACTGCTTGCTGCAGTCGGTCCTGGATGGCTCCGTCGGAACCCCGTGTCGACCAGATAGTAATGTCGTCCACATAAATAGCGTGGGCGACATCAGGGATCTGGTCGAGTAGCCGGGGGAGCCCTGCGAGCGCGATATTGAATAGAGTAGGGGAAAGAACTGAGCCCTGGGGTGTCCCACGTCCTACAAGGCGAATCGTACCGGATCGATGCGGTCCCATTCCTACGGTGGCTGTGCGATCTCGAAGAAATGCGCGGATATAGTTGTAGATACGAATTCCACAGTGTGAATGTGCAACATAGCGAAGGATGAGGTCATGTTCAACATCATCGAATGCCCCTTTTAGGTCTAAGGCGATGAGTGCTCTCGTTTGGGCGGACGACTGAGGTCCTATGACTTCCTCCCGCAATTGTAGAAGCACATCTTTGGGAGACAGATGAGCCCGATATCCGAATTGAGAGTTAAAAAAGAATGATTTTTCTTCGAGGAAGGGCTTGCTCCATGAGCTTACCAATGCAGGATGTTAGGGAGATGGGTCGTAAGTTTTCAACCTTAACAGGCTTGCCCGATCTGGTGATCAGTGTGATGTCGGCGTGTCGCCATGCTTGGGGAAGCATGCCCTTGCGCCAGCAATCATTGAAGATATGGGTGAGGTGGTCAATATCCGCGTCACTGAGGTTACGAAGGCTGGCGAATCGGACGTGGTCGGCTCCCGGTGCCGTGTTGCGGCGTAGGTCTTGTAGGACCACCCGCACCTCGTCAGATGTGATGTCTGCATCGAGCAATTCGTTCGCCTCGCCTACATAAGGATAGTCAGGGCACTGCGGCGGCGGGCCTGTGGGTATGAAATGCTTCTCTAGCTCTCTGAGGAGTGTCGAGACATCGTCCCTGTACTCGTGCATTAGGATGTGCAGCTGTTGAAATGTTTTCCCCTTAGTTGTGGTGGAATCTGTGAGTGAGCGAAAAATCGACCACGTTTTTGCTGTGCTCAATGTGCCTGAGAGGCGATCGCAAAATCCTCGCCAGTTATTCCTCGCAAGTATCTCTGCATACTCCTGAGATTTCCGTGTAATTTGATCTATACGTTTCCTAAGTTTGCGGTTGAGGCGTTGTCGTTTTCATCGTCGTGTCAACCCTCTGCGGGCGTTCCAAAGATGAAGTAAATGCGGGTCTATGTCTGGTGCCTCGGTTGTGGTGCGCAGTGTGCTCGTGGTGGCCTCTAGATCTTGTGCGAGAGAGTCAAGCCAGCGTTCGTACCCTTGGCGCTCAGGTGGGTCCTGGCGACGTTCCCTGAACTTCGCCCAATCCGTTATACGCACATTTCGCTCGGGCCTGCGCGCACCCCGTAAAGACAAGGTGGTCGCCATAATGTAGTGGTCACTACCAAGGTGCTCCTCTAAAGGCCCGTGCGCAACGACTGGGCCAGTATTGTGCACGAAGGTAAGGTCAGGGCAGGTGTCACGAGATACGCTGTTGCCCATCCGAGTGGGGTGCTCTGGGTCGGTAAGCAGTGTGTATCTCATGTTACAGATGGCGTTCCATAAGCGGGTCCCTGTAGCCTGCGATTTAACGTAACCCCATGCAGTATGCGGAGCGTTAAAGTCGCCGGCCACCACACAAACCCGTCCAAACCTACCAAATTCTGTTAGTAGGTGCTGAAAACAGTGGGTTCGCGAACGGGGGGAACTGTATGCATTGAGTATAAACAGTCTCTCGCTGCATTTACCTTGCGTAATTATTTCCAATATTTGGTGAGGAATGTCAATGTTAGTGGTATGCATGCGACATGTAACATGTTTCGAAACTAAAGCTCCCACAAGAGGAGGGACGCCCGAGAACGTGCTGTAGCCGGATAAAGAAGGGGTGCAATTGACTTCCTGTAAGAGGATGACATCGGGAGGGTTCGTGGATGCAGCAATATACTGCTGTAGGGAACATCGTTTTCGGCGGAATCCCCTACAATTCCACTGCCACACCACTAGTTGCTCCGCGTTACGCGGCGCCATCATCATCGCGAGAGGAAGCAGGCGGTCGTGCATAGGGATGCGGGCGCCGGGTGCCCACATTTGAAGGTTGCGGCCGAGAGCCTTGGTCAGAAAGCGCGCTTTCGTTGTTACCGCTAAGCTCAGGAACTTGCATGCGTGCGAAAGTGCACTCTATACATGATTTCACTTGCTCCGTAATCCCTATTTGAAGGGCCTCTATTTGGCGTTCTATCCTGTCCAGAGCCGCCTGCATACTAGTGCTCATGTCTGCCACCAGCGCGTCCACTTGTTTTTGCTGGCGCTCACAGCGCGCCTCCATGTCACGACGTAGGCGGGCTATTTCTATTAGAGGATCGGGATTTGATAACGGATTGGTAACAGGGGAAGGGGTAGGGAGAGATTTACGGGGCGGAGCGAGCTGTGGGGGACCCTCTGCCCGACCTACATCCCGAGGCGCCTCCATTGCTGTTTTCTTCTCCGGGGTCCGCTGCACCCCTGAAGGGAGCAGGGTCACCTTGGCTGGGGCGTTGGTCTGCAGGGCCTTCTTGTGGAGTTTTTGGGAAGATGGGGAAGGAGGGCGCTTCTCTGGGAGGCGCACCGATGCCTCGCGGGATCGGGACCGAGACTTGGAGCGGGTCCGGAACTTGCGACGGGATCTCGAACGGGTCTCCGACAGGTCTTGTCTGGTCTCCTTCGTTGGGGCGCGCGACGTTCGGGTCTCCGCCGTATCTGTGGTAGTGGTCGGGTCGCTGGAGGGTTGAAGTTCACGCTGCTCTTTCTCGAGAGCTTTCCGCACCCAAGCTTTGAACAGTGTCTGCCTAGCACACCGCGGGCAGTTTGGATCCGCTGTAGGGTGGGTCCCGTCACAGGATCTGCAGTGTGCTGATGATTGCCAAGTTCTGCTGAGGTCACAGTCGGAATATGATGTCCTGACGATCATCGGTGGTCAAGCCGGCTGCACTCCATAGAGCACTGGCGAGTTCTGGGCGCATCCACTTATCGAGACAAAGTCCTCCGTGAGGCCGCAGAATTATATTTTCATTGTGCAAAGGAAGTTGAGGCAGGTTCTGATTCCGAATGCGCTTGCGTACGGTAGGCTGGGAGGCGTCCGGAATGCCCAAGATGTTCTCGGAGGGTTGCGTTTTAGCACGCGTTTGACGGATGCGTCGCTAATGTATGACTGTCTTCCAACAGCCACCTGTGTCGTCGTCAGTTTTGTCGTCGTAAATGTTCGGGGCAGCATCTTCCTCCATCCTTTCCCCGGTCGGAGTGTCCACCTCTCGTTGTTGGGAGGGAAAATTGGCGACGATGGGATCAGCGGCCACTCCCACGGTATCCACCTCGGGCGTCTTCGTTGTCGTCGAGGAACGCGCGGCGGCGTTCTCCGTCGCAGATTGCGTCTTCTGCTCGTTGGAAAATGACGTTGCGTTAGATAAATGCTCCATCGAAACAGAGCGGTGAATTGGCCGAAGGCCCTTTGCACGCCCGTTTAGAGCATGGGCCTCGGAAGAGCTGGTCGCTTGGCGCTCTTGGTTCATGGTGTAGAAAACACGCCAAGGCAGCTATGGCCCCGGCAGGGGCAGCCACGTTGGAACTGCTCTAGGTTCGGGAGCGCGTCGCCTTCAGTGGTGTCGTGCGCGGGGAACCGTACGATCCTCGAGCTCGCGGTTATATATCTGCTCGCTTTGGCCAGAATGGCCGGGGCTTCCTTGGAAATTCTACCTTTGGTGTAGTTCGTTACAGCCGTTTGCGAGTTGCTTAGTACGACTTCGCGTTTCTGATCTGTGAGGGCCAGCGTTATCGCTACTTCCTCCACTATTTCTGAGTGTTTGGTGAATACGCTGCATGCGATTATTATTTTGGAGTCTGTGTCTATGACTGCGGGGGTGTATTTATGGCCGTTTGGATATTCGGCTGCGTCGACAAAAGCGCGTTTCTTTCCCTGCCGAATTAACGGAGCAGAGCCTCGGCTTTTGCTTTTCTTCTGCCTCGGTTGTAATCTGGGTGCACATTTCTTGGGACCGTAATGGTGTCTGTGATCTCGTTGGGGATTTGTATTTTCCGACCGTGCTGATTGCGATATGTTATGCCGAGCTTGTTGATAATGTGCCTTTCCGTCGCGGTGGTCGACAGGTGTTCGAGCGGCGAGATGCGTTGTGTTACCGCTATTTCTTCCATGGTGTTGTGTATGCCCAACTGGGCTAGAAGCTCAGTGCTCGTCGATTCCGGGAGGCCCAGGGCTATCTTGGACATTTTAATGATGAGCGTGTTGATCTTGTTCTTTTCCCCAACGTACCAGTTGTGGTAGGCGGCTACGTAGGCAATGTGGCTGACAATGAAGGAGTGGATCAGTCGAATGTCGTTTTCTTCCTTCATGCCCGCGTGTCTGTTGGTTATCCTCTTTACGAATCTTGTGGCGCTGGTGACTTTGCCTTCGATCTCTCTCACGGTTTCGCCGTTCGCTCCGTTGGCCTCAATGATCATTCCGAGGATTTTGAAGTTGTTAACTTTGGGGATTGCGTTTCCGTCTTGGGTGTACAGGCCGATTTCCTCGTACTCCTGGGGCCCCGTGTAGCTCTTTGGCAGCATGCATCTGCGCATGGGCCGGTAAAGGAGTAGATCGGACTTGCTCGGGGAGTGTTTGAGTCCCGTTCTTTGGGGATACTCTTCGACTATGTAAACGATCGTTTGTAGTTCGTTCTCTATTTGGCCGTCCCTGCCACGGTACGCCCAGATCGTTATATCGTCTGCGTATATAGCGTGGTAGATTCCTTCGATTTCCCGTAGTTTGCTGGGAGCCCCAGCATGACCAGGTTGAAAAGGAGCGGAGATATAACTGAGTGCTGTGGGGTGTCTGCACTTCCCTCAGTCCTTTCTTCGGACTCGAGGTCGCCGACCGTCAGGGTGGCTTTGCGATCGTTCAGAAAGTCGCTCACGTAGTTGTAGGCCCTTTCTCCCAGGTTCATATTAGACACTTGTTTCAGGATCGACTCGTGAGCGACGTTGTCGAATGCTTTCTCCAGGTCTAGCCCTAAGATGGCTCTGGTATTTCTTGTCTTGTCGTCAAGGATCTGGTTATTGAGTGGTAGCATTACGTCCTGCGTACACAAGCGGGATCGGAAGCCTATCATGGTGTGGGGGTAGGCCTCCGTCTGTTCGAGACGGCTGTTGATATTGTTCAGGAAGGCGTGTTCCAAGACCTTACCCACGCACGACGTGAGAGAGATTGGGCGTAGATTCTGCAAGCTAGAGGGCTTTCCGGGCTTGGGTATGAGGACTGCCTTGGACCTCTTCCACTGCTCCGGAATGCGGCCTTCTTTCCAGCACTTGTTGATATAGCCCGTGAGTTTGGTGACGGATCTGTCGTCCAGGTTTCTGAGCGTTTTGTTGTTAACGCTGTCCGGTCCTGGGGCTGACTTGCCGTTGAGTCCTTGGAGTGCCATCCTGATTTCCGCCTCACTAAAGTCTTCGTCTAACCTGGGATTGGGACTGCCAGTGTACACACCGTGCTCGACCGTCGGTCGTTGCGGAAGGAACTTTACTTGTCGCAGAGTTTGTTGACGATTTGCTTCTCGCTCGTCGCCCCTTTCTCTTTGTGCAGAAGTCTATGTGCATGTCGTCTATTTGCTTGGATTTGCTTTGGGTTTCGCCCAGCAGGTGCCTCAGCAGACGCCACGTACTTCCGTTGTGTAGTTGGCCATCCGCGGCGTTGCAGACTTCGTCCCACTGTTGCTTGCTCAAGGTCTTGCAGTGCTCTTCGATTTGTTTGTCGTATTTCCTCAGCTTCCGATTGAGCCGCTGGCCTTGCAATCGGGTTTTTGTGGATTTCTTGGCTTCCCAGAGGTGGGCGAGGCGACTGTTCATCTTCTCCGTCAAGATTTCGGGAGTGATGGTTTGCGTGGCCTCCCCGACGTCTCTCGTCAGGTCCGCGATCCATGTGTCAATGTCGCCGATCGGCTCGTCGTCTAGCATGATGTCCCGGTGTTTGCGGAACTTGTCCCAGTCTGTCCATTTGAAGTATTTGACCGGGGGCGGGGGTTCCCCCTCGGGGATAGTGATCTCGATGATCATGTGGTCGCTACCTACAGAAAGGCGGCCTAGCTCGCTGGTCTGAACCCGTTAATCGTGGGTGGGGACTTCACCACTCCGTGACATACATGGGGATACGGCCACACCACAACCAAGGGCAAACAGTTATGGTAGGAGTAGCAAGATTTGGAATACACGCTAGTCACGGATCCGAGCGCCCCAACGCGAATGGCAACTCGGTTGCAAGAGATACCACACCGTACTTAACAATGATCAAAAACATCGAGAGGGCTACCTGGAGAAACACCCTAGAAGCTTGCGCAAGACTTCAGGAAAATAAAATATCTTTTTGAGCAGCAGGGTCAGGCGGCCGTGCTATGGTGTCAACGTGTATCAAAAATCCCCCGAAATATGAACACAGGCAGACAAAAATGCAGGCACTTTGGGAAAGGAGAAACAGCTGGAAATCTGAGGGCCGCACTAGCCTAAATATAAAAGATATATATATATATATATATATATATATATATATATATATATATACATATATATATATATATATATACATATATATATATATATATATATATATATATATATATATATATATATATATATATATATATATATACATATATAAACTTTAAAGATAAAAACCATAACCATAACCATATATATATATATATATATATATATAAACCTTAAAGATAAAAACCATAACGTTGACAGGGTGGCCAAATGTCGGGACAAATAAATTGGTTGATGAAGGAGATCAGCTGAAACCCGATGGTGTGAAATAAGGCGAGAGTGTCGGCAAGTGTTGCAGAGAGGCCAAATGGGTCCTGTGGCCGACGCCAGCGCTCGGCAACTGTCAGGCGACTGCACATTTAGGCGAGATGCCTGGTCGTCAGTCGCTGTAGGGTGATTCGGGTCTGAAATTTTGGACGCGGACTCCATCACACTAAATGCAATGCACTCTACGGTGTCGAACTTTAACAGCTGATACGGATTCTCGCGCAATGAGGATGCGAACAAATTGTCTCGTTTGCCGACTGCCACCTTCCTCGAACTGGCAACATTCCTTACCCGCCTTGGTTGCTTAGTGGCTATGATGTTGGGCTGCTAAGCCCGAGGTCGCGGGATCCAATGGGGGCGAAATGCGAAAACACCCGTCTACTTAGATTTAGGTCCACGTTAAAGAGCCCCAGGTGGCCCAAATTATTCCGGAGTCCCCCACTACGGCATGCCTCACGATCAGATCATGGTTTTGGCATGTCAAACCCCATGATTTATTGTTTAACGTTGCTTAAGGATGTTCTTGGCAGTCGCACAACTCTTGAATACAAGTAAGTACCAGGAGTTGTGCGCGAGGTCTTTGAGTATGTGGGTAACCTTCTTGGTATTCGATACCTGCTAGTCCACATTGCAGTTATATTATAGAGGCGGATTGGCAACATGGTAGACAATATGCAGAACAGACAAATCCCGCATATATTACTGCAGAATAATTTTAAATAGCGGTCTTCCTTCACACACGTGGATAACCACGACAGGATACTACTTTGGGAACTAATTGCAAGTACTGTATATGTCATACCCAAAGGTATACCTCGTCCGGTGTCCAGTAAATGAGGCGTAATATTGCGAGCAGCTTCGGCCATAGCATGCTAACGGACGACGACTCATAGACAGTTTGTACAATTCTTGTGTAGCGCCTTTTGCCTCAAGGTGCAAAGCGAACTTATCCATGTATCCATCTTAATACTTAAGGACACCTCGATTTGCAGCTGCTGCCGTAGCCCATGAGTGTGGATAGCAAGGTCGCTAGGGAAATAATTCGGGGCACCTTAACGAAATCGATAGATTAAACTCAAAAGCCGTCCACCACGGCGTCTCTCGTAGACGGTGTGCGACGTTCGGACGCTAAGAATCTGTGCCGACTGAAGAAAGGCTGCCGCGGATTGCTTCCGACGATTACGCTAGCTTTTTTTACTCCGTAGCATGAAAAAGAGAAAGAAAGAAAGAAAAAGAGAAAAGAACCGTGGCTGCCTTTTTGATAAGCCTCTCAAAAGCCCAGACTCAATCATCGCTCGTCGCGACTAAAGGTTCTCAGGATGATAAGTCATTTCCAGCCGACGAGCGGCTACGCTTTATCGAGAGCACCAATAACGCGTGCGGGTCAAGCATCGTGGCGAAGTTCAGAGCACAGGGGTAGCTTTTTATTATTTTATTTTTGTTTCGTTGACGTCATCACTACGTCATTGCGGGAAGCTTGAAACGTTTAAGGCCAATATACCACGTGGTGGCACTCACGCGAACTAAACCCTGATGCCCAGAAAAGCTGGATACACAAAGCTGGAGCACAAGTCCATGGGTTCGATTCATGGCCGCAGTAGCCGCATTTAGATGGGGGTGAAAGGAACAAACGCTTGCGTACTTTGCTCCGGTGCACGGCAAATGAATCCAGGTGCTCAAAATTTATCTGCAGCCCCTTTCAATAAGGCCACTCTCATAGCTATACTGTTCATTCATGACGAGAAAGACAAGGAAAAAACATACAAGCAAATAAATAAATCGCGTACTCCAGATGGCCCTTAGTCAATGGGCAGCGATGAGGCTTGCCTATCGGCGTCGCCAGAAATGTGTTGTGTTAGTGACACATTATAACTGCTGCATCATTCTCGCTTTACCGCGATAACTTTAACATGAAAACGTAATTTTAATGAACGTCATCGAAACAAGAGAAGAACCAGTTAATTGAAACGTCACTTAACTCATGCATGTGTATCCCAGCCTTTTATGAGGAACAAAAGCTCGCATACGTAAAGCGTTCAAGTCAAGCCTGAAGCAGCGCGTATTCAGCGTTTCGTTACAATTCCCAAGAGGCTCGTGCAAAAATCAGTAACCTAAAGAATCACATGAAAAAAATAAACTACGGGCTATGTTTCTTTTTACTCGTGCTTTCAAGAAGACGTTATTAAGGAATTGCGCAATAATGCAGTTTAGTGCTTTTAGGTAGAAAAAATTGGCTGAAGGCTTAGCTTGGTTAAGCCTGGAAGATTGCGAAAGCAATACCCTTGGCTGCGCCTTGGTTCGGCTGATGGTGTGGACATGGTTGCGCTTTGTTAAACTTATGGCTATACATCATCCGACATAGCGCAAGGCAGCGCGCCGACCACTGCGAGGAGCCGAGCTGTCGCCCCATTTATCCTCCTAGCGTGACGTCACACCAGCAAGCGCCCTCTCTCGGTAGCGTCGCAGCAGCGGCGCGCAAGGCTTCGCCTGCACCATCGATGCCGCGAGCTGGGGCCCCGTCTCTCAGTCTGGCGTGACGTCACACGGTCACGTGACGCGCAGCTGTGTAAGGAGGCGCCACGACCACCGATGGGCCGAAAGTGCGAGCAGTATTGCTTTCGCAATAAAACTGCGCGCTTGGTGTACCTTTCTCAGCTGCACGTGGTGAACCGGGTGAATCCATACGCGCGCCACCGTGGGGCAAAAAATCTTCATTAGAGCACAAATTTCCCTCATAGTGCGTTCAGTAAACCGAAACCAAGGAACCAACGTAACGATGCTTCATGTATGCTTCATGTATATCCTTTATAGTGTTTGCGCATGATTTGCAACACGTACGCGCAGCAAGCGCTAAGCGTCGTTTAAGGCAGCGATGTTTGCCCTCGCAACCTATTACCAGGCATGTCACGCAACATTTCTCGAATGGCTGGAGTGCGCCGCGCTATCGCAGAACGCCTCCTGCACGTGTCTATGCAGGTTGGCGCTCAACACGAGCGTGATGGCATACATCGTTGATATAACTACATTCTGGACAATGTGCGTGTTACCGTTCTAGCCAGCATTGGAAACACTCAACGCTAACAGCTAAACCGGCAGCTGCGAGCCGGAGCAACGGAACGCATCCGCAATCGTCTGGAAGACCTCTCTGCGACGCGACGCCACCTCGCGTCGAGAAGGAAAAGCTAAGCGTATATTATCACTGTATTTTAACGCTTTGCGTGCACGAACCTATGAAAAATACAACGTAGCTTAGATTATGCGCATAATGAAGCGTGACTACAATTTACTGTGAGCGGATGACCTTCCCTTCGAATTTCCAAGGATTCTGCTCAGCTGCCATCTTTTTCTGGGCCGCAACGTAGCCGGCATATTTTGGGACTTCGATGCTTTCTTTCCGAAGCTCGTTTTTTGCAGGCTTCGCCAGAATTAGAACGAGACTTTAAATAGCCGCTGTCCACTTAGCCTGCTGTTTAGCCGTCAACCGGGTGTATTGAGACAGCCTAAATTACTAGGTCACCGCTCAAAACATTTCATTTTGAGCGAAAAGTTGCTAAGTGATGATGGCGATGACTTGCTAGTAATTGTGCCGTTTTTTAGTGTTTTAATTGCTCCTAGATGTCTTCCTTATTATTTTTAGCCTATAATTTTAAGCTGCCTCCTGCAGCCCGGAGTCCGTGGTCCGAATATGCAAAGCAAAACCACCCCCGATTTCCAGAAACGTTATTAGATCTCAACGTTTTGCTACGCCTAGAAAAGCAGCTTTGATGCAATCGCATGGTTTAGTAACAATCACTTCGATATGTATTTAGAAGCAGTGGCAAATGGAGGCGCATATATATCCCCTTCCGGTAAAGTGGGGCGAGGCATTGAACTTAGCCGAAGTCTTTTGAGGAATTTAAGTAAGGCACCTTAGTGACTATTTTCGTCACCAAAAATCACTGAAAAAGTCTCCAAAGTATAAAAGTTCTAGTTAAAGTGACTAAAAACTCGCTATATTCAGCGATTTTCTGGCTGAGTAATCAACACTGGCACACAGGGAGCCCTCAGCATGATCCTCTCGAAATCAGTGACGGTAGCACAGAGCTAGTTTTTTTTTTACTTTTTTGCATTTTATTTTGCATAATTCGCCTTAAGCCATGCGACCGAAATGTAGAGGATACAAGTGGGGGTCCCTCTTTTTGTTGTACTTTTGTCAATGGCACCCCTCTCTGTATGCAACACTCCATCCGACATTCGACAAGACGAGAGACAAAAAAAAAAGAAAATGTCACAGTTTCGCCCGAAAGCGAAGCATCGATTGCGATAGCAAATTGGTAGAGAGCCATACCAAGTAGGGGTAGTAGTTTTACCGGCTGTATAAACTCGTACGCATTCGCTTTCTACCTAAATTAAGAAGCATGCCACGCATGCTGTCAGGATTGGGGGCTCAATCCCATATCGTAATCAGTTGTCAAGATTGGAGTCGGGCATGAATTAGAAGGTAGCTCGCCCATGCCGTCGTCCAACTTATCCACGCTGAGGACGTTGTTGAAGGGAAGGACTGCTTCTCATCGAGAACGAGGAATATGGGTTTATTTACAGTATCGACATCAGGATGTTGCAGTTCATCAGTCTAGCATGACTGAGAGAGAAAGTGCACTGAGCAGCCGCACAACAGCGGTTTATAAACACTCGGTCCTCCCTCGATCCCAAGGTAAGGGAAACGTTCGACCCGGAGACGAGCCCCCTCTTCGCGAGGGATTACACACACACACACACACACACACACACACACACACACCCGCACAGGTTCACGGTCCCTCCCCCCCCCCCCCCAGGGCAGAGGGCCTTCGCAGAACTCGGAGCTGACCCCCTCAGCGCGGCCGCCTTGGTGTCCATTGTCTTGCTTCTTGAACGGCGCGTGGGAAGGGGTCTCCCTAGACGTTCCCGCGGAAACTCCCCCGCTCATAGCAGATGAGATCCGCGGTGGCGGGTTCAGGCACAAAGCCTGCTTTGTCAAACTCTGCTCCAGCGACGGAGAGTCGAGGACGCACATATTGTTCTCCACACACAGTCGACTTAGGGACACCGTGGCTAGAGGTTTGCGGTGGCGTTCCAAGAAGTTTGCCGCCGCTGTCGCAACTGGCTGGCTAAACTTGCACGTTGCCACCTCGGCAGGCCATTCCTAACAGCTAAAACTTGCATGTCAGCGGGCCGTTCTTAACAACGCCCAGACAAACATAAACACATCTCACTCGATGACCGTGGACACTCGCTATCAAAACGCTGGCGTGAGGAAGAGCAGCAATGCCAGCTAGTGATCGCATGAACCTACGTGCGGCCTTTCGCTTCAACGCGAACTAAACAGCGACAGCACAGCGCACACGAAGCTATCGGCCCTCAGGCACCTAGACTCTGTGCTCATCACAGATCGCTTTCAAAATGGGGCTCGCCGGCCGCGCCATGCGCAGCCGCCGCAGGGGTACAAACCTCCCCCCACCCCCCCACCCGGCGTCCCGGTGCCTTGCGCGCGGTCGAAGACGGCGCGCTTCCTCCCCGCCTGCCTCCTGTGCGGGCGCGAAATCAAGCCATCATCCTCGGCTCACCGTCGCGCGCTTTCACTCGCACCTACAGCATGCGGCCACGGGCATATCGCACTTGCACTTTATATGGAACATCACGGCGACGACGACAGCGAACATACGTTTGGAGTGTCGATACAATTGCTATCGCAATGAAACAAAACGCTATAGGTGAGAGTAAACAACGGGTGGCTCGGGAACGAGGAAGCAATGGAGTGTCCATATAATTGCTATCGCAATAAAACCAAATGCAATTGGTGAGAGTAAACAAGGATTGGCTCGGGAACGAGGAAGCCAACGAAGGCCTCTAACTCGTGTACTCGTGTACATTAAGCAGACTCGCCGTCATGCTTAATGAGCATGAGGCCGGAGATCGTGATCCTAGTGCGACCGTAGAAACCGACACATCGGCTTATCGCTTACTCGTGGAGGGACAAAGACGTTGGGAGAGCTCTTTAGTTCAATATTTACGGTGGAAAAAAGCATATCTTACTTTCAGTAGAGCAGTTGCTAAATACAGGGCAGAAGAGAATGCAGAAAAATGTTTCCGTCATCGTACATCAATAAAATAATGAAGTGCGGAAATGCACCTCCCCCCGCCACTGTTCCAGCGTTGTTTCTAACAACCTATTTCAATTTGTTTGCTTCGGATAAAAATTTAATATTTACGCTGTCGCAGATTTTGTCCCTTCGGAAAACAAAAGGGGTCACCTATAGGAATTCCGAAGTCTATGGATAGGAATGCTTTTTCAAAGCACTGTGTGCTTTTTATTGACGGCGGTAACTACATTTCTGCCAAGCTCTCCCGTGCACAGCCTCGCCATATCTCACATGGTCTGGCAAAATACATTTTTATGAGCGGCCTGGAATTCGGTGCTAGTCCGGACGACGCTTGCGGCTCGCTTTCCAAAGACGAGCTAATTGCCCTTCTCCTTGAAAAAACCTCATCATACTTGTTCCCTGGAAAGGTGTGCCACATTTCAAGGTGTCAGTGGTGAAACTCCAAACTGCGAGAAGGCAAATTTTTTTGTGTGCAAGTACATCCACTCCACTGAGATTGACAAGCTGCTGCCGGTCCCTCCTGTCGCTGCCATGCGCATGCGAGAATGTGCTTGGAATCTGCGGCACAACGCTCAAGCTCTCGCTCCACCATGATACGTGCCCACAGCCAGTCTCTGAGGGATTACCTGAACAACAGTGATAAGTAACGAGGACGAGGACATCGAGTTCACGGGTCCACAAAAAAACCACGCCCACTCCTTGATGATCCTCCCATTAAACATTTCCGCTGATCGTCTCGGCTATACACGCAAGGGGTCCCACTGTTAAGCAGAACCACTCGAGACTATGAGAGAGTCACTACCCCGAACATTATGTCAATACCGTTTTTTTGTCTTCCTTATCACGATGTCCGCCTTTGTTGTCGCCTCCTGATCCCTGCGATGAAACCTACCTCGACCGGTCATGGCCGTATCAAGACGTATACATTGGTTGTGCGCGCATCACACAGCGGAACTTTGCGATATGGTGCCACCATTACTGAGTACACTGCATCGGACGACCCCCCCCCTGTAAGGTCGCTCTGATTGTTCGTGTTCTTAAGTGTCACGAATCGGCCACGTGCTGTGTGTATAGAGAGGGGGTTCACTCCCCCCCCCCCCCCCAGGTCAGCGGGGCCACCGTTTCTGTATTATGTGGGGTCACGGACCGTGCGGTGTTGGATGACGCGTCGCGGCAGGCGCCAGGCGGGCGAGTGCCGATTCCGGAAAGTCGGTATTGTGCGCAGGGCGTTGGCAGTCTGCCGACGGTCACACGAGCCGCACCGACCTGCCTTGAAAGGGACAGCCCACGGTATCGTGGGCCTGGCGCCCGAGTGCCTGACTAATTGGAGGCGCCGGCGAGGTTAAGAAGGGCTTAGCAAACTTGACCCCGTGCCGCATATACGGAGAAGGAATCTATTCTTCTACGCGTCCGGAACGCAATCGCCAGCCGTGTTGTTGGGTGCGACTGCCTGTGGGGTGTCGAAGGTCAGCTTACAGTGCACGCTGTAGGGGTGCGGTGTACACGTGAAGAGTGCATTCGGACGGCGGCGTCTTGTAAACACGCACTCGGAGAACTTTGTCTTGTAGACAATAAGTTTGAAGGACAAGGAGGGCCATCCGTCTCCCACACGGCCAAACTTTGAGTACAGCGGCACTACGTGGTGTCGATGCCCCTGCTTCCGAGACATTTGCGGCCTAGACGCCGTTGGGATTTGAGGCGGTCTAGCGATAACTTGTTCGGGCCTGGCGTGTTTTGCTGAGCCCGTCACTAACTACGTAGAAACGAGAGGGCAACGGAGTTTTGGGGAAAAAGGAAAAGAGCTTTCTTTTCCAATATGTTTATTTTTAAGAGTAAGCCCATCCCTCTGGGTTGTGGCTTAACAAACGGTTGACTCTGATTGGCAACTGAACCTGTGGGACGGGCCAACGGCCCTACCGCCTTTTTTTTTCTTTGTATATTTGGGCTATAAAAATCGGGACGACATGCTGTCCCTCAGACTTGGCTGAAATCAGGATTGCTGATAGATCAGTGAGCCTCCGTACCATGTACGTTAAAACGAGTCTGGGCTCTAACAGTCATTGAGACCGTCGAAGAGTGAGACTGCGTTTCTCAATTGTTCAAGTTTGTAATGTATTTGTTTTACCTGCCATGTATATAGAAAAGTTCAACTATAAATATTTCTTGTACATCTGACCTCATCGCTTCCTGCCTGCGTTTGATCAACAACTGCCGATCATCGTCCGAGAAGCTTCAAGTTCCAACGGTGAAGCGAGGACAGAGAACGAACGAAACTTTACTCCCCCCTTATGACGTTCTCACAAGATAAAGCTCTTCTCCCGTCGCATTCCCCGTCGACGTCGTCGCAATGGTGATTTGTGAGATATTTCGCTTCCGGACGAGATAAAATGCAACTAAAATGGAGAGGGACCAAGCTCGGGAATGTATTGTTTGCTCACGGTGATAATCAACCACAGGGACCGCCCGAAGGTGGTGTCCGAAATGTCAAGAGGCTCGAGCGGATCGTCAGAAATGGCTTGAAAACGCTGAAGAATGCTCCTGAACTAAACGTAATAGCGCAAACAACTAAGACGAGCCACAAAAAGAAAGACAGGACACACACTGGCGCTGACTAACTTCTTTTTTCCTTTCGTCGTCGATGCATATATATACCTAGGCCACATAATCGCGCAGGCGCAGAGAATACACTACTGACATCTGCCAACTTATCGTATACGTAAACGTAGTAAATCAAATTCTGATTGGTGCAGGGACAACGATGTGTCACTAATGCAATTATTTCCTTGTCTTTTTATGTGATAGGCCTCTAAGGCAAGCCGCGCATGTTCATTCTTGCTTTTTCCAAGAATTATCGTCCGTCTTTCTTTTTGTGGCTCGTCTTAGTTGTTTGCGCTGTTACGTTTAGTTCAGAAGTATGTACCAACTAGGCCCAAAAGAAGTGTTACTGAAGAATGCTCGTGTGTGCGGCCGTGATTTCATAACGAGTAGCTTGTGTTAACAATTACATATATCGGCGCTCAGCGTTCCACTCCGAAGTTGATAAGCGCACACTGCGTCATGCAGAGGCGTATTTATGCCCAAAGCTGAAGCACCAAGGGGATCGTAGACCCCAATTTCGGAAAAATTTCCAGTACGTGACCCCGTTTAGTTGTGCCAAGCCTACCACGACCCCTCACCCTTATAAACTTTCCGGAATTTTTTTTTTAATCACGAGGGTATATTTACGTTTTATTTTATTTGAAAGACATTAACTGCTTCAGAGAGATCTACTAAAATGCTTGGCACTGGTTTTTAACGATTATTTATTTATTCGTGTATCTTAATGAGAACTGTGTAGCCCTTGAGACTCGGACTTCAAGGTCCCGCTCCCACTCCGGCGGCACGCGCTCCGCATTTTAGTCATTCTTTGCGGACGCACTGTGCTTTCTGCGCTCATTGGACGGATGTGAATTATATTGCTTTAGAAAGCTTACTTTCTGTGCTTTCCAAGAAGACCTAGTAGTATCTCCTAGCGCGAAGCTTTACCTGACGGCAATTCAAACAGTAGGAGCAAAAAAAAAAGGGGGGGGGAGGAGGCATTCTTGCTGTACTAGCCTCCGCCGTAGTGCGTTTACGGTAAAGCTTTTCAACATAACAAAATGCAGTTTGCGGTGCCTTTAGAGGAAATGTCACAAAACGTTTTAATGAAGAGATATCGCGTGCAAAACAATTACAAATTCATATGGGCTCCAATAAAAATGACCAAAACAATAAATTTTTATGAATGAATACCTCTTTTTTTTCCTTTTCAATGCAGAACAACAATTGTCAGCGGTACTCTAGGCTACAGTGTACTCATCGTGTATACCAAGTTGTTTTGTGGTCTAATGATAAATCCATGAGTCATTATTACGTGAAATTGGCAATTTGTGGCTACACTTGGTCATGCGTTTCCGAAGGGGCAAAACTATTCAAGCTGAAACTCAAATTTTTAATGATCAAGGAGCAAGCTCTTCTCTCAGATTTTATGAAGAGAAAATTGTTTTATGTTTATTAAGGAATCTACAGGGAAGCAGTGAACTTAATAAGCTAATGTTTCTGCTGGGCAGGTCAGTATAAATTGACATTATTCTTCAACTACATGCTAAATCGCTAATTCAGAATGAGTGTTGCACATATAGTAGAGCCATACAGTCTCTTGTAATTACGAACACTCGTGATTTTTACTAATTAGTGCTTGAAGCAAAAGATTTCCAATAAAAAAAAAACTCGCAGGCAATTTTTGGCAGCGGCACCGCCTGTGCAAAAGAATATCAAGCTGTTTCACGTTGCAGTTTCAGCATTTCTCAAATGTGGCGCCGCTAAATATTGCAAATCGAGCGAAACGCGGATGGATTCTTTCCCCAGATTTGAGCATATGGCTGAATCTGGTCGCCGCGCCTACCTGACATTCCTTCAACGTAGTCCTACGGGAACCCACTCATTGTGGCTGCTGGAAGAAAGAGAGAGAGAGAAAGAAAAAAGGAAAGAAAGAAAGACAGCGCCGTGCACGGTATATCATGAGTACATGTATGCCAGCGAGCCAGCAGATTAGGCTATTGTGCCATTGTGCCCCGGATAATTGCAGATAAAGGGAGATTCCATAAATATGCTGGGCGCCCACTTTTGTTCACAGGGGACTGTGGAAGAGTTTTTGAAGTGCACACAGAACTTGCCCTCTCCTCCTCCTAGTCCTGAGGCTAGTATAACGACACAAATTTTTGATTTAACTATGGGGTTTTACGTGCCAAAACCACTTTCTGATTATGAGGCACGCCGTAGTGGAAGACTCCGGAAATTTCGACCACCTGGGGTTCTTTAACGTGCACCTAAATCTAAGCACACGGGTGTTTGTCGCATTTCGCCTCCATCGAAATGCGGCCGCCGTGGCCGGGATTCGATCCCGCGACCTCGTGCTCAGCAGCCCAACACCATAGCCACTGAGCAACCACGGCGGGTTAACGATATCTGTAAACTTTCTTTCGTACAACGCGGTGAAGTGCGTTCTGTTTGGCAGAGTACTGGAGTATGCGCGAGGTGTACTAAGTGGAGCGGGCAGGGTGCAGAGCTGAGGTGGATGGCAACCGATCGAGCAGAGTTTTCCGCCATTTCTCTTTGTTAAGCTTTTCCGCCATTGCATGCGTAACAGCCCACACGCGTTCGAAAGCCTCCGAATTCAGAAAAAATAAAAATAAAAAAGAAGAGCATGGACAGCTCGAGAAAGGCAGACAACATGTGCGCAATTTACGCTATGTAGACTGATGAATTTTAGAAAAAAAGATAGTAATTTTAGTAAATAATCCATTAATGCAGTTCCTGCTTGCGTAGAGAACGGCTGTCGGTACAACTTGGGAAAAACATCTCAGAGCTGTGCGCGAGGCTGTACGCGAGTGCTTGAGATGGCCATCTTGATCATAACGTTGGCGCGGTGAGTGCGAGCAGATGCCAGCGCGTTTGCTTTTCCTAAGGCGAACGTTCTGTGCTTCCGCTTCATTTACCATTCTATACTGTACTGCGCCTCTGAAACTCGAATGACGTGCTCTCCAATGCCATGCGCGCCGGCTGAGTGGGCTTCTCTAGTGATTGCGCCAACAAACCCCGCGACAGCGCGGAATTTGCGCCTGACGTGCGTGTGCTTTTTATCCCAATAAAACAGCCTAACCACGTGTACCGTGTTGTCCATTTTGTAGGGTTGTGCGAATAGTCACTGTTGACACTAAATCGAATACAAATCGAATACTGCCAATGACAAATCGAATCGAGTAATGACGGCGAAAAGACGCGTAAATGGCATTTCCACCACCTCCGACAAAAAAAGCAAGGAAAAAAAAGCTGTCCTTGTCAGAAGCAAACATATTGATGCCTAGCTGAAGCTTTAGCACTGAGTGCGTCTTTTTTTACGTTCCCGTCGTTCTCTGTGTGTTGGTTTATTTCATTATTTAATATTTGACATGACGACTATACGTGGACAGCTGAAAATAATGCACGCAGTACACCGACGACACATTGGGGAATCTTGTGCGGCACTGGAGCATTGCGAAAGTCTCATAAGCACGTATGTAATATTGTTGTGAAAGTGCAAGCATGCATCGAGTTCCGCCCCCGAACTGCACACTTGGCTTCTGCGCGTCGCGTTGCGCAACATTGTCAATAGCAGCCACTTTGTGAGGGAGAAATGTCAATGAAGTTTATCCCGAAAACAGCGGCTCCCATGTGCCTTCTCGGAGGACCTCTTGCTGAGCTAGTATTCGGGGGTTGCCGGTCGTCGATACCTGGATTTCTATTCCTTACATATGTTTTGCCGAGTAAGTGCCCTTACACATTTCATTGTTCAGTGCTCCGCAGGTGCGCAATTCGCGTCTGTCTTACGAATTAAGCTCTTCGGTGCGCTGCAAAGAGGATTCGTTATACCACAACTGAAGAAAAAAAAACTGCCTGCCATTGTGTTTCGCTTAAGGTCAGTAGTGCCTTCGTGCTTGTTTGTGCCCTTCAAGTATGTATGTTGCTGAAGTACTATAGCGCCAAACAGACGACACAAGAAGAAGAGACACGGACGAGCGCTTGTCCGTGTCTCTTCTTCTTGTGTCGTCTGTTTGGCGCTATAGTACTTCAGTAATATGCACCAACTAGCCCAACAAAAAGTTCTGCTGGAATATGTATGTTGCGTTGCTTGACCCCCATTATCTCCCCGCTATCTCTCTCTTCTCGCACTGCTATCTCGAAAGGTGCGTGCTTGGAGAGCGTGGAGGAGAGAGAGCACTCCCCAGGCGCCGGCGCGCTTCAGGTGGTCTCAACTTGCGGCACAACGGGCAGTTTCCATAAAACCGCGAGAATGGCACGCGACAAAACAAGGCTGCTGTCGAACGTGAATGCAGAATCGACCCGTTCCCTTCTCCCTCATGGCCGCGACGGCGAGACAGACAGAAAAATGGGGGAGGGGGGAGAGGTGGATGGGCTGGAGGTGAAAGTTGGGAGAGGATCAAGCCACCGTGTCGTACGTCCCAGGTGCCACGCTTACGTTCCGATGTCATTCTTCTTTTCGGACCCAGGGTGGTATTCTGTAAATGTCCACCCAGTGGACATGTCCATTTCGTGTGCTGCTCAAGTTCTGATTGGCTGGGCTGGGTTACGCGTCAGAAGGAGACAGGCGCCTTGAGCCAATCAGCACTTCAGCGGCAGACGAAATGGTCATGTCCACTAGGTATATCTCCCCCCCCTTCCGGTGTTGGCTCGTGTTTTCTAAGAAGGGACAGAAGTTGCTGAACGTACCAAGGTTTTCAGACGCCTGGCAAAACCAACGCCCAAAAAAGAACGTTTTCTGAAGTGTTTCAAATGTAATGGTAAATACGAATAAATATCCACCTTAGTGAAGAACGAGCAAAATTATTGAACGTAACTGGAGCCTCAAATTTCGAAACGATGGCCTGTGGTTGGAAACTTATATTTCATGGGTCACGAAGTGACTGTCAATTTCATACAGGAGAGTGGTGCAACCGCAGACATGGACAGAATAAAAGAAGACGAGTGCTGTCAGTAACGTCATGAATTGTCACAATCCCGATCTTATCACTTGGCTTCATGCCCTGGAGTGCTGCCGTCTGCGCTTCGTCTGTGGGCCGTACAGATCGAAAATCTCAGCTATGTATCGCTTCTGTATTCTGCCCAACACCATTCGGCCGGCTCGTGAGACAATAGGAAACACCGCGTCCTATGAAAGGGGAGAAGGCAACGTCCCGCGCACGCGAGTAGGGGAGCAGGCCATGGAAAGAGAGTAGGGGCGCTTTCCGGCGGCGTCGTTCGCTTTCCTCGACCTAAGTGTGGATAGCGTCTGCTCATCTTCCTTCAGTTTTGGGGGAATTTTTGGTGACGATGAATTGTTGTTAGTGGGGGGGGGGGGGGGAAGGGAAATCCCTCGCCGCCGTTACCGTAACTGTATCGCACAAGGCGGTCATTTGAACTATTCCGCGGCAGGCGCAGCTCATCAGTCGGCGTTCCTGGAAGTGGCCTCCCTCTCACGTCCTAGCTCAGATGAGGGCTGCTAACGTTCGGTGAATGCAGGAGCCGGTACTCTTTCGCCAGAACATGGCCGATGGCCTAGGAACATTTGTTCGCCACCCTAATCCCCATTCATGTTCATGCAGTTTGCAAACAGCTCGGTAAAAAAGAAAGCCAGAAAAAAGCACTTAACACTTGAAAGCCGCCGGTGCCCCTTACAAAAACGACATCTATTTTGAGATGCATGAAGCTAATAGTGTTTTAGTTGGTAACACGCAAAACCTTTCTTCCCGTCTGTCTACGAAAGGCAGCCTTTTTGGCGCACTGCAAGGCGCGCAAAAGGTGCTCTGCGTGTTGTTAACACGAAAGTAATGGAAAGGAGCTTGATGGGGGGGGGGGGGGGGGGGGGACTTCTGAAGGCAGGCAAATAGGCATGAGGTCACGCGGCACATACGCGACGCCCACATTATAATTACAGTCGAAACAAAACTGGCGTCGGCGGTGCCAACAACTCTAATTTCTGTGCACGCGCACGTGGTCCGGGGTAGCTTACAAAAACACTGTGCGACTTCCTCGCGCAGTTGGGCCTCGCCACTCGGTAGTTCGACGAACAGCGCCGGTGCGCGGGGCCGGTGACAAACTTTCTCGAGGAAGCCGCTCTACAAACGAACGGTTTTAGAGTGCAGCTCTTAGCACGTATTCCTGGGCCGAGCGTGCGCTTCCCTCGGCGTAACTGCGCCAACGCGCGCGTGCTTCTGCTCGCGCCTTCGTCGTCGTCTTTTTCCACATCTGGCTCCGCTTGCGTTTTTCATGCCAGCGTTCCCACACTGTCCCTCCCTCTGCGAAGGCACTGACGGCACTGGCCTACTTCCAGACGGTTCGACGATTTCGGTCTCAATTTTTTTTTTTTGCCTCAACATATCGCAATGAAAATTTCGTTTCGTTATACTTCTTCAAATCCCGCGAAACTAGTGCCATACGGCATCTTAAATGGATTACTGCTACACAGTCTACAGACACTAGCAACAAGCATCTTTACAACAGGTGCACCGCAATGTGACGAATTGTCTAGCATGGACTATTTTGTCCTGCACTGGACTAGTCGTTTTCATTATGGTTGTCTGATTTTGCGCCCATTTTCCTGACTGAGTTTATTGCAGTAATTGTAGCTCTACGTAAACCAAACGCTTCAATGAAAAAAGCTGATATCGTTACAGGCCAACTATCCTTCTGCTCTGCTCTTTCTTCGCCTAGTAACTGGCTCATGCTAAAGCTGTGTCTCTTGCTAGTTCCTGCCCGTCTACGGTGTGTTCATTTAATTTGGGCACCTCGTAATAAAGATTTGCATTTGAACGCAACTACGGAGGTAAGTCTTGTCTTTGAGCTGGCGAAGGCACAGCTTATCTTTCGTTTGGTGCCTATATTGTAGGGATTCAGCTGCAGGGATGTTTGCTTCGCTGCCCAGGAATAGCTTATTGAGTCCAACGGAATACCCGGTTAAATTCTTGCCTTTTGTGCCTTTGTGCTTTTCGATTAATGCGTGCTTATTCTTATTTCTATCATTTCTCTCGTGCTAATATTTGCCAAGGACGGCAAGAAATAAAAAAAAAGGTCCTGCAAGACGCTTTTTAATCTGCAAATGAGCATGATGGTCATATCAAGCAATATCCCGCTTGACTGCGTGCAAGTTAGTGTACGCCCACAAAACGACGTGCTAACGATTCTGGTGGTCGCATAAAACAAGACCATGCAAAAGAATTCTGTTTGAAAGATGAATTTTGCTTAAAAAAAGAACATTTTGCACTGTAACGAAGGTGGGGTTCGCTGCTCACAGGTGAGTGTGTTGCTGTTGCCTCAAAACATGGCTCGTACCAACAGGGGGGATTGGCCACACTGGAATTATTGAAAAATGCATGCTTGTCTGCGTCGCGTTCTCTTGTGTCGTGTCCGATAAGGGATTCACCACGTACATTATAACTGATTTTAGTGCTTTGTTCCTTTTATAGTTTTTTTTTTCCTTTCCAGGGACCGTGAATGCCAATCTCCGGTCCTGCCCAGGGCTGGCGCCGGTCGGCTAGTCGTCCCACTGAGACGATACCTCTGGAGTGTTTCCGTTGGAACGCAGCGAATGCCTAACCCGTGGCGCTCCTTCCCACAAATGGTGGATCCATTCGGCTGAATGAATCGAAAAGTTTCCAGGAGAAGCTGTGTGCTATAACGGAACATTTCATTGACATCTCGGAGGTGAGGCGTTTCGGCAAGGTTGGCATTCTGTGTAAGTCGTCTTTTGTTCAGTGTCTCAGTGATTTGCTTAACTGCACGACATTCACTTTAATCGTGGTTCGTGCCTTCGTGCCTCCTCAGCTCGCATGCGTGAACGGTATTGTTCGCGAGGTACATACCAATATCCCTCCTTAGGTTTTTTCGTAGATGCTCTATCCGACTGGTGTTGTTTCTGTCTACAGATGCAATAGGTCAGTGGCTGATGGCCGACTTCCAACTGAGAGCAATATTGTATCCTTCGCCGGTTTAACGCGCCCGCCTGAGGTGAAGGCATGGCCATATTTATTTCCGTGGAGACGTTGACACCTAGACCACTGCAGTGCCGAAAGTGCTGGAGATATGGTCACAGTGCGAATGCCTGCAGATCTTCAGTGAGATGCTGCAACTGTGGCGGTTCTCACTCTGCATCAGCCTGCGACGTAGATGCACTGAGGTGTTGCTTGTGCGAAGGAACACACAGCGCTACGGATAATAACTGTTCTGCGCGTTATGCCAATAGTTATGGAGCGTCTCTTCACCACGTTTGCCGAAGGTATTACCGAGATGCTAACTGCCAAATTCAACAGCCTCATACAATCGTACTCTTCTACTGCTGCCCCCACTTTAACTAGTATTTCGGCTCAACATTCAAAGCAAAGAAACGTTGACAGTCAGACAGAAATTGAGTATGATACTTCCGTTTGTTCTCCGCCATCTTTGACTGCGGGGCCAAGCCACTCATTTGGAAGCATGAGGCTTGGAACCATAAACAATAGACGTAAGAGTTCCTTACTGTTTCCCACTGATCCTCCTAAATCTAAGGCTAAAAATGGACAAAACAGTGAATACCACGAGCAGGATGTGTTGTGTTCTGCCGTGGAATCATCCATACTATGGTATCGCCATTGCATCAGTAAAAGTTCTTCAATGCAACTGCCACTCTGTAGCCTCCGGTTACGTTGACCTACTTTATCTAGTCTATAACCTAATTCCAGATGTTATATTACTTCAAGAATCATGGCTTTCACCAGCGATTTACTATTAATTATTTTCGAACATTTTGTTTAGATCGCCCTGGTAGAGACGGGGGGCTGTTAGCATTGGTTTCATCAAAAATGTATCATAAGGTAACAGTTTATTTTGAACATGTGTGTTCAGACTAAGAACTTTGAGGAATAGATTTTTTACTGCCTGGTTGCAATGCGTTTAGAGTGGTTAATGCGTATTTTCCGAAAGGAGTTAAGTGCAATAATCACCTGTATTCACTGTACCGAACTCGTTAAAATGCAATGCTCCAGGGAGGGGATTTTAATTCTCACCACACTTCTTGGGGAATGAAAGTGGATGCTTGTGGAAAAATGTTGTGGAATGGGGGAATGACAACAATTTTCAATGTCAAAATTCAGTTCGAATTACTTTTCTACGCGGGCGATTCTCATCTGCATTACACCTGACTTTCTCGTCTGCTCGGATGTCTATTTCATCGTGTCCTTTGATAATGGAACAAGTAGCGATAATTTACCCATTACATTTGAAGTTATGCTTTCACGTCAAGCTCCTATTGTGTGGCAAAGACGGCTCATTAATTATAAAACTTATAAGTCAGCGATAAGTTCAGGGGTATCATCGTTGACTACTTGTGATGAGCAGCGGAGGTCTGACTCGTTGATATTACTTTTAAATTCTGAGATTCAGCCCGCTGATTTTACGGCTATGTCTTGCAGTTCACTATCAAATTCATCTTGGTGGAATGAAGAATGTACACAGGCTTACAGGCGAAGAAGAGCAACATGGAAAAGTCTCCAACATAATCATTCACCGAAAAATTGTATTGACTATAAATTCTATGCAGCTCTATTTAAAATAACTGGGGCAATAGCTAAAGATGAACCAAAAAACGTACTGCAATCGTCTTTGTCAAAACCAGAAAGAAGATCGGCACTTTTGAGGTTTTTACGGAGCAAAAAATCTCTCCAACAGTCCATATGGTCGCATTCCGCTTTTCTATCCCCCAAGGAAGCGGCGGATTCACTAGATGATATCGCAAAAAGGCTTGAAGCACGCTTTTCTACGCAAGGTCCTAGACGTAGGAGGTTTAGTAGTTCGACATATGAATTTGTAGGTGTAACAATAACGGAATTATCCGATGCCATTTTAACTGCACATCAGTCAGCTCCTGGACCAGACTGTATCACAGCAGCTATGATTAAACACTTATTTAAATCTTTTTCTAATGAGCCTTTGAATACAGTCAACTGTTCACTTCAATATACATGGATCCCGGGTTCTTGGAAAATCGCAAAAATTGTGCTTTTACTTAAAAATCAAGACCTCCCATATGTCTTGGATAACACTCAGCCACTTGCCCTTACATCGAATATAGTCAAAATAATAGAAAAGCAATTCGTCTCCGGCTCGATAAATTCACTTCTCAGGGTATTCCGAGCTCGAGACAAATCGGATTTAGGCCTCAATATTCCATATGGTCAGCTCGCGTTGATTTAGAAAGCCACATTCGACTCGCAGGACTATCAGGAGCTGTATCAGCATTAGTACGAGGGGCGTTCAAAAAAGATTTCCCCTGACCCACTTCCTTTGGACGGAGAGCAACGAAACTTTGCAGATTTATTAGTCCTTCTCTACATAGGTGCCACCCAGGGACACACACTTCTCCCATCTTTTTATGCAACTGTAAACACCTCGCTTGTAGAACTCCACAGGTTGCTCCAAAAGAGGGGGTTACGTCGGGTACATGTAAACAGGTGAGAGGCGTACCACAGGGATCTGGTCTTCCTCCGATTCATTTTATTATTTTGTTATCGTGTATCCCAGTTCATCAGGATGGTCAACTTTATCTCTGTGCTGATGATATTTCATTTTTCTGCTCCTCACGGGATATCAATACGTTAAACCAAATTTTGCAATCTTATTTGTCTGCACTCGAGTCCTGACTGGATGGACTGTGTTTTTCCCTTAACGTCAAGAAATGCTCGTTACTTGTGTTTCCAGTGTCAGATCCCGTTTTCATTTCTCTTCATTAGTGAAATGAGTCCATGCCGCAAGTTGCAGCTTTTGAAGTACTTAGGGATAACCTGTGATGGTACGGTGAACTGGCAGCAGCAAATCGAAAATAATGCTAGTACAGGAGAACACGCAATGGGATTCTTGCGCCGTTTCAGTAATAGAAAGGCAAGTATGCGTATGGCTACGTTGCTGATTATTTGTAAGCTTTATCTACGTTCCATTCTCGAATTCGGTTGCGTTATTTTTTCAGAATGTGCAGCATACAAGGTAATACCTTTTAAAACTAGAAAGGCAAGCGCTGCGTCTTTGTCTTGGGCTGCCACGTTTTGTGGCTAACAACGTGCTCTATCTGGAGGCTGGAATTCTTTCCCTTGAGTCCGGATTTAAGCAACTTACTGTCCTGACTTTTCTGAAGCTATACGTTGCGCTCCTCTCCCGTTTGCAATCCATCTTCATCAATTCTCCCGATTGATTTTTCAGAACACATTGGCGGCGTTATCGACAACCGCAAGTTGTTTTTTTTTCAGACGCTGTTATCTAAACTTCATGTTCGGCTGCCGTACCTGTCTTCTCCAAAAACGAATTCCTTAATGATGAAACTGATTTTTGATGACAATTTTCCAAAACACGCAGAACTTCTTCCAGCGCAAATACTTGAGGGTCTCTTTCAAGATTATCTTAGTAACTTTCCGTCTCAGTTGGTTATTTCTGCGGATGCAACATAACACTTAGAGAAGGCTCGAGTTGGTATCTTTTCAGATCAGCTTAAGTGGTATTTTGCTATCCGTCTTGCTGATTATACCCCAATATTTATTGCGGAATTTCTGGCAATTATTCTAGCCATGAGAAAATTGGGTCCACAGAATTCTAAAGTAATAGCTGCTATAATGCGTTTTCGGTTTGTGCACATTTAACTTCTAATCATCGGTCACACCGTTCGAGTATATTTTCGATGCTTGCCCAGAACAATTTATCTGAAGTCCGATTTGTCTGGGTCCCCGGTCATAGTGGATTCTTTTTTAAATGAATTAGCTGACTCGCTCGGATACTCGTCACTAAATGGCCCAGTCTTAAATATTTTTCCTCATTTCGCTTTTAGAACGAGAGCTAGATTTAATCGTCTTTTATCTTTAAATTGTAATGATTCATCCTTACTTTCCGCAGATGATTTTCGATATCTAAATTTCCGATGGAACAGGAGCAAATGCCTTTCACGACAATGCAAGGTGACCTCAGCAAGCTTCCGTTGTAGAGTTCCCCGCCTAAGTTTTTGCCTTCATAGATCTGGTTTATCTACAACTAACCTCTGCTCTTTTTTAAATGAACCAGAAACTATGCAGCACTTCTTTCTTTCATATTACCACCCAATTCATGGCCTATCCCCCACAGTGAGCTTGTGCCATTAATTGAGGCTTCATCATCATCATCATCATCATGTTCCTCTTTTTCCCACCTATAGTAAACTGGGTTTAGCGCTTACTACACCAAACATCTTGGCCGTTGGTGCCTGTCAATTAGACACAAGCCAGTGGTCAATGATTACTGCTGTACATAAGTTCATTGAGGCGTCAGGAAGGACTCGCGGCTAGGGTACCGACTCTGGGACGCTTTATTTTCATCTATCCAAAAGTTATGTATACACCACCAAGAATTTTATATTAGCATTTAGTTGCCTAATGCTTCGTTCTCAATGTGTGCCTTTACCCCGTTTTGGTATTTTATTCGATGCATTTTCCAATCAACCCAGCGTGGCCAATCTTCCTTGTTGGTACGAGCCATGTTTTGACGCAACAACAACAACAACAACAACATACTGACCTGTGAGAAGCGAATCCCACCATCGTTACAGTTTAAAATGTGTTTGTTAGTAAAATTCATGTTTCTAGCAGAATTATTTTGCATGGTCTTGTTTTATGCGGCCATGAGCATGATTAGCACGTCGTTTGTGGGCGTACACTAACTTGCACGCACTCAAGCGTGATATTGCTTGATATGACCATCATGCTCATTTGCAGATTAAAAAGCGTCTTTTCTTCCAAGATCCTTGTTTTTATTTTTTGCGTCCTTGGCAAATATTAGCACGAGAGAAATGATAGAAGTAAGAATACGTACACATTAATCGAACAGCACGAAGGCAGAAAAGGCAGAATTTAAACGGGCATTCCTTTGGACTCAATAAGCTATTCCTGGGCAGCGAAGCAAACATCCCTGTAGCTGAATCCCTAGAATATAGGCACCAAACGCTAGAAAATCTGCACATTTGCCAGCTGAAAGACAAGACTTACCTCCGCAGTTGCGTTGAAATACAAATCTTTATGACGAGGTGCCCAAATTAAATGAACACACCGTAGACGGGCAGGAACTAGCAAGAAACACAGCTTTAGCATTGGCCAATCACTAGGCGAAGAAAGAGAAGAGCGCAAGGATAGTTGGCCTGTAACAATAACAGCTTTTTTCATTGAAGTGTTTGGCATACGTAGTGCTAGAATTACTGCAATAAACACAGTCAGAAAAATGGGCGCAACATCAGACAACCTTAATGAAAACGGCTAGTCGAGTGCAAGACAAAATAGTCCATGCTAGGCAATTCGTCACATTGCGGTGCATCTGCCGCAATGATGTTTGTTGCTAGTGTCTGTAGATCGTGTAGCAATAATCCATTTAAGATGCCGTATGGAAGTAGTATCTCATAGTTTGTAAAAGTATACCGAAACCAAATTTCTACTCAATTAGAACGCTTACACATGGAAGCACATCGCAACCGTGTACATTCAGCGGCGGAAGTAATGTTACAATAAATATAATTTTGGGAGTATGAAATTCGGGCTAATGAAGAAAAAAAAATTCTGCATCAGAAGTGAAAATTATTTCAGAGCGGCCTAAAGGTGATGCACAGAGCCTTAAGAAAGTCTGCACAGCCAGAAGGTGAAATCGGCATAAAAGGCTTGCTCCAGGGAAAACGCAAACGCACGTGCAGCGCAAACTCCCTTTTTATCTCCTGCTTTTGCACGCGTTTTCCTGTTACCTTCTTTCAACGCCGAGTCTTATTTTAGAGTCAAAAGCCGTTATATCCGAGCCTCTGCGTATAGCGTAGGATGTCGGGGCTGCCTGAGAATGTTTAGCTGAACGAATAGGCAGAAGAGAATAGCAATATCATCAAATATTTCACCCGCACAAGCATTCGAGCGTAGCATTTTAACTGGTACAGAAACCGGATGGTGTTATCATTAAGCAGTAGGCGATTTAAAAATATTTAGTTTCCTTGTAGGGAAAGGCTATTGTAAATACGAAACCAATAAACTTGATGGGACAGCCGGCTAAACGGAAAGAGAGAGAGAGAAAGAAAGAAAGATAGAAAGAAAGAAAGAAAGAAAGAAAGAAAGAAAGAAAGGAAGAAAGAAAGAAAGAAAGAAAGGCATATATGAAACGTCGAAGTTTCGCATGAAAGGCAAAGCATCGATTGCGATAGCAAGCTGGTATACACCATAAAAGAAATAAGGATACTAGTGTTATCGGCCGTATAAACTCGTAAAACATTCTCTTACTAATGAAGTTAACAGGCATGGTGTCACGCGCGCAAAAGCTAACATGAATACATTTCACTCGATGACCGCTGAGTCTCACTGTCAAAACGCTGGCCTGAGCAAGCGGCGCAGCAGCAGCGAGCGCAGTGACTTTCGTGCTGTGTATCGCTTCAGCGCAAACAGCGGCGAGAAAACAGCACGCACAAAGGTATGCGCCGTCTGCAGATCGCTTTCGAGATACGGCGCGAGCGACCGCGCGCCGACGCGCAATGTACGCAGTTGACGGCTCCCTACCGCGCTGCCTCCTCGCTTTCCTCCGCTTCGCGCGCGACAGAATGAGCCGCAATCTTCAGCTGCCCTCACGTGCTTTCACTCGCACATACAGCATATGGGGCGCGGCGACGGTGTTATCGCCCTTGGAATTTATGCGGAACATCACCACGACACCGACGGCGACGGCAAAAATGCGCTTAGAGCCTCCATATTGTTGTTATCGCAATAAAACCAGCGGGGCGTCAGCACGACGGGTGTACGCTCGCCAACAGGTGACGATCCTAATTTTGGCAGCAAATTTTCAGGATTCGCTCAGAATAATCAATTTCTCAAACATATATATGTGGGAAAAGGACGTCAGCATTGACTTGCACTGGAACTAAGACACCAAATAAAGAGCATACCAGCGTAACCGGTCTTGACGCCCACTCTGAGAGGGCGTTGAACACGCCGCAGAGCATGCCTCCACCGCAATCCAGTTAGCATTGTTCGCTCGCAGTGACCTCAGTGCATTTTTCTTTCGCAGTGTCTCAGCGCAAGGGTGCCGTTCGAGCAACTTTACTGTGTTCTAGTACTCTCTAGTTCAAATGTATAGCATTGTGGAAACTTACGTTCTCAATCGCTTGCCCAAAAGAAAATTATATTTATCGTTCGAGGTGATCAAATTCTTTATTATTTGACTTTAATTGATCCGGATAATTTTGGTGCATCATATTTATTTTATTGTGTTTTGTGTATCATCACGTTGATGCTGCCATGTGATCAGTGCCAAACATATTGAGAACTTCTGTAAAACAGCAGTTTCCATCATTCTGTAAGATGACATCCGAGCACCTATGTATCGGCAGTGTGACAGTTGAGACGACCGTGAAATATAAAGTTTTCTTACACCATTCCTGGAATTCAGTGTTCATGTACATCGATGATGTCGCCAGTGATGATGCAGTTCCTGGGTTTAGGCTTCGTTAGGCTTCGGTGGGTCGTTTCGAAGGTGCCAGCTGGGGATTGTTGTTGCTATCGTGGATCATATCTACTATGGGGGTTGACCAAGGCTTAGGTAGACAAAACTAAATGAATATAGAAATATAGAACCTGTGAGGTCAAAGTTTGTTCTACAACTGAGGTCACGAGCGAAATGGCGGAGTGCTATCCGAGATTTGAGCGAAAGAGGTTTCTTTTACACTAAAGCTGTTAATGTGAGTAAAAGCACTAAACAACCATTTCAGGGCAAATGTTCTGCCGAGGTAAAAGTTGTGTCGACGAATTGCTGCCTTTGTGAAAATTCCTTAACAAGTGCTCGAAAGTGTTATGCGAGGACAAAGTTGCAAACGGACCATTAATATAGCAATGCGTTTGCAGAATCGGATCTAGTTGCAAATAACCAAAGATTATCGCAACTGGTCGAAAGAAACAGCGGCGCTGTAAATTGGTTTGTGATTCTCCAAAGGCACAGAAGTATGCCATCGTTTTTTTTTCTTTTTTTTTTTCCTGTACATATGCAATTCGGATATATCGGGACCTCGGGGGCTGTGATTTGTGTGGGCTATAATGTGAAAAGATATCTGAAATTGCCATTGCGATGTTACTGATTGCAGGGTTGTCGTAGAACTTTCGGCGTTATTTTCAACCAACTGTCCGATTAATGGCTCATCCTCCATTATGAGTAAGTTGCATGTTTAAGGCTCATCGTCATCATTGTCGTGGACGCCTCTTTCGTGCCGTCAACATTGTTTTCACGTTTGCAGGAAGTATACATCGATAGCATGTCGACGAGCGTGCCGTTGCGACTCATTGAGGGCATTGCAAGAGCTTCTCTTGAACAACATCTCAGGGACCGTGGTCATTACATTCCCGCCAAGGTCATCCCTAGATTCAGCGATTACCTTGGAGAGGAATTTGTGAACACGGTGCGAAAGAACTTCTCACGCTGTGCCTTAGTGAAGGTCGACGTCGTGTAGAAGAAAGCCTGCGGCACCAGTAATCTAGGTGACCGGGGAGGCTCGAGTGATGTATTCACATACCATGTGACGTATTCGGTAGCCACAGCAATCCACGTATTTCTGGAGATGAACGGGTTGGTAAGTCGAATCCAACTCAATGAAAAGCTGCCTAGGTTATGTCAAGAGACTGAAGAAGTCAGTGAGATGAGAGGAATCGTTTTTTTTTCAATCGCTAGGGCAGAGGTTGTACTTGACGATGTATCGGCGCGCGGAACGGTACATACCAAGTCAAAAGAATCAACTTGGTCAACACGCCACAGCAATCAACGTTCGGGACACACCACGGTCTTCTGAAACTAGGGCATCATGTAGTTGGACGATGACACGCAGGAGAGCACAAGTGCACGAGGATAATCAGTAGCAGATAAAAGCCATCAAGGAGACATGATCACATCCTTGAGAAAAAATATGCGAACAAAGTTGTCAGAAGATTGAGGGCTGTAGCGGTCACTGGTCTTGTATAGGAATACGTCAGTGCGTTCTTCACCTTTGGTTCTGAGCAGCTGAGAGATATGGAGGACGCAAGGAACATAGTCGCTGACACCAGTCACGTGCGTGTGTAGGACAACGGTACAGACAGTTCGCGTCTAGGTGGAGTCAAGGAGATTTGTAGGCCACAAAGCAAAGATACTCTGAGGCGCAATGCTCGGTGGACCAAGCGGCCGGCGGTGTCTCTTAGGGATGACATCTAGCAAAGGGTGCAATTATCAGTGATGGCATGGAGAGGCTCTTCGAACAAAAAAAAGGAAATGTTTTAATTATATGATATTCTGGGGTTTTACCGGCCAAAACCACGATATGATTATGAGGCACGCCGTAGCGGGGGACTTCAGATTAGTTTCGACCACCCGGGGTTCTTTAAGGTGCACCCAATGCATGGAACACGGGCGTTTTTGCATTTCGCCTCCATCGAAATTCGACCGCCGCGGTAGGGATTCGATCCCGCACCATCAGGCTTACCAGCGCAACGCGAAAGCCACTAAGCCACCGCGGCGGGTCAAGAAAAACTTTTGAGAGTGCCAATGGAAATGTCTAGAAATCGTTCTGGTTAACAGAATAATTTTGGTCTCAGTGAGCAAGAAAGCGGCTGTCGTATTTGGCTGTTGTGGCCACGGTAATATGACTTTAAACTAAGCGAAACCTATGGTCATCGACATCGGTACGGACTTCCGTGGGAACATAATCCTCAAAATTGTTCAAATTTGGGAACTGGGAGGCTGATGAACGGGAAGAAGGCAGAAGTATGAAGACGGGTCCTCAATAAAAAGAAATGTCATTTAATGCAACAGAGTCAGGTGGCATGCAATAGTTGCAAAATGTTTCACAAATCGCACAAAATATGTTGAGCGAATGTCGACGAAATTGCAGACCACAACAATCCGAACTCTCATTTTAGAAGAAATGTTCATGTTCACCACTCTACTTTTTTTTCTTGCGTATCTGTTGTTCTGGATGATCTTGATTTTGAACTCAAGTCAGTCACGCCAATTTGAGTTGGTGACTTAAGCAAACTTAGCGGCCTTCATACACGGAGCCGTACGTGTCGTCGAGCCCTCGTTCCTATTACCTAAATAGAATAGCGCACGTGTGCCTGTGAGATAAACACGAAAGAGTGGAAACTACCAGAGTTCCGATTGAAAGTAGGTAACCTTCCCTTTGTTTAGGTTTATGATGTTTCTGTTCGAATAACTGACAGCGTTCTCAGGTCTTCAAGCTACTTTTGGCACATGTTTTTTTTTTTCACACAATGACACCTCTACTGCATCTCACAAGTAACTTGCAGCACTGCTGAAGGCACGAGGTGAACACAGGCAATATCTTTGCGCAGCGGAATATAGTTCCGGGCGTAACTGTCATTATCGGCAGCATTAGAGAGCTTTATTTTAGATTAGCAGATGAGATATGTTACAGCCATATGTGACATGTTTGATTTTTTCCGCATGCATGTCATATAGTGCGAATTGCTAAATAGACAAGCGCAACCACTGCAATTAGCAGCGACTAAGCGAGTTCGCAGAGTACTATTGCTTTGTGCATTTGAAAAAAAGTTTAGATTGCTTTGTAATTTAGGCCGATATTCATAATGGTTATTTGCAGCAAGAAGTGCTTCCGTTGGGTAACTACAGCAACCCAGAACATGATACGTCTGGACGCGGAAACGAGAACGCCAGCAGATGCTTCGACAGCTTATACCAGTCGATCCAGATCAGTTACCGGCAGCAACTCCTCATTTCGGCCGAGTGTTGATACGCAAGGCTTGGAAGGGGTTCGCTCTCAGACCAGACGTTTTAGAAAAATGGCGGGCTGATGTACCCAAACGGACAAGACCCTGGAACGTTTCACTGGCGCCGCATACTGACCACGAGTACGCTTCTGCCAGCGACCTACCGCAAGCACAGACGGATAACGAGGCCTACGATGCACCTACAGTACCGGTAGGACCAAAATGCATAGACTGTGGCGAAAAAATCCTAGCTGAATAGTGGACACTGTTCGGCACGCCACATACTACGGCCGTAGCATTTCAGCGTCGCAGGGGTGAACAGTTACGAGAAGTGGATCGGACCAGGGGTCTTCTGAAGACAACAGGCGCACACTGCGGGCGCTGTTGGCCTTTGCGGTCGAGTGCGGCATTCAATGGTGGATCTGAGAACCTGCTTGCATGGGAGCTACTCGAAGCTGGATCGTGCCACTCAACAAGCTCACGTAAGTACTCCTCAAATTCCATTTCCTATTTGGCCATGGAGCCAACCTTGTCTAATAAAAGATTTACTCCTCCGTCTCCAACCTAGCTGAACCACCCTGCCTGCAGCTCCTGTATAGACACTAGCGCCACAGTTCCATCTAGGCTTTTTAGAGCCTATACATGACTTGCACGTGACGTCTGTTCCTATTTTCCGGTCATGCGTTCACCATCACCCCGCAGATACGTCGCGAGAGGATGGCGGCGCCCGTGCTCCGTTTATACGTCCGTGCAGCGGATTGTGTGCTCTTTGCCTTGTGGTTGCACGTCGATGTCATGGCGAAGCAGAATTGTTCAGGACTTTGTCTTGCATAGCTGATGAAATTGTGGGACCACCGCTGGACCGGTACAAAAAGAAGATTGCCGAGCAGGCGTCGATAAGTATCAACTCCTGCAGTGGCTGTGGAAGCCGCACACTATAGAGTAATATAGTAAACGACAAGAGCGGACACTCGAGCCGCTTTGCGGGCGAGCTAAGGAGCTTCGCCGATTCCGCTAGGTGGCAGGGCACATTAAGAAAGATGTGGCTGTGGCTGCGGCTGCGGCTAGCAGCTTGACAGGCGGAACGACCCAACACACGCGAAGCCTAGTCAGGGCCCCGTCGCCGGGCTCCTTCTGTAAAATTCGCCCAAGGATCGTTGTTGGGTTCTCATTCCAGCGTCTTGCACTACGGCTTCGTCGCCGGTTCATGGTAAGGCTGCAGGAAGTTCTTTTGCACGTTGTTAAAGGGAAGCTGAAGAGTCTGTCGAATTCAATAAGATGCTCATATACGGATGCGGTAACCTTATAAACCATGCAGGTAAAATTTGGGGGGGGGGGGGGATTTTTCACTTAGGAGCGACGCAAATCGTCGGTTAAAATTGCGCTGTAGCTCCGCCCCCCGTCGAGCGCCGCGCGCTGCTGCTGACGCTGACGATGCGAGCGGAGACCGGAAACCGCGGCGTAGTGACGTCAGCACTGGTGTTCCGTTCCATTTTCCATGACCGTCTCAGCAAAACAGCACCAAACTACCTTGCACCGTACTTCGTGTGCAGCGGCAGCAGTCGGTCCGGACGAACACCATTGTTGACGTCACGAGGCGCCCGACCAATCACAGGCGGAAACGAGGCGCGCGAGCTGGGCGTGTCTGCTGCTGCATTTTTCGTCGAAATAAAATATGTTTGCGCTTTCTTTCGCTCAATTTCGATGCGATATTCGAATTCAGAAGGTTGAAAACTACAACGTACTGCTCTTCACTCATTTTTTTTCTGGAACAGCTTTCAGCTTCCCTTTAAAGACTTATTCTCTTCGTATTTCGTTATGTCACTGTTAGCCGCATTAACGAGTGACGTCGGCCTTGAAGCTATAAACAGCTACTGCCTATTTGCTACTCTGACTTTTATTTCGCATTCTTTTATGCGCAGCAATGAGCGGTGATGCTAGCGACAACAGCGACGCGGCAGCGTCCGAGCTGCGATGCACGTTCGATACAATGACGAAGTTAGAAAATAAAATAAGATGGTTTGTTAAGAAATGCGGCCTATGAACAAATGCCGTTCCGTGCAGAGAGCTTTATTTACGCGCAGCGGCTTCTGAAAAGTAGGGTGCTTAACTTTTGCAAAAGAAATGTTGCTATTTCTAAAGCGGTACACACGCAATGTTTGTAGTATGGCAATAATGCGCGCTCTCTCAACCTCTGTAGCAGGTTATGTGCGCTCGAGCGTTGTTAGCTATATTGAATTGGGCTGAAAATACGTGTTTTCATGCTTCAATTGTGCATGGAGTCCTTGCCGTAGAAAGTTTCTTGTTCCTTAGCATTTATAAGAGTGCTTCCTTGACCTTAGATCAGAAAAAATATGCATTGCACGGAGGAACGCAGCCTCTCCAATCTAAAGCTTTGAAGGCTCCAGTATTGCTTATACGAAGGAACGTAGCGTATACGTTCAATAGCTTTGAAGCCTCCCTCCAGTATTGCTTACCTTCTGCCTGTCATTCTACGTATTGCAGGAATCTCCACTATTTCGTCAAGATACACTCCACAGCCAAAGGACATCATGCATATTCAAGGGAAAATTTCGAAGTATCAGAAGACGATTGCAAGGCTTCGAAGACAGCAAGTGAAGACTCCCAACACAAAGTGCTTAATTGCAGCTGTTTAATGACGAACGCACTGGCTTACACATTCGAGATGAGGATGTTGGTGCATGCCCAAATATTTTTGTAACCATTTTATTTTGGCACGCAGCCATTCACATAATTTTGCTACCTTAATTCACCCTCCTTCGCAGAAGTACAAGAAAAAGCGTCATATTTTTTCCTTCTAAAACAATACCATTTTGAGTCCATCAATAGCTGGCGTGTCTGCGCAGTTTTTTTTCGTTTTCTGGATAGTTGCAACACGTCTTGTATGTGTTTTGCTTGTGTAAAGTTATTGCCATGAAACCATTAATTTCCAACTATTCTCCGTTATACCGGTGTCACACGACCACTTTCGATCGCGATCAAGCCCGACCCGGGCCTAAATTCTCGACTGCGATTGGCTCCCTCGCGCAAAAGAACCAATCGCGACCGAGAAATTCAAATTGGATCGGGCTTGATCGCGATTAAATGTGCGCCGTGTGACACCCGTATTACTTGCATTTGGCAGTTTCTACCCGTTTTCATGTATCTTCCACTGACAGTCTGGCTGCAATAAATTGCTGTCTGCTATTTTTGTGTTCTTGGCTGTGCAGCAAGTTTATTTCTATTTAAGGGACATGGCACATTTATTTACGATACTCCTTTTGGCGTGAGTTACTAGGCGTACAATATCGCAAGCGATAAGGTTCTACTTCAACAGTTGGTATGATTGATGCGCTAAGGTGCAGCTTAAAACAGCAAATATAAATTTAAATAAATCTGACACAAAGTGAAACACCTTTGCGCGCTCATCGTCGCGACATATAAACAGCGGCACAAGCGCCTCCATGAAATCACTCGATTTATGCAACGTTATGGGTCGCAAAAAAAAAATAACAAAAAAGAAATGAAACTGAAATTATGGCCGCCGAGATTCCGCGGCATGCGGCGACCATCTTGGAGGCTGGTACTCTTCGCCGATTGCGCTAGGTGCGCTGATAGCCAAAATCAGCTAGTGTTCCTGTATATGCTCCCGCAGGGAGCATATACAGGAACACTAAAGTCGGCCGCAGGCGCCTACGGGAGTGTCCACTCCTTAAGTTTACTATATTACTCCATGGTCACACATCCTGACGTTAGAGATTATTTTGTCGTGTCAGCCAGTTATGTTATGTCAACCAGTTATGTCAACCCTTATGTCAACTACCTGCAATGAAGTTGCCGCAAACCGTGTCGGCCACGTTATTTATTGGCCGTTCTTACCTCGTATTGTTTATTTTTCTTTTCTCCCAAACAGCAATCACAAGTGTGCGCCGTTGCTGTCGCACTGTTTTTTTACAGTAAAACATTGATTCGCATTGGAGGAAAAGAACTAGGAAGCTTGCCAGTAAGTGTGCGGCCTGTAGGGCGGGCAACACAGCAACCAAGAACATCAAGCGGAAAGTCAGAGAGGCTGAAATAATCTCATGGGTGGCGGCAATGGAAAAGAAACCTGCCATGAGTAACTAAATAAGAGGAAAAAACGAAATCAGGAAAGAAACAATTTATGATAACTCAAAGGGAAGCTCATTACTTTTCGAACGAGATCGGGATGCCTTAGAACACGCACCTATAAAGCGAGCAATAAGAAAGAAGAAGCATGTGCTTGCTGCGGTAAAGGTAGGGAAACTATGGAGCATGTTTTATTAGAATGTGAAGACGTCTGCCCAGCTGTCAATATAGGCACCACTGGCCTCCTTGAAGCCCTTGGGTTCAGCGAGAACAGCGGAAAAGTAAACATGTCCGGAATATAGATTAGTAAGAGGCGATTGGAGGATTGGTGGAAGGAAAGTAGGGAAACGATAAATGGAGATGTACAAAAGCACAATTTTCATTAGGGGATCAGAAAATTTGGTCGTGCGAGTTCATAGCGTTCTTTTCTTCTTTTCTATTGTTTAACCTAGGTAGGACATTGGGCAGTATAATAGCAAGAGCTTGGTGGCGCAAACGACCGCCCCGTTCCAAAGGGGACGCTCATAACATCCATACATCAAGCGGGGGTGAAAACGAGTTTCTAGCGTTGCCTTTCCTCTCTGACTCGCTCCTGTCAAGTATACACACGCTCTGAACCCCCCTCCCCCGACGCGGTGTGCTTGGCAGCAGCAGCAGTGGCAAAGTTGAAGAAAGAGGCAAAGAAAGCTTCGCCTCGAAATTGGAGGACGCTTTAAGGCTAAACCCGATCAGCGCCACATTGTGCGCGATGGCGACAAGCGACGGCTTCGAGCGACAAAACGGGCCGTCGCTTGAACAGATCGCTCGGTCTCGTCTCTCGATCGCTCGGTTCTAGAAATATTGAATTCGTCGCTCGTCGCCGGGAAGTGCTATGAGCGACTAGACAATAGCGCGAAGCTGGAACAGGATGTACATCACTCAAATACGTTTGATTATCGCACGGAAGGAGCAAAGGATTGAATTTTTATATGTGCAAGGATACGAACCTACTGCAAGACCATCAGAAATATTTTATGCTGCTTCTTATACTTAAATACATCTACTTAAATTAATAAACCACGCGTCACGCTAGCTTCGGCGCGTATATTGCTGCCCTCATACCGGCAACACCGGGGAGACGTCGCTCAATATCGTAGCTTCTGGCACGTAAAACCCCCTTTTTTTCAATATCGTCGTTTGCATGGGGTACGACTTGTAGGCGACGAGCGAACGCGATAGCCATCTCGATCGCATCGCTGATCGCTGTCGCCCGCAAGATCGCTTGCATGGGGTTTATACTTTAAGCTTCGCATTTAAGAGTGTAATGCGATAGCATTCAAAGAAGCCTGACTGCTTTTGACGTTTCCTGACAACTGCAGCTTTTGTAGCCTAATGTTTGCCCGGAAGCGCTTGCAGCGAACGCTATGCGCGAAGGCGAGCTTCCTGGTAGAAATGTGGTCCCTTACGTGGGCTCGTTTTGTAGGTAGTGCACAGCCGCGCCAAAGAAATTGCATCATTTTCAGTTTTTCATTATTCTTTCGCACTTTTACTATTTCAGTCTGAGAAGATTTAACATAAGATGCGTGCGCTGTCAGTGTTTTGTTCCATGGCATTTGTTTGTGGGCTGTCATTCTCAAAATTCCGAGGAATAATATTCGCACAGGGAGAAAAGACGCTTGACAATATATTTACAAGATATATACAACGGACAGCAGACAGGCACACAAGATGGAGCCCGTGCGCACGAATATCGGCGATCGTCGTCTTCGTCAGCCCTCTCATCATCGTTCGCTACTGCAGCGCCTCGTAGCATAACCCACGGCGGCGAAGGCGCTGTCCCGGTGCTTGGTAAGATTTAGTGACATCGCATCAGTCGAGCGACGTGAACGGTATCACAGGAGGATCGCGGTGTGGAGCAGTATTGTCAAGCATGTAAGACAAGTTATCAACAACTTAAGTCATAGAATGGCGTGGCAATATAACCCGCATATATTGCACGTCATATAGCGAGGCGTGGCATTTACATATATCTAAACACATACGGCTATTTTCGCACACGGGGACGCCGGTGCCCCACGTCGACGCCGACAGTGGATTTTCTGCGACACGGCGCCCTTAAGGCTATCACGTTAAAAAAGCGTACAAATTCTCGGTGACTAAGCCCCTTTACAACTACTTTCGTGGCACGTGGCTGCGGGAAAATTTATATTTCATTGAATATATGATTAGTTATTTGCTAAAAAACTTACAACGGCGTTTTCGCTTCCACTCGGAAGCACCTGCTAGAGGAGTTGGTTTTTCATGTTTAGTATTTCTTTGAATTTCTGCTTGAGTGAAGGACAACGAAAAGGAAAGACGACGAAGGTTGCAGCGAGGCTCGCGGGTTGTAGTCACGAGGCTCGCTGGCTGCCTTTATCGGTGCGCTGTCCTGCTCCGAACTGCACGCTCTGCTCGCGGCGAAATCGTTCGACGTCGGCTATTACAGCCTGGCGGCCCGAACCAGTGCTCCCGAAGCTTCGCCCATACCGTCAGAGCCTGGCCGACTTTGGCTATATCGACCATCACTTCTTCAAAGATCGACAGAAGAAGGCTGCTGAAGCCCAAGATGTCATCCGGCTTGGAAAGCAGCGACTCCAGTGGCTCACCATCCAACATGACGGCTAACATCCCGGAACTGTTCGCCGTCCCTACGACTCAGCAGAAACCTGATATTCCTGGAAACGGAACAGAAGCAGGTGCTCCCCAGCACAGTTCGAACGACGACGTGCTGGGTACTCCAGAGACGATGACTGACAAGGGCAAAACCCAGTCATCGGACGGCATCAAGCTTTTCGACACGAAGGAACGCGACGCAAGTGTGGCCATAGTAGCAGAGAATGAAACCAACATCAATGCTGAAGATGCGGTCATTGTCAACGAAGAGTCGGAGCGGAAGGTCCCCACAGAGTCAGATGTGGTCGACATCGTGAGGCAGCTGCAAGAAGTGCAGCAGGAAAAGGGCCGCTCCCAGGAAGACGATCTGATTGGAGCTCTGACCCTTTCGCAGGCTCAGGTAATGAACGATGTATACGGTACCCTGACAGCCTTTATTGACCGGCACCCAGAATTTCGAGTGGTGGACGAGGACGTCTATTACGATATGGACAACAAAAACGAAGATGCTAGCCAGTGCACATCCCTTCTTCAAGATGGAGCTACCATCCGATCTGCTTGTTACGACAACGGCGGACTCCAGCACTCGGAGGCTGATGACGACGGGCCTCAGCGGACGCGTGTCAGCTCGTCTAGCAGCAGCAGCTACGAGTCCGCCGTCGATGAAGCGGACGTGCAGCAAGAAGAGCGAAGAATGAAGGACGGCTGGAGCCAGGCATCGTCACCACCTATTTGTCTGTCTCGAGCTCTGCAGGCGGTGCCGAAAACGTGCGATGCCGAGACCCAGACCCAAGGATGGGACCCTGCCCTGTTCAGTGAGTTGAAGTCTATGCTGCAGAAGCGCGACGCACAGGTCGCGGAGCTTAGAGGGAGGCTGGAAACTCTACTGGAGAGCCATGCCCTCGAGGTTCACGAGCTTCAAGACAAGATCGCCAAGCTACTCCAGACGCCTCCGCCAGCACCAACGCGGAGTGCAGCGGAAGTGAAGAACTGCACCACCGAGAAAGACGAGCCCACCGGCACGAATGGGCAAGACAGCCAGGTCAACTCGCAACCACTGCAGCCATGGCCCCAGCTATGTGAGCAGGATCCGCTACCTCTTAGCAGGCCCGAGCAGAAACAGCACTCGCTTCCTGTTGACCCAACGTCCGGGCCACTACCTCCGTCTGACAAAGAAATCAGGAGGCATGCAACGTCGCCACCAGTGCAAGACTTCCCTGAACTTCCTGGCGGTAAGGAAGACGTTGCAGCTCCATGCTCACACGTAGAGTCCATCCCGTCTAGTCAGGAAGAATCGCCTAGGAAGAGCAAGATGCAAAAGCAAATTTTGAAAATAGTGCGGATGGTGCAGAAGAAGCGGCCTGATTGCACTGACGAGGAGATCCGCCAGCTGGTGGACCACATGCGCAGGTCGCAAGGCGGTTTCTCCCGCATGACCTTTAATGACATCGTGGTAATGTTGCTTGGCAACCTGAAAGCAGTGCCTCAAGAAGAGCCTTGAGAACATCTGGAGACCAAGCACAAAATAAAACCAAGCGTCATCTATTTTGCGGGCACTTGAAACTGGATGCATTCTTTTTCTTTCTCCTTTTTTTCCAAGTGTCGTTTTTTTAATGTCCCTCTTTAAAAGTTGTGTTGTTCATTCTCGCAATTTTTTTCTTACCTTTTGCTGGGTTATTCATGCAATAAATGTTTTCATCACGATGGTATGGTAAGCCGCCTTTTTTAATCAGAGATAGCGCATCTCGTGGCGCGCTAAGTATTCTTCGGCTCGAGATGTGGTGGATATGAAACCAACTTGCCTCGAGTGCACGGCTGCAAGGCCGCTATTTAACGGTAAATTGGACGTAACCATTGGGGCGTACATAGGAGGGGAATGGCTCATGGGGCTTCCGCGCCGCCCCCCCCCCCCCCTCTGAAAGTTTGTCTGTCAGTCATAAAACGTTATTATATAGTACTGGGAGTGATGCGTTTAGCGACACCACCAGATGGTCCTCAGTCGGTGCTGAAGGCGACGTCTTCGGCTTGTGCAGTGACCCGGACTTGTACTTCCGTAGCAGAGCTGGTCAGCAGGATCTGCCACTTTTGCGAGCCTACAAGCTTCTAGCGTTCTTCGAGGGCTGGGTTCCATAAAGGCTCTCTGACCACATTTTGAGCAATGGGGTCGCCCTGTCGCGCACGGCGACCAAGACAACCACCTGCGCAAGAAAGTATCCTAAAATTTTGTATAAATGCCTTTTCACACTGCAAGAACAGTTGCCCAGCACTGTCCACAACATGACGGGAACAAGTTGCTGTCCCTATTATACCGCACAAACAGAAACTTTTCGGAAACGTATTACCCTTCCCAGTCATAGACCGCCTCATGCTTGGCCTAAAGCCCCTTCATCAGCTTAAACGCTTACAGCGGTAGTAGTACCATGGAGGAGCTTTAGCCTGGCCCACACGCTGCATAAGCCACGTGCTGACCTGGACTCGAGCAGTTCTCTGCGGTCTCTCTAACTTTCTACCCTCTCCCTCCTCGCTCAGCTTTACAGCGAAGCTGTCGGCCTGTCGGTGGTCGGCATTTTTCGTGTCCGTCCGCGAGCAGAAATTATCATCACCAGCAACGACTCATACCCCCTAAGCAAACAAAAATGCAATGGCTTAGCACCCTCGTAATGCAGAGGCTTCAAACACTCAGCAAAGTGAAACAAACAGTGCATGCATTGATTGGAATCACGCATACAACGTACAGAACGGCGTACTATCGTGAGCAATATGAGCGGGAACACAGGAGCACGTGTCAGATAGCCTCGAACACAGCTGTGGGCGATACGCAGCGGCCGCCGTCTGAAACAAAGTGGAAAGGGGGACGCTATTCTAATAACTGTTGGTACTCCCACCATAGGTCTGTTTACGAAAATGCGGAACTTCATATCGCCAGCCCACAGTGATAACACTGTTCGGTATTACGGTTACTGGTAACTTTTTACGCCGAAGCGTGGCCAAAAGCAGCACTCTCAATGCGTACGCATTCTAGGGCTACTTACCTATCCTCTGTCTGTAACGTTATGGAAGACGATGTGGTCCATAACACATACATGAGGTCCTAAGGGGGTATATATGATATTGCCTTATAACTGCGTATGACTACTGAGTCTTAGGTTTAAGAATATTTATGGTGAGTACTGAAGAGGTGTTATGAGTAATTAAGTAGTAAATAAAGGGAAAACGAGACATCTACCCAAACGTAGCTAAGTGCTACAAAGGAAACTTATACGGGTTCCTCGAAAGGAAAGCAAGAAAAATTCGCCCTGGTCCGGGACTCGAACCAGGCACCAGTTAACAAGACTAATTAGAATAATTGTTATCAAATTAATTAAGTTTAATCAAAATTAATTTAGGACACTTACGATTATTTCAGCCTGATTTCGTTTAACATTAAATTGATTAAGGTTGATCAGAAAAAGTAATGACCATTAAGATTAATTACATTAGATAAGCCCAATAAAAAATAATCAGCGTAAGGAAACTTAACGTGCATTACATTACTCAACCCTTATTCAAATTAATCAGTCGTCCAATCAGAATAATTCTGACTAATTAGGTTCATTACTTATGTAAGCAGAAGAGGACGTTGCAATACTCATAGCCGCCGACTATGGGGTGGCTCCGGGGTCTGAGCCCACTCCGAAATATTCCGGTGGAGCCCCCCCGCCCCCCCCACCGGCGAAGCCAAAACCTAAATCTACCCCCCCCCCCCCCCCTCCCCACAAAGTGTGATTGCCAGTGTGCCAGTGTTCTGTTACCCACATCACTTGAAGTTCCTTTTAAGTTGCCTCTACCATTTCACTTGACATTTTATTGTGGCTAAAAGCTTGCTGCATCATTGTTGGTGCGACGTGTACAGCTTTTAATTCATACTTTTGCTTTATTTCTGCAAATCCTGACAATAAAAAGACGAACGCATTAGAAGCACCAGCGGCGACTACCTCATCCGTATTTTCTCGCTTCAACATCTTTTATTTTTCATTTTCGCTGTGAACACCATAAATTTAAATATACACACAGACAAAGTTTATTATCTTCTTGAAAGAGAACGAAGCAGCCAACTAGCAATTATTTCTAACGGTATGAATAGCATATGCCTAGGGAATGAATATGTTGCTGTATGTTCGCCTCCCTTCCATTTGCTTTACGTGCTTTTTTGATTATGAAAAAAAAAAAAAAACTGCAGACTTGAGTGACGCCTTTCTGCATAGTCTGTTATCAAGGCGTGTCAAATGCGCGTGAATGATATTTGTCTCAGTATCGCTTCTCTGTAAAACGAGTTCGTGGCCGAATTCGTCACTTATTGCAGGCATAACAGCAGCGCCAAAAAACACATACAAAAGAAAGGAACACAGACAGACACGTACAATCGCTCCACTGACAACTGATTTTATTCCATGAAAAGAAGTTGCATATATGAAGGCTGCGTCGCGCATGCGCGTTCGGAGACAAAGACCGCGTGTCACCCTAACACCCCACAAAGTACATCTTATCTTCTTGCTCAGAAAAGGTCACATACCGGACTATATAACACAATTGACGTTCATCACTAATGCAATCACTGCCCTCCTCTTTATATGGAAGGCTTCCAGTAGCTCTCGTGCGGTCCGGTCTTTGCCCCTACCTAACATATTCGCATGCTCTAAATGCGGCGAACACTTCTTGCAGGAACTGCTGTGCTGTACTAAGCGCGCGTCTTCGCTGTTCTTTTAAAGTTCGTTGGTGCTCCCTCGGCCGATCGTTCAGGCATCTGCCAGTTTGGCCTACATAGGCTTTTCCGCAGGATAGCGATATCTCGTACACCGCTCCTGACTGGCACCGCACATGTGGCCTGGCATGCGTTTTTTCCAATGTGGAAAAGCACCAACGAAATTTAGAGAACAGCGAAGGCGTGCGCTTAGTACAGCACTGCAGTTCCTGCAAGAAGTGTTCGCCGCATTTTAAGTGTGCGAAGATATTAGGTAGGGGCAAAGCCCAGACCGCACGAGAGCTACTGCAAACCTTCCATATAAAAAAAATGGCAGTGATTGCATTAGTGATGGACGTCAATTGTGTTATACAGTTCGGAATGTGACCTTTTCTGAGCAAGCAGATAAGATGTACTTTGTGGGGTGTTGGGGTGACACGCGGTCTTTGTCTCCGGACGCGCATGCGCGACGCAGCCTTCATATGCAACTTCTTTTCATGGAATAAAATCAGTTGTGAGTGGAGCGATTGTCCGTGTCTGTCTGTGTTCCTTTCTTTTGCGTGGGTTTTTTCGCGCTGCTGTTATATTGCTTCTCTGTCCAGTAGGCAGTGCTAACGGCTCATGAAAAAAAAAAAAACTCTTCTAATAATTGACAACATTTATTAAGGTTGGTTTTATCCAGAGGTCATAACTATATATGTATTTCACTCAGTAACCGAAATTAGGCCAAGCCAGATTCACTCGAAGTCAAAATGTCTAGCAATCATGCGCAACAGTGCTTATACTCGGATTCACAATGTTAAAAAATAGGAAAAGAGAGAGACCGCAGTTTCGCCGGAAAGGCGAAGCAGTATTAGTGATAGCGAAGTATAAGACAATTACACGAAGGAAAATTCTTACCGTATAAATCTATGTAAAGCCCGTACCGTTGTAAGGGTGGCACCCCCAACTTGACACACAATACTAAAAAAAAAAAAGTCCAACCGAGAAGCGATCGCTTTCGCTGCGCTGATTCTGATCACGCTCAACGGAATTTTCGCGCGCAGCGTATTTTCGCGCGTCGCAACTAGATGGCGAGAGGAGGCGATCGCTGAGGTTTACGGCGGAGTTCATGCACGTAGCTGGATAAATTAGGTCAAATGACCCGGTCCCATGTAAGGCTCCTCAAAATCGTCGCAAGAATGTGCGGCCCTTACACCAGCCTATACGTTAGTTATGTCGGCCATCTAAATTGTAGTAAACATTCACTTACTAATCAACCTAACAAGCACAGTGCAATGCACGCACCTTGTAAATCTGCAAATATCTCACTGAATGACGACCAGCACTCGCTGTCACAACACTGGCATTATGAAGAACGCCGGCAGCGGGGGCGAACGGTTCTTACAGCCGCGACATTCACAGCGACTCCGCTGTGAATAGGTTGTATGCGAACTTTTTAAAAACTCGGGAACCTTTACATCTTAAATTGTTTAAGACCTTCAGAAATAAGTTAACAAAATAATTAAGAACGGCAAGAGACGCGCATTATATTCGGGAGTTTGAATCTTGCACAGGACAAACTGATAAACTGTGGAACAAAATAAACGCTTTTACGGGACGGTAGCAGAAGGGAGAGTCGCCACACGAAATTTCATTAAACGGACGTCTAGTGAGAGACCAGAAACTTGCTGATGTATTTAACCAATACTTCGCAGCCATGAATTTCGACCCGAATTCTCGCTGCACTTATGATATCAGAACACCTAGAAACAAAAAATCAGTTTTTCTCGCACCAACTGACTCTGCTGAGCTGTGTTCCGTTTATTTGAACCTTAAAGATTCACGTAGCTCTGACATAGACGACCTGCAGACACGGCCTTTTAAACATTCCATTTATGAAATCGCTCCATTTCGGTGTGTATTTAGACCTTGTGTATTTCTTGTGATACTTTTCCTGACAGAATGAAAACTGCCAGAGTAACCCCCATTCTAAAAAAAAGGTGACAAACAAAATGTAAACAACTCTCGCTCTATACCGATCCTCCCAATTTTCTCAAAGGGCTTGAATAAAATTATCCAAAATCGGTTGTCATCATTCCGTAGCAGATATTACCTTATAACTAAAGCTCAGTATGGATTTCAGAAGCACAAATACACAGAACTTGCACTGTTAGATCAGAAAGAATACATATTAAGAAACTTTGAAAACAGGTTATTAACAATCGGTATATTTGTTGATTATACGCAGGCTTTTGACCACATCAATCACAATATTCTCCTCAGTAAGCTAGAATGGTATGGAGTAAGGGGCACACCACTCGCATTATTATCCTCCTATCTCAATAACAGGCATCAATTTGTCTCAATAAATGAATTTAAATCGCAGCCCAAACAAATAATTTCAGGTGTACCACAAGAAGGTATCCTCGGGCCGCTACTTTTCAACATTTATGTCAATGATCTAATATCTATTTACCAAGAAACAAAATTTGTAATGTATGCCAATGACACAAGTAGTTTCTTATCGTCTCATAATTACACAGAATTACTGAGAATGGCAAATGAACTTCTTGATAGGCTTTCTATTCGGTCAAACAAGAATTGTTTACAGGTTAATTGCAATAACACCAAAGCAGTAATTTTTCGAACTCCAGGCAAAGAAATCCCACGGCATCACAATATAATGTTTGAGTCTATGAATATTGAGGTTGTGAACACAATTAAAATTCTTGGCGGAACCTTCTCAAACAGCTTACAATGGGACGACCACATAGACTCAGTCCTCAAGAAGCCCAGCAGCACAGTTGGTATGCTAAGTCGCAATAGACACACTTTCCCCACTTATGTTAAAATACTGCTTTATAATGCTTTGTTTGCCTCACATACCAATTACGGTCATTTAGTATGGGCTACTACCACACAAACAAATCTTAACAATATACTTGTCATGCAGAGAAGGATGCTACGCATTATTGGCAATGTATCTTACACTGAACACATCGCACCACCACCACTCTTCGATAGGTGCCACATAAAAAAAATTCATGACTTGTACACATATAGACTCCTATGGGAGTATTACTTCAGTATAAACAAACTTAATGTTACGCTTGTGGAAATCGCCAACCTGCATCACAATGTACCTGGCTACACCACCCGCCGCACTGAAATATAGAATGTTGTAAGACATAGGACAAATGGTAGCAAACAGATGCTTGAAAATAATTTACCAAGGTTATTAAATTCTTTTAAAGAAATAGACATTGATATTGGAAAAATGAACCCTCCAGTATTTAAGGCTTTTCTACGCTCTTATACTTAGGTGTTACTATATAAAATGTAACATATTGTTCCCTCGATAATTTTTCAATAAATCTTCGATAGCGTTTATTTCTTAAAACTGATTTGGAAACCTTACATTTCCTTGTTTAAAAGTTTCTTTTGGCCATTTTTGTGCTTTGTAACCATTGCTCTGCCAAGTGTATAAGATGCAGGGCCGATCAAGCCCCAAGAAGGCTTTTTACCTGTCATCCTCAACATTACATTTGTCTTGTAATGTTGGAATAAAAATTTTGATTTTGATTTAAAGTTAGATTCATCATCTGCCTATATTTATGTTCGCTACAGTACGACCTCTGTCAGCGATGTCCAATTACCACTCTCTCTTCATTTAAGTTACGTGATCTGGAAAACGAGGGGCGCGGAAAGACAGCCTGTAAAGGAAGACAGCGCGCATGAAGTTAACAGCCATCCCTGCTCGCCATCAATCACTGAACCTGCCAAGGACTGCCGACAATTAGATAGCCGCGTCAGCGTCAGCCGCGCACAGTCATTCGCCGCTACAGCAGCGATAGAGGAGAAGACGCGCACTACCCTTCCCAAGCACGCGTTTGATCACGTGACCTCCAACTAACCCGACTATATTGAGCGCGTGGGAACATATTTCCCATCAAGCCTCCACCCTTTTAGGCTCAGTGTTAGGCGCTTTTTCTCGCACCCACGATTCATATGGGTTTTGGACTTCATGCGTAGCATGATGGCGACGACGAGAAATAAAACAAGAAATAGAAATGCATCGAGCTCGCTTCTACCGCGGCTGCGGAAGTCGCAATGTGCACCGGCTACAAACACAGCATGAGCACCACCGACAAAGCCAACAGTGGGCACGTCGCTTATCGGTAGTTCGCCAGAACCCGTCTGATGCTGAGAAGGAATCGTATTTTTCCACCGTATAAGCACCGGCAGAAACACAAAACAAAGCGCGCGCGGTGACAGCCCACGCGAAGGAACCAGCCATATCGAATTGCAGGCTGGAACCCGGCGCAGATTACCTCCAAAATAAATAGCGCCTCCTGCTTATGTAGCACTCTTCAGGCGCACGGACAGCTAAGGGCAGTAACTACAGTCTACGAGCAAACATGCTTAAGTGTCTGATTCGGCGTAACTGACTAATTCGGAAAATTGTTCACTCTCGTTTTAAAGGAAGAGTGCGGCTATATGAACATTGCATTGCCATAAGTCTTGATGAAAGAAGTTGGGAGCTACCGCATAGCCCTGACCCGTTCTGTATACCAGGGCGCCAGTTTTACAGAGAGTGCTCCTTCTACAGTGAGGCACATGAGAGGTATTTAGTAGGTAAAAGTTATCAGGCGTTAATACGAGGCGAGGAGGCAGTGAGGGGCGCTTCAGGGAAGTGAGGCAAGCTTCAAGCAAACCACTTGTCTTAAAAAAAAAAAACGCGCAACCAGGGTGAAGCAAGCCTATTGGTTACACAAAGACATTTGGTTCCGCTATTTTCTTAAACTCCCTAGTCCATGCTGCGCATTCTACATCTTAATTTTGATTCGTAATACGCTTTATCAGCTGCCCAATAACGCAAGCCACGCTCTTCCTACTCGCTCTCGTGTCCTTTCGCGCTGTTCAGATATCGCTGTCTCTTACGTTATTTATTGATTTATTTATTAATATGATTGTTCATTTGTGCGCTTGATAATTTATTACGCTATAATTCTCTATTCCACCGCCGGGAAATAAATGAAACCAATGACATAAGGCATGCTTTGACAACTAATTAAACTATTGCATTATGTAGTCACATTGATTTATGTCAAGAATTCTAGTCAAAAGTTGTGTTCAGAAATTGCATTATTGTATAATTCTATATATGTTATCTACTATCTTCTCAAAAGATTTTTCGTCAGGAAACGGTGTATTGGTTGTGTCTATGAGTATTAAAACCTTCAGAAGTCGTTACATGCCTTTTATCATTGATGTATATTTGTGCGACCTAAACGCACAAAACGCACTTATCTTCCTGACGTCTTTCAATAAATCCGCTTGTGGTATGGCTCATCCAAGAGACTCCAGTCTCTTGGTGATGCAAGGGGACTCGGGCTGTGAAACTGAACTGTCTCAAACTATGACGACTTATAACTACTCATGTAAAGCTGTCACCTCAGTGAACAATTCTTCGAGGACACACGAAGTTTCTTCGAGTGCAGCTGTTAATATATATATATATATATATATATATATATATATATATATATATATATATATATATATATATATATATATATATATATATAGTAGAACTTCGGTGATACGTTCCCGTTACGTGCGCTTTGCCGGCGCCAACGTTCGTAATCGAGAACACAGAAAATGACCCAATTGAGTTACGCTCATTTTCACCGGTTCATACACCCGGGAAACTAGATTTTTCGGCGCCAACGATCAGTACGTAGCCAAACTGCGATCGTATGATACGTTTTCCGGCCACTAGATCCCATGTGAACAAGAAAAGGCACGAGGCGCGCGCCATCCAGAACAGTATATTGACACGTGTACTTATCTTTATCGGGCAACCACGTTTCGCCGCTTAACAACTGTAATCGCACAGCGAGGGACGCGCCTGCATGTATCCGACGTTTCTGGAAAGTTATCGACGCTTCTATCCGTGTGTCTGTTGTCGCCGAACCTTGTGTTATCAGATTTCATCGCGTGACACGAATGGTGTAGAACTTTGTGGAAGACACGCGGGTCCCATCAGTTAATCTGGAACATTCGACGACTGATCTATAAAAGCCGACGCGCTTGACCCGCTAATCAGTTTTCCGACGATCGCCGACCGTGTTCGCCGCTATCGTTGTGCTATAAGTGTAGCCTGTTTTTGTGGGCACAGGTTCGCCCAATAAAAGCTAGTTTTGTATTCCACCGTATTGCTTCTTTCTTCACCGTCACTACCACGTGACATCTGGTGGAGGTGCTTTTCGTTCATGTACAGGACGCCCCCGACAAGCCGTGATCCCAGCCCAGACCACAAACAGAACACCAACGTAGTCCCGGACCACCGAGCAAGCCGCCGTCTTCAACAGCTGCCCCCGGAGCACGGACTTCTACCTGAGAAGACCAAGAAGATTGTGGCCAAGGCAACCGCAATGGCAGCCCCGGCGTCCCCCATCGTGCTGCAGCAGCCCAGGGAACCACCAACGTTCCGCGGTTCCACATTTGAGGACCCGGAAACCTGCCTGGAAACGTATGAGAGGGTCGCTACGTTTAACAACTGGGCGAGCGACGACAAGCTACGACATGTCTATTTCGCATTGGAGGACGCCGCCAGGACGTGGTTCGAGAATCGAGAAGCCACCTTGACGACGTGGGACCTCTTCCGAAGCGGCTTCCTGCAAACATTTCAAAGCGTCGTGCGAAAAGAGCGAGCCCAAGCTCTACTGGAGACAAGAGCACAGCTGCCGAATGAGACGATCACGATTTTCACTGAGGAAATGAGCCGTCTGTTCCGCCACGCCGACCCAGAAATGTCCGAGGAGAAGAAAGTACGTCTACTGATGCGTGGTGTAAAGGAGGAACTTTTCGCCGGTATGGTAAGAAGCCCACCGAAGACCGTCGACGAGTTTCTTCGTGAGGCGACGAGCATCGAGAAGACACTGGAATTGCGGAACCGGCAATTTGACCGACGCACCAAGCCAACAAGCTACTCCGGAATTCAATCACTGGCCACGGACGATTTATGCGAGACCATCAGGGCCATCGTGCGCGAAGAACTGCGCAAGGTCTTGCCATCGTCTCAGCCTCAAGTGGCCTCGATCGCCGACATCGTGAAAGAAGAGGTGCACCGATCGCTACGAGTTCCTGAGGTGCAACCACAATTACCGCAGCCCCAGCCAGAAGCGATGACTTACGCCGCCGTCGCACGCCGTCAAGCTCCCCCTCCGCGACAACGCCAGGGCCCTGTAACGCCACAATTCCGTCGTCCACCGCCGCCGCCGCCAGCACGCCCACCAATCGCCCCGCGCACTTACGCGAGGAAGACGGACATTTGGCGCGCCCCCGACCACCGCCCGCTCTGCTACCACTGCGGCGAAGCCGGCCACGTGTACCGCCGATGCCCATACCGCGACCTGGGATTGCGAGGCTTCGCCGTGAACGCACAGCGCCCGAGGGAAGGCGAACGCCCTCGTGACATCGCCGACTACCTCGCCGCTACTCAGTGGAGCCCTCGACGACCGTCCCGTTCGCCGTCACCAGGCCGCTACCTGTCGCCGCAGCACCGACCATACACCGGCCCAGCCCGGGGCCGCTCTGCGAGCCCATATCCGGAAAACTAAAAGCAGCAACCGATGGAGGTGCGGTTGCTGTTCGTCGAACTGACGAAGATCCTCCGCCGCCGACGAAGACGACGAAGAAACCATCTCGACGACCTAATGACAACACGCCGCCGTCCCGACGAAGTCAGGAAGCCAAGACTACACCGACGAAAGACGACTTGACGAAGCGACGTTCCAGCTTCAGTTCAACACGACGCAGCCGTGATCCGACGCCACGACCTAACTGCAACGCCAGACAAAGAACCACCGACCTTGACGTGCTTCTCGACGGCCACGCAGTCACTGCCTTAGTCGACACAGGGGCCGATTACTCCGTAATGAGTGGACACATCGCCGCCCAGTTGAAGAAGGTTGAGACTGTATGGGAGGGCCCCCAAATTCGGACCGCTGGAGGACACCTCATTACGCCGACTGGAGTCTGCACGGCAAGAATTACCATTCATGACCGGACTTACCCTGCCACCTTCGTTATCCTGCAACAGTGTTCACGAGACGTCATTGTCGGCATGGACTTCCTGAACCAACACGGCGCAATCATCGACCTGAAGTCGCAGTCAATAACGCTGTCGGAAGATCAAGCGATACCATCGGAGAGCCCTTGTAGTCACCACGCCTTGAGTGTGCTCGAAGATCAAGTGAGCATCCCGCCTCGCTCCAGCATCGTTATTTCGGTCGGCACCGAAGCACCCGCTGACGTAGAAGGCGTCATCGAAGGCGACCAACGTCTACTACTCGACCGTGAAATTTGCGTCGCAAGAGGGATCGCTCGACTGCATGGAGGAAACACGAGAGTGTTGCTGACAAACTTCAGCCAGGAGTTCAAGCACATCAACAAGGGCACGACGATCGCATTCATCGAGGAAGTACAGGAAACCAGCGATGCCTTTGTCCTCTCGGATTCTGTTGCATCTACCCCGACGACCGCAGTTCCCGAGCCAGACTTCAACATAAATCGAAGTCTCCCCGTGATTAAGCAGCAACAGCTCAGAAGTCTGCTTCGACGATACAAAGACTGCTTTTCGACGTCATCAAGGATTCGACAAACACCAGTCGCAAAGCATCGCATAATCACCGAAGAGAGCGCTCGACCACTACGCCAGAGCCCTTACCGAGTTTCGACGCGAGAACGCGAAGCTATAAGACAACAAGTCGTCGCGCAGCATTTCGTCGACATCATCCAGCCGTCGAAAAGCCCGTGGGCGTCTCCAGTTGTTTTAGTGAAGAAAAAGGACGGAACCCTACGTTTCTGCGTCGATTATCGTCGACTGAACAAAATCACGAAGAAGGACGTATACCCCCTCCCACGGATAGACGACGCATTAGATCGGCTCTGCAATGCTAAATACTTCTCATCGATGGACCTCAAGTCTGGCTACTGGCAAATAGAAGTCGACGAAAGGGATCGCGAAAAGACCGCCTTCATCACGCCAGACGGCCTCTATGAATTCAAGGTTATGCCATTTGGACTGTGCTCGGCGCCTGCAACGTTCCAGCGCGTGATGGACATGGTTTTAGCAGGATTGAAGTGGCAGACCTGTCTTGTTTACTTGGATGACGTCGTCGTCTTCGCCGGAAATTTCGACGATCACCTTAAGCGGCTTGCGACAGTATTAGAGGCCATCAAGTCATCAGGGCTCACCCTGAAGCCGGAAAAGTGTCGCTTCGCTTACGATGAGCTTCTATTCCTAGGCCATGTCATCAGCAAATCTGGAGTGCGCCCCGACCCGCAGAAGACAGCTGCCATCGCAAAGTTCCCGCAGCCAATCGACAAGAAGGCAGTGCGCAGATTCCTTGGCATGTGTGCCTACTATAGGCGCTTTGTCAAGGACTTTTCGCGCATCGCAGAGCCGCTAACACATCTAACGAAATCTGATGTCGAGTTCAATTGGGAAACGCCGCAGGCCGACGCATTTTAAGAACTCAAACGACGCATGCAGTCGCCGCTGGTACTTGCACACTTCGACGAGGACGCCGATACTGAAATCCACACTGACGCCAGTAGCCTAGGCCTCGGTGCCGTCCTAGTCCAGAGGAAAGAAGGACTTGAACGGGTGATATCGTATGCTAGCCGGTCGCTGTCAAAAGCGGAAAGCAATTATTCTACGACTGAAAAGGAATGCCTCGCCATCATTTGGGCTACAGCTAAATTCCGCCCTTACCTCTATGGCAGGCCATTCAAAGTCGTCAGCGACCACCACGCGTTGTGTTGGCTAGCTAACTTAAAGGACCCTTCAGGACGGCTGGCGCGGTGGAGCCTCAGACTACAAGAATATGACGTAACGGTAATGTACAAGTCCGGAAGAAAACACTCCGACGCCGACTGCTTATCACGCGCCCCAATCGATCCCCCGCCGCAAGACGACGTGGACGACGACGCCTTCCTTGGGATAATAAGCGCGGAAGACTTCACTAAACAGCAACGAGCAGACCCGGAGCTAAAAGGCCTCGTCGAGTATTTGAAAGGGAACACCGACGTTGTCCCTAGGGCATTTAAGCGCGTGTTGTCTTCGTTCACGCTACGAAACAACCTGCTCGTGAAGAGCTTCTCACCAGTCCACGCCAGCTACCTTCTTGTGGTGCCGTCAGCGCTCCGTCCAGAAATACTGCACGCCCTACACGACGATCCAACCGCTGGGCACCTCGGATTCTCCCGGACGCTGTCGAGGATACAGGAAAAGTATTACTGGCCGCGTCTGACCGCCGACGTCGCCCGTTACGTCAAGACATGCAGAGACTGTCAACGACGCAAGACACCACCGACAAGACCAGCAGGATTACTACAGCCGATCGAACCTCCTCGTCGACCATTCCAGCAGATTGGGATGGATTTGTTGGGGCCGTTTCCGATGTCAACATCCAGGAATAAGTGGATCATCGTGGCGACGGACTATCTCACCCGCTTTGCTGAAACCAAAGCTCTACCAAAAGGCAGCGCAGCCGAAGTGGCGAAATTTTTCGTCGAGAACATCCTGCTACGACATGGTGCCCCAGAAGTCCTCATCACCGACAGAGGAACGGCTTTTACAGCAGAGCTCACCGAAGCCATTCTGCAGTACAGCCAGACGAGCCACAGGAGGACAACTGCCTACCATCCGCAGACGAATGGTCTCACGGAGCGCCTGAACAAGACCCTCGCCGACATGCTAGCAATGTACGTCGACGTCGAGCACAAGACGTGGGACACGGTCCTGCCGTATGTCACCTTCGCCTACAACACGGCGGTGCAAGAAACAACACAGATCACGCCATTCAAGCTGGTTTACGGCAGGAACCCGACGACGACGCTCGACGCCATGCTGCCGCACGTCACTGACGAGGAGAATCTTGACGTCGCTACCTATCTCCAGCGCGCCGAAGAAGCCCGACAGCTCGCCCGCCTACGGATCAAGACCCAGCAGCGTACCGACAGCCGACACTACAACCTCCGACGACGCTTCGTCGAGTACCAGCCCGGCGACCGTGTTTGGGTATGGACCCCAATACGCCGGCGAGGACTCAGTGAGAAGCTGCTGCGACGCTATTTCGGACCCTACAAGGTCATCCGACGTATTGGCGCTCTATACTATGAGGTCGTGCCAGACGGCATTTCGCACTCACAGCGGCGCCGCGCACGATCTGAAGTGGTGCACGTGGTGCGCCTTAAACCATTTTACGGACGCTAATGAACTTCCTTAGTTTGTTGTTTTCTTTGCTACGAGTGCTTTTCTTTGTTACTTTCGTTTGTTAGCAGCATCGGGTCGATGCTTTTTAAGAGGGGGGTAATGACACGTGTACTTATCTTTATCGGGCAACCACGTTTCGCCGCTTAACAACTGTAATCGCACAGCGAGGGACGCGCCTGCATGTATCCGACGTTTCTGGAAAGTTATCGACGCTTCTATCCGTGTGTCTGTTGTCGCCGAACCTTGTGTTATCAGATTTCATCGCGTGACACGAATGGTGTAGAACTTTGTGGAAGACACGCGGGTCCCATCAGTTAATCTGGAACATTCGACGACTGATCTATAAAAGCCGACGCGCTTGACCCGCTAATCAGTTTTCCGACGATCGCCGACCGTGTTCGCCGCTATCGTTGTGCTATAAGTGTAGCCTGTTCTTGTGGGCACAGGTTCGCCCAATAAAAGCTAGTTTTGTATTCCACCGCATTGCTTCTTTCTTCACCGTCACTACCACGTGACAATATAGCCGCCCGTGTCACGTGAAAACGACGGCGCACGCGGTTTCTGAATCCGGTACCAGCAAATCTCCAGCCGGTTCGTCGCGCGCCCGATTCACAGCTATCGCCGCCAAACGTATCACGATAAGCATGTTCGCCTATTTGTTTTACAGCGCCTGGTGCGAAGTGCCATTGGAAGCGTACTGCACGCTTTTAGCAGGCGATAATCGTTTCGCTTCGGCGGCACCTCGCGTCGCCCACCAGCTCGATTTCGCTTCGGTTTCCCGTCGCCCTCTTAAAACACCGCGCAATAGGAAAACTACAAAACGCCTCTCGGGCCCCCGGAGCACCACCAGCTCGACGCGCGTCGGCGTCTCGTGCCTCAACGATCCACGCGACGCTTCGCATTACGCAGATGTCTACAATAGCTGAGTCTGTCGAACTGGTTTAGTTACTTCGGATCGTACGTTTCCCCGGTTAGCACGTTTTCTTTTCTCGGGGGTTTTTATTTTTCAAAACCTATGAACGAGTTTGTACTTTATATATATATATTTATATATATATATATATATGTATGTGTGTGTGTGTGTGTGTGTGTGTGGGTGTTGATTTTTTATTGGTGGGCTTCGGAAAGTTGGTCGGGCCCCAGTCCCCCCCCTCTCCGGCCTACCGGAAAAATGATATATTTCCGCCTATGGCAATACCTGCAGTTTTGCATCATCTTTGACACAGTGAGGCGTGGTGTACGTAACTCTGCAACTCAATCGATAGTCCGTTCCATGAGTGCAACAAGAGCACTGGAAGTAATGCTCATGCATTATCTGACAAGCCCCACTAGGGAGTTATTTTACTCCGATGTTTCTGCACACTGTTAAAACAGTTGCACCCTTTGGGGTGTATATTTCTCCCACAACGATAATCGTCACCACGTTGCTTGCGTTTCCTTTCTTGAAAATTCGGCGCTCGCTACTTTCCTGTCGAGAATGCCATGTCACGCTGACAACGCGCATGCCGTTCGTGACTCTGAAGTATAGAGTTGTCTACGATATCCTAGAGGGAACGATATCCTAGAGGAGGCCGAGGGCCCCGGGTGCCAGTTTGGAGAGGGGGGGGGGGTATCATACATGCCTGATAACTCCCCTCTTCCCGCCGGCTTGACTGGGAGTAAATGGTAAAGAATGCTCCGGTAACAAGCACCCCGAGCTCATGTACCCGATGCACCAGATGTGGAACAGAACTGCTTGTTGGCCTAGTTGGTGCTTGCTAAAAGACATGTTTTTTGCCGCAATTCAACACTCACAAAAGGAAGACACATAAAGACAACACGGGCCGCCAGTGTTGTCTTTATGTGTCTTCCTTTTGTGAGTGTTCAGTTCGGCAAAAAACATGCATTTTACCAGATGTGGAGTGCCGCAGAATTGTCGACTGGAACTTTATGAACATCCTACATAATAATTGCACGAATGTGCGGGCTAAAATTTAATTCGCTAAATGGTTTCTGTGTCGTCAGTGTGTATACCGTGCTTCATTTATCAGTTTTGTATCGTTTGTATTATTTTTTTATCAGTTTCGCGGTGTTGAATAAAAACACTCTCTCCTAGTCCTAGCTAATCATCACTTTATCATATTTTGTTGTGTGACTTCATGTCGCTAATACAGTGTGTTGTTTCAGCTGCACAGAATTTTATAGAAAGGTGAATTTTGTGAGGTTATTTTGCGATATTCTATCAGGTTATGTGTGCTTGTGACCACTAGGAACTCGGTATCGTGAAAAATACGGCAGATAATCAATAACAATATCTTAAAGAACTGCTTAGTTAGCAATTATAGAGGAAACATAGTAATTCGGGGAATTGAGGGCCCAAACTCATATTGTTAGCCCAACAAAAGCTTTTCTCTAAAGAAAATTGTCTTGTGTGGTAGAGCCTGCAGTACTTTGGCACCGCGGGCGGTGGAGTATGGCACTACCCAAAGAAATATGAAATAGTGCACTAGTGACGTCGATATCTTCATACTCTCTATTGCAACTGCACACCAAGAGTAGCGCAAGCTTCCGCTGGCGCAGGCTTCATTGCGGTCTTCTCTCTCTCTTTTTTTTTTTTGTGTATGGTGACGCCAGTAATCGACGCGAAGCGTGCTCTATTCCGTTCCCAATCTCGTGGTGCTACCGAAGCTCGGATAATCACGTTTGCCAATAGCAGCAAGTAAAAAAAAGGCTTCATGGATCAGAATGAAGAGAACTCGAAACTGTCATAGCATTGCCGCCGGCCCAGCAGGAAAGCAGGTGGCGTTTTCTAAAAGGGTAGGGCGATCAAAGTCACTGACACGCTATTTAATTTTCGTTTGCGTTCAGGGCCACCCACAGCCAAAATACTGCACGCCGTATCTACAACAATTTTTGTGAAGTTGTTGTTGGGCAACACATGACTGTCGGGCTTCAATTTCGCAAATGCAATATTGCCTCTAAAATTGCTAATTAAAACTTTATTAATGTATTTTTGTGACTTGTAAATCATATTTTCCACGATGCGGCATCTGTATTGGCTCCCACGCCTTGCAGATGTGAAAATGCGCTTATCAGAAGTTATCAGTGCAGCACCCTGTGTTATTTGGTGCAGAAAATAAAACAGCGTGTATACGTGCTACATTCGCGATATCTGGGAACGAAAGCGAAAGAGGGGCCCCGCGGGAGATACGCGGTATCCAAGGCGGCTGTGCTGGTGCTGAAACATAACCCCCGTTCTCCGGAAATTTTCGATATCCTCGCCTTCCCGACAACACCTGGGGGGTTGACAGAAAACCTATGGACCCCGGGTGCCAGACGACCTAGCTACGCCACTGGCTTTGCCGGTTGCCATTTCATGCACACATCTACGCTTGATTACGGGAGAGCCAGTATATTTTAGTTTTTTTGCTGGTGGCGTGGTCTCGAAACTTTTGATCGTGACTGTGCTTATAGACTAGGAGTCCGAGCACAAGCTTTTTATAACGCGGCATCTTTGTCTCGATATATTCTCAGCATGTCAAAAAAGCAAGAGTTAAATGAAATAACTCCTGTTTCATTGCGATACGAATTTTATTGACGTTGCAGGCGAATTTCAGCCGTCGTCGGCAGTTTGGGCGTCGCCGTGAAGGACCGCATAAAGTCCGACTGCGATAAGATCGCGGCCGCGCGCCGTATGCTGTAGGTGAGAGGGAAAGCGTGCGAGGATGATCCGAGAAGGATGTGTGGCTTGGTGCAGTGCCGTCTTCTCGCGCCTGCAAGGCAAAGCGGGGAGATGTGGGCACGCTAGAAAGGGGGAGGGGGTGGTGCAGCGCGCGTTTACGCGTCTGGGGCACTCTCACGTAAAAATATTCCAATATATTTTTATTCCAATCTCCTCACGTCAAATTTGCGTAACCGCCGATCCAAGCATAGGGCGGTGACCCGCAGGGTCGTCTGAACAGACCAATCGAACGCTCTCATCTATAGGAGGTCAATTTTGTTCGCTTTAAAAACGAATAACCTTGCCTACGCTGAGCGGCTTGTCTTATCTAATTGGCTGACAAGAGGCGAGGAGCGCGCTTAAGTGGAGAGGGATTCGATGGGGCCGAGCCAGTGCATTGAAAATCGATAACCGGATGAAGAGTGTGGTGCCGACGTCTGCGATTGGTCCGCTTTCCCTTACTTAGCTTGAGGTAGCTGGTCGAAAATCGCGGCAGCATGCGACAGAAGGTTAATAATGCTGCTAAAACGGATCCTCAGCAAAGAAGGGTTCGCAAAGCGAGGTCGTAAACGTGCCGATAGTTCTCGAAAATGCTACACGGCCACACAAAAGGTTGTATTGTACGCAAATAAACCCATGCTCTCCGGCAGGTGCGAGTAGCCAGTGCCTGAGCGATCGGCGGCAGCCATCTTTCATTCCTTTCGGAAGGGGGCAGTCTGCGGCTATTCAGAAAAAAAATGTTCAGTTTTGTTCGGCATATTATTGCATCTTTACGCGTACACGTCACTTAGACGCGGTGAGTTCTTGCGGTTTTGTGACATTGCATGACAGGCAGGTCAAGTGGGTGCAACCCTAAAACTTTTCACCAATAGTCGAGGTCTAATGGCGAAAAGGTGTCGAATCAGAAATAACTATTTTTCTTTTGTTCGGTCCAATCATGCATAATAAGTGTGCACACATCATATCAGATGGGGAGCTATCGCGGTTTTCGTGACGTCGCGTGACAGACAGGCGAAGTGGGGGTGGTCCAAAAAAGTTTTTGACCAATCGCGGAGGGCTGATTGTAGCCTTGGAATAGAACAGTTTGGAATAGCTTTACGTTATAGCTACCCTGCTCCGGCCGCGGCTGCACATGGCGCGGCTGAGGGCGGCCGCTCGCGTCTTGGAGGTAACCTGCGGTGGGCTCGAAGGCTAGTGGACCCAAAATAGCTGATGGCTTCGTGTGCGTTCTGTTCTCACGTGCCTAGTTTCGCGTTGAAGGGAGAGGCAGCACGAAGAGCAATTGGCTCTCCGCTGAAGCCGCTCTTCGTCACACCAGCATTCTGACAGTGAATGTCTGCACTCATCGAGTAAGATGTGTTTGTGTTTGCCTGTGCCTGCATGGTAAGTTAGTAAGCGAATGTTTACAGCAGTTTATACGGCTGATAAAAGTGCTGTCTAATAATTTACCATTGCAATCAGTGATTCGCCTTTCGGGCGAAAGGGCGGTTTCTTACGTTGTTGTCGCTCTTAACATGTTGTACCTACAAGCCCAACGGAAAGATACCCCCCCCCCCACTTCCTAAGGTATTGGTCGCAAACATTGCAAAACACAGTAAAGTGTGGCTTACCCTCGACTCAAATTCTTGCGGCTTCATGTAACATTTCATTCTCCCATGACGTAGAACTTCGGCACCCAATAGTAGCAGGGCATCGATGTTACGTAGCGGAAGATGGCACGCATGAATTGCCAAGCGTGCTCAACTTGTCCATGGCGTAGTTTCAACGGCCAAAACTAACTTGAGAGCTTCCGCAAGGTACGAATAAGCGCAGCATGTGCTCGGCGTGTTGATGGTGTTGGGGGCTCGGTGCTGGCGCCCGTTATTGCGAATGGGTCGCAAGCCCCAAGGGTAGCGTTGGCCTGGCGGCCTGGGGCACTGGAAGCATCCGAAGGTCCCGGCAAAGCATGAGAAGACTGGTAACAGAACAACTTGTTTATTCTAACATAGCAAAAGAGCGGCCGGTCAGGTCGACCGAAGTGGAGAGACGGGAGAGCACGTAACTCAACAGAACAAATCGGAGCCTCTCTCCTGGCGTCCGGGGGCAGCTGCTCTTATACTCTCGGCGTCGCGGGCCAGAAGGAAGGTCACGGGATGAGCCCACGCGACGGCGGAGCATGAGCCCACGACGGCGCGCACGGTCGAGCCGAGAGACATGTTGAGCCGAGTGTAGTGACGCATCGCCAACCCGCCGACGGACAGACCTCCTGGCACCTCACTTGGGGAGCTCCGCTCCCCGGCTGCCGCGCATTGACAAGCGTGGGCACACACACACACACGCACACACGAAGACACGTGGCACTGAAACACGCCTGGACACGCTTGGCGGGGAGGCGTTGCGGCGTCGTCGAACGGGCCAAAATGTCCGCCGCTTTGAACGAAGCCCCGGCGTCCGTTGCATCCGCGCCGGCATTACCGCGCGTTGTAGGCGAAACGTAACAGACCGCCCCGCCGGGGGAAGGAGATCCCGATGGTCAGGGGACTGCATCCGCTGTCCGGAGGGATGTCACTCGATGACGCTCATAACCGAAGTCGGGCGTCCTTTGGCGTTTCTTGAGCGCAGCGCACAGAGAAGGCCTCGTTCTCACGTTCAGGTTCACACAGGACACTGCAAAGTGACTTCGGGAGAGTTGACATTTTTGTTCTCGTTTCCGGCAAGCGTTAGAACTACGCCGAAAGTCAACCGCTCAGTCAGTAAGCACGGCACAACCCTCACTAAGCCCTGCCAGGCTCTTTCCCCTTTTATACTGCTGCCTAGTTCCTTACAGTAGTTTAGCAGCACTCAGAACGCGTCCACAAATCGGAAAATTGCACTAGAAAGCACATCATCACTTTGAAACACTACACGAAAGCAATAAGTTAAAAAAAATCCTGCCTCAGGAAGAAAAACATCCGTAACAAGCAATTTTGAGGCTGATTCCCACGTTAGGGGCTTCGACTTAAGCCATCGGCGTTACCGTTGAGACTCCCCTTTTTGTAACGCACCTCAAAGGAATATTGTTGCAAAGCGAGGCTCCAGCGCAGGAGGCGGCCATTTTTGGGAGAGATGGTCTGCAGCCATTGGAGAGGGCAGTGATCCGTTTCAATGATAAACCTCGAGCCGGCTAGGTAACATGACAATTTCTGAACGGCCCACACGATACACGCACACTCTTTCTCGGTGGCGCTATACGCCTGCTCACGACTCGTCAGCTTACGACTAGCATACAGGACGGGGTGTTCTACTTCTCCATTTTCCCGTTGGCACAGTACAACGCCCATGCCTCGCTCACTAGCATCACACTGAACAACGAACCCTTTTGTGTAGTCGGGCGATCGTAGCACAGGCTGGCTTGTTAGGGCGCTCTTTAGGGCGCTAAAAGCTCTTTCCTTTGTCTCGTCCCAGACGACTGTTTGCGGCTCTGTCTTTCTTAGAGCATCCGTTAGGGGAGCCGCGATATCAGAGTACCTGGGGATGTACCTCTGATAGTAGCCGGCGACACCTAAGAACGACCGAATATCGGTCTTCGTGCGCGGTTGCGGGAAGTCTCGCACAGCGGCCACCTTTATTTCAGAGGGGCGGCGACGACCCCGACCAATCACGTGTCCGAGGTAGACAACCTCGGCCTGTGCTAACTGGCACTTGGGAGCCTTGACTGTCAAGCCCGCATCGCGCAGGCGGGTTAGCACTGCCCGCAAGTGCGCCATATGCTCAGGCCAGGATGCGGAGAATATCGCTACGTCGTCTAGATACGGTAAAGCGAATTCTTGCTGTCCCCGCAACACTTTATCCATGAGGCTTGAAAAGCAGTATGACGCGTTCTTCAAACCAAAACTCAAAACTTTAGGACGGAATGTCCCCATTGGTGAAATGAACGCCGCATACCTACTAGCCTCTTCTGTAAGTGGAACCTGCCAATAACCCCTGACAAGATCTAGGGTGGAAATAAACTGAGCGCTACTCACTCTCTCAAGGCGCTCCTCGATGTTAGGGATCGGATAAATTTGATCCTTAGTGATGGAATTAAGCCTGCGGTAGTCGACGCAAGGACGAGGTTCCTTGCCCGGTACCTCAACTAAAATCAAAGGGGAGGTATAATCACTCTCACCCGCCTCAATAACACCGAGCTGTAGCATTTTCTTTACCTCAGCCTCCATAATATCGCTCTGGCGGGGTGACACCCGGTACGCCTTGGATCGTACTGGCTCTGGGGAGGTAAGTTCTATGTCATGAGTAAGGACAGAAGTCCTACCAGGCCTCTCAGAGAACAGACCTTGAAACTCTTGTAAGAGCTGGTGTAGTTCGGTTTTCTGCTCAGGCGACAGCGATGCTTTACTTATTAAGTCACTAATGACTTGATCGGTGTCTTTCCTGTTCGTCACTGAGCCTAGTCCCGGAAGCTCGACCGGAAGCTCTTCGGGCACGTTTACCATCATGCACACCACTGCTTCCCGTTGCTTATAGGGTTTGAGCAGATTACAGTGGTAAACTTGCTGTGCTTTCCGCTTTCCTGGCAGACTCACCACGTAGTTAACGTCCGACAGTTTTTGAACAATCCGTGCTGGGCCCTCCCACTGCACGTCGAGTTTGTTCTTTAGCGATGTGCGCAATATCATGACCTCATTGCCCACCTCAAAACGACGGGACCTGGCTGTCCGATCATAATAAACCTTGGCCCTCTGCTGGGCCTCTGCCATTGCTTCACCTGACAACTCCTGTGCCTTTCTTAAGCGTTCGAGGAGCTTAAGCACGTACTCTACCACGACTGGGTCGTCGCCCCTGCCTTCCCATGATTCTCGAAGCATGCGAAGCGGAGATCGCAGCGAGCGACCGTACACCAGCTCAGCTGGCGAAAACCCCGTAGCCGCATGCGGCGCGGTCCTTAATGCAAACATCACTCCAGGCAGACACAGCTCCCAGTCAGTTTGATGTTCAAAACACAATGCTCTCAACACGCGCTTCATGACGGAGTGGAGCTTCTCAACGGAATTCGACTAGGGGTGGTGCACTGAGCTGTGTAACAGCCTTACCCCGCACCTTTCGAGAAAGGCTGTCGTCAAAGCGCTAGTAAACACTGTACCCTGATCTGACTGGATTTCTGCAGGAAAACCAACTCGCGCAAATATGGACAGTAGTGCATTGACTATCTCAACTGAGCTGAGTTCTTTAAGCGGCACTGCTTCAGGGAACTTTGTCGCTGGGCAGATCACAGTCAAAATGTGTCGGTACCCCGTGGCTGTTACCGGCAGAGGTCCCACTGTATCAATAACGAGCCGTCTAAAAGGCTCCGTAATGATAGGTACCAACTTCAACGGCGCCCTCGATTTGTCCCCTGGCTTGCCCACCCGCTGACAGGTGTCGCATGTCTTCACAAAGTGGTCTGCGTCCCGAAAACACCCTGGCCAATAGTACTCTTGCAAGAGACGGTCCTTAGTTTTCTTAACTCCTAGGTGTCCGGACCACGAACCCCCATGCGACAAGCGCAACAGATCCTGACGATAGCATTGAGGCACGATCAGCTGATCGAACTCCACTCCCCTGCGGTCTAGATACTTCCGGTACAGGACCCCACCTCTTTCCACAAAGCGAGCATTTTTCTTGGCGATACCTTCCTTGATAATGCAGCGTATGTTTTCTAGGCTGCCATCCTTCTTTTGCTCGGCTATCAAAGCCGACCGGCTGACTTTTAGCAACCTGTTAAGTCCGTCTGACGTAGGCGCGATGAGCAAATCTGGAGACAGCTCTTCTAACCTTCCCGTGTCGGGATTTTCCTCTCCAGTATCTGGTGCCTTTAACGCTACAGGCTCAATTTTATTCAGTTCGGGCGTGCTCTGAATACCAGCTTGCTGCGCCTCTGACCCTTTCTCATCGTTCAACAACGTCGGCCCCGCAACTACCGCCTTTGCAGCGAGCTCCCGAACCTTCGATCTGGTTAAGGCCTGAACGCTAGCCTCACCAAACAAAAGCCCCTTCTCGCGCAGGAGGTGATCGGACCTGTTCGAAAATAGGTACGGGTACTGGGGGGGCAGCATAGATGACACTGCGGCCTCCGTCTCAAGTGCTCCGAAAGGTCCTTCAATAAGCACTTTTGCTACCGGCAGACACACGCTATGAGCTTCCACTGCTTGCTTGATCCATGCGCACTCGCCCGTGAACATATCGGGTTCTACGTAAGAGGGGTGAACTACATCCATTGTAGCTGCGGAATCGCGAAGCACTCGGCACTCTTTCCCGTTCACGAGGAGGTCTCGCATGTAAGGCTCGAGAAGCTTCATGTTCTCGTCAGTGCTGCATAAAGACAAAAACACGACTTTTGTTTTTGTTTCTGGACACTGCGCCGAAAAGTGACCCGGCTTCTGGCACGTATAACAAACGCGCGCTTGCCTCGTCTCGAACCGCTTTCTGCGTTCGGCTTCGGTTGCCGCCGTCTCCGTACGTTCGGTCGGACTGCTTTCACTCGCATCCGAACTACGTGTGTCCCCCTTTGCTCTCATGGGTGTGAACTTCGGCCTCTCAAACTTGGAGCCAAATTCACCCTTTTGACCGTCCTTAGCTCCGCGAGCCCGACGCGTCACAAACTCCTCGGCTAGCTCAGCGGCTCTAGCCACCGTACTAACGTCTGGCCTATCCAAGACCCAGTACCGCACGTTCTCAGGTAACCGACTATAAAACTGTTCTAGCCCGAAACACTGCAGAACTTTCTCGTGGTCACCAAACGCTTTCTCTTCTTTGAGCCACTCCTGCATGTTTGACATAAGCCTGTACGCAAACTCTGTATATGACTCACTTCTGCCTTTCTCGTTTTCCCGAAACTTCCGACGGAACGCCTCCGCTGACAGCCTGTACTTTTTTAGCAGACTCGATTTCACTTTGTCGAAATCCTCTGCCTCCTCTCTCTCCAAGCGAGCGACTACGTCGGCCGCCTCGCCGGGTAGCAAAGTGAGCAAGCGCTGTGGCCACGTTTCCCGAGAGAACCCCTGCTTCTCGCACGTTCGCTCAAAGTTAACCAGGAACAAACCAATGTCCTCTCCAAGCTTAAACGGCCGCATCAGGTCAGTCATTTTGAACAATACTCGTTCTCCTGCACCGTGTGCCTGACTTCCATTACGAGCGCGTTCCATCTCTAACTCGAGACGCTTCATTTCCAACGCGTGTTGACGGTCGCGCTCTTCTTTTTCTTTCTCTTTTTGTTCTTTAAGTTCGCGCTCCTGTTTCTCTTTTTGCTCTTTAAGTTCGCGCTCCTGTCTTTTTGCCGTCTCCCTCTCCTCAATGGTCTCAAGGCATTCCGACAGCTCGTCATCCTCAGCTTCTAACTCAAGAATAGCCCTTAGCAGTTCTGGTTTTCTGAGTTTGTCTGAGACATCCAGACCCAACTCTCTTGCAAGCTCCAGCAATTTCGGTTTGCGCAACGACTTCAAATCCATGGCTGCTCTGAATGCTGCTTTCTCTACTGCCTACTATTGTCTTGCCGCAAACTAACCCGGCAGCAACGACAACCACAATTACCAGCTCTGTTTCTGACACTAACAAAAGCCTGGCAAAACTCAGAAGAAGAAAGTCCCGCACTCACCAAACCTCGCAGCCAAGAATTCAGCGCAGTCGTTCCGCTGCAGGCAACCAGTCATCACACAGGGCTCGTTGCACTGCTCCCGGATGGTCGTTGTGCTGCTCAGCATACATTCAACCGCATCTCTTCGCTGCTGGCCTCCGTTGTCGCGATCTCACCGCTGGCAACCAGTTGTTGGGGGCTCGGTGCTGGCGCCCGTTATTGCGAATGGGTCGCAAGCCCCAAGGGTAGCGTTGGCCTGGCGGCCTGGGGCACTGGAAGCATCCGAAGGTCCCGGCAAAGCATGAGAAGACTGGTAACAGAACAACTTGTTTATTCTAACATAGCAAAAGAGCGGCCGGTCAGGTCGACCGAAGTGGAGAGACGGGAGAGCACGTAACTCAACAGAACAAATCGGAGCCTCTCTCCTGGCGTCCGGGGGCAGCTGCTCTTATACTCTCGGCGTCGCGGGCCAGAAGGAAGGTCACGGGATGAGCCCACGCGACGGCGGAGCATGAGCCCACGACGGCGCGCACGGTCGAGCCGAGAGACATGTTGAGCCGAGTGTAGTGACGCATCGCCAACCCGCCGACGGACAGACCTCCTGGCACCTCACTTGGGGAGCTCCGCTCCCCGGCTGCCGCGCATTGACAAGCGTGGGCACACACACACACACGCACACACGAAGACACGTGGCACTGAAACACGCCTGGACACGCTTGGCGGGGAGGCGTTGCGGCGGCGTCGAACGGGCCAAAATGTCCGCCGCTTTGAACGAAGCCCCGGCGTCCGTTGCATCCGCGCCGGCATTACCGCGCGTTGTAGGCGAAACGTAACAATGGCATCCTTTCCATCTTCACAACACCTTCCGCGTGTCTGTTGTGATAATGAGGCGATAATTAGGATGAATGTAAAAAACAGTATTGGACTTTTTGGTAGTGCTCTTAATATCGTATAAACGTAAATCGTACATTTTTAACCAACGATCCCAGCGGCCGCAGATCGACGTGAGTTCCTTTGCACAATGTTCACGATGTCGCCGCATCGTGATATTGCTATTAGTGTGGTCCAACTTCTCATACACATTGCAGGCCTCCTTTAAAAAGAAAACGAAATTATGGGGTTTTACATGCCAAAACCACTTTCTGATTATGAGGCACGCCGTAGTGGAGGACTCCGGAAATTTCGACCACCTGGGGTTCTTTAACGTGTACCTAAATCTAAGTACACGGGTTATTCGCATTGCGCCCCCATCAAAATGCGGCCGCCGTGGCCGGGATTCGATCCCGCGACCTTGTGCTCAGCAGCCCAACACCATAGCCACTGAGCAACCACGGCGCGTTGCAGGCCTCCTTGAAGGCATCCTTCGCGGCCCTGCACAGCACCTACTACCGATGGCTAACGTTGGCGACCACCGAGGAACACCCCTGCTACATACTGATCGGCTTCTGCTGGCTCCTCCAGGCACTGCGCCACGCCGCGTTCCAGTAGACTGGCACCTCTACGAATATGGCGCCGCTGGACGAGCAGCTTGAGATGAAGCGCACGATGCGTGCCGAAGAGGTTGTGACCTCTCGTCCAAAAAAAGAAAGAAAGGGTACGTGGGGCACACCGTTGCATGAGAACACCAGAGTTTTCATCTCGGATATGTGACCCAACGCCCTAAAGACCACATTCCAGGATCCCCAAAACTTGCTGCGGTGACGCAAAGTGACACTCCAGGCGCATTTCTGCCGTCGGCATCGGCGTCGCCGTGAGGTTCCGTATGAAGTCCAAGGGTGATAACATCGTCGCCGCGCGCCGTATGCGATATGTGCGAGTGCAAGCTTGGGAGAGTGAGCCGGCGAACACGGCTGCATCGCGCGTGCGCGAGCGAGGAAGTCGCTAAGGTCCCTGAATAAAACTGAAAGGTAGCGACACTCCTCCTCGCCCGGCCTCTCCTTCTCCTGGCCTTCTCGCAACTCGCTCTTTCTCTCGTAGCTCACTCTCGCAGTTGGGCCGTTCGCTCGGAAGCCACCCAAGAATTACACGAGGTGTGACATGAAAAATTGTGCTTGGGTGTCTGCGCATGAGTTTTTACCGCAGTTAAGGCTTGATTATTGTGTGCTGTGCTAATAGCTATGATGGGACGCTATGAAACTGGAGGAAGCATATTTTTCTTGTTATTTTTCAGCGCGTAACTGCACTCTTGTTTTGTGGCTTCGGGTTGGCTGCCTGCTTTCAGTTAGAAGGCTCTTGAGGCTAGTTTGGTGGACAAATTCCTTTTAGTGTCGAGTACTAGCACAAAAATCAGAATTATTTGTCTCGCCAATAATGTATACGTAATGTACACGATGTTTACGTACATGCCAGAGCATTGTTGGAGTGTTATGTCGTCCACTGCCATGCATTGTACTCGCAGGCAATAACACTGTCGCGGCTTGGACAGACCAACCCGCTTCCCGAGTAATTACTATTGCATTGATCAGGTTCTTTATTTGGCTTTCTAAAGACACTTGCCCGGCGTGAAAGGGCTGCGATGAATGATTTGCCGGTACATGCCAAAGGCGGTGCGCTCACGTGTGTGCAGCACTGTGTAGCTGCCGATTCAACAACTCGGATGCCTTTGAGCTGCTCGAATGGCATACGTGTGTACGTGCGTGTACCCAATCGACTGCCGTGTTTGCAGCTTCATAATTTAATAATCTTACGTTGAATTCCAATGGCGGAGTCGGAGCAAGTTTTTCTGCTCGTTTCGGAGCAAGTCTGTTCCAATGACAGAGTGAGGGCTGGAGTAAGGTGTTGCAATGAGAGAGTCGGAGGGGATTCAGAGCGGGAGTCACTCCGTGGAGCAGAAAAAGATGCTCCGCCAAAATCGGCGGAGTGAACCGGAACTCTGCGTGACGTATTTCCTTTAACACGTTTGTCTGCTGGGAGGCGCCACCGGTCACGACTCGCGAGGAAGCAAAAGCTGCTGCACATTTGGCGAGATATCCATACCGCTCTTTAAAAAAACAAGAACAGGTGAACGGCGCGGAAGAGACAAGTGACCGGTGCGGCGGTGCTGGGAGCAAACAGCGGAAGGTAATGACAGCACGCAAGGTATGCTGGGTAACTCGGTGATAGAACTTCCGCTTCCGCCTTCCTCCGGCGGCGCAGGTTGTGTTCCACGCGCGGATCTGGAGGCGTTGCTCTGCGCCAGAGTCGAGTGCTCGCTCGCGGAGTCCGTCGGCTGCTCCGACTCCGCCAATGGAATTCGACATTCGTACCATGATTGGCAAACGCAAGGCGCGTGACATATTCGCCTGAATAATGCGAGCGTCATGTAGAAACGTGCGCGATCAACGCGGAGCACCTCAGCTATTCTCGTCGTTTCGTCATGATGCTGGCATCTCTTTATGCAGTGAAACTGGTCCTGCGTTTTTATGACAAACTGGTGTCGTTGGCTCTCAAGCGCCGCAAACATCGCCATGGAACCTGTACTGAAATTCTGAACAAAGCGTATGCAAGGACGAAAGTTACTCAGAGAAATGGTTTTCATCAATGAGCACTTCCCCCTTTACGCAGCTCCAAATCAATATAAGCCAACAAACTCGTGCACTACTGTATCCTGCCGAGACGGCGAAGCGGAGCGAGCCTACTCACAATAGTCAAAATCATTTCTCCACTGGTAGCGAACAGCTTGTCGTCGCACAATATATTTGCAGCGCCTAACAAAAGCATGGACTGACAAAGCTATGCACTCGCAGTACTACAACGAAAACATGTGTTACGTTTCGAGCACGATATATGACAGAACACAGCCTACGTACTCCAGGGCTTCGTACACCTGATAGCGCGATCAGGAAAATAAATCTTAACGAGCACCGGGAATAGCACCCGTGCATAATCTTACCCATGCCTGAGCTCCGTAACCCGTCAACAAGGCAAGAAAGCTCCGTTAATATACCGTTGCACCTCCAATACTCTTAAGATCAATCCCTAACATAAAACAAACCAAAAACTGAGTTCTTCAATGACGCGGTTAGCCACGAAACTTAGACAAAACATCAAAAATCCCGCGCGAAAGCCTTGCCGCGGAAAGTCGACGGCCAACTGTCACGGCGGTGAGTGCGCCGAGACGCGGAAAAAAAGAAAAAAAAATAGAGAAAGGGGCGCGGAAAATTTCACATGACGGCGCTCAACCAATTGGGAGACGCAGACCTTCTCTCCTGCCTCCTGTCATGATCCTAGCAGCAGCGGAGGTGGCAAGATAAAAGCAAGTCGCTACCTTTAAGTTTTATTCAGGGGCCTTATCCGCGATCGCCTCCTCTCGCCATCTAGTAGCGACACGCGAAAATACGCAGCACGTGAAAATTCCGTCGAGCGTGCTCCGAATCAGCGTACCGAACGAGATTGCTTCTCGGTTGGATTTATTTCTAGTATTGGCTGTCAAGTTGGGGTTGCGACCCTTACAAGGGTGCGGCCTTTACACAGATTTGTACAGTGAGAATTTTCCTTCGTGTAATTGTCTTATAATTCGCTATCACTAATACTGTTTCGCCTTTCCGTCTAAAACTGCAGCCTCTCTCTTTTCCTTTTTTTTTTTTTTTACTGTGAGTCCGAGTAAAAGCGCTCCTGCGCTCGACTGCTATAGATTTTCATTTCGAGCGAATCTGGCTTGGCCTCATTTCGGTTACTGAGTGAATTACAAGTATATTTATGACCTCTGCATACAAGTGGCGACGTTTCCAACCCTAATAAATGTGGTAATTTAGTACAAGAGTTTTCTTTTTCCTGAGTCATTGGCACTGCCTACTGGACAGAGAAGCGATGCTAGGACAAACATCATTCACGTGCAATTTAGACGCCGTTGATAAAAGACTGCAGTAAGGGGCCACTGAAGTCTGCAGGGTTTTTTTTTTTTTGTTTGTTTGTTTCAGGGTCACAAAAGGACCTAAAGCAAAGTGAAACGAGGTGAACATACCGCAACATATTCATCCTCTAGGCATATGCTATCCATACTATTAGAAATAATTGTTAGTTGGCTGCTACGTTCTCTTTAAAAAAAGATAACAAACTTTCTCCTATGTGTACATTTAAATTTGTGGTGTTCACAGTGAAAATGAAAAAAGAAAGAAAGAGTTTGAAGCCAGAAAATACGGATGGGGTAGCCGTCGCTTGTACTTCTAATGCGTTTGTCTTCTTATTGTCAGGATTTGCAGAAATAAAGGGAAAGTATGAATTAAAAGCTGTGCACGTCGCACCGCAACGACAATGATGTGGGTAAATAACTCTCGTAATCACACTTTTGGGGTGGGGGGATTTAGGCTTCGGCATCACCGGTGGGGGGGAGGGGGCGTCAGAATTATTCTTACTGGGCGGTAATTATACCGACTTAGAGTTGAGTAATGTAATGTAATGAGTAAGGTGCCTTGTGGTGGTCTCGTACGGACGATGCCCTCTCGGTGAGCGCAAATTTCCCCTCATCTTTTAAGAGGTTCAATACTTACAAGCATTTGTCTCGCAAACCATATTTATTTCAAGGAAATTTTCCACGTCTCAATAATTTCTCTCGTCGTATTCGAGTTCTGATTGCCGTGTTATAGTTTGTCAACGAAGCTTTCCCTCAAGTCTAAATATTTGAAGGCAGTTTGTCGTGTGCGTATCATGGCCACGCACGCTTATATCGCCTTCCGTTTCTCTACCACGGGTACGCTTTAAAACCACGGCGCTGTAATTTTGCTTCATAGACTTTCCTTTCCTTTCTTCTTCTCCGCCCTTAAACTGGCTCTCTTAACTGCTACACGCAGAGACAAAGCAACAGCGCGCGCATACAATCCCATAGATGAGATGAATATATATATATATATATATATATATATATATATATATATATATATATATATATATATATATATATATATATATATATATATACATATATATATATATAGAGAGAGAGAGAGAGAACTATCAGTCATAGCTCTCGTACTATAGCCCTCTGGGCCGTTTCCTTTTTTTCTTTTTTTTCTTTTTTTCTTTTTTTTCTTTTTTCTTTCGAAAGTAGTCCTATTAGGGTTATTATAATTACACGAAGGTATTTCGCCCTCGTCAGCAGCAGTCCTTGAGATTGTTATTCTGGCGGCTAGCTTCCCACGCTATGCGTGCCGCCATCGCACCTGGTTAAGCATCTCCTAGACGCTAGAGTTTACACTATGTTCGCGCAACCTTGAGCGATCGGAAAGCGTGTTTCCCCCTCTTGGCCGTCGGGGACGGGAGGCTTCGTTCCGGCCGCGAAGCTCCCCACGTCTCAGTAAGGTGCCTTGTGGTGGTCTCGTACGGACGATGCCCTCTCGGTGAGCGCAAATTTCCCCTCATCTTTTAAGAGGTTCAATACTTACAAGCATTTGTCTCGCAAACCATATTTATTTCAAGGAAATTTTCCACGTCTCAATAATTTCTCTCGTCGTATTCGAGTTCTGATTGCCGTGTTATAGTTTGTCAACGAAGCTCTCCCTCAAGTCTAAATATTTTAAGGCAGTTTGTCTCAGTAAGGTGCCTTGTGGTGGTCTCGTACGGACGATGCCCTCTCGGTGAGCGCAAATTTCCTCTCATCTTTTAAGAGGTTCAATACTTACAAGCATTTGTCTCGCAAACCATATTTATTTCAAGGAAATTTTCCACGTCTCAATAATTTTTCTCGTCGTATTCGAGTTCTGATTGCCGTGTTATAGTTTGTTAACGAAGCTTTCCCTCAAGTCTAAATATTTTAAGGCAGTTTTCCTTGTCTCTAAAGCCGCTCGAGTTCGCTCTCCTCCTCGGGCAGCCATTTTTCCAAGAAAGTATGCCTTCCAACCAAAAACCGACTATCGCGGACAACATGAGTTCCTTTCCACGTAAGTGTGAGGCTCGGAGCGGGAGCTGTGGCGCTTGAAAGTAGCCTGGGGCCTGACGAACCAACCGACTGAGCCATCTTTTCGGGCAACATCGAAGGGTCACGAGTTCAAATCGCCTGTTATGTTCCTTTTTTTTCGCCCCTTTTTCTTTCTTTTTTTTCTTTCTTTTAATGTATTTTCCTTTATTTTATCACTGTACGGGAACCCTCCTAAATTACAAAAAGAAAGAAAGATATATATCTTCAAATATGTATGACCTCACTTGTGCAGGTCATAAATACCAGGTTCTCTAGCCGAGTGCCATCCGTGCGGTATATCCGAGCTCAGATTGGTACACCTTGACTGATCAAATAGGGCACCACTGTATATTAAATGAGGCGTACAACTCCTGCAGGACCCGCCGTGGTTACTCAGTAGCTATGGTGTTAGACTGCTGAGCACGAGGTCGCGGGATCGGATCCCGGCCACGGCGGCCGCATTTCGATGGGGGCGAAATGCGAAAACACCCGTGTACTTAGATTTAGGTGCACGTTAAAGAACCCCAGGTGGACGAAATTTCCGGAGTCCTCCACTACGGCGCGCCTCATAATCAGAAAGTGGTTTTGTCACGTAAAAGCCCACAATTTATTTTAAATTTAACTCCTGCGCGGACGGTACAGTATCCGCCTCCCGTGCAAGAGGACCGTGATTCAAATCCCGGACCGCAGAATTCTCCACCGGAAAATACCAGAAAAAAAAAACCGTGTGTTGAGAAAATTGCACAAACAGGCCTGGAGTGCGGCCTGATCCCGGGGACAAGAACCGGTAACGCACTCTCTCACCAGAGCAGGATTGGCCACCCTGGTGCAGTACTTGGCCACAACCTCCTATATGAACACAACAATCAAACCCCGGCCCTCAGTCCCCAGCAGCTGCGAAGCAACTGACCACGGCGGCGGTCAGACCTGCGACGCTGCAGAGGGTGCTAAGAATGCCTGGCTCCGGACAGGCCGCCATTGGAATATGAACCTGGCAACGTTTAACGCTAGAACGTTATCTAGTGAGGCGAGTCTAGCAGTGCTATTGGAGGAATTAGAGGCCAGTAAATGGGATATAATAGGGCTCAGTGAAGTTAGGAGGCCAAAAGAAGCATATACAGTACTAAAAAGCGGGCACGTCTTGTGCTACCGGGGCTTAGCAGAGAGACGAGAACTAGGAGTCGGATTCCTGATTAATAAGAATATAGCTGGTAACATACAGGAATTCTATAGCATTAACGAGAGGGTGGCATGTCTTGTTGTGAAACTTAATAAGAGGTACAAAATGAAGGTTATACAGGTCTACGCCCCTACATATAGTCATGATGACCAGGAAGTCGAAAGCTTCTATGAAGACGTGGAATCGGCGATGGGTAAGGTCAAAACAAAATACAGTATACTGATGGGCGATTTCAATGCCAGGGTAGGCAAGAAGCAGGCCGGAGACAAGTCAGTGGGGGAATATGGCATAGGCTCTAGGAATAGCAGAGGAGAGTTATTAGTAGAGTTTGCAGAACAGAATAATATGCGGATAATGAATACCTTTTTCCGCAAGCGGGTTAGCCGAAAGTGGACATGGAGGAGCTCGAATGGTGAGACTAGAAATGAAATCGACTTTATACTCTGCGCGAACCCTGGCATCATACAAGATGTAGACGTGCTCGGCAAGGTGCGCTGCAGTGACCATAGGATGGTAAGAACTCGAATTAACCTTGACTTGAGGAGAGAACGGAAGAAACTGGTACATAAGAAACCAATCAATGAGTTAGCGGTAAGAGGGAAACTAGAGGAATTCCGGATCAAGCTACAGAACAGGTATTCCGCTTTAACCCAGGAAGAGGACCATAGTGTTGAAGCAATGAACGACAATCTGATGGGCATCATTAAGGAGTGCGCAATAGAAGTCGGTGGTAACGCCGTTAAACAGGAAACCAGTAAGCTATCGCAGGAGACGAAAGATCTGATCAAGAAACGCCAATGTATGAAAGCCTCTAACCCTACAGCTAGAATAGAACTGGCAGAACTTTCTAAGTTAATCAACAAGCGTAAGACAGCGGACATAAGGAACTATAATATGGATATAATTGAACAGGCTCTCAGGAACGGAGGAAGCCTAAAAGCAGTACAGAAGAAACTAGGAATAGGCAAGAATCAGATGTGTGCGTTAAGAGACAAAGCCGGCAATATCGTTACTAATATGGATGAGATAGTTCAAGTGGCTGAAGAGTTTTATAGAGATTTATACAGTACCAGTAACACCCATGAAGATAAGGTGAGAGAGATAGTCTAGAGGAACTTGAAATCCCACAAGTAACACCGGAAGAGGTAAAGAACGCCTTGGGAGCTATGCAAAGGGGGAAGGCAGCTGGGGAGGATCAGGTAACAGCAGATTTGTTGAAAGATGGTGGGAACACTGTCCTAGAAACGTTGGCCGCCCTATATACACAATGCCTCATGACCTCGAACGTACCGGAATCTTGGAAGAACGCTAACATAATCCTAATCCATAAGAAAGGGGACGCCAAAGACTTGAAAAATTATAGACCGATCAGCTTACTGTCCGTTGCTTACAAAGTATTTACTAAGGTAATCGCAAATAGAATCAGGAATACCTTAGACTTCTGTCAACCAAAGGACCAGGCAGGATTCCGTAAAGGATACTCAACAATAGACCATATTCACACTATCAATCAGGTGATAGAGAAATGTGGGGAATATAACCAACCCTTATATATAGCCTTCATTGATTACGAAAAAGCATTTGATTCAGTCGAAACCTCAGCAGTCATGGAGGCACTATGGAATCAGGGTGTAGATGAGCCATATGTAAAGATACTGGAAGCTATCTATAGCGGTTCCACAGCCACCGTAATCCTCCACAAAGAAAGCAACAAAATCCCAATAAAGAAAGGCGTCAGACAGGGAGATACGATATCTCCAATGCTATTCGCAGCGTGTTTACAGGAGGTATTCGGAGACTTGGCGTGGGAAGAATTGGGGATAAAAGTTGATGGAGAATACCTTAGCAACTTGCGATTCGCTTATGATATTGCCTTGCTTAGTAACTCAGGAGACCAATTGCAGTGCATGCTCACTGACCTGGAGAGGCAAAGCAGAAGGGTGGGTCTGAGAATTAATCTACAGAAAACTAAAGTAATGTTTAACAGTCTCGGAAGAGAACAGCAGTTTACGATAGGTAGCGAGGCACTGGAAGTGGTAAGGGAATACATCTACTTAGGGCAGGTAGTGCCCACGGATCCGGATCATGAGTCTGAAATAACCAGAAGAATAAGAATGGGCTGGGGGGCGTTTGGCAGGCATTCTCAAGTCATGAACAGCAGGTTGCCACTATCCCTCAAGAGGAAAGTGTATAACAGCTGTGTCTTACCAGTACTCACCTACGGGGCAGAAACCTGGAGGCTTACGAAAAGGGTTCTGCTGAAATTGAGGACGACGCAACGAGCCATGGAAAGAAGAATGATAGGTGTAACGTTAAGGGATAAGAAAAGAGCAGATTGGGTGAGGGAACAAACGCGGGTAAATGACATCTTAGTTGAAATCAAGAAAAAGAAATGGGCATGGGCCGGACATGTAATGAGGAGGGAAGATAACCGATGGTCATTAAGGGTTACGGACTGGATTCCAAGGGAAGGAAAGCGTAGTAGGGGGCGGCAGAAAGTTAGGTGGGCGGATGACATTAAGACGTTTGCAGGGACAACATGGCCACAATTAGTACATGACCGGGTTAGTTGGAGAAGTATGGGAGAGGCCTTTGCCCTGCAGTGGGCGTAACTAGGCTGATGATGATGATGATGATGAATGTAATGTACATTGAGTTTCCTTACGCTTGTTTATTCTTGAACGGGCTTATCTGTAATTAATGTGATTAATTTAAATGACCATTAATTATTCAGATTAATCTTAATTCAATGTTAATCTAAATTACGCTAAACTAATCTTAGCTGTCCTTAATATTGGTTGATTAAGTTTAATTAATTTCATCAGACTTATTCTAATTAGTCTTGTTAACCTTAATTACTCATAACGCCTTTTCAGTACTCACCATAAATATTTTTAATCATAAATCTAAGTCATACGTAGTCATAAGGTATTCTCATATATACCCCCTTAGAACCCCCATCTTTAAAGAGAGAAAGAACCGCGACTTCATACGGGATGTGAGACGAAGTAGTCGACAGGACGAGCGGCATGCCCATGTGTGCGTTATGGAGCACATCGTGTTCCATAAGGTTACAGATGGAGGCTAGATTTTCGAGATAAGTAGCCCTAGAATGTTTGCGCATTAAAGAGTCCTACTTTTGGCCACGCTTTGGCGCACAGTTACCAGTAACCGCAATACCAAACAGTGTTATCACTGTGGGCTAGCGATATGAAGTTTTCCTTTTCCTGCAAACAGACCTATAGTGGGAGTACCTACAGTTGCCCAGCGTCCCCCTTTCCACTTTGTTTCCGACGGCGGCCGCTGCGCATCCCCCATAGCAGGGTTCGAGGCTATCTGACACGTGCTCCTGTGTTCCCCCTCATATTGCTCACGAGAGTACGCCGTTCTGCCCGTTGCATGCGTGGTTCCAATGAATTTGTGCACTGTTCGTTTCACTTTGCTGTGTGTTTCTAGCCTCTGCGGTACGAGGGGGATGAGCCATTTCATTTTTGCTTGTTTAAGGGGTATGAGCCATTGCTGATGATGATATTTTCTGCTCACGCACAAACACGAAAAATGTAGACCACCGAGCGAGCGGCTAACAGCTTCGCTGTAAAACCGAGCGAGGAGGGAGAGTGTAGAAAGTTAGCGAGAATGTCCAGGTCAGCACGCGGCTTATGCAGCGTGTGGGCCAGGCTAAAGCTCCTCCATACTACTACTACCGCTGTAAGCGGTTATGCTAATGAAGGGGCTTTAGGCCAAGCATGAGGCGGTCTCATACTGGGAAATGGAAGACGTTTTCGGAAAGTTTCTGTTCGTGCGGTTTAATAGGGACAGCAACTTGTTCCTGTCATGTTGTGGACAGTGTTTTGGCCAACTGTTCTTGCGATGTGGAAAGGCATTTACACAAAAGTTTGTGATAGTTTCTTGCACAGGTGGTTATCTTGGTCGCCGAGCGCGACAGGGCGACCAGACTGCTCGATATGTGGCCAGAGAGCCTTGATGGAATACATATTTGTGTCTGCTCCGTAGACCCACCAACTGAATAACTCCAGAAACTTGTAGGCTCGCAAAAGTGGGAGACCCTGCTGACCAGCTCTGCTCCGGAAGTAGAAGTCAGGGTCACAGCACAAGCCGAAGACGTCGCCTTCAGCACCGACTGAGGACCATCTGGTGGTGTTGCTAATCTCATCCCTCCCAGTACCTATAATAAAGTTTTACGACCCTACAGACAAAATTTCAGGGGGGTAGCGGGCGGCGCTGGAGCACCATGAGCCATTCCCCTCCCAAGTACGCCCCAACGGTGGCGACCAATTTACCGTGAAATAGCCAAATGTGCAGCTGTAATGTTTCAAGAAAGAATTCAGCAATGTCGCAAACCCAATGCGGCCTTGCAGTCGTGCACTCGGAGCAAGTTGGTTTCATTTCCACCAAATCGCGAGCCGAAGAATTTTTAGCGCGCCAGGAGAGGCGCTATCTCCGATAATAAAGGCCGGTTCTATATACCATCGGGATGAAAACATTTATTCCAGGAATAACCCAGCAAAAGGTAAGAAAAAATTGCGAGAATGAACGACACTACTTTTAAAGAGGGACATTAAAAAAACGAAACTTGGAAAAAAGGGAGAAAGAAAAAAATGCATCCAGTTTCAAGTGCCTACACGATAGATGATGCTTGCAGGATTTTTTTTTTTTTTTTCGCTTGGTCTCGAGATGTTTTCAAGCCTCTTCTTGAGGCACTGCTTTCAGGTTGCCAAGCAACAGTGCCACGATGTCGTTAAAAGTCATACGCGAGAAACCGCCTTGCGACCTGCGCATGTTGTCCACCAGCTGGCGGATCTCCTCGTCAGTGCAATCAGGCCGCTTCTTCTTCACCATCCGGACTATTTTCAAAATTTGGTTTTCCATCTTGCTCTTCTTCCTAGGCGATTCTTCTTGACTGGACGGGATGGACGCAACGTGTGAGCATTGAGCTGCAACTTCTTCCGTAGTGCCGGGAAGTTCAGGGAAGTCTGGCACCGGTGGTGGAGTTGCGTGCCTCCTGAGCTCTTTTTCAGACGGAGTTAGTGGCTCGGGCCTTGGGTCAACAGGAAGCGAGCGCTGTTTCTGCTCGGGACTGGGAAGAGGTAGCGGATCCTGCTGAGATAGCTGTGGCCGTGGCTGTGGCGGTCGCGAGCTGACCTGGGTGTCTTGCTCACTCGCGGCATTGGGCTTCTCTTTCTCGGCGGCGCAGTTCTGACTTTCCGCCGCACTCCGCGTTGGTTCTGGCTCAGGCGTCTGGAGTAGCTTGTCGATCTTGTCTCGGAGCTCCTGAGCCTCATTGGCATGGCTCTCCCGGAGAGTTTGCAGCCTCTCATTGAGCTCCGCGACCTCTGCATCGCGCTTCTGCAGCATCGCCTTCAACTCACTGAACAGGGCAGGGTCCCATCCTTGGGTCTGGGTCTCGGCTTCGCACGTTTTCGGCACCGCCTGCAGAGCTCGTGACAGACGAGGTGGTGACGATGCCTGGCTCCAGCCGTCCTTCATTCTTCGCTTTTCTTGCTGCACGTCCGCTTCATCGACGGCGGACTCGTAGCTGCTGCTGCTAGACGAGCTGACACGCGTCAGCTGAGGCCCGTAGTCATAAGCCTCTGCGTGCTGGCATCCGTCGTCGTTGTAACAAGCAGATCGGATGGTAGCTCCGTCTTGAAGGGATCCTGGGTGCTGGTCAATAAAGGCTGTCAGGGTGCCGCATACATCGATGATTAGCTGAGCCTGCGAAAGGGTCAGCGCTCCCACCAGATCGTCTTTCTGGGACATGCCCTTTTCCTGCCCCACTTCTTGCAGCTGCCTCACGATATCACCCACATCTGACTCTGTTGGGCCCTTCCACTCTGGCTCTTCATTGACGATGACAGCATCCTCAGCAATGATGTTGGTTTCATGCTCTGCAACTATTGGCACACTTGCCTTGCATTCCTTTGTGTCGAAAAGCTTGATGCCGTCCGATGATAGGGCTTTACCCATGTCAGTCATCGTCTCTGGTGTAGCCAGCACGTCGTCATTCGAACTGTGCTGGGGAGCACCTGCTTCTGTTCCGTTTCCAGGAATAGCAGGTTTCTGCTGAGTCGTAGGGACGGCGCACAGTTCCGGGATGTTAGCAGTCATGTTGGATGGTGAGCCACTGGAGTCGCTGCTTTCCGAGCCGGATGACATTTTGGGCTTCAGCAGCCTTCTTCTGTCGATCTTTGAAGAAGCGATGGTCGATATAGCCAAAGTCGGCCAGGCTCTGACGGATTAGGCGAAGCTTCGGGAGCACTGGTTCGGGCCGCCAGGTTCTGACTGCCGACTTCGAACGATTTACCCGCGAGCAGAGCGTGCAGTTCGGAGTAGGACAGCGCGCCGGTAAAGGCAGCCGGCGAGCCTCGTGAGGACAACCCGCGAGCCTCGCTGCAACCTTCGTCGTCTTTCCTTTTCGTTGTCCGTCACTCAAATAGAAATTGAAAGAAATACTAAACATGAAAAACCAACTGCTCTAGCAGGTGATTCCGAGTGGAAGTGAAAACGCCGTAGTAAGTTTTTAGCAAATAACTAATCATATATTCAATGAAATATAAATTTTCCCGCAGCCACGTGCCACGAAAGTAGTTGTAAAGGGGCTTAGTCACCGAGAATTTGTACGCTTTTTTAACGTGATAGCCTTAAGGGCGCCGTGTCGCAGAAAATCCACTGTCGGCGTCGACGTCGGGCACCGGCGTCTCCGTGTGCGAAAATAGCCGTATGTGTTTAGGTATATGTATATGCCACGCCTCGCTATATAACGTGCAATATATGCGGGTTATATTGCCACGCCATTGTATCACTTAAGTTGTTCATACCTTGTTTTACATTCTTGACAATACTGCTGCTCCACACCGCGATCCTCCTCTGATACCGTTCACGTCGCTGACTGATGCGATGTCACTAAAACTTACCAAGCACCGGGACAGCGCCTTCGCCGCCGGGGGTCATGCTACGAGGCGCTGCAGTAGCGAACGATGATGAGAGGATTGACGAAGACGACGATCGCCGATATTCGTGCACACGGGTTCCATCTTGTGTGCCTGTCCTCTGCCCGTTGCATATATACTGTAAATATATTGTCAAGCGCCTTTTCTCCCTGTAAGAATATTATTCCTCGGAATTCTGAGGATGACAGCCCACAAACAGATGCCATGAAACAAAACACTGACAGCGCACGCATTTTCTGTTAAATCTTCTCAGAATGAAATAGTAAAAGTGCGAAAGAATAACAGCAAACTGAAATTGATGCATTTTCTTTGGCGCGTCTGTGCACTGCTTCCAAAACGAGCCCACGCAAGGGACCACGTTTCTACCAGGAAGCTCGCCTTCGCGCATAGCGTTCGCTGCAAGCGTTTCCCGGCAAACATTACGGCTACAGAAGCTGCAGCTGCCGGGAAGCGCGAGAAGCAATCAGGATTCTTTGAATGCTATCGCGTTCCACTCTTAAAGGTGAAGGTTAAGCGCCCTTCAATTTATTGAGTTACGAGTTATACAATCATGAGTTTTTTTGCCCGAAAATAATATAATTCGATTTTGAGCCTATTGAGGAGAGGGGGGGGGGCTCCGGAATAAGTTTGACCGCCTTGGGTTCTTAAATGTGCGCCTAATGCACGGTACCCGAGCGTTCTCGTATCCCGTATTAGGTACAAACGCCTACAACACGCGCTACCTTCTCCTCCGTAGTACCTAGGCAGAGTCATATATTCAAGGTGCAAAAGCCCCTACATTTTCTCTCTCGCACATGTTCTTACTCGCGCATGCGCGCAAACGTCCGGCGCCTTCGTAAGTGCCACGCCCGGCTGGACTTACTAGCAATGGTAAAGTCGCAGCCGGTATCCAGTCCGCGGCCTCGAGCTCAGCAGCGCAACGCCATTGCCAATAAACTTCCGCTGCACTGCTTAGTTACGAGTTTGCTGTAAGAAAGCGCAATAGCAACGGTACACACTTGTGATTGTTGTTTAGGGAGAAAATAAAAAAAAACATAAAAATAAGCATGAGGTCTGAACGGACGATAAATAACGTGTGGTGACGTGGCACTGTGCTGGCGTCTGGTGTCCAGACTGTGCAATGCGGCCAATCACCTTCCCGTGAACTTTCGCGCCTTCCTCCTCCCGGCGTGTGCTATTGGGGGCGAGGACTTACGGAGTCGCCATCTGTCGGAAGCGCCACCCTTGCGTACTATAAGGGATAACGGTGCTCAATAAAAGCACCAAGCGGCAGCCCTCCTGGACATTTCTGTAAGTACTCTCAAAACGAGGAAATCTTTCACTGTCGAAATAATAATCTTGGGCAAACCGAAAGCACAGAATCGTTTACAGACGCTATCTCTTTACCGAATATGTACAGTGAACGCCACTGCGCATGGTCGCCACGACGGAGTCTACCGAACCGCCTTCTTGCGTGAAAGGTAGGCGAACGCTGAGAACAAACTATGTGAAATATGTTCTTAAAGTGGGCTGTCTGTATAACCGAATAGAGCATCACACAATGAAGCCTCAATGCAGCGATCGCACGGGTTCGCAGCGACCGACTGCACGTCTGCATGCATGTCCGCGCACAAATGTTTTGCTTTCGCTGCGAGCGCGTTTTCGCATCGTGCCTTGAGCTTTAGGGCGCAGAATATGAGCATTTGACACTACACAAGCAATCATTGTTGCGTGGGCGCTATCAGAGCTGTTCAAAATTAATTTTGTTATCTAGACTTCAACGGCTACGGCGACTGTGATGTGCCGTCGCAACGATTCAATCTTTCTTTCTTCTAAAGTCTTGAACGTTTCAATATTATTTCTCAAGTTGCGTCGCACTGTATGTTTATTGGTCTTATCAGGGTGCGATTCCCCGCTGCTTTTTGTTTGTAGTGCAGTATATTAATTCAAAGCACAAACATTACCATGTGCCATGCCTCTTTTTAATGTGCTTCCTACCGCTACCTTTGCATTCCACTGAACTTGCCAAAATCTAGCATCAACATGTTCATAGACCAAATAAAGCATCATGACATTAGCCGGGCAGCGGGCGCGGGCGAGCGTCTCAGTGCGCGCTTTCTGCTACTCACCGAACATCGCAGTCCTGACGCCGTAAGAGAAAGCTTCCTTGCGTCTGTGCTTGCTGCATACCCGAATTGTAGCCGATGGCTGTTCTCCGGTTCTAAGATTAGCGAGCTAAGCTTCACGCAGCTTCTTGTTCTGCGGCTACGTGTGAATAAGACTCCGTTGCGTACGTCCCGCACTGCGGCACCGAGCAGTAGCCTACCATGCTGCACGCCTCCAAAAGCAGCCACTACCCATTATAGTGCTTTCAAATTGTGTCAAGCAGATACCCAAGGCGGGAAAACCTCACCACTTATTCAGAACTGCAGCGCAGGTGGAACTTTCAACTTTCGTTTTCAGTTCGCTTCGGCGCTTCCGAAGCAGCCGACGCGGCCGCTGTGTCCACGTGATCCCTCATGCCACGTCACGCCGACGGTGGCGCCAGCTTTTTCAGTGGGGGAGCTCACCCGGAATAGCACTGAAGTATGCGCCCTTATGCGCTCTTTATCAGCAAGGCGGGAAACTGCGAAGGCAATGTATAGTTGTTCCAGCTATGTACAGAAGTGGCGCCGAACGGAACTTGCGTTGCTTTAGAATAGGTGAATAGCAAAATGACGCTGTCGTCTATATGTCACTTCCGGTTCAAAGCTTATCTTTCCCGTTGCTTCCCCCAGCCTTCTCTGGAGCCTCCGCTTGGACGTTTTTGCGATGTGATCATGTTTGGTTTCAGAATTAGGGTGCGCGAATTCTTCCGTTAAATAAAGGAAAATGTCTCGCTTTCCTTGGAACGAAGCATGCAAGCGTAAATGGGCAGTTTTCGTCAAACGAGTGATTGTGAACGGTGAACTCTGTGCACCGAATGTAGGAGCCAGAATATCTATGGTTTCGTTACAGGCAAGTCCTTTGGCGAATAACTTTGTATACTTACTTTAGGGGTGACAACGTCACCTGTCTAATGATTACTCATAAACAAACCGGTGCCCTCAGCAAAGATCGTTATCACGTTGATTTTGTGCCGCCTTTATTCCGGTACAACGGAAAGGCAATTAAGCTGCACGAAAGAGGGAAGAGAGGGAAGAGAGGGAACGCCAAAATAACTCGCGTACTTTTGGATTCCTTAAAGCAGGGCTTTCTGTCTGCAGTTATACACGGCACGTAGCTCTTGAGAAGAAGCGGGAGACTGCGAAGGAACCGCAACCGACGACTTCGCGGGACGCAGACGGAACAACGGACGAGGCGACATGTTCACCAATTGACGAATGTGGCGATAACATTCACGATCAAGAAAGTGAAGTGCCATCGCAAGTCATTGCTTCAAGCTTCGTATAGACGATTTTCTATAGCACCGCCATCTTGGGCTGTTATACAAACAATTTCTATGTCTCAACAGACGCAAAGTGATTTAGCATGGTCATGAAACGCTGACCGCATTTATGCAACTATTTTCATGCTTGCGAATCGACTGTAGTAATGCACACTTCGTCGTTAAAAACAGAAAAGAGCAGCGTTAACAACCCAAGATGGCGGCACCTAAACGCGCCCGGAAAATAGTCTATGGAAGCGCGCGATTAGTGATGTTTGTGCAGTGCAGCGCTGGGCTTAGGTGTATATTAATGCATGCACGTTTCGTCGAGAGATCGGCCGATATACAGACGGAAGCCGTCATGCGTGTGTTATGTTCCTGCCACCGCTTGAACGAAAAAGAAGTTAAAAGTGAACGTCGAGGCGCTCAAGCGCAAAAGCTCGAAGCACGCAAAAAAAAAAAAGAAGGAAGCAAAACCCCGTGCATAACATGAACGAAGCGAACGTACTGCTTTACACAAAGAGTTTCCTAAATTTACTAAAGGCAACTCTGGCACTGCGATCGTTCAGCCACCATGGCAATAATGGCTAGTACATGGGTTTCTCTGATAATCCTGCTTGGGGCTTCTGAGGTTCTTGTGGCTTCGTTTATTACGCTTTATCTGGGCATAAATTTACCTAAATTTCAAAACAGTTCATACTTTTTTAATGCAGAAGGTAATAAGACTCTGCAAGCACGCATAATGGCTGCTAATTGCAGTGGTTCCGCTTGTAGATGCGTACGTGGCTTTCAATGTCGTGCTTCTCTGCTTGTGGACTCACGCTTGTGATAACATTTATGCAATGTGTCCTTCACCTCGTTCCTCCCATTGTCATCCCCCATTGTGACCCTTTTTCTTAACCTCTTCCCCTTCCCTTACCTAGAGTAGCAGGCCAGATGCTCCATTTTCCGGCCGACCTCTCTACATTTTTCAATCATTAAACTACTTACTTCTTTCTCTGCTTGAGATACTGTGTTCGAATTCCGCAGTCGGACAATTTGGTTAATGTTTCATGAATTATTTATAGCACAGTACTTTCTTAAAAATGACCACTTTGTAAATTCACGATATTTAAAGCGAGAAACACGAAGCTTAGGCAAATCTATGTACTTCCCATCATTTCCATGCTGGGTGAACGGCCCTGCCAGCAGCTTCCGTAGACACTAGCGCCACAGTTTCCTCTAATAATTGCATGAAACTATGGTTTTGCACAGGTCAGGGCAACCCACTGCCTTTATTTGCTTGCAAACACTTTGAATACTGGAGAACGCTTGTCTCTACTGCCAATGGGTATGTTTTGTTTGCATGTTTTCAGCTAGAATACTGATTCAAATGACGGTTATCCTGCTATTGCAGGTCCCCCAAAGGCTGTGTTCTTGTTGTTTTGTCCAGCATTGTGCCAGTCTTGGCACAAGCCCGCGAGGGGTTTCTGCATGAGGTACGACTTTTCGCCTTTTTTGATGGAGCTTCGGCTCAACTTTACCTTCAGGGGCCTGGCATAACCCTAAGCTTAGACCTCAGGAGACTGAGCCAGAGCTTCAGGGTTGTGCTAAATACTGTGTGGCATCTGTGCAAACAGCTGATTGTGTTGCCAAGTCGTTCAGTATGTGAAAACTGATCGAGGGAGAAAGAGCTGAAGCATTTTCCTCGGCTTCGGGCAATCATTGACCGCACTGAAGTGCACGTAGTAAGGCAAGTATTGATAACTTTTAACCTAAAAATTTTCTTTACAGAATTCGTATTAAAGCCGCATTGTATCTTTTAGGCCACTTGGACGCGCCGCAAGTTGTACGGAGTACTTATAAACAAAACACCACTGAAGTACCTTGTTGCTCTTAATACGTACGGCGCCGTAATGTTTGTATCAAAGACATCTGCACGAAGAGTTTCTGATAAAGAGCTCACATTGTCAAGTGTTCAGTTACGCACCGAACGTTATTTCATATTATTTGCATGCAATACATTTCTTTCACTAGGCAGCAATGTGTGCACATAAGTTCTTCTTTTGTCCTTGTTAGTTTGCTTTGGTTCATGAGAAGTCAGCGCACCACATACCCCACTTAATCACTCTGTCGTTGCACGCATTCCCCAAAATACAAATGTTGTGGCTGGCGCAACATAGCCTAAGCTCCTTTTGCACAAGCAAACCCGTTGTAACTAACCAAACACAGATGATGATTTTCCCAGGATTTATGGACTATATGGAAAATGGAGACAAAGTTCTGGCAGGCCGTGTATTTCTGCTTTTCAAAGAATTTTATGAAAGAAATGGTCAATAATTAACGCCCAGCTTTGTCAAGAGCAGAGTGCAGTTGCCAGGGCATGAGGTGACAACGTCAATTAGGCTTTCTTCGTCCCGCAGAATCGTTGTACGGGCGATCAGCCACTTAAATTATTACTGATACAAGGCAGTACACACTGATTGATGTGTACGACAAAATCACTGCTACTGTTACTGCCCTGACGAACCTCTGTCTACCGCTTTCCGAGAAGGACAAGAATGTTGACCCAACATTGCCTATATCCTTTAGATGGAGAGAGGGCGTGTTGACTCATTTGTTCAAAATCTGACTATGCTGCTGAAGATACAGCAGCATAGAAAGTTGTAGCTAAGAATACAAACCAACATATCTGCTGTACCGGGACGTGCATATTCCGCTCAAAATGTTAGTAAAAAAGTTTTGCGCTTACCACTGCACTGTTCTTGCTCAAATTTCGCAGAAAGATCAGATTTCCGAGTCTATGGCTTTCAGTATAACACTTGGCAGAGTTAATCGCCTGTCTTTAATAAAAAAATTCAAAATTGCCTTCGTTATTGGAAATGTAAGCTACTACCACGACGGCGCAAGTATAAACTTAGGTCGCTGCCTGCCGGAAGCTTCAGAAAGCAGTCGTTCACGGAGGGTTGCCGTATGTTCCAGAGGAGCGTGCAACAAAAGGCTACCCTCCCTGACTGGCGGCTTTATGCAGCTGCTGCTTAGGCTGGATACGAAAATAGGTCCGTCCAATTGTCTTTGATTACCTTCCACTACGCCTGGACACGGCAGAATGCATGATATTTGTTGCATAGTTAATAGCAACCTATACGGCACATTTTTTTAACATGCAGTGAACTAATATGTTGTTCCACCTTTTTCAGCCGAGGCATCACCCACTGCTACGGCAAGTCTGTTGGAGCAGCACTCCTACTGTTCCCTTGCGTCCTAAAGTCTGCGGCAAAACACATTGCCACAGCATGACTGCAGGCCCGTTCCAACCTGAACATGCAGCGGATGCAGTTAAAATTTATGAACCACTTTCCAGCTTTGAACGTGTTACTAGAAAGGCCTATAACAGAAGCTTAAACAGGAAAAATCGAAAAGTCAGTGTATCATGGGCTTCGGTCTTTTCTACAGCTTAAGTAACTTATAATATAGGTAATCAGTCTAGGTAACCATGATCTGCAAGAGACATTACCCGGCCGTCCTCTATTATTTGGCCGTCCTCTCTTATTTTCACCCAGCACTCGTAGACAGCGCCTTGCCTTTGTTAAGGGCTAACATGCACGCCTGCACTCGGAAGAGCTACTGGTGATGATTATAGTGTTTTGCACAACGGAGCTAGCTGTGGAAGAAGACGACGACGAACGCGCGAGCAGTGGCACGAGCAAGTTTGCGTTCTTGCTCCGAAGGGCGCTGTTGGGGATCTCGGTGCTGACGCCCGATATTGCAAGTGGGTCGCAATCCCCAAGGGTAGCGTTGGCCTGGCGGCCTGGGGTACTGGAAGCATCCGAAGGTCCCGGCAAAGCAAGAGAAGACTGGTAACAGAACAACTTGTTTATTCTAACAACGCAAAAGAGCGGCCGGTCAGGTCGACCGGAGTGGAGAGACGGGAGAGCACGTAACTCAACAGTACAAATCGGAGCCCTCTCCTGGCGTCCGGGGGCAGCTGCTCTTATACTCTCGGCGTCGCGGGCCAAAAGGAAGGTCACGGGATGAGCCCACGACACGGCGGAGCATGAGCCCACGACGGCGCGCACGGTCGAGCCGAGAGACCTGCTGAACCGAGTGTAGTGACGCATCGCCAACCCGCCGACGGACAGACCGCCTGGCTCCTCACTTGGGGAGCTCCGCTCCCCGGCTGCCGCGCTTTGACAAGCGTGGGCACACACACACACGCGCACACACGAAGACACGTGGCACTGAAACACGCCTGGACACGCTTGGCGGGGAGGCGTTGCGGCGGCGTCGAACGGGCCAAAATGTCCGCCGCTTTGAACGAAGCCCCGGCGTCCGTTGCATCCGCGCCGGCATTACCGCGCGTTGTAGGCGAAACGTAACAGACCGCCCCGCCGGGGGAAGGAGATCCCGATGGTCAGGGGACTGCATCCGCTGTCCGGAGGGATGTCGCTCGATGATGCTCATAACCGAAGTCGGGCGTCCTTTGGCGTTTCTTGAGCGCAGCGCACAGAGAAGGCCTCGTTCTCACGTTCAGGTTCACACAGGACACTGCAAAGTGACTTCGGGAGAGTTGACATTTTTGTTCTCGTTTCCGGCAAGCGTTAGAACCACGCCTGAAAGTCAACCGCTCAGTCAGCAAGCACGGCACAACCCTCACTAAGCCCTGCCAGGCTCTTTCCCCTTTTATACTGCTGCCTAGTTCCTTACAGTAGTTTAGCAGCACTCAGAACGCGTCCACAAATCGGAAAATTGCACTAGAAAGCACATCATCACTTTGAAACACTACACAAAAGCAATAAGTTAAAAAAAATCCTGCCTCAGGAAGAAAAACATCCGTAACAAGCAATTTTGAGGCTGATTCCCACGTTAGGGGCTTCGACTTAAGCCATCGGCGTTACCGTTGAGACTCCCCTTTTTGTAACGCCCCTCAAAGGAATATTGTTGCAAAGCGAGGCTCCAGCGCAGGAGGCGGCCATTTTTGGCAGAGATGGTCTGCAGCCATTGGAGAGGGCAGTGATCCGTCTCAATGATAAACCTCGAGCCAGCTAGGTAACATGACAATTTCTGAACGGCCCACACGATACACGCACACTCTTTCTCGGTGGCGCTATACGCCTGCTCACGACTCGTCAGCTTACGACTAGCATACAGGACGGGGTGTTCTACTTCTCCATTTTCCCGTTGGCACAGTACAACGCCCATGCCTCGCTCACTAGCATCACACTGAACAACGAACCCTTTTGTGTAGTCGGGCGATCGTAGCACAGGCTGGCTTGTTGGGGCGCTCTTTAGGGCGCTAAAAGCTCTTTCCTTTGTCTCATCCCAGACGACTGTTTGCGGCTCTGTCTTTCTTAGAGCATCCGTTAGGGGAGCCGCGATATCAGAGTACCTGGGGATGTACCTCTGATAGTAGCCGGCGACACCTAAGAACGACCGAATATCGGTCTTCGTGCGCGGTTGCGGGAAGTCTCGCACAGCGGCCACCTTTATTTCAGAGGGGCGGCGACGACCCCGACCAATCACGTGTCCGAGGTAGACAACCTCGGCCTGTGCTAACTGGCACTTGGGAGCCTTGACTGTCAAGCCCGCATCGCGCAGGCGGGTTAGCACTGCCCGCAAGTGCGCCATATGCTCAGGCCAGGATGCGGAGAATATCGCTACGTCGTCTAGATACGGTAAAGCGAATTCTTGCTGTCCCCGCAACACTTTATCCATGAGGCTTGAAAAGCAGTATGGCGCGTTCTTCAAACCAAAACTCAAAACTTTAGGACGGAATGTCCCCATTGGTGAAATGAACGCCGCATACCTACTAGCCTCTTCTGTAAGTGGAACCTGCCAATAACCCCTGACAAGATCTAGGGTGGAAATAAACTGAGCGCTACTCACTCTCTCAAGGCGCGCCTCGATGTTAGGGATCGGATAAATTTGATCTTTAGTGATGGAATTAAGCCTGCGGTAGTCGACGCAAGGACGAGGTTCCTTGCCCGGTACCTCAACTAAAATCAAAGGGGAGGTATAATCACTCTCACCCGCTTCAATAACACCGAGCTGTAGCATTTTCTTTACCTCAGCCTCCATAATATCGCTCTGGCGGGGTGACACCCGGTACGCCTTAGATCGTACTGGCTCTGGGGAGGTAAGTTCTATGTCATGAGTAAGGACAGAAGTCCTACCAGGCCTCTCAGAGAACAGACCTTGAAACTCTTGTAAGAGCTGGTGTAGTTCGGTTTTCTGCTCAGGCGACAGCGATGCTTTACTTATTAAGTCACTAATGACTTGATCGGTGTCTTTCCTGTTCGTCACTGAGCCTAGTCCCGGAAGCTCGACCGGAAGCTCTTCGGGAACGTTTACCATCATGCACACCACTGCTTCCCGTTGCTTATAGGGTTTGAGCAGATTACAGTGGTAAACTTGCTGTGCTTTCCGCTTTCCTGGCAGACTCACCACGTAGTTAACGTCCGACAGTTTTTGAACAATCCGTGCTGGGCCCTCCCACTGCACGTCGAGTTTGTTCTTTAGCGATGTGCGCAATATCATGACCTCATCGCCCACCTCAAAACGACGGGCCCTAGCTGTCCGATCATAATAAACCTTGGCCCTCTGCTGGGCCTCTGCCATTGCTTCACCTGACAACTCCTGTGCCCTTCTTAAGCGTTCGAGGAGCTTAAGCACGTACTCTACCACGACTGGGTCGTCGCCCCTGCCTTCCCATGATTCTCGAAGCATGCGAAGCGGAGATCGCAGCGAGCGACCGTACACCAGCTCAGCTGGCGAAAACCCCGTAGCCGCATGCGGCGCGGTCCTTAATGCAAACATCACTCCAGGCATGCAGACACAGCTCCCAGTCAGTTTGATGTTCAAAACACAATGCTCTCAACACGCGCTTCATGACGGAGTGGAGCTTCTCAACGGAATTCGACTGGGGGTGGTGCACTGAGCTGTGTAACAGCCTTACCCCGCACCTTTCGAGAAAGGCTGTCGTCAAAGCGCTAGTAAACACTGTACCCTGATCTGACTGGATTTCTGCAGGAAAACCAATTCGCGCAAATATGGACAGTAGTGCATTGACTATCTCAACTGAGCTGAGTTCTTTAAGCGGCACTGCTTCAGGGAACTTTGTCGCTGGGCAGATCACAGTCAAAATGTGTCGGTACCCTGTGGCTGTTACCGGCAGAGGTCCCACTGTATCAATAACGAGCCGTCTAAAAGGCTCCGTAATGATAGGTACCAACTTCAACGGCGCCCTCGATTTGTCCCCTGGCTTGCCCACCCGCTGACAGGTGTCGCATGTCTTCACAAAGTGGTCTGCGTCCCGAAAACACCCTGGCCAATAGTACTCTTGCAAGAGACGGTCCTTAGTTTTCTTAACTCCTAGGTGTCCGGACCACGAACCCCCATGCGACAAGCGCAACAGATCCTGACGATAGCATTGAGGCACGATCAGCTGATCGAACTCCACTCCCCTGCGGTCTAGATACTTCCGGTACAGGACCCCACCTCTTTCCACAAAGCGAGCATTTTTCTTGGCGATACCTTCCTTGATAATGCAGCGTATGTTTTCTAGGCTGCCATCCTTCTTTTGCTCGGCTATCAAAGCCGACCGGCTGACTTTTAGCAACCTGTTAAGTCCGTCTGACGTAGGCGCGATGAGCAAATCTGGAGACAGCTCTTCTAACTTTCCCGTGTCGGGATTTTCCTCTCCAGTATCTGGTGCCTTTAACGCTACAGGCTCAATTTTATTCAGTTCGGGCGTGCTCTGAATACCAGCTTGCTGCGCCTCTGACCCTTTCTCATCGTTCAACAACGTCGGCCCCGCAACTACCGCCTTTGCAGCGAGCTCCCGAACCTTCGATCTGGTTAAGGCCTGAACGCTAGCCTCACCAAACAAAAGCCCCTTCTCGCGCAGGAGGTGATCGGACCTGTTCGAAAATAAGTACGGGTACTGGGGGGGCAGCATAGATGACACTGCGGCCTCCGTCTCAAGTGCTCCGAAAGGTCCTTCAATAAGCACTTTTGCTACCGGCAGACACACGCTATGAGCTTCCACTGCTTGCTTGATCCATGCGCACTCGCCCGTGAACATATCGGGTTCTACGTAAGAGGGGTGAACTACATCCATTGTAGCTGCGGAATCGCGAAGCACTCGGCACTCTTTCCCGTTCACGAGGAGGTCTCGCATGTAAGGCTCGAGAAGCTTCATGTTCTCGTCAATGCTGCATAATGACAAAAACACGACTTTTGGTTTTGTTTCTGGACACTGCGCCGAAAAGTGACCCGGCTTCTGGCACGTATAACAAACGCGCGCTTGCCTCGTCTCGAACCGCTTTCTGCGTTCGGCTTCGGTTGCCGCCGTCTCCGTACGTTCGGTCGGACACTGCGCCGAAAAGTGACCCGGCTTCTGGCACGTATAACACACGCGCGCTCGCCTCGTCTCGAACCGCTTTCTCATGGGCGTGAACTTCGGCCTCTCAAACTTGGAGCCAAATTCACCCTTTTGACCGTCCTTAGCTCCACGAGCCCGACGCGTCACAAACTCCTCGGCTAGCTCAGCGGCTCGAGCCACCGTACTAACGTCTGGCCTATCCAAGACCCAGTACCGCACGTTCTCAGGTAACCGACTATAAAACTGTTCTAGCCCGAAACACTGCAGAACTTTCTCGTGGTCACCAAACGCTTTCTCTTCTTTGAGCCACTCCTGCATGTTTAACATAAGCCTGTACGCAAACTCTGTATATGACTCACTTTTGCCTTTCTCATTTTCCCGAAACTTCCGACGGAACGCCTCCGCTGACAGCCGGTACTTTTTTAGCAGACTCGATTTCACTTTGTCGAAATCCTCTGCCTCCTCTCTCTCCAAGCGAGCGACTACGTCGGCCGCCTCGCCGGGTAACAAAGTGAGCAAGCGCTGTGGCCACGTTTCCCGAGAGAACCCCTGCTTCTCGCACGTTCGCTCAAAGTTAACCAGGAACAAACCAATGTCCTCTCCAAGCTTAAACGGCCGCATCAGGTCAGTCATTTTGAACAATACTCGTTCTCCTGCACCGTGTGCCTGACTTCCATTACGAGCGCGTTCCATCTCTAACTCGAGACGCTTCATTTCCAAAGCGTGTTGACGGTCGCGCTCTTTTTCTTTCTCTTTTTGTTCTTTAAGTTCGCGCTCCTGTCTTTTTGCCCGCTCCTCAATGGTCTCAAGGCATTCCGACAGCTCGTCATCCTCAGCTTCCAACTCAAGAATAGCCCTTAGCAGTTCTGGTTTTCTGAGTTTGTCTGAGACATCCAGACCCAACTCTCTTGCAAGCTCCAGCAATATCGGTTTGCGCAACGACTTCAAATCCATGGCTGCTCTGAATGCTGCTTTCTCTACTGTCTACTATTGTCTTGCCGCAAACTAACCCGGCAGCAACGACAACCACAATTACCAGCTCTGTTTCTGACACTAACAAAAGCCTGGCAAAACTCAGAAGAAGAAAGTCCCGCACTCACCAAACCTCGCAGCCAAGAATTCAGCGCAGTCGTTCCGCTGCAGGCAACCAGTCATCACACAGGGCTCGTTGCACTGCTCCCGGATGGTCGTTGTGCTGCTCAGCATACAGTCAACCGCATCTCTTCGCTGCTGGCCTCCGTTGTCGCGATCTCACCGCTGGCACCAGTTGTTGGGGATCTCGGTGCTGACGCCCGATATTGCAAGTGGGTCGCAATCCCCAAGGGTAGCGTTGGCCTGGCGGCCTGGGGTACTGGAAGCATCCGAAGGTCCCGGTAAAGCAAGAGAAGACTGGTAACAGAACAACTTGTTTATTCTAACAACGCAAAAGAGCGGCCGGTCAGGTCGACCGGAGTGGAGAGACGGGAGAGCACGTAACTCAACAGTACAAATCGGAGCCCTCTCCTGGCGTCCGGGGGCAGCTGCTCTTATACTCTCGGCGTCGCGGGCCAAAAGGAAGGTCACGGGATGAGCCCACGACACGGCGGAGCATGAGCCCACGACGGCGCGCACGGTCGAGCCGAGAGACCTGCTGAACCGAGTGTAGTGACGCATCGCCAACCCGCCGACGGACAGACCGCCTGGCTCCTCACTTGGGGAGCTCCGCTCCCCGGCTGCCGCGCTTTGACAAGCGTGGGCACACACACACACACACGCACACACGAAGACACGTGGCACTGAAACACGCCTGGACACGCTTGGCGGGGAGGCGTTGCGGCGGCGTCGAACGGGCCAAAATGTCCGCCGCTTTGAACGAAGCCCCGGCGTCCGTTGCATCCGCGCCGGCATTACCGCGCGTTGTAGGCGAAACGTAACAGCGCCAACGAAGCAGGCGACGACGCTCGAGCCATTCCTGATGATAATTCCTACTCGCAGACGCCACGAAACCCCGGATCTGAGCCATATACAGCTTCGCTGTAAATGTGCCATCTTGCTCAGCGCTTGCGAACAATTGCCGCATGTAGCTCGCAACCAGCAGAGAAAAAGTTACAGTGACGGTTTACTTCGTGAACGCGGGTGACACACAAGCGTATAGATGCTATGCATGCGCTAACGAAGCTATCGGCCCTCGGTGCGCGTAGACGCTTGCGCTGTCTGCATCGCAGACCGTTTTGAAGACAGGGCTCGAGGGCCCGCGCCATACGCAGTAGCCCCCCCCCCCCCCCCCCCCCACACACACACGCCCAGTGGGAAGACGGTGCACTTCCCCCCGGTTTCGTCCCTTGCGCATGTGAAATTGAGCCGTGACCGTCGCACGCTTTCACTCGCGCACACAGGGTATAGCGCGCGAGGACGATGTTATCACGAGACAAACTCCGCACATCGCAAACAAAACCTGTAACAACTGTCAGTGGAGGTCAACCCAGCGCGCCTCCGCCTACCTTCCTCCTCCGCGACGCTACACCTCGTTTATCCTTCACCCCTCCGCTTAACATCTCCTAGACTTTCCTCTATGTGGTGTTGCTTTGCCGCACGCTCAGCGCGCTCCTTCGTAGTCTCCCCGGCGCGCCATTCTCTTCGCCCCCAGGCGCCTTCCTGCTCCACTTGCGGCTTCGAACATACATTCGCCGGTTATGCGAGATGGTCAGTTACGCTTACGCGTAAAAAGCAGATGGAACACCGCGCGGCATTTGCATCCTGACGCGCGAGAGGTGGCTTCACTACATAGCTCGAGCATAATGGCGGACCTAGCTATGCGCAACTCTGCTCCCCAGTGTTGAGAGGAGGAACTAGAATACGGGACTGAGGGTTCACTGTTAAAAGGCTTCTTTGTATTACATCATTGCTTTATTTAATGCCTTCTAATCTCTGGTCCATCAGTTGAATTTCTAAAGCCTTACCTGCTGATTAGGCACGTAAGCAGGATTTTTTTTTTTTTTTTGTGGAGGGAGGAAGTGGGGCGGGGAGAGCTTCGGCCGCGGTACACAGCTCAACGGTTGTGGCACTCTGCTGCTAAGCACGAGGTCGTGGGGTCGATCCTCGACTTCGGCGCTCTCACTCGTTTGGCGTAGACTGCAAGACCGGCTGCGCACGTAACTTGAACATACGTGCGCGTTAAAGGGACCGACAACCGCCAAAACGTGTTATGAAATTTGGATGGAAATGAGAAGGCTATGGTTTACAGTGATATAACGGAGCAAGCTGTTTGTAGCTTAAGTAGAAATTATTATTTCAAAATGGGGGGGGGGGGGCAATGAAAGTCGCGAGAAACAGCTCGTCACGCCACTTCACGGTGAAAACTTTGATAATATTGAGCTGCTCGCTATCTAACTACCCGCAGATTACTGCATGTAAGTCGGCTGTTACTAAGCGCGCCATATGTATTGTGTAAAATCTCAGCCTTTTTTATTATATTGTCACGTGGTAGTGACGGTTAAGAAGGCAGCAAAACTGTGATTAACGAAACGAGCGTTTTATTGGGCGAACTTGTGCCCTCAAAAACAGGCTACATTCAAAGAACAACGGTAGAGGCGAACACACTCGGCGATCGTCGAAAATCTGATCAGCGGGTCAAGCGCGTCGGCTTTTATACAGCAGTCGTCGAACGTTCCAGACTAATCGTTGGGACCCGCGTGCCTTCCACAAAGTTCTACCCCATTCGCGTCAGGCGATGAAATCAGATAACACAAGGTTCGGCGACAACAGACAGCGGATAGAAGCATCGATAACTTTCCAGAAACTTCGGATACATGCAGGCGCGTCCCGCGCTGTGCGATAACATTTGTTAGGCGGCGAAACGTGGTCGCCCGATAAAGATAAGTACACGTGTCAATATATTCGTTTACGCTTTATTCTATGCGTATTCCGAACTGAACGAAGTTCACGCCAACAAGCGGCGCTGACGTCGCGGCAACAAGTGGAACTATAGAACGATGGCCAGCCGGGGCATCCCTCATTGCACGGAGGTACACATGAGCGCTTTTGTACGCATATACAAGATTTCAAGTGAGCGCCGCGAGCTCTTTGGCCTGTTTTGAGATGCAATATGCCACCGCATTAAGATCGGCTTGACAAAGAAAATATTAACTTCTTACAAATAGAGCCACACTTGCCCTCTTCACATCAATGCCGGCGTAGGATCGTTATTGCGCTCACCTATCACTGTTACGAGCAACATTTCAACGTGCTTCATAAACACGGTCGAGTCTGCATATAAGTAAAGAAATTGAAGAACAATGTTCAACGACGTTCTTCACGTTACCACAGTGGATTACATTCTGTCCAGTAACCTTTCGTTGCCCTTAAAACTGAAAAAGAAGTGGGTGAAATAAAAATTGGTTTTCGGTCACATGAGATGGTCAAAATGAACAGGGAATACATCACTATGGTATCTATAATAGAGCTTTGTGGCATTGAGGCGTTAAAAACTAATGAGCGAATCACACCTGAGATAGACGTATATATAGAGTGGCGTCGGTGACGGTTTGGTGTCAGGAATTGGCAGACCGCGAAAATTGCTCACAATTATTCTGACAGAAGACGATTGTCTAGCGTCACTGGGTAAGAAGATTTGTAACATAGGACGTCCTGTTGAAGGCCAGCAGAGGGGCAGTTGCAATTCGAAGCAATACACCGGTTGATCGGCTACGCTTGGACCTTAAACCCTGTTACACATACAAGAGACTGCGCCACGGTGGTCGCGGCGGCTAAGAGGCACCGCGACGTGCAGCTTAGCCGCTTGATTTCTTCAATGTTTAGTCTAACACGAGAGTGGCGAGTTGATGTTAAACGTTATGTTGCGTGCACCACTGCTGTTTGTCTGCGTAGTACACAGAACACGCAGGGAGAGGTGTTTGTTGAGGCGTTGTGCGCCAGACTTCATAACCTCTGAGAGGGTCGAGCATTGGTATTGCTTCACATGGCACATCGCATCGTGGCAGAAGTATGAAACTTGAATTCCATTATGGGGCTGTACGTGCCCAAACCACAAGCGGATTAAGAGGCGCGCCGTATTGGCGCACTCCAGATTAATTTTGACACCGTGATGTTCTTTAACGTGCCCCAAAATCTAAGTGCACATGCGTTTTCTATTTCGTCCCCGTCGAAATGTGGCTGCCGCGGTCGGGATCAAATCCGCCACCTCGAGCAGCACTATAGCCGCAAAGCTACCGCGGCGGGCACAGAAGTGTTGATTTGACGGTCGACCGCTTCCGTAGTGTCGCCTGGACCCTGCGGTGCGCTTTAATTAATGTGGCTCTGCTTCTGCACGCCCTGCGTAAGTTGTCCGCTTGATATATTTGCATGGCGCTTATTGTTCAGAAATAGCAGAAATGTACTGTACCTTACCTTGGAACTTAAGCTTATCCAGTTTCCCCGCAACCGCTGTCGTCTCTAGTAGCAGAGTTCGCTTGGCTTGCTAAGTCATCTTTTCCCCCTCCCCTCTCCCTTGTATGGGAACTGCCTTTCTACATTTCTGCTTTTCTACAATTCTATATACGTACCCTCTGGACTCGCACGTTAGTAATAATAATAATAATAATAATAATAATGTTTATTTCCCATCAAGCAAGATGGAGGAGGCTGCAGGTAAAAGCTGCACGAACGAACGGCAGCTTGACAGGAGCCCGCAGCCCCCTCTACAAGGCGGCAGTAAAAGGGTGACAGAAAAGAACATCGAAAAACATACATAGGCACCAAAATGGACACTGGAAATGAACAAAAATTATTCAATGAGAAAGATTAACTACCTTATACATAGTGTTGTCGTATTGCAGCATTAGTTGCTTTTAAAATATCAGTGGTGGTTTTGTTGTAATTATTCAGGAGAGTGGGCAGGGTGAAGGACAGTTTTTCTGTAGAGTAGTTAGCCCGAGGGGTTATAACATTCCATTTTTCTTTGTGCCGGGTAATGTGTATGGAAATGTTCTCTTTTAGTGATGATAAGTCACGTAGAAACGTTCTATTATCAAATACTTCGCGTTTGAAGGCTAGTGTTAGCTTATAGTCATAAAGATTTTTGACTGGTATAATGTTTGTTTTTTGAAAAAAACTGTGTGTATGGCTGTTATATGGTAAGTCATAAAGCAGTCTGACCATTTTTTTCTGGAGGACAAAAAGTTTCTGTAAGTTAGTTTGAGTAGTTGTGCCCCAAACCAATAAACAGTAATTTAGATTAGAGTAAAAAAGCGAATTGTAGAGAAGTAGTTTGACCTTGAATGGCAGGCATATCCTTAGGCGAGATAAGGCGCCAACTACACGAGTTAACTTGGTCAAAACAGTGTCAATGTGGTTATCCCAAAGCATATTATCGGAAAATGTTACGCCAAGGATTTTAATCTGATCAGTTATTTGTAGTGGTTCGCCCCCATACGTTAAGTTTGCTGGAGCGTTGAATTGTTTCGATTTCGGCCTAAATATAACAGCTTTTGTTTTATTAACATTGATTTTCAGCTGATTTGCTATTGACCATTTTTTCAGGTGTATAAGGAGGGAGTTTGCTGCACTTACCAGTTGATAACAATCGGGAGCTGTTATAAAAATACTGGCGTCATCCGCATATAAAATATATTTTGATTTTGTACAGATATTTGTAAGGTCGTTTATGTAAATATTGAAGAGCAGTGGACCCAGAATGCTCCCTTGGGGAACACCTCTAATAATAGATTTCAAGTCAGATTGATATGATTCAATTTTTACAAACTGTTGCCGGTGACTAAGGTATGACTGAATTAGTTGCAAGAAATGTCCACGGATTCCATATATTTCAAGTTTTTTAAGTAGTGTACAGTGATGAATGCAGTCGAAGGCTTTAGAGAAATCCACATAAATACCCAGTACTAACATTTGTTTTTCGAAATGTGATAAAATAAATTCTTTCTGTTCAAGTAACGCCATTTCCGTAGATTTGTTTTTGCTGAATCCAAACTGTGCAGGTGAGATTAAATTGTGTTTATCAAGGAAGCTGGACATTCGAATATGAATAACCTTCTCCAATCCCTTAGAGAATATGGGTAGTACAGAAATTGGTCGATAATTACCCATGTCATTCGCATCACCCTTTTTGAACAGTACAGTCACTTTTGCAATTTGCATTCTTTTCGGAAATAAGGCGCTCGACAAGCAGATGTTAAAAATGTAAGTTATATAGGGACACAGAATGTCAAGAACATATTTAATTGGACGAATTTGCATAAATTCTGCGTCACAGCTTGGACTATTTTTAAGAGAGGAAAAAACTGACATCACCTCGGATCCGGTTACTGGACTGAGAAAAGCGCAACGTTGGTTGTGAGCAGGCATGAAGTCGATGAACTCATTGAGTACTCCACAGTCAGAATACTCAAGGAAGTGATCATTAAAAGAATTGGCAAGTGCATTGCCGCTTACTTCTCTGCCATCCAATGACAATTTCCAGATACCTGGTGTCGATTTTCTAGGCCTTATAAAGGTATTAAGTTTTTTCCACAGTTGATCACTGGTCGAAAGGGAATAACTGCAGTTTCTGCAATGCCACGGACAACAGCAGCTGTCAAGAGGCTACTTTGGCGACGCCCATGGAACTCCAAAGGGCATTGTGCACATTCCACGCAGTGGGGTCCAAACGAGTTTCTCTCGTAGCGTTTCCTCTCTGCCTCACTCCTGTCATGTATACACATGCTCTGAGCCACCCCCCGACGCGGTGTGCCCGTCAGCAGCAGCGGCGGCGGCGGCGGCGGCGGGAGCAGTAGTGGGGAAGTCGAAGGAAGAGGCAAAGAAAGCTTCGCTTTTTCGCTTTAAAAAGTGGCATTTCACTCAAACCTTAACGGGTGCCCCTAATTCAACGCAAGAGTGGGCGACATTTTGGAGTGGCGACACAACACAAGTCGCCACTGTATCGACATCGCCTATTCGCGGCTGTAAAACCGGACCCAGCTGCCGTCAGAATCTCCCGACCGGTATTATTACGACGTTGTACAGTTGTGCGGCAGAGTTACTCCGTCTATGACGGAAGAGGACCGGTTGTGGCATCTCATGCGCGGCCTGCGTCCAGACGCGCTGGAAAAATCATTATCGCAAACCCGGACAGTCGCTCTGCATTACTTTAAATTCTACAACGTATTAATCACCCTGCTTTGATGACCCGTGCCCCTCGCGTTAACCGATGGGCACCTATTTCTCTGCCGGCCCGCAGTCCTGGTTCCCAAACGTCTCGACACCTCCCGTTGAAATTACACCCGCTGTAGCAGCAGTGCAGCTGCCTTCAACAAGTTTCGGTACGTGCGCTAGGCAGAGCGTCTTTGCCCGCGAGAGGCCACCGAGCGCAACAGGGATCTAACGGCGATCGCGGATTCCATTGCCATCCTCGTTCAGGGAGCGCTTAAATGCTATTGAAGAATACGTACGTCGTCCTCCACTGCATTGTTCACCCAGAAGTTCCCGTGACGACGATGGGCGACCAGCTGTGCGACCGCATCGGCCACCTTGGACTCCAGTGCCCAAAAGGTGGGAGCAACGTGATACTCGAGGTGTGCAGCTTTACCCCCCGGGAGCCGAGGACGGCCGGGCATAGGGGGCCCGCCCGTAAATTAACGGGTTTTACGTGCCAAAACTACGATCTGATTATGAGGCACGCCGTAGGGGTGGACTCAGGAAATTTGGACCGCCTGGGGTTCTTTAACGTGCACCTAAATCTAAGTAAACCTGTGTTTTTGCATTTCGCCCCATTGAAATGCGGCTAGTATGGTCGGGAATAGATGCCGCGACCTCGTGCTAAGCAGCCCAACACCATAGCCACTAAACAACCACGGCGGGCAGGGGTCCAGTCCGGCCCACCCCCATATATTCTTTGGTAACGTCAGCCCCTCGCATTGCCTGTTCGAGCAAAGGAAGTAACACATATATGTTACTTCCTTTACTATATATAGTTACGGCAGCGCTCTAGCTTCGAGCATAGAAACTCCGACACGCTTTCCCGCCTTCCTCATGATTCCGCACCAGCAAACGGAAAAAAACCCTTACCATTGCTCGCGCTGGATCACATGGACGTTGGAAAAAAATATATATATCAGAGGGAAGACGGTGGATGAGAGAAGTTATACAGCACCTAGAACAGCCCAACGTACTCGTTCTAAGAAAATTGGAAAGAACGGCACGGGACTTTCGGTTAGTCGATGGTATTTTGCAGAGAAGGGCGAAAGGCTTTCATGCAGGCTACATGGCAGTCGTTGTCCCAGGGTGTTCGACGTCGAATGCTTTAAAGCACCGTCGTGCCGACACTACGGCGGGCCCCCTCGACGTCAAGCGCACACGAGGTAAAGTTCGTCGCCGTTATTTCTGGCCAGAGATGCATTCCCACGTCAGAAAGTACGTCCCCTCCTGCTCTTACTACCAGAGTGGAAAGCTCGCACCCGGAAACCCGGCCAGTGTCGTCCCTCTTGTGGCCTTCAAGGATGAGCCAACACTTCATGTAAATAAAGGTCTAGGCGCGCAACGCGGAATCGAAAATGCCAGGAAAGTACGCCACCAACTCCAACCTAGCTAATTACAGGGTAGCCGACCAAACCACACACACAAAAAAAAGAACGTGACAGTGTGAATGTTGCGCGTTCAAAACTTTGCCACGTTCGACCGTGCTTCGATAATGAGGCAGACGACGAGTGCGTGGTGTTCGTCGTGATGTGCGCAACTGCGGTTCGCTTGGAAACCGGCGGCTTGACTCGCGTGATCGTGTGTGTGATACTGAGAGCCGTGATCGAGGTCGCCAAGTCAAGAGCTCTGACGCTGGGACTGAGCTTTTCTTTGAATAGAGGACATTTCCCAACGAGGCCCAATCTAGAAGCATCCCTCTTTACGACACGGACCCTGATGTACTTCCTGTATATAACAGCGTAAGTGAATGAACTTGAGTATTTTAATTCTTGTGTTTCGCGATTGCTCATGCATTGCCACTTTGTTAAAACGCGCTTGCACTTATTTCACTTATTATTTTACGCTTTATTGCGATAGCAAATATATGGAAACTCGAGGCGCATTTCTGCCGTCGCCGTGAGGTTCCTATAAAGTCCAAGGGTGATAAAATCGTCGCCGCGCGCCGTATGCTGTATGTGCGAGTGAAAACGTGCGAGGGTGAGCCGTCAAACGCCGCTCAATCTCGCGTGCGCTAGCGAGGATGGCGGGGTGCACGGAAGGGCGATCTTTTGACGCGCGCAAGGCACGAGGGTGAGGCGAGGGACCGGGGGGGAGGAGGGGCGGGGAGGGTGCGTTCTTCCCCGGGCGGCTGCTGCTTGCGGTGCGCCGTATCTTGAAAGCGATCTGTGAGGTGGCCAAAGTGCTTCGTATGCGCAGTGCTTTCTACGTTTCGTTCGCTTTGAAGCGAGAGATGGTCAGTTAGCTCGCTGCTGTTGCCGCAATTACTCGCCCTAGCGTTTTGACAGCGAGTTTTCGCGGTCGTCGAGCGAGATGTGTTCATCTTTATTGTGCGCGCGTGACACCGCGCTTGTTAGTTTAGTTAGTAAGCGAATGTTTACAAGTTTATAAGGTCGATAAAACTACTGCCCTTACTTCGTATAGTTACGTAACAATTTTCTATCGCAATCGGTGGTTCGCCTTACGGTCAAAACTGCGTCTTCTTTTCCTTACTGCTACTTTTTTTTTTTTTTTTTGAGAAATCCCTCATATACCCGTTTTTATGAGTGCTCTTTTCTGTTGACGTTCGAACTGCTTAGTAAAAACGACTGAGACACACCATTTTGTAGCGGGGAAGTGCCGGGAAGAAAGTATGCCACGGGTATTTTTTTTTTTTTTTGCGACTGTTGGGTCTTCCTCGATGCGGTGGAGCCGGATAGAGCGCGTCCGAGATGTGGAACCACGAAAACGAGCAGCGCGGGCGGCTGGAGCCTTTCTGTGGGAGTGACCGCAACTGCGCCTCGGGCATAAGCCCGGCCGACGCTGTCGTACCTGACAGTCATTTTGGGTGCAAGCCGTCAAAGGATTGTTCTGCACTCGGCCGACCTCGAAAGGACCTCGAAATTGGTGAGGACGAGTGTGTGTAGATGTCGTGGTCGGTACACGTACGCTCGCCTCTAGTGCCTATATCAGTCATGCGTGTTGTTTTCGTGACCCTGTCTGGTCACTTACACTCTGGCCCGTACTGGATCGCGTCGGCTTGCCTGATTGGTCTGAGTAGGCGACTGATGAATAGGCCTGCGTCCCCCAATGGTCCCGTGTCCTCTGGATGTTGTAAGAACTGATTTAAGGAAGACGTCTGAGCCTTTTCCGGAGTGAGCAAGGAGGCAGCCGTCCACGGCGCCACATCACCATGGGAAACCAGGCGGGTCAGGCAGACGGCCGCTTACCGATGACATCGTTTTGTATGCAGTATGTGTCCAGTATAACTTCAAATCAATACCAAGTTTACTAAACCTAGTTTTTCGAATGATACCCTTCGTCGTCGCCGTACTACGTGCCGATCTGCACTTACCTCAGTCGGAGCTCATCGCCCTTCATCGTCGTGTCCCTGGTGAGATGATGCGCACGAATGCTAGCAGCTGCGTCACTTCGCTACAGCCAGCAGACATTCCATGTGCCGTCTGGGCCACACAGATGCGAAAGGCTGGGCTGGCAGGGTCAGCATTTAACGATATCCTCTGGTATACCTCTTACCTCAAGGCATTCGAGCAGAAGGGTAGTGGTATTTTGATTATACTAGAGCTAGAATGAATTTTGACCGAAGAAGCACAGAACTATGGGTACGCACGCCCACAGCGAAAAAGAAGAAAATGTAGCTGTGTGCGCAGCGAGGAAGAAAAAGTGCCGTCTCGTCCCTTATAACTGGACCCATATGGACACCACTACTCAAAAAAAGGAAAATAAGGAAAGCAGTACCACGCACACACTTTATCGCCATGCGAACGGAAGCGTTTATTCATTCGTTCGTCACTGTTCGTCATCTGCCACGCAGAGAAGCACCTCTCGAGCTCGAGTTCCCCCACGCTTCGAGATCACCCCTGTCCCGTGAGACTCACGTGGCTGCTCGTGAGCGCTGCGCCATTGGTCCATGCTGTGGCCACTAGCCAATTTCGATCGTGATCCACGGCCGGGCCAGAGCGCGAGCGCACGTCTCTCCTAGCCCGGCCGTGCGGGATCGCAGCAGCGCGCGCGGCCTGAAAAACAGGTATTGTGGCACTCTCGGCCGCGCCGTGTATGCGCCAAAATCGCTGTCACGTGAAACAGGCATAGCGGAACTGCAACTATCGCGTCGCGTCGCAGTGACTTGCTTTGCCATTGAAGTCAAGGTAAAGAATAAAGGATCGTAAAAGCGAGCTCAAGATGTGTATATTCCCCATATGGGCTCGCAAATGTGAGCTGTGAAGGAGGACTTTAGCGCAGTGCGGTTGGCACTAAATACCCAACCCTGAAACCGCTCTAGACTATGCAGTCTAATGATAATGTAAATCTAGAGTGGTTGGTTCCATACACACGCTTTGTGCTCAGGGTGTATAAAGGGTCAGTATATTGCAGCGGTGCTAAAGCATCGAACGATTCTTCCTTTTCTCCTTCTCTGCTGTCTCAAAGGATAAAGTAGGCAGAACGCCGCTCGGGGCAAATACGAAGTAGGAAGGAGAGCAGAACTTGGAAAAGAATCGACACATTCTTCCAGCCGAGCTTGCTGGATGTCGACGCTCTAGACGGAATGGAGCACGCTGACAGCTTAGTCATACGGGAAGGATTGTTTACCACGTATCTGACTCCTTTTTTAGAGAGTTAGTGTATTCACCAGTAGAGTGCTTTCACACTGGCTTTTCCAATAATAGTAAAAGTACACTTTTTTCAGTTTCTTTTAGGGGTAGTGGCGGGGGGGGGGGGGGTGGAGGGGGCAGGAACCAGAATTTTCAAAGAACAGCTAAATGCAGGACAAACACGCATCTTGGCGAAGAGTAGTCGCCGATTCTTTCTTTGTCCGTTTGTCCGTAGAGCGTAGACGTCCGTACGGACCATAGTCTCCGATTCACGTGTTTCTCCCTATGAGCAATAATCGCACGGAGAAATGATGGGGTGAGTTTCACCGCCTCAGCATCAGGTTTGATTGTAGAGAGAAATAACGAGGTAACATTTTTTATCGTGCCTGTCGACTAGCGGCAAAGCTTTGCCTGCCTGCAATACGCATATATGCATAGAGGGGCGTGTATATCGACAGCCAAAGAAAGGTTCAGACGGTCATTTACTTTCTCATCTTATTCAATAAAACTCCCTCGAGGAATGGTCTCACAATGCATTGGCAAACTCGAGATGAGTTAGTAAAGAACATTTGTATTCGAAAATGATGCTGCAGAGGTGAGGGCCTAAAGTTTGAGTCATTATCGTGGTGCGTGTACAGAACATGCAGAACATCTGCACAAACAAAGATAAGAAACAAGATCTGACCGCTATTAAGGAGTATGTAGCATTTCAAATAAAGGCTTTGGTTTCACGTGGAAAACCACCATTTTATTTGGAGGCGCGCCTGAGTAGGGGACTACAGATTAACTTTGACGATCTAGGGTCGTTAACGTGCGCCTAAGTTTAAGAAAACAAGCGTTTGTGCAATTCACCGCCCCCCCCCCCCCACCCCCCCATAGAAATGCGGCCGCCGCAGCAGGGATCGAACCGTCACCTCGAGCTCAGCAGCCCAACGCCATAAACACCGGGCTCCGCGGCTTGTATGCAGCTCCATGCGAGTGGTAGTTTTCTCAGAAGTTTGTCCTACACTCGGAAAAAATTGCACCCTTTGGGGCTTAAGCTGTCACCCATCAAAAATCCTCATCGATCTCACGTGCATTTGCTTCAGGACTCTTATGCAGTGCTCGCGGTACTTTGAGGTCAGGAACGGCGTGCGCGTATGTCTGACCGACCGATCCCGAGAGAAAGCTACCAAGCGCCGAGTGTTAAACGAAAAAAAAAATCACGAAAGCTGATAACGATTATTATTGGAGGACAAGTTCAGTAGCACAGGGTGTTAATTTAGGGCGAAGCGTTACTTTAGTTATCAAAAGCTTGGAATAACAATAAAATTTTCTTCGCGAAGCATGGTACGTACGTAAAATACAGCGTTGTAACTGAGGTTCTAAATTATTTGTAAAGGGGATCCGTAGAATGAGTTTCATTGTTATGAAACCCAACATGAGTTCCTTGAAAATCAAAGAAACATGGCCAGATAATTTGAATAAAGCACTCTCTGCCAGGGGAAAAAAAGCTGAATTTATTATGTCACACGAGGGCCGCAGCGGCAGCTCAAGGAGCTCCAAGAACTGGAGATGAAAGCTGCGTCAACTTTTAAGAGAATCTTTTTCACCATTAGCGAGTGTAAATAACATTTGCTACATAAAAAGGGAAAGAACGACCGACCCCTGAAAATGTTGTTAGTTCGTTGGAATTAATCTGTAACGTATCATACGCAAAACTACGACAACGTAGGCCAACTCGAAGAACTGTCGAAATTTAGTCACAGTTTAGACATCCAGCACCAAAATGCTCTTTTTCGTGCATTTCAGCTCGACTGTAATCACGAGCCTCGCTTAAACGAAGATAATGATCTAGTGAAGGCATTTCTGCTGAAGATTTTGGACGTTTGATGATGATTAAACTAAGTAGACTATTGTTTAGGAAATTAACACTAACGTTTCTTATGACTACGTACGACACTTCGTGCTACTTCATGTACTTGTACTTGCGATCTGTAAAAACCTTAAACCAGGAGAGAAAAAAATGCGCCCCACAATCTATTTGATTAGCTGCCAGTGAAATTACTTGCCTTTAAAGAACTACAAGAAGGATGTAAAACGCTCCCTACAGGAATATTTGAAGGCTTACTTGTGCGTCAACTGCAAGCCCAATATACCTGACATACTAAAGCAGACATAGCGCAGGGATTATGCGCTTTTCCGGCATGAAATTTAAAAACGATCGATACCATACGGAATACCATTTAGCCTGTCTTTCATAGTTTAAGCTATCGGACCTGTGAGCAGCGTATTCGCAAGTTTGCTGCTCGTAAACACGTTGCAGAATTACTCTATTTAATTGGGTTGCCTTATATTTAGTGCTAAAATAGGCCTAAACTATGTTTACAGTGTATATAGCATTCAAACTGCTTCTTACGTCTTTTTCTCAAGAAAGCATCCGTGAAAATCTGCTGGAATAGAGGACGGGCAGTCAAACTCTGCTAGAGCAAGTTGTTTGAGTGTTTTCGCGTCCAATACCACCAGAGCGAGCTTCTTCTCGTTCTCCTCGTGCAGAAGGGAGCTGAGGACGACACCATCGTCTTCCTCAACAGCGCCTGGACGCGCTACAAAGACAGGTTCTGAGGGGAACCACCCTTGCCTTTCCCAGCGCAGCCAATTGCCCGTGGTGACATCTAGCTTGGAGACAAATGCCCCGTGTTCTTGGCCTTCGACGTTGCTGAGGCTGTAAATATACTTGTATGGTTTTCCGTTACGGTTGTTGTTGATTCGCGGAAGTTCCCCGCGCAGCTCGTCCTTGGCTAGTTCCCGCGGCTGGATCATGACACGTTCGCCAGGTCCTCGATTCAGAGGCAGCAGAAAGCGGCGCAAGTGGCCCAACTTGAATGCCATGTGAGTCTCCACCGTGTAGTCGAGGCACCTGATGATGCCGTCGTCGCTGTAGCATATTAGGTCGACCACGAGCTCGTCGCCCTGTTCGAAGGCGTTGATGTGGTGGAACGTGAAAAATGCGGCGGACTCAAACACGGTGGGGTGAAGCTCCCCCGTCTTCTTGTTCATTACGTGAAAGCGGACGTTCTTCTTGGCATCAAACTGCAGTGCGTTTATGAGTGCCTTGTAGCCCAGGTACCTCGACGCGAACATGGAAGGCAGGTGCATGGATGTTGGCTGCTCCAGCACTACCACCCACTTTTCTGTCATTGCGAAACTGTGAACGTACGGCACGGATATGTGAGATTGTAGCGGTATCGTTCCCACGGCTCTCACACGGTCCACCAAGCTTTCGGATCCACCGGGAAGAAAATGAATGAGCACGAAGGAAAGGCGCGCGCCTACGTGCGTGCCGATGTTGTACATAGCGCCATCGTCAGGATCCAAGAGCGGATGGGAGGTGGCACCGTGCACAGCCACCATTTTGCTCAAGGTTTTCTTCTCCCGAGTCTCCAACGACGCAGGGTCCACTCGAATCATATCAGACGTCTCGGTCATGGCGTACACTTCGTCGCCCAGGGGCATCACGTTCAGCTGAGCGTTGTCCGACAAGTCCGGGTAGAAGTACGACGCCAGACGCTCGAATACGGTGGCACAAGGGTCAGGATGCGCCACGGTTCCGAACTCGGAAACGACGATTCTGTTGGCCCTCCGGTTGCGTACGTACGCATGGCTTCGCAGGAAGCGGTTCCGATAAAGCACTTGGCCGTTCTCGATGGTGAACTCCCTCAACAGAGCGGGGCAGTCGAATGTGTGGTTGTAGTGGTCGGGGCCAAACGAAAACAATCCAGGCCCGTTCCGTAAAAGCCTCCCTTGTAGCCAAGCGGGAAGCTGTCCTCTCAGAAGGCCCGTGACCGGCTCCGAAACTTCGGGCGCGCATGAGCGCTTGTAAAACTTTCTCGCATCGATGCCTGGAGCCGATGAGGCTTCTTGTCTTGCGGCCATCGCTTTGCGTCCGCTCCAAATGGGAGAGAAACACTACGCGGCCTCTGCACCACCGCTACACGTGTCATAGTGCTTGGGCCGCCAGGATTGCGTCAATCAGATAATGCTGACGAGAGTGTTGTGCAGAATGTGACGCAATAACACCGCGTCTCTCCTTCGCTAACGGATGCACTAAAATGCCCGTTATATGTCAGACGAACAAAACGAGCAACGATCGCAACTGAAACAGAAGTGATAGTTTTTTTCTCTCTCCCTTCTTCCATCTGCTATAGAACCGGTGTGGAGAGCTCCCGGCCGCTGCTTCGTGCGAAGGTCTTTTTCTCTTTCTCGAAGCCGGTGCGTTGGATTGGCGAATCGCTTGCCGTGACGACATTTTGACGAGAGTGAGAGAAAAAGCAGGGAAAAACAGGCAGGCTAACTGTATATTGTTATTCGGTATGCTACCCGGCAGTGGGAGAAGAGAATAAAGGGGGCGGAAAGAGAGAAGGAAGACACGAAGAAGAGCACTGGTAGACGAAAAATACATGTCTAAAATACAAGAATTCAGCACTCGAATTAAGAAGAGACGCGTGCATAAACAGTGAACAGTTTGCGTGTATATTTTCATCTAAGATCAAGTTAAGTTGCGTCTTATATGTGGCAAGCTCAACCGTGTGATAACAAGCCACTCGCTTGTTCTGCTGCTGACGATATCATATTATAGTTATACCGGGTGTTTCAGCTAACACTTTCAAAAATTTTTAAAGCTTGCCTGTGGCGGATAGCACAATTATAGTTCATGAGCTGGTCTACTCGAAGAGACGGACATTACTTGCACAAGAAATACAAATGCATGGTCGACTAATTAACAAAAAATCATTAGGTTTTAACTCATTACCTTATGGCCCCTATTGCAATTTACAATTACTAGTCGTGGAGTTCGCAAGGCGGATCCACTAATATACATAAAACGACGTCTTATGCAAAAACCTAATATTAATTGAAAACTTAATTAATAATTATTTGTTAATTAGTCGATTATGCATTTAACTTTTTTTGTGCAAGTACTGTCCACCGCTTCAAGTAGACCACCTTAATGAACTGAAATTTTGCTATCTGCCACAAGCAACCTTGAAGAATTTTTCAAAGTGTTCGCTGAAACATTCTGTATATGATAAGACCGCTCTTCAAATAATTGACTGCGTCCAGAAACGGGGCTCGCATTACGCCTTAGCGTTAGAAATCACAAAGCTTGTCGACCTTTCAAATAAAAATGACCACACTGTCACCCTTCAGTACATACCTGCGCACTGTGTGGCGTGATCAAGAATGAACAGGATGACGCTGAAGCAAAAACCGCTTTAAGTAATGCTTCTGAACTACCCATTTCGTTTTGACGAAAAGACGCAAATGCCCTACTTCGTTGCGTAATACCCAACTCTACGCTGGAGCACTGGGTCCAACCACATCGAGGACCGAGGCGATTGCGTAAGTGGGACCCGGGAATGACATTTTGCAAGTCTCACAACCTCGACAGAAGCCAAACAAGTATGGTGCACCAGATTCGCTTTGGTGTCGCATTGTCCAGTAGTTATGCACACCTCATAGGTTGCAGTGACACTATCCCAAATTGTGAACACTGTCAGGTGCAGGAAATCCTTGCTCACACATTCTGCATTTGTACCGCGTTCGCGCAAGAGCGACAGAAATCGATCCCTTCAATCGCACACGTTGATATGAGGCCGACATCACACGAGTTTGTTTTGGCTCCTTGGCCTGACGCAAACAGCACAGCCTTGATTAGAAGTGCAGCCATAGCCTTTTTTCAAGCCACTGCGCTAGACGCATGGCTTTAGAGATGCTGCAACGTTGCGGATCTGTGCATACGCACCCCCTTTTTCTATCACCGTCGTCGTCATTCATCAGTCTTTTTCCTTACCGCCCCTTTTCCTCACTGTAGAGTAGGAGGCCAGTCTGCCTTTCTGCCAATCTGCCTTTCTGTAAATAATTTTTTCCCTCTCTCTCTCCATCGCGGTGGTTCGATTTCTGTTCGCGATGGGCGCGTCCTTAGGTGGGTTGAATGCAATAACACTCTAGCTGTATTTAGATTTAGGTGTACGTTAAAGAAAACCAGATGGTAGAAATGAATTTGAGCCCGAGCAGTACCGCACTCCTCATAAACCATTGTCCAGTTTCAGGATGCTTAGCCCCGCATTTTCTTTAACCTACTGTGAGCGCGACCTATGAGTGACTCTTCATCTTTCCCCATCATCATCACTTTTATAAATTCCTCATCTGTAATTATCATCATCCGCCGCACAGGTTGTTTTTCTTCGTCATAGCTCGAGCTCGGCTGGATTAGACTGTTCCTTATAAGTGGTAGAAGGTGCTTTTCGTTCCCCGCGGCCTCTCGCCCTTCTCACTGGAGCTCCGCTCGGGTCGCCGCATACCATCTATTGTCATGCTTGCTCAAGACAATCCGAGCACGTCCGTTACTACCACCCCAGCGCAGCCTTCGCCATCTGTCGTGGCCATCCACAACCGCCACCGTGACTCACCAGTCTTCGCTGATCTGCGGGGAGATGACGTCGAGGAATAGTTCCATAACTACAACCTGGCAAGCGACTTCAATAAGTGGGATAACTCACAGAAGTTGCACATCGTCCTCTTCTACCTCATTGATGTCGCGAAAACCTGGTTTTGAAACCATCAGCCTGATCTCTCCGACTGGGAAGCGTTCATGCAGCAACTTCGTCACATTTTCGGCGCTTCGTCTGTCCGCCCTGAGGTCGCGAAGATGCTTGGTGAGCGTGTCCATTTCCCCTGGGAATCGTACACATCCTACATTGATGATGTGCTAGCTTTGTGCAAATGTGTCAACGCCACCATAAACCCGACCGACCGCATACAGCATATTGTTAAAGGCATAAACACCATCGCCTTTAGCGCACTCGCCACACAAAATCCTGCCACTATCCAAGATGTAATAGCCACTTTTCAGTGCCTAGGGGAACTTCAATCTCTACGGCTATGCACGGATAACACAGACGTTCGTTAGCCTTCCTCAGTAGAATTGCGCACGATCATACGTGCATCGTTCGGGATGAAGTTCGCCGGCGGTGCTCTTACTGTGCACCAGAACCTGGCGTCGCCCCTTCTCCGACCGGCTTACGCGAGATAATCAAGCAAGAGATCGCCTCTGCGTCGCGTCTAACGTACTTCCACGGCCTCTGCGCTCGACAGGTGCCAACATACGCCGACGTCGCGGCGCTCCCTCCGGTCACCGCGGCACCTCTACAAACGGACCACTATGTCCCTGTGGCTTCATTGTCGCCACCAGTGCGTGTACAGCCTTACCGCTCCGCTCTGTTTCCTGCTCGACCCATTTGCTACTACGGTGGCTACCGCGGGCATATCTCCGGGTTCTGTCAACGGCGTCAATGGGATGACAAACGTGGTTATACATCCGAAGAGCCAACAGGCGTCCGTCCAGCAACAGGCTACCAGAGAACTTCCTGCCGCTCTTCATTTCACCGATACCCCTCTCCTCCGTACCCTACCAACACTCCTCTCAATTCTCGAGAATCTCGCCGCAGGTCGCCTTCTCCACGTCGTCGTCGTTCCGTATCACCTCTCGTCGTGCTTCTCATGCCTCCAACGCTCACTCGGAAAACTCTCCGATGCAGTTTTAAGTGGGGAAACTGCATCCACCGGACAGCCTACAATTCCTCCAGAGCAACCGTTGAACTTGTTGTCAGTGGTTGCGGAACGTGTGCCCGTCGAAGCTCTCATTGACACAAGTGCCGCCATTTCGATTATTCGGGCAGACTTTTGATGCCGCCTCCGGAAAGTGATGACGTCTTATTGCGGCAAGTCTCTTCGTGCAGCCACCAACGCCGTTCTTCGTCCCATCGCGCAATGTACAGTTCGAGTATTCACTGACGGAATACGTCATCACATTGTTTTTGCTGTGTTTCCCGAGTGTTCCCACGAAGTTATCTTAGGAATGGATTTCTTGTCTTCGGCGTCCGCGGCTATCTCTTGTCGTGAGCGACTCGTACACCTGAATGCCACCGGTTACTCCCTTCCCGATTATGCAGAACGCATGCGCCTCGTCACCTACTCCGATTATGTTCCTTGGCCACCAAGAGAAGACATTATAAGTGTCAATTCCAGTGACATTCAGGATGGCGACGTTCTCATTCTTCCCTGTGGTCAAACGCTATCTAGAGGAATTCTTATTACTCCTGGCCTTGTTCGCTTTTCTCATGGCTCGATCTGCATTCCTCGCCGCGTTAAACAAAGCTACCGAACCTGGACTGCTACCCCGTGGATGAAGTGTCACTTGCGCTGTTGATACACAGCCTATATAATGCCGTTGTTGCCTTTTCGACTGTTCTACCAGAGTCAACGTCGTCGCCACTGACTGCTTCTTCCACACCGCGGTCGGCAACCATAAGCCCTGACCAGACCCCTGCCCAGAGTCACGATCTGCTCGCACTATTAGGAAAACACCACTCCTTGTTCGACATCACTTCGCCAGCCCTCGGTATGATGGCTGCTGCGACTCATCGCATACACACTGACGGCTCCCGCATTGTTCACCGGCGGCCATATCGCGTGTCTCATAAGGAGCGCGAGGTCATCGAGGAAAATGCATCGGACATGCTTCGACGGAATATAATGCGACCTTCCTCTTGCCCCTGGTTCGCTCCAGTTGTTCTAGTGCAGAAGAAAGACGGTTCAGTGCGTTTTTGTGTCGATTACCGTGCCCTGAACAAAATCCCGCGCAAGGATGTTTAGCCTTTGCCACGGATCGACGACGCACTAGCTTTTTTACAAGGTGCCGATTATTTTTCTAGTCTTTATCTTAGATCCGGCAAATACCGGTGTCAGAGTCCGACAAGGAGAAAACCGCTTTTGCCACCCCACATGGGCATACCAGTTTATTGTGATGCCCTTTGGGCTCTGCAATGCGCCTGCCACCTTCGAACGAATGATAGATTATGTTCTGCGCGGTTTAAAATGGAAGACCTGTCTTTGCTATCTCGACGACATCGTAGTGTTTTCAACCACGTTCCCAGAACACCTGCAGCGTCTTGAACAAGTGATCACCTGCCTCGCAAACGCTGGCCTACAGTTCAACATGAAAAATGTACTTTCGCAGGAAAGACCATCAAAGTTCTGGGACACTTAGCAAAGATGGCATTCGATCGCACCCCGAGAAACTTTCCGCCGTCTTTGAGTTTCCTCGTCCTCTGCGCCCAAAAGACCTGCGCAGTTTTCTCGGACTGACTTCGTACTTCCGGCGCTTCATACGCACCTTCGCTGCGCTTGCGTCTCCGCTCCATCAACTCCTCTCAAATAACGCGCCCTTCGTTTGGTCCGGCGATTGTGAAAGTGACTTTTTGACGCTCAAGCAGGCCCTGACGCCCGACCTGGTACTGTGCCACTTTGACCAAAGTACAGCTAATATAATTCACACTGACGCCAGCAGGCATGGTCTCGGTGCTGTTCTCCTGCAACGTGACACCACCTTGCGTGATCGAGTCGTTGCTTATGCCAGTCGGACGCCGACTGCTGCTGAGAAAAATTACACCATCACCGAACAAGAGTGCCTTGCTGTTGTTTGGGCAGTGCAAATGACTCAGCATCGCCTAATCGTAATGATGTACAGCCCGAGCCCACTTCATCACCCCTGTCCGTCTCAGCGCTAGACTGGCTGAAACCTAATCACCAATCTGTCCTTGTTTCCCACCAACGTGCCCACCCATACTGTTGAACTATTCTCGACCGCATGCAAGGCTCTGCTTCACCTCCGAACGCCCGACTCCGTCGACAACTTAAGCAATTCAAGCTTCACGATGGCGCTTTGCATCGCTGTATTTATCACGTCGATGGAAACAAATGAGTACCCACCATACCACGTGCTCTGCAACGTGAGGTGCTTGAAGCCTTTGATGATGATCCGACCGCAGGTCACCTTGGATACCACAAGACATACGACAGAATACGAAGTCGGTGCTCTTGGCCTGGCCTTTCCTGCCGTAGCCAGGTACGTCGCATCATGCGCTCTTTTTGAACGCCGCAAACGACCTACGACTCCTCCTACTGGTCTTTTGCAACCTCTTTCTTGTCCCCCTTCACCTTTCGAGGTCGTCGGAATAGACTTGTACGGTCCTCTTCCTAAGACCTCCAATGCCAATCGCAGGATTGTTACGGCCATAGACCATCTGACACGCTACGCCGAGACAGCCTGTATACAATCTGGGAGTGCCGCTGAAGTCGCTGATTTCTTTCTACGCAACTTCCTCTTACGTCACGGAGCTCCGCGCGTTCTCCTCAGCGACCGCGGCAAAGCCTTCCTCTCGTCTGTTCTTACCGAAGTTCTGCGCGCCTCAAGCACCGTTCAGAAGACCACTTCGAGTTACCACCCGCAGACCACCGGCTTGACAGAGTGTTTTCATCGTACTCTATCGTATATGATTGCAATGTACATCAGCCCCGACCATACTAACTGGGATGCAATCGTGTCGTTTGTGACATTTGCTTACAATACGACTGCACAACACACCACCGGCTTTTCTCCATTTTTCCTCGTCTATGGCCGCTCACCGGGTTTCGTCCTGGACGTCTCTTTCCTTACGGCTCCCGTGTCCTCAGCAACGCCCTTCTTAGAACAATTTTTGTCTCGCCTCGAAGACTGCCGTCATCGAGCGCGCATTAACACCGACATCGCTCAGGATGTGCATAAGCATCGCTACGACTCGACTCACCGTGTTGTCACTTTTTCCCCTGGTGACAAAGTTCTATGGACTCCTGTGCGTGTTCCCGGTTTATGCAAAAAATTCGCCAGTCGTTTTATTGGACCCTACACGGTCATTGAGCAGACGTCTCCGGTTAATTACCGCGTCTTACCCCTTAGAATTTCTCTCGACCACTGTTGCCGTGCTGTAGAAATTGTGAATGTATCGCGCTTAAAGCCGTACACTCGACGCGTTTCATTATAATGCCGCGCAACCAGGCCGCCGCTTGACTGACTCTTCTTCATCTGTACACGTCATCATCACTTGTACAAATTACTCATCTGTAATTACCATCATCAGCCACACAGCTTGTTCTTCTTCGTCGTAGCTCGAGCTTGGCTGGATTAAACTGTTCTTTATACTACTAAATATGCTGTAGGCGTACACACTTGAGTAAAGCTGCTTCCTAGTGAGTGGATAGGATAGGATAGGAAAAGCTTCTTTTTAAATGCCGGCAACCGACGGTGGATTGAGAACTGTGGCATTCTCACATGGGCATTTCTACTGAAAGCTGATCAGCTCGCAGTGTTTTGCATTCACAATAGAAAAGCATCGAAAAAAAGATTGTGCAGATTAGAGAAGACATTTATCAGCATTTCAGAGTAGCAAGCAACATTTGATAAACAATAAATGAACAACCACACTGGGTATGCTATTTAAGGCTGTGATATCGGGATGCAAAAAAAAAAAAAAGTGTTGTTGATCCTTATGGCAGAGGAATTGGTCGTACGACGAAAGTGAAAGGAGTATTCTAAGAAGCAGTAACAGCTTGGTTGCAGATTGGCAAATTCAAGTCCTAAATGAGCACATTCTTTTATAATTACAGGTTTACTCGAAGAGTGAATCAATGACACCGACAGCAAGTACACGAGTCCCGGGCTCCTGTGCAGCGTAAACAGCACCCCGACGGCTTCCAGGAGTCATAGGTATGCCCCACACGACGATGAGTGTATATGTGGGGAAACTGTGTCGTTGGAGCTCCGAAGGCCCCGCGTGCGAGCGCCCGTACGCATGTTCGAAAGTGTGCAGACCAGCGAAAACGGCATGCGCGCCGCGTCAACCGTAGATACTGACTGCGTTACACTGCAAGAAACTTCCAAGTACTACCATCTTTACTAAGCTCTTATATGTGTCCAGCCTGCCGGCCTTGCTGTCTACGAAATTACTCAGTGATAAAGGAATGATACCTAAAAATCCTCAGAGAACAATTCCTATAATAAAGAAAACCATTTTATGCCTACTTTCCCAACAATTAGGTGGGTACAAAGCGGTAAAGTATCGCCATATCGCACATTTGCATGACGGTGATTTCATGACGTACGCACATGTGACTGAGTTACAGTGGGATCCGGCATAAAATACTTTCGTGTTAAAATCACCATCATCCCACTGGAAGCAGGTTGGCCAATACGCAGGTGGGACGTATCTATATGTTATTTCTGGGTGATTGATTGAATTTAATAAACTTAACGTCCGAAAGCAACACTGGGGTATCGGAGATACCGTAGCGTGACGGCTGCGGAATAATTATTATCTTTTGGGGTTCCTCAACGTGCAACTAAATTTAAGCACAAATGCGTCGCTGCTAGGTGCCCCATCCACCGCGGGCTTGGCAGCAGCAGCAGGTCATTGCCACTGATCTGTCCCAGACGGTCTTTCGCATCCGGCTCTGTTGCAATGTTAATTTCAGGGAAGATGCATGCATAAAAAGCTCTGTCATATATGTTGTGCTGCTCGGGACAGAAAGAAAAAGCATCGCAATAAACGCCTGCGCTGTGCAAGACGCACACGTGCAAGTCATTCCTAATGCCGCGTTTCTGCTTTCGAATGGCTGACAATCAACTCGATCGAGCTCACTGTCAGTTACTCGCCGCGGTGGCGTAGCGGCTATGGTGCTGCGCTGCTATAGCACGAGGTCGCGGGAACAAATCCTGGCTGCGGCGGCCGCATTTAGATCGGGGCGAAATGCAAGAACGCCTATGTCCCCTGCATTGGGGGCATATCGGGGTCAGAATTAATGCGGAGTTCGCCACTACGACGTGTCTCATAAGCAAATCGGGCTTTTGGTGCGTAAAACCCCATATTTCAGTTCTCTGTCTGTTATTCGACGTCGAGCAGCCAAATACACTTTACGAAACATTTTCACCTGCTTCACATGCAGGAATATAAAATACCGCCTCATGTAAAAAAAGAAAAAAGTGAAAGAAAGAAAACCCTTGACCAACAGCTGATTACCAGCGAAACCGTACGCTAAAATACAAAATAACTAGATCGGCTTTTGCGAAGTAGCGACAAGTTCCTCCTATCCTACCACCCTTTCCCTTGCGGCTCGTGTCGGTCGCCATGTTTTTCCTAACGCGCTCCGGCGGCGCGGTTGTACGCGCTGTACGCACGTGAACAGTATGCATTTGCAGTCACGGCTTTGCTGTGAGAGGCAGTAAAGAAACGTGGCAAACGAGTTAGGTAGTAACAAGAAGGGAAACGTGCCAGCAATGCGTTCCAGCTGTTATTTTCGTGCTGTTTTGTCGCAGACGGTGCGAGCGGTAAAATTGCGTAGTCGTAGTGCGGCTGCCTAGTTCACGAGAGAACAATGCACGCGCGCATTTGTATATGCAGTGTTATTGCAGAATTTTTTATCAGTCGCTCGCACGTAGTACAGTTCGGAACTGTGCCTGCAGCTTTGTATATGAAATGTGTTATTGCAGATGTTTGCAACGGTCACTCGCCCGTGGTACAATTCGGAACTGTGCCTGAACACTGGCGTGCAAGCGGTGCCAACTTATTTTCGTATTTAGTAAACAGTGCGCATAACTTTTCCCTATCCTTGCTCGCCATCCTCAGTCCCTCCCCTTGCCATCTTCTCCCTATCCGTTTTATTTCTGCCAGCCGCAGCTCGTGTGCGCAAAACCTCGGATAGCAACTGCCGCGGCTGGCAGCGTCTTTTCCTTTCGTCTTGTACTGTAATAAAACCACTACCGGATCTCCTATATGTTTTAATATTCAACAATAACTCAACTAAGCGATATTAAGTAGGATGTCGCACTGCGCGGTTACACGCGTCATTCGCGCTCAGGAACGATACCCACGATCGCAAAGCCAAATTTGCCGTTCATAACCGAATCTGGTTAGCGATATTCATGCTGATGCTGGGCTTTTCGAAATGTACATTGCACCCGCAGTTGTGCTGTCTGTGCCTTTAATATGCGTAAATCATTGTAATTGAGGCGAACAATGAAACATTGCAGCAGCAGGCAGCAAGAAGCGTCCGGAAAGGTACGCTGACTTCCAGCAAACAGCGACAGATGTACAGAAGCCACCTTTGCTGAAACTCTGCAGCCGACACAACTGCACAAGCAAGGAAACAAACGTGCTAGCGCCGTCGAACTCAGCAGCTGGACTGGCCCAGGAAGAACATGGCGGACGAAAGCATCTCCCAGCCAGAAGTGGGCACTGTCCACTAAAGTGCGTTGGCGGCGCCGGAAACGTTTTCGGTACTAACCTTTTTTTAAAGCTCCATGAAGGGACTTTACCGTACTCAGGCGGCATGTGGCGATGGCGTGACGCTCGCTATCGGACCGGCTCGGCTACGCATTGACGCTGAATGCGTCTAATTGGTCGCCTGATAAAGTGTTTTTAGAACTAATACAAAATTTCAGAGGAAAAGGCTGCAAGCAGAAGAAGGGCAGGGAAGTCAACCAGACGAGCTTCCGGCTTACTACCCTACTCTGGGGGTAATTGCAAGGGCGAACAGAAAGAGGAAGATAGTGAACATTCCACGAACACTGTAGAACGCGCAGGACTATAGACGCGGTCAGTGTGGCCGGCGCACTTAAATATGCAATAGGAAACCTCAAGCAACTTCTGAAAAGGCGTACCAACCATAGAAAGAAAGCAGGGTCGACGTAATACATGACGTATACATTTATATGCAGTGAAATAGGGGGAGGGGGGGCGAAATTAAAGATGAAGATGAATTGCATGATATTTTTGCAATATTTTCTTCATTCTATGGTGAGACCTTACATTTATTTCCGGACCCTTTATTTCTTTTATTCCTATCAAACATTTCATTAATTTTTTTTCTAAGCGCATTTACGTCGACGTTGTCTTCTTTTGCGTCGACTTTCGTTGACGCACCTTGCTTTTTTGACCAACCGGCCAGGTGGGCCCATCCCAGAGAAAAAAAAAAGATTAAATTTTGAGGTTTTATGTGCCAAAACCACGATTTGATTATGAGGCACGCCGTTTAGTGGGGGACTCCGGAAATCTGGACCGGCTGGGGTTCTTTAACGGGCATCTAAATCTAAGTACACGGGTGTTTTCGCCCCCATCGAAATGCGGCCGCCGTGGCCGCGATTCGATTCCGCGATATCGTCCTTAGCAGCCCAACACCGTAGCCACTAAGCAACCACGGCGGGATGGTGCAGTCTGTGGTCCAATATGGTGAATTTTGACTATATTGGCACTAATTACACCCTTACCGTCAGCTTTAGATGCTCTGCGACTAATTCTCGCTTCTTGCCTCGTCGAGACCTGCATTTTGATACCTTTTGCGACTTGCTACGACGCTGCGTAGGCGCGATAAGCTCGTTTTTTGACCAAGAGGCACGACAGATTCCCAGTTCTCACGTGCGCCAAAGACGTGTGAAGCCGCCAAAGAAGGGCTTGTTTTCAAAAACTGCAGGGGCGCAGAGATAACTTTTCGCTTGTTCATACCCTTTTGACTTGAAGAAATTTCGGCAGTTCCCGTTTTCTACTGCGGGAAAGCCACTTCCAGCGACATGTGGGCGCGTTTAGCATTCTGTCATTCCAAGATTGATCTGTGCTAAATTATAAAGCTTCATATTTTACTTTTTAAACACTATAATTTCATGCTGGTGGAGAGTGCCCGCTTGCTCGCTGTCGATTTCGCCAAAATGTACTGACCTGGCGTAGCTTTGTTGTAGCTTAAAGAAAGCGATCGCCAGATAAAGTTATATAGAAAAGTTCGCCGTAGCGCCCTTGCATGGATTTGGCGGCCCCACACGGAGGTTCTGCCGTGGTTTTATGGTTACTAGCTGTTGAGACCATTGCGAAACAGGTATACAGTATTGAGCTTTAATCTACCAAATCAGTTCACTGAGAGATGGCCGTTAGTACTAGGAATATGTAACCATAATATCCAATGTTCCGTGAATTTCTTGTTACCATTGAGTAGTTACGATTTGCTAGGAACTAAATCGTTTAAATATCGCTGGTTGATTTTACGCGAGCCCTCGCATTTAGCTCTGACGCCATATGCCTGCAATGCAGGCATCAGTGTTTCTTTTTCCATAGTGCACCAAACTCATCGCCGTGGTGAATAACGCTCATTAGATGCAATAACGGAGCACAAAAACAGTAAGCAAGAGGGACTAAAGCAGTCGTTGTTAGATCACAAATGCACATTCCAGAATATCCTGCTAAAACGGGCAAAATCATTCAAAAGGATGCCATACAAATGAATGCAAGCATGCTCGAAAAGATATATTAACGTAGAAAGATAGACATCGCGAACGCGCGAGTGTTTTGAAGAGCCCAAAAGAATCTGCCCAAAAATCCATGCGTGCCAGCGCGCAGCAGCAAGATATTTCCGACACGAACGAGGGCAGTTGCGCTTCCTCAAAACTTTTAATTTACATTATAGCGGGTGGCAAATATCTCTGGCAAGTACAATGTGGAACAAATTGTAATTTACAATTCAAATAATAATATTCTTAATTGTTGTTTGTACGCCTTCCCATAGTCACGCTTCAATCGATGACATTGCCGAGTTTTTAAATCCATAGGTTCGCGACCTATGCGAATGAACGGCCTTGGCTTGTAATTTATTAAAGGGGCCATGGCATGGTTGTCCGACTGTTCCTAATTTACAGCGACTATTATCACAATATGTGTGTTACTACCATAGGTCAGCGAACTCTCTCATAAGCCGACTCATTCAGACTCAATCAGACTGACTTGTGACTCCGAGTGAGACCGGCTGAGTAGAATTTTGGTCAGACTTTGTCTGAGTGAGGCCCGGCTGGGTAGAATTTTCGTGAGCCTTAGCCTGCTGTGGCTGCATAATATTAAACTTAATTATTTGACATTCATGTAAAAACATCAGTTGCTTTCTCCCATATGCCAGGCATCCGTTTCTGCCTTCTCTTGACAAAACTTGCGCATGCGCCTAGCGGATAAGTCGACAGCGCTGCGAAACATGTCGCCATGAGCCTAGATAAAGTTGACTACGCTGAATTGGTTCACGAACCGTTACATTATTTTTATTTGTAGGTACAGGAACCGAACCGCAAATAAATCAGAGCGTATTGAATCCTCACGGAATGGGAATTTTTTTAGGGGGGGAAACGGGCTGACACCTAGGTTTGATTACCGGCAGACGCTGGTGAGTGCGGATAGACATAATTATGAGCGCTAACGAGTATGTGTGAGTGAGAGAAGAGTGTGCAAGCGAGTGCGTGGCAGTGCATGTTCGTAGACGTGAGTTTGAACGTCACTTTGAAGCATGCTCTCATCATGCTCTGTATCAGCGATCCTTTAGTGAGATGGTAATTCACATCAGTTATAAGCCTGTGAGTTTGAAACAAATGAATAAGTCTGCGATACCTTGAGATGTACTGTCAAACGGGGTGGCCTTTATAACGAAGGGCTCGGGACCTCCAAAATGCTTCGCTATACAGGTCACTTCCTTGTAAAGGTTGCATTCCGTACCGATTATGATAGGGAAGGCCCCTCAGAAGGTTCAACAAAAAGAAGCCTTTATTTATTATGCGCTCAAGATGGACTAAGTGAAATAGCTCACTATTCTTTTGTTACAAACATTTTCTGACAGAATGTGCGACTGCAGCCAACCTTATGGCGCCGCGGTTCACAGCATGCTCCTCATGCGAAGCTTAGGAATTAGGCACAGTAACGCTGCAGGTCGTGAAATGCCGCGATCGCGTCCCTTGCAGTCGAAATTCTTGGTTCATTTACAGGATCTTCATCACTGTAGGCTTCATTGACATACGCGTCCATTCCGCCTTACATGACATGGAAGATTTTGTCGGTCGTCAGTTACGATTACGTCATCACGTCGTCATCAACTGCGACGTATTCACCAGCCGTCGTACCCGTAGATGCGCTAAAACAAGTGGCGTACCAGTTCAGCGATTCCTAAAGCAGCGCAGCAGGACAACTTTTGATATCGGCGTTCTCGGCATACTCGGTGACGTCTGCGGAAAGGAGTGGCGGCAACCTTACATGGCATTCGTTGTAAAGCAACAAGTCAGCCGTCGGGGACGACTGCAAGTCTTCGCTGCACAGGCAAATTGGTTGTAGTGTTATTCGCTGTAGAGGAGTTCATAATACACAAGGAAGATATGAATTTCGCCGCGGCATGTTCAATTTTTCATTAAACAGGTCATTTTGCTGTGGTGGCGTTCGTTTTAAATTTTAGAGCGTTCAAGTGTATAGTTTGATCTCATGATTCATTCAAGTGTAGTCTGATATCATGAATTAGTGTCCATAATTACGTGAACCCGAAAGAGCCCACGTGCGTGTCAGTCCGTGAATGTAAGTGGCGCCTGCCTGAGTCTGATTCTGGCGAGTCTGAGTACGAGCGAACTTGGCTTAGTCTGGTCTTGGCGAGTCTGAGTGCGAGTGAGCCCGGCTGAGTAGAAAATTGGTGAGTCTGAGTTCACGTGAGCCTGGCTTGAGTGTGGAATATTTGTGAGCCGGAGTCAAACTAAGTATAACTCAGGTGAGTCTTTCGCTTATTTTGCCCACCTATTACTGTTACCCTTCTGCAAATTAGTGATAAAGTAAACTCACGTAATTGTAGTCGAACAATGGCATTGTAGTTGGAACTTGTGTCCTCAATTCTAGCTCTCTTTCTCGCCATTTGTCAACGTATTCTTGTGGCTTAACTGAACTTTGGATGGGAATATTAGCAGCTCGAAATTTGTTATCCTTCGGCGAATGGTTGCTAATGAGTGCGCATCTGTATATAGCTGAACTCTTGTATAACAACGCGTTTGTTGCTTCCACAATTCTAGTAGTTTTCTAAGCCACATATTGACGTGCTGTTGACGTGATGGTCCGTTAAAGAATGTCAAGGGGAGCGGCCGGTTATATTTGTCCTGTAATGAAGAATAAAAGCAGATGTTTCACGAATTGAACCTGGTCTTCTCTTGAGTGCATTATGTGTGTTGAGCGTTCCAGCTAACAATAACGCACCGAGTGTTTAAAGAGACGTTGTTATGCGATTAGAGGATCGATAAACGGAACCATTCTATAAACAGCAGTTTCATAATTGTGCCCAGCAATGGTTTTTTCTTGTGATTGCTCATGGCGCAGAATGGCAATTTTCTGGCTGGTTTCTTAAGCACTTTTAGTAAATTAACAACTTTTTGACATCTTTTTCAGATTTTCTTGGTTACTCTTTAATTCTTGAACAACGCAACTACTTTTTTAACATAGTAGCTCACGCAATCAGAGCAGCCAAACTGCCGATAGTTCAAAACTGCATATATGTGCAGGGAAAAAATATTTTAAGGTAATCTCAAATTCGACGCTGCCGATTCTTAGAAGCTTGGATGCTCTCCTAAAGAATGGTGGAAAATGAAATCATGACCATTTGAGAGACGTTTTCGAAAAGTAATACACTGACCGCAAGGTAACCTGAACATGATACAAACAAGAACAGAAAACAAACATGATGCACTAAGATGCACTGATGAGGCACTGAAAGAGCATGCATACACATATGTCTGACGTATGTTTTCAGACGCATGTGTATGCTTCCTCTTTCAGTTTTTATTTGTGCTCTTAACCGAACCAGAGTCCCGTAATACCATTTTCTATTGAAGGACTCTGACCAAACACAGGTTGCAACCAGGTATTCTTCTTTTCCCGCCCCCACCTGTTTCAAATTCCTGAGAGATTATTTGAATGGTTCCTGCTTTCTCAGAGAACCTGACACACTGGACTGACCACACCTACCTACGTCCATAAATTTTTTCCTCGTTCCGTTTGTTATCTCCACTCCTTGATAGATCCCAAAACCGATACCCCCATCGTTTCGCCGCTACTCTCATAGCTCCAACTTTCCCTTTTAGATATGGGGACGATGAGAATGTTAAGGTCTTTGCATGTATACTGAATTCCCCAGGCTGCATTACCATGCAGTCCAGAAATTTGCATTCATTACTGTGAAGGCGAACTCCGAAAAATTACTCATTTAAACAACACTTTTCTTTCTCTAATATGTCACAACCTTTAAATTAAGATTTAAATACCGCTTTGAATTTTCAGTTTCTTTCAATTTCTTACTTTAAATCCATACGTTTTGTCCTCGACCGCCCCCACCCGCCTTCCCTGCCAACGACGAAGTCTACGAACGCTAACGTCTTGCTATACCCCTAGATGATGGGCGCAATTATTTGAAAAAAGCAAAAACAAAACAAAAACAAAACAGGCAAACTAAAACAATATTATAGTCCTCAACATGGAGAATGCTTCAGTTGTAGGAAATGAGTTCATAGGTGGAGATATTGCTGAAGTTTGCTTTCTTTTTTTCTCGTATCACTCGCCTATTAATTGATATAACGCTGCTAACTCAATGTGGGATCATGCTAGATTCGCAGTGAATGAGTCCATCGCCCAAGTAATAACTGAACTCTGCTGTAGTTTTTGTCTCCTGTCACTTGCCCAATAACTGATAAAGCATTGCTAACTCAGTCTGGGATAATGCTGCTTTCGCAGTAAATGAGTTTAGAGTCGAAGTGATCGCTGATGCCTGCTGTCTTTTCTGCCTCATATCACTTGCCTATTAATTGATAAGGCATTTTTAATTCAGTGTGGGAGACTGCTTTATTCGCAGAAAATGAGTTCATAGCCGAAGTAATCACTGAAGTCTGCTGTCTTTTTTTTTTCGCCTGTTACTTGTCTCATTTGATAGGGCATTGCTAACTCACTGCGGGATAATGCTGCTTTATAATGAGCTTAGAGCCGAAGTGATATCTGATGTCTGCTGTCTTTTCTGTCTCACATCACTTGCCTATTAATTGATAAGGCATAGCTAAGTCAGAATGGGAGAACGCTTCATTGGCATAAAATAATAATTTTTTAGCTTCTCTCACTTGTCTACTGTCGATAAGGCGTTGCTAACTCACCGTGGGAGAATGCTGCATTCGCCGTAAATGAGATCAGAGTCGATGTAATTACTGAACTCTATCCCTTGATAATAATTAATAACACATCGTTTATTCACTTTAGGAGAGAGCTGCATCGTAACAACTGAGTTCACAGTCGAAAAAATCGCTGAACTCTGACGTCTGTTTTGTTTCATATCACTAGCCTATTAAGTGATAAGGCATTGGTAACTCACTGCTGCGGACTTATCCATTCGCAATAAATGATTTCATCAAAATTGAGAGCTGGGCGAGTTGGTGTGGATCCATCTTAGCAAAAAACTAGTGCGAAACTATAGCAAATAAACGACAGCGCCCGTGTTTGCCATTCCTTTGCTCGTCCCCGTCTTTCTCGCGCTAGTTTTTCAAGATGAAAATGATTTCACAATTAAAATAATAGTCAATGATGTCTGCTGTCGTTTTCGTTCCTTATAGCCTGCCTATTAATTGAAATGGCGTTGCTAATTCACTGTAAAGAATGCTGCATTCGATGTAAATGAGTTCAAAGTCAAAGGGATCGTTGAAGTCTGCTCTCCTCCTTTTTTTTTCTCTGTTATCCATTTGGTACCAAAGGCTATATGCGCCCGTGCATGGGCACTACAAACCTTCAACACGTGACCGTGCCACAATTGAGCGTCTTCTGGCTGCCCCTTTGCGGTAGCGGACGACGTACTGAGTAAATGAGGAAAAGCGCTGTATTCGCTTTCTGGGTGAATTATTTATTTGCCATGAATGCAGCATTTTCAACCGAACGCGTTAACTCAACCTTAGAGCTGGCTATAATTTACGCACGGCCTTATCTTAGCCCGATTGGCGTGATCGAATACTGCAAGTCGGCGCCGGTGCATCTCTCAATGAAGCGACACCGCATTGTGCGTATTAATGCGATAAGCCTTAGGCTGCTTCACGCAGTTTTCCTTCTACGACCATCTTGGTGCCTAACCGCTTTCCCCGATTTCTTCAATAGAAAACAAAACAAACAAACAAAAAAAAACTTTAGGAGTCGCTCCCATGCATGGCGGAATCAAACCACGTCACACGGGTTCCTCCAACAAAGCAGTCCAATGCTTTTACGAGCTGCGCCACGAGTGAATTGGGTATGTGCCGCTCTTCAATGAATTTCTTTCTCGCTAACTTGGGTCAGTGGATACCTGCCGCTGGGTAATCGGCCTGCGAGAAAACAATTTTAAGCGTACGCACACACCGGCGCACCACGCACTTCGGAGGCCACGCACAGACTTCTCGGGAGTGCCGCGAGATGGCGCAGCGTGTCTATGGGGAAGCAGGAGAGAGGGCCCAGGCTGTAGGGTACACGTTGCCTCATACATGGCGCGTTCGCACGTACGGGAGAGCCATAAAATTTGGCGGCCCCACGCAAGCTTCGCAGCGGGGCCGTGAGATGGTGAATCGTGTCTACAGGGAACAGGGCGTCTACATGCTCTCGCTCCACCCCGCTCTCTGCATGATGGGGACAAGCGCGGCGTCTGTTACAGCATTCACCGTTACGTCTCCTGCTTCCTACGAAGCGGGCAGCCGTTGCTGATAGCAATTATATGGACTCTCTAGACGCATCTTTACCTTCAGCGTGGCCATGCGATATTTTATAGAGACCAAGTGTTATCAGTACTTATCGCGCCCTTCAGGCTGTACGCTGTGCGTGCTAGGGGAAGCGTGAGGGAGGGGGGGGAGCCGAGTAGGATGGTGGCTTGGATGAGCGCCCACTGTCGAAGGTCACGTTATAAATTGCACGCAAGACGAGGGGGGAGGAGGAGGTTAGCGCGCGGTAATGTAATCAAGCGTGCGCATGGAGCACATGAGTTCGCGTCTTCTTCTCTGGCCCTATCTTTGAGGTAATCTCATAACACACAATTGCTCAAACAAACGTTTTTAGACCACACCGACGTGCGATAAGCCGCAGCCCACTGGTATCAATTGCATTCCAGGCTGTTTATTGATTCATATTGTACGGCGGTTATATTTGCGCACGGGATGGTCATTTCCTTTGAGTTTCATCACGCAGGTTCCTTTCAAGGCAGTTTTCTTTTGATAACGATAATGTCTCAGCCAGTTTATGCGTCCGACTTTCGATAGGCGCTGCCACCAAGCGAACGTGACGGTGAATTTTATTACCTGCGCCGTTTCACTGGCATACCGGTTGCATGGCTTCCACCCTTAGTGATCTACCGCGTCTGCCCGCGTAATGACGTGTTGCTTGAAAAATCACCGCGCAAGCACTCTGTACAGACGGTTAACCAGCGAAGCCGAAACGTACGGCCCCCATTTTTATCACTGTGTTAATCCCGACGGTTCATAAACGACGGTTTGGTAAGTACGTAAGTACTTTACTTACAGTAAGCAATTTACAAAGCTTACTGCAGGGTCAAGAGCTAAAGGCAATCAAGCCTGACAAAGGCATCTGTGCCTCCGCAGTTCGTGATAGTTCACTGCCGGATCCTCGGTACGCAGTTGCTGCTTGCGCTAGGCTGCACGAGCCTGTTCTTGTGCGCGGGATGCAGCAACGACACGGCGTAGGTGAGTTCGTTCCCGGTTCTGCTCGGGGCATTGCTGATGGGAAGCTGCCTGCTCTTCAGGAGTACGCATGACACGTGGCCTAACCATTTTGCAGCCGGAGAGAAACTGCTGCGCTTGCGCTCGGCTGCGACGGAGAGCAACGACGTCCCTATTGGCACAGCCAATCGCGATCCTCTTGTGTTTTCTCGCGCATGTGCATGTGGTTGCGCCTGAGGAGTTTTCTGCGTACAGGAGACAGACGGACGGTCGAATCAGCTAGCCATATACAGCTTCGCTGTAAAAAAAGGTGCTAGCTAGCACAAATATTCATTGCTGCAACCGGGCGCAGTGTTGCAAGACTACCCACAAAAGCGTATTAACCTTGCAACCTGTGGGCGTGCGCACAGGCGAGTAAAAACGCCCTCGCTTCGCATTTTCAACTTCGAATTAGCGTGCGAGGTGGCAAAGCAGACTCCCGGGGCCCTATAACGTAAAACTATTCCAATCTTTTCTATTCCAATTCTGCAATCAGCCCTCCGCGATTGGTCACAAGTTTTTTTGGACCACCCCCACTTCACACCTGTCTGCACGCGACGTCACGGAAACCACGATAGCTCCCCATCTGATATGACGTGCACACGCTGATTATGCATGATTTCACCGAACAAACGAAAATATGATTCGACGCCTTTTTGCCATTAGCCCTCAGCTATTCGTCAAAAGTTTCACCTGCCACTTCACCTGCCTGTCACGCGACGTCACAAAACCGCAAAAACTCACCGCGTCAAAGTGACGTGTATGCGTTCAAGATGCATTAATATGCCGAATAAAACTGAATTTTCTTCTGAATAGCCGCAGGCATGCCCGTTCCGAAAGAAATAAAAGATGGCAGCCGCCGATCGCTCAGTCACTGGCTACTCGCACCTGCCGGAGAACATCGGTTTATTTGCGTATAATCACGGCCGAGCTAGAGGGGCGACGCGCGTTTTTTCTTACGGTCTGCGCTTCGGGGCTAGTTCCCGCCTTTCACCGTCGCTAGTTCATGGCGCTGTCACCCAACCCTGGCCTTTAACCCTGGCCATTTCAGCTGACAGAACCGGACGGCTTCCTCCGTTTGTGGAGACCGGACAACAGGTGATATCTGTTTACGCTAATTTACATTCCCTTTATCATGGGCGTCCTAAAAAATGGGCGATTCCCTCCCCCTCCCCTGGAATTATTGGCTTATAGGGCCGAACAGCAGTAAATGATCTTTGAGAAGCTTCGCATCATGAAAATTTGGAAGAAACACTTCAACACAAAGGATAAGACGTAAACGATGCGAATTACTCTTCAGTATAATTTTCATTGAATAATACCTGTAGCATTTCTAACATTGATTTCAGCAGTTGGGTACAAACTTCGATTAAAAATAATCACTCGGAAGAGGCATTGAAGACTGCATAAACGAGTAGTTTGTAGTGGGATATTTTCTTCCTCGTTAAAGATCATGAGTTCATACGTGTCAAGGTCATAGTCTGATGAACTTCCTGGATGGCTTGTGCACATATTTGGAGGGCTTATCTTGCGTGTCGGTGATTTTATTTGCGTGGTTAATGAGAAGTATTCGCATGAATTTTTTGGCAATTAAAGCCGCTGATCGCTTTGCGTGGCTGTCGTCGACACAGCTTAGTAGTGTTAGTAGCGTTCGAGCTGAATCTCAACAAGTAGTCGAAGAATTTCAAGCGTATTCATTCTTGGCAAGTCCTCTGCCACGCGCTCAAAAAATTAATTACATTGTCCAAAAGAGCAAGAAAATTTGGCCTTGGGTAGCATAATCCGCTCATGTATTGGCCTTGCAACAGTGCATACAGAGGATCATCTTTGTTGCACATTGTTGTTACAAGCCTTTCGCAGGACTCGCAACCAAAATCTGTTATTAACTTAGCAATGTAGCCACCAATATATGACATGCCCGAGTAAGTCACTGACCTTGGTGTAGCGGCTTGACATTCCCTTAGGTCTTCCAGCTCGTCATGAAAATTTTCAGACAGTGTGCCAGCCAATTGTTCAGCATCAATACCGGGCGTCTCCGTTTCTTACGGTCTTAACGACTTGGCCTTCACAATCCAATCAAGGGCCGCTTTAACGGCCCTGGCATGCAGTTGATCGTTGTCACCGCACATTTGTCAAAATCTTCCAAAAAGTGCCTCAATTGGATCGCTATTTAATTTCTTTGTCAGCACATTTTCAACATTTTCAACTTTGTCAACACCTTTCTGCAGCAAGAAGCGTGTTGTTTCCACAGTGGTTTGCGTTGTGAAGCGCAAGGCATGAAATGTCTCTTCTGTGAGTGCGCCATTGCCTCAGGTGACTGAACATGACTGCACATTCCTTATGTATACAATGAACTCGTTTTCTAGCCACAGCAAACAATGATCGTTTGTATTACAGATCGGCGCCTTGTAGCCACTTCCTGCATAGGATGTATCATGTATGTCAAACCATTCCTTTAACATTTTCGGAAAACGAATTGTGGCACCCGCTTCTTTAAAATTATATAGGGCCCAATCTCCACGGTAATTCTCCTGCAGATGTAGCACCGCACAAACCTGCGATGAGAACACTTGAACAGCACACAGCACATTCTGCTTTTCCAAACTCGATGGATAGACATGTTTCCTTGTTAGGTTTCGAGCGAGTTTCAGTCATCAGCTTCTGATAGTCACACAGCTTCTGCACATATGCACCAGTTATAATGACACAGCCAGCCATGAGCCACCTTTTCAAGGAACTGACTTCACATGTTTTTTTATCACATGGCACGGGTCAAAGCTACGGAAGATGACCCGCTCGGGGTCATGCGGATGCGTCACAACCGTACGCAAGGAGCCATTGCCCATGTGCTTGAACATCGTCGTGTTCGCCGAGTAGTTGTCGGTCACAATTCGAACGATGATGACTCCACACAACTCGACTGCGGCAATCACTTCCTTCGTCCGATGGAAAAGGTCTTTTCTACTTAGCTGCTTATGAAATAAGAGCAGGGTATTTTATAATGGCTGTAAGCGCCGCACAGAAAAAACCCTCTTCGCTAAAATTCCCTCTGTGTTCGGCATGCTGCTGTCGGGTCTGTTCTTAAGACCGAACACGGCATCCTCTTTCCAGTCATAGATGCATTTCGGCTTTATGCTGGCTTCACCAATAATTAATGCTGACATGTGCTGCCTGCTGCTCAGGAGTGAAGCCTCATGAACCAGTCTTGCTCGCATCGTCGCACTCATTCTGGACGTGGTCGAACTTGGGCCCATGTAGTATTTCTGGAGGGTGCATTTTGCTGCAACATTCAGGAGCCTTGATGTTCGAGCGTGATCATAACCCTTCGGTGAGAGAAATCGCCACATGATGCATTCTCGAATAACCTCTTCAGGATACGTCAGATGTTGCTTTCTGTAGAGCTCTATTTGGTGGAGCAGGAATACAGCCTTTTTGTCTCCATTCTGCGAGTCCGCCACGATTCTCCTGACCGAAGCATGATGTTTGCTTTTGCGATAGAATACGGTGTGTTGTTTTTCCGTCGTGAGCTTTTCCAGTAGCTTCAGGCTCTGGGAACGGTGATATGAAACTTGAGAGCGAGGTTTGGAGATCACAGAGAAGTATCGGCTTGCTCTCTGGCCATTGTTGTTTGTAGTTTGCGTACTGACACTTGTAGTGTGTTCATAGAGGCAGTAGGACAGATTGAATTCAACAGGCAGCGATTCAAGTGGCTCAGCTTTCCGCTTGGTTTGTTTTGGAGCAGGAACAGCCCTGACAGAAGGGTCTTTGCGAGTCTTTATTGCGGGAGGCTCCAGGTAGATCGGATAGCCTTCGAAAACCGTGGGGACAGCGCCCGGCAAAAGTTTCTTGACGCGGCACTCTGGAGCGTAATCGGTTGAAAGAAAGTGCTGGCTACGCGGGACCGTAGACGGCAACTTATCATTGATAGTTAAATCCTTCCTTGCAATGCTTTTTGCCTTTTGGCGCACAACTCTCTCACTTGGAAACTGATGAAATGACACACCTGGGCATTTCCCAAAGCGCGATCGGTAAAAGGGCAAGCCGCAGTACACAATTTGGATGCCGATCAGTTCACGTGCACCAATTTAACACAAACCAACCTGAAAATTTTTAACAACGCAATCAGCAATCGATGAGGAAACCATACAAATTAAGTCCCAAAACCACTATACTTGCTTGGTAGCCACTGAGCATGTGCTGGTGGGCTAGTTGGTTAAGCATGATTACAAAGACGGCGCCGAATAAAACAACACACGAAGGGAGACACAAGACAAGCACATGCCTACGTGCTTGTCTCGTGTCTCCCTTCTTCGTGTGTTGTTTTATTCGGCGCTGTCTTTGTAATCTTGCTTGGTACAACGTGGCAGCAGCGAATGTGTGCATTGATGTCCGATGAATGTTCGCGGTACCACCAAAACATGTGCGGTGAACCTTGTCTGTCCGTTCTTACCGGCTGGAGGCGCCTACTGAGAAGAGGTAGCGTTGGGTCAACGCGCCCCCACTCGGCGAGCACGGCAACCAGCCGTCAAGAAGTCACTCTATTGCTCCCGCGTCAGGCGCGCAGGCCGTAAGAAAGAGCGCGTGAGTCATCCCTCTAGCCCGGCCGTGGTATAAAACTTTCTGCGTGGCCGAGTAACGTTTTCGAGCAGTTTCGGCACGTTTACGACCTCTTTCTGCCAACTCTTCTTTGCTGAGGATCCGTTTTAGCGTCATTCTTAAGCTTCCGTTGCATGCCGCCACGATTTCCGACCAGCCACCGCGATGTAAGTAAGGGAAAGCGGACCAATCGCAGACGCTGGCACCACCCTCTTCATCGGGTTATTCATTTTCAGTGAAGTGGCTCGGCCCCATCGAATCCCTCTCCACTTGAGCATGCTCCTCGCCTCTTGTCAGCCAATTAGATAAGTCAAGCTGCTCAGTGTAGGCAATGTTATTCGTTTTTCAAGCAAACAAAAGTGACCTCCTATGAACGAAGAGAGCATTTGATTGGGCTGTTCAGACAACTTTGCGAGGGCCGCCCAATGCTTGCGTCAGCGGTTACACAAACTTGATGTCAGGAGATTGGAATAAAAACATGTTGGAATAGTTTTACGTTATAGGGCCCCTGCAGTGCTTTCCTAAAGCTGTAAGACGTTCAGCCATTCAGAATTGCAGCATGTGGATCTCAGCATCTTGTAAAGCTCTAGTTCTCTCACATTTTGGCATAATAATATTAATTATATGTTCATTGCTCCTCAAAGGCAATTCCAATGACTATTATTTTGTCATATTTCTAAAATTCCTATCATGCACTACAGCATAAATAATAAATAGTTTTGCCCGTTTCTAGAAGAATGATCCACCCCGATAAGTTTATTGCACATTAGTGCCAAATGTACTTGCAGTGATACATTAGGTTAATTGCATTGTAGGCATAATTAAATGACGTATTTATTACTAACACAGAAATAAATGTCACCTAATCGAGGCTTGACTAAGCAGAGCACACACAAAGACAATATTGAAGGAACCCTGAAACGATTGCGTAAAAACATACTGAGTCGTTAGAGTAGGTCCTTCTGATCATTAATTGATGCATCTAAGTGCTCCCCGTAAAGCATGTAATTTATTATAAGGTTTTAAAAATGTACATCGCTGCCGATCGCAGCACACTGCTCAGCTGAATTTTCAGCCGCCCCTACCCATTTGACGTAAATTGCCCCAATGACGTCAGTAGGGCGAGCTATCCGATTGTCTGCCCAGGGCGTCATCGATAATTTTTCCAACTTAATGGTGAACAAATGTTGTTTGTAATAGTTGGAATGTTAGTTCATTTGTTTCCATAAAAAGAAAGTAACAGAAAGAGAATGCACAAGAAAGATTTTTCAGTACACTTATGCACTTCCGGCACACAGCAAGTATCGTCTGCTTGCGTTACAACGTGCTCCGTCTTGATGTGAGCTCAGCGGTCAGTGTCGGTCTGTCTTTTTGTGAGCACCATGAATCACCTTTGTTGCATTGTGGGCTGCAAACGTAGGGACTGGCAATATGTCAAGCTGCGACATCGTGTTCCTCAGCAAGGCAGCAGACGAGCGGAGTAGTCACCTGGATTTGCGGCGGCCACTTTACACCGGAGGATTACTACTACAGTAGCGTCTCGCGAGTCCGGTATTCGGGTAAACGCAAGCGAGGGGACAGGGCCTGGCCGCTTGACCATGCTGTTTCACGGGATGAACAGAAGTGCAACGTGAATGATCTGCATGGTGCAGCCACCTAGTAGGACAGAGCTCAATGAAGAATGCCTCCAAGGTGGCGCGTCAGCTATACCCTGCACCGCACAAATCCCTTGGCAATCGTTTGGCGCCGATTACAAACACGCACTCTCCTTTCTCCTCTGACTCTTTCTCACTATCACCCACTTTTCCTCACATCATCCTGTAACCTCTGTCCCGAACCTCACGATTCTGCTCTCCACCTCCTGTCTCACTGCCCGGCGGATCCTCCCCCGCGGGGCCTCGAGCACCTGAAGACCTGGGAGGACTGGGAGACCCTGCTGCGCTCTGGAGACCCAGTCGTGCAGACCATGGCTAGTGATCGGGCTGCCAGCGTTATGGACTGAAGCAACATAAACGTTTGAGTGCAGTGGGGTCGTGCGGGGGCCCGGGAGTCTGCGTGCCCCAAACTCCTCAGTCTTACAATAAAGTTTTGATGGTGATGATGAATCAAACACAGTAGCAGTAACGAAGTGTATTCTTCTTTGCTGCTGGTATAAATTTTTCACAGGAGTGTAATCGTTAACGTGCTCTTCTTGTAGATGTCTAAAACGTTTTACACTTGGTTAGAATAATATTAGCTCTTTGTTTGGCTGATTAAGCTCTGCGCCACCAGGGGGCTGGACCGCGCAGACCGATCAGGCCGCTCACGTACGTCTACGCTAAAGTTGCTTCATCAGCTTGAGTTTACGCCTCCACCCATCCGTCGAAATTCCCAGCTTGCCTGTGGCTACTGGAATACCAGACACGTTCGGCGCTGCGACAGAATGCTCGCAAAGCACGCAGCTTCGTTAGCTATCGCTTGGGGTCGACTGCCAAGCAGCTGCCGGAGGTTGGAGAGGCTTCACACGCTCGCTCCTAGAGAACTGGAAGTAGACGACATGACGTGCCATCATGACGCAGAGCCAGTGAAGGCGGAGCTTAGCCTCGGTCACCCGGCGAACCAGTTGACGAGAAAATGCATGGCTATGGAGGAGGGTAACTTGTAATCATCCGTAGCTCTCTAAATGTGAGATGCTTCACACAAATTGTGGTGCGAATGATAAACTTTAGCTGTACCCTACGCATCAACAAAGTTTGAACCGTTTCAGGCGCCCTTTAAAAGGAATGCACATGCAGAATAGTGTTGTGCCTATGCTTTTATTTTATGAAGCATTGTAGCGTGCACTGTTCCGAAGTCAGACATGAATCACAACCTCCCCCATGCTTCAGTCATAGTAATCTAGGCTTTTTTGTTCTTCCAACCGTAGTTTCCAAGACACTGGTCATATTCGTTCACGCCTTCAGACGCTATTGTCTCAGGACATACTTCAATTGAACAGTGATTGTATCGCGACTGCTAGTAACCTCCAAGGGCCCCAATCTTCACTAGGTATGTTTCTGAACACTTCTCCTAAGAACCGTAAATTGTTCACTTATTGGACAATTTTTGTTTCACCATTTATTTGCTTACATGTTTGTCATAGATTCATAATTTCTCTTTTCAGGATCATGGACAAAAGATATTACTAGTCTTCAAGCTGCCCACACCAAGTCATAAGCTCAATGGTCACCGTAATGACAACTGGTCCTTTCGCCCTCCATGCCTCACCATGAGCTGTTTGCAAGTTTATCAGGTGGAGGGATGTGGATCCTATCCAGAAAAGCCTCAGTATCCAGTTTCGTATTGTACAGAATAGGAACGCAAAAATTTGACATACAAGTTCACTTGCTATTAAGGCCATTTAATGACAAACGGCGAAGTAACATGTTGAGCCCTGACTTGTTTCTTTTCTAGTCATTACAAACGCGACGACCAGGACACTAACAGGGTAGCACGTTCCTGCTTGCTAATGTAAAAACTCTTCCCGCTGCTCTTTGCAGCGCAATTGTGCAATTCAGCTTGGCAGGCAATGCCGCCACATATCACATGCTTCCTCACCACAATAATTTGTTAACTTAAAATGCAAACAATTTTAAAACAATTGAAACAAAACTGAAGAATGCAATTTCGAGGAAATGACACCTCATGGTGATAGAATCTCTGACAGTCACCTTAACAAGGTTTTCAAAGAGTTGGCATGATGAAATAAGCAGGCTAGCCCTGCACAGCAAGATAGAGTTCCTAGAAATGGCAAGCTAACACAACCGGCCTACCCTACATTTCAGAAACATGACAAATCACTGAATACAATTTCTCTTCAAAGAGCAGATGACACACATGAACACAGCGTGTTTACAAAACTTTTTGGGGAATAAACACGGAGAATAAGTTTGTCTTTTGCTATAGCCCTTACGAAAAATTGTTGAAAGGTCATTAAAATGCCATTGGCCAATGTCAACAAATTCACTGAAAGGAAATTGTGGAATCATTGAAACACTGAGGAAGTTGTTGACAAGTGTTCATAATTGACCTGCGACGTTTTGCCAAAACATTATTGGGACATTTCAATTTGAAAGTTCACTGATGTATTATTGAAAACATGTATTTCGATACTGAAAGCTGTAAGGCATTGTTGACCGACAATATTAAAAGATCATTAAAGTATTGCGATATGTGTGTCAATATTGAAAGCCCATTTAAGCATTGTTGCATATGTATTGAGTTTCAACATTTATAGACCATTGAAATATTTCTGGAGTGTATTGCACGTCAATATTGAAAGCCCATTAAAGTATTGTTGCAGCTGTGTTGAATGTCAACACTCAGATTATGTGAAAGCCCTTTTTCCCCCCAACAGGTACTTATAGCAGTGTTGAAAACTGCACTTTTCTTAAAATAGTGCTGAGATATGTTGTATCACATAGCATTAACTTTGATGTCACGTTGATATGGTCCTTGAGGATCGGAGCAAATTTAAATAAAAGCACTTCTGCTATTCAGGCCTGGGCCACACTAGGCTCAAAATCGTGCTCTTTTATAACTTGTATGAAATGATATTGTAAAGCTGCAAGCAGAAGTGTCGTGCCAGTTTCTCAGTTAGCTTAACACAGCAAAGTCAGTGGTCCTCCACGAAATCCCCAGTGCCAAACTGAGGCAGACAAAAACCATTTTTCTAAGTGAACCATTTATTTAACCCAAACATCTGCATAAATGTACAACCATTTGTAGCTTGAGAACGTCAGTAACTTCTTAAAAGGTATTGCAAAGTACAACATGCCTGCAGCTTGACACCACAATTGAATACAGACATATTTAGTCCTTTGTGGCCCTCAAGTAAAAGACATTTCCCAAAAGAAATAAATCTTAAAAAGTAAATACCTAAATAAGTAAATGTACAAGCAGACTGACATGACAGTAAATAAGAGCACTCAAAAAGGCACTTGCTTTCTTTATTACGTAGCCAGTGGTACACATAACCATAGCACGATTCACTTGAACACACAGCAAAGTGATATGCGTGATAAGCCTGGCTGTTGCAGCTAACAGAATTCTAGATCAAGCTGGATTATAGAGTGCCAGACATTACTTGCATGAGAAATCAAAACACATATTCAGACAATTAACAAAAATTCACTTCATTAATTTACAAAGTGTAACCAGTGATTTTACAAGGTGTATGCACTTAAATGAATTTCCAAAATGACATCAGTGACGAGATACATGCCATCAAACTGGCCGTAAAAATGCACTGTTGTGCCACTTACTTTTTTAACAAAACAAAATTTTATGCATTGAAGCAACTAGAACGCCCATGTATTTCGCCCCATATTTCTGGAAAAATCTGAAAACTGGTGTCATCCTGCAAATTAATTTCATGTAAATACGTCTTTCAATCTGGCTGCCTACAATTTGTAAATTGCAATATGTGCCGTAATGTAATAAGTGAATTCATAAATTTGTGAGAATCAGTTGAATATGTGCTTCCATTTCTTGTGGCAGTGATGTCCACCTCTGCATAATCCAGCTAAAAATAATTATGCCACGTGCCACAGGTAATAATGAAAATTCTGTAACAGTGAGAAATAATCACTGTATAATCGTTAATTATTGGTTGAATGGTGCATGCCAATTTCAGTAATCATGTACAGTGCTCACAGAATGAAACGCGGCAATTTAGGGCTAAGTAATGCGCGTACTTTCGTTTCAACCGGCTACAGTTCGTGTCACATCGACGTAATTCCGGCGCGTACACTTACATCAGAGTCCTCGTCACCTTTGGTGACCAAATTCCTAGCGACATGACATGGTGCTCTCGCGCACTTTGCACACATGTATGGTTCTACTAAACGTTCAGTGTCCCATTTCATTCCGTGAGTACTGTACTCTTGAAACAACATGGCCATTGCAATAAATGATGCCGTGGGAGCAGTTTATTCTGCTGCTTGTTGCATGATCCAGTTGAGTTTCCTGCCATGATAATGTTCCTGCGCAGGTCATTCCATATCAAGCGACTTATTCATTTTGACTACTTCAGATCTTTAGATGAAAAAAAAAAAACAGCTATTAGTGACCTGCTGCAAGACTTAAAAAAATTATTTCTCATGTGAGTTCCATTTCAATTTCGTTCAGTGCCACAAAAATAACAAAATAATTCACAAAAGAAATGTTGGTTTCATGCATAGATGAAAAGCACATCATTAGCATTACTGGAGAGCTTTTGTTGCACTTTAAGCTAACTTATACCTATTAATTCTTACTCATGTATATTAGGTAACAAAATAAACCATTTTTGTGAACTTATGCAAACCGCAGTTTTTATTGAACAGAACCACTCTGGCAATGACACAGATGCACTTGCAAATGGGTCCTTCCATGCCAAAACGACCAGCAGTTTTTTCTAACACAACAGATATAGCTGAAAAAATTTCCACATGTTTACTGGAGTTCAAAACTTCTTCCCCATTTTTACTTATTTCTGCCAAAAATTTTGTAGCATTTTGGTGAGTTTATTTTTCCGGCCCAGCTGAGCTAGAAGACATCAATCAACATTTTTTTTTTCAAAGGACTTCAAATGGTGTTCATGGAAAGACAGTGAAATGATGCGACTGCTAAAGTAGCCAACTTTTCAAATATCCAAATACTTCCGAGTTCTTTTGGCACCAGCAAAAGTGAGTGAAATTGCAATGTCTTAATTTTTGCTCGTAATGCAGAAGAACTCAGAAGGATGAAATTAAATTTAGAATGATAACCCAGTTGACATAGTATAGGAGCAAAATATCTGAAGCTTTGAAAGCTTAGACAATTGCCTGTAAAGAAATGGTAAAGTTCTAACCTTTTGCAAGAAGTTTTGTGATCAAGGTGAAAAAAGCTGGTTTGGTGGTTGGCTTAAAAATAAATGTGATACATCATTAGATAGCTCTACGTGTGTGCTATGCATGTGTGACGGTAAAGAAAAGGCATTATTTTTAAATGCAAAATCTCCGTTTTGAATTTTTGTGTCGGCACCAGCTTTTCTCCGACGTGCGCACAAGCTTGCCAGCCGCAAATGCAGACGACAAAGCTGGCTTTGTCTGCAACACAGGTGACAGAGAAGCGGTGTTGGGGTCTGCATTTTATTGCCAAGAGATGCATGCTCTTACTTAACGAAGCTTGTGCTTGGTGTGGGCCGGGTAAACCATACAGCCATTGCACATAAAATATCAATATGTGTTAAATTCGTGAGGGAGTCCTGCAGCGTTAAGGGGAGACTCGGGTCGAAAAATCGCGATTTCCTAAAAAAAATCACCTTTTTGTTTTAAGCTGCATTGTCATCTTTGGTCTATAAACTTTTATTTCTGTAAATATCAAGCCGAAATTCGCACGAGAAGTCACCAAAAAATGCGCCTAAATGAGTGGCGGTAACTCTATAGTCCACCGAAAGTTCAGAAAGTCCGCACCGTTCGCATCGTTCTTACTCAATGGAGCCTCACCGCCCGCCATTTGCAATCATCAGGGCGTGCAGCGTCAGCCCTTTCCTCCAAGGTTCAATGGCTGTCAGCCTCGTATGTTCACGGAGAATAAAAGAAAAACGAGAAAGAAGACGAGACTGTCGCACGCTTCGAATTCCGCGCCATGCAGCGCGGCCCCGCCATTGGACGGCGGTGCTGCTTTTGTGCAGTAAAGCCAAACCACTGCCGCTGCGCGTTCTCGCTAGCCGCACAGTTCCCCGTATTCTCTCCGCGTTTTCTTGAGATGACTAGCCCCAAAAAGTGCAGTTCTGACGCCCGGAAGTATCGAACTCGGCACAAGTACCGAGGGAAACGGCGTAAGACAGGTAAAAAAATGACAGCCGTGAATGACGCCCGCGACGCTCCGACGTCGGTTAGGCCTACTGCCGACACCGGTCGCCGCGACAGTAGTGAAATCGACGCTGCTGTGGATTTCGTCAGTGCATCGCAGAAAAAGATGGAATTCTTCAAAAGTGAATCAAGGTCGGTCGATGCCACTGCTGCTAGCACGATGTTGTGCAAGATCGGCGCATTGACGGCACTGGTGACAGGTTCGGCATGCCCCACTTGCCGTGAATGGAAACTCGCCGTCCAAGAAGCAGCTGGGAAGCGCAAAGGACTTTCGTCGTACCTAGAGCTACGCTGCGAAAATCCCGACTGCCCTGAATCTGTGCGTTCATTCACGCACACGTCGAAGCAGATCATCTCGGCCGGTGCGTGCCGTGACCCCGGGGCGAACATTCGCAACGACAGCAGGAGCTCGCGTGACGGCTTCGCCGTAAACGTGAAGGCTGTTTTGGCAGCACGTGCTATAGCTGCTGGATATGACCAGCTTTCGTGATTTTATGCGATCGGCCTTCCAAAACCGCTGCATCGCAAGACATTCCACGCTATTTCTAAGAAGCTCCATGGTGCTGCAATGGAAGCTGTTAGCCAAAACTTGGAACTGGCACGAAAGGCCATGAAGGACGCCGTTGGCGGGGGCGATGTGCCGATTATGTTTGACGGCACTTGGCAAAAAAGGGGCCATAAAAGCCACAACGGAATGGGCACAGCTGTGTCCATGGACACAGGTCTTTGCTTGGACTTTGAAGTCCCTTCAAATTATTGTCTTGCTTGCAGTATCCACAAGGACATGGATGATGATGATGAGGTATGGCAAGCCTTTCATCGTCCTGTATGTGAATAAAACACCGAATGTTCATCCCATGCAATGGAACCTGAAGCAGCAGTGCGCATATGCAGAGGACATTGTCATACGAGACCCCACTGCGCTTCACAAGTTTCTTGAGTGATGGCGACAGCAAAGCCTATACTGCCGTCTGTGGGGCTGAGGTGTACGGTGACAGTCATCGAAAAAGAAGAATGCACCAACCACGTTTCAAAACGCCTAGGCACTGCTCTGCGAAAAATGACAACGCCACTGCCACGAGGTGAACAGCTAAGTCACAGCCATCCAGAAACTGCAGACATATTACGAAATAGCCATAACAAATAACAAGGGCAGCGTGCGCAGCATGTACACTGCTATATGGGCCTCCTACTTTCATTGTTGCTCCAGGGATGGGGCCAGCAGCCACAAATTTTGCCCTGCTCAACCAGATTCCTGGTGCAAACATAGGCGTGCTGAAGCACTGGGGGAGCCTACACCACGCCACACCCCCTTGTTGACAAAAGCTCAGGGCTTGGCAATTATGCCTATATACAAGCGCCTTACTGATGAGAAGCTCCTGGCTCGGTGCCTTCATGGCAAGACGCAAAACGCAGCGGAGTCGCTCAACAGTAAGGTACGGCTGCTGTGTCCAAAAACAAAATTTGCTTCCTGGACATCTGTGGAGACAGCCACGGCTATTGCCGTGCTGTGGTACAATAAAGGCCGTACCGGCTTTGAAGAAGTCCTACAAGAGATTGGAGTACTTCCTTCAGAAGAGTTGGTCACACATAGCGACCATTGTAATTACATGCGCATAAAGAAAACGAACTTGAAGCGAACCGCAGAAGCAAGGGCGCACCGTCGTAGCGCAGTGAAAAGGGCTTGCACAGAGGAGACCAACCGTAGGAGCCGGGAAGGGCCAAGCTACAGTGCAGGAGCATTCTAGAAACTTTGTGTGCTTTCTGTAAAGCTGCTCTTGAATGTGATCAAGATTCATGCAAATGCAATTGGATTTTGAAGAATAGAAGGTTTTGAAACTTTCAAACCTGTTTTTCTCATTTTCAAATTTTTTGATATTTTTGTGTCTTCCGGGAAGCCTTTTGTACACTTGGAATTGGTGCATACTAACAAAATTTGGCATACATACTCTTGAAGGTATGTAGAATGCCAATATCTACTTGAAATTTCAATATCAGTCGTCAGTAATTACAATAGTATGAAGTTATGTTTCAGGGAACTGAAAGAAACAATGGTTGAAGTGTCAAAATTTTTTTGTCCCACTTCCAATAGCTGAACATGTTTTTTGACTAGATATCGGCACTCTGTGATCTACGAAGAGCTAAATAAGCTATAGCACAATACCTTTTGTGAAAGTTTAGTTCATAAAAAAGTGCCCGTAAAGATCGCTACAATTTGTCATTCAGTTTAATATAACTCGAGACCCTATAGCAGCTACACAAAAACTAATTGCATATTTGAAATCTGCATAAAAAACTAACTGGCTGAATTTCGAAGTCTCTGGTACAAATAATAAAAAAAAAGTTGTTTCGAGGAGGATTGCCCACCAGGGGGCTGCGGAGTACAGACGTGTCTCACATGGGCTCCCGCTTCTCGTGCTTCTCACCCCGGAACAAGGCCAGTAACGAACCCAAGTTTTGCACCGGTGCGACCGGCAAGACGAGAGAAACCGGCGGACACTAGCCACTTTCGAGTGAGTGCATCTTATCTCAAGATATCAAGCGTTATTCCCGCCGACCGCCCGCCCGCCCGGTTAAGCATAACGCCAGAACCAGCTCCGCGCGCCTCACGCCGTGTGAGCACGAGCACACGAGTGCTTGCCCACATTGCGGCGAAGAGCCCCCGATGATGAGCCGAGAGGCAGCTGCTGCAAGCGAAATGTCAAACCAGAAAGAAGATGAAGCAAATGCAATGCAAACAGACCGGACAGAATCGAAGCGGAAATCGCCTGGATCACAAGAAACAAGAAAGCCAAGAAGGACACCTCGAATTCAAGGACGCCGGCAAAAAAAAACAACCGATGAGCAAACGCCCAATGCAGCACCTTCACACCAACAACGCAGACCCTGGATGCCGCCCCTGCCACTTGACGACTTTAAGATTGTCTACCGCCCGCAAGCAGGTCTCGACCTCGCCAAATGGAATACCGTCGCAGTCGTGCACGCCATTGGTAGAGCGAGTGGACCATCACAGCAGGACTTCAATGACAAAGTACGCGTACAAGTACAGAGAATCGAAAATTTAATCATCGCAAGCACGGCCAACAAGGAAGACTCAAAGATGCTGGTCAGCATCAACAGAATACAGCTCGAAGGCACTTACCACAATGTCAAAGGCAACATACGAACCCCTGACGACGTCTCCCAAGGCGCTATCAATGGCCTCATACCAGGAACAAGCACCACAGAACTTATGGCAGGAATCCGAGCACCGGCACGATACACCGTTCTTCATGCCTGAATGATGGGTCAATCGACCGCGGCAGTCGTATTCTTCGAAGGGCCGCACGTTCCCTACTACATCATCTTCCAGAGCGAAGACTTCCACTGCAGACTATATCGCAAGTCAGTGCAGTACTGCCGCACCTGTGGCAACACGGGACACCGCCAAGACGTCTGTCCGAAACCGATCCCAGATTTTTGCTACAAATGTGGCAAGACTGGACAACCACAAGACCATGACTGCAAACCGACCTGCAAGCTCTGCGGAGAAGCGCACGAAACTGCAAGTACAGAGTGCAAGAAGAGACTGAAGCCAAGTCCACCACCCTACAATATACGGCAACAGCGCCTTAACAGACTACAAGAAAGAGACAACCGCTGGAGCTCCAGCAGTGAAGAGTTCCCGGAGCTGGGCACCTCGGCCACCAGCTCGAGCAGTGTCAGTGCGAGCAGCTCCCCCAGACGCAGCAGCTCCAAGCCAATACTGCGAAGTGCTTCGCGCTCACGTTCCCGCTCTCGCTCCTGCTCAGTCAAGCGCACGAGCTACGCCGACGCAGTAAGCGGCTCGAGCGACTCGGGTGGTACGAGCAGCTTGGATGCATCGGCCCAAGCCGCAGTCATACGGGTCCTAGAAAACAAACAGCAGGACCAGCAGAGCAAACTGCAGAATCAGCACAGCCAATTGCAAAGCCAGCAAAACCTCATAGACAAGCTACTCCACAGTCAACAGAAACAGCAAGAGCTCACCAATAAACTGCTTCAAAAATGCAAAGAACAACAAGAACTCACAGACAAGCTGCATCAAAAATGCCAGGAGCTCGAAAACATAAACAGAGCGTCGGGAACGATGTCGACCAAGGCCGACGTTGAAGCCGTAGTAGATGCAAGGTGCCTGATATTTCAAGAAGCCTTTATGAAGAACATTCACGCCAGAATGGAAAAAGTTGTCCAATCAGCAGTCGAAAAAACAGCCGCTACCTTCGAAAACAAGATCGCCACATTAAACGCCAAAATAGATGGGATCACACCACAGCTCAACAATTTTATCGCGCATGTAAAGAACAACTACATCACCAAGGCACAGCTCGACAATTCGCGCCCTACGACTCGGAAGAAGGCATGGGCGAACAGCCACAGCGACTCTTGCTCGGTCTCGCCCACTCGCGATCGCTGACGCGTATTCGAATCCATTGACGATGGCGATCCTTAACCACAAGGCAAAGAACCAGCATTCAACTATACGCATATGGCAATGGAACTGTCGATCATACCGCCCTCGACACGCCAATCTACAAGAATTCGTCAAGCTGAATCAACCCGACGTGATAGCACTACAGGAAACCAACACGCAGAACGTCCAACTGCAAGGATACGCCACATATGCACAAACCCGACGAACTGTCATACTGGTGAAGAAAACTCTCACAGCCCAAAAACATGACATAGAGAACACCCAGACCGAACACACCTTAATCGAGGTTTTACCGGAATGAAAGACGCAGAAAAGCCTATTCGTGTCCAGCGTGTACAGCCCGCCTCGCGACCAGCTACCGGACTTCGATCACTTTGTACGAGAAATCAGGAAATCCACGAATGGACACCAACTCATCATAGTGGGAGGCTTCAACACCTCGCACACGGCATGGGGCTATCATACCACCACAAAGAAGGGTGCTAGAGTGCACGATGCCGCACAGCAACACAGACTCACCCTCTGGAATGATCCCCTCCAGACCACGAGAATTGGAAACAGCGTCTCCAGGGACACAAACTCCGATCTTAACTTTACTGCGGACGTCCCCTGGGCAGAGTGGAGTCGACTCCAGGAAACCTTAGGTAGCGATCACCATATTCTCCAATTAGGTGTAGTACACACCCGTAAACAGACCAAGACCGGAATTGCACGGCTAACCGATTGGAAATCCTTCAGGGACAAGCTAGATTCCGGAGCAAGCATAACTGACATTGACGAGTGGCTCAAGAATGTATTAGACACAGCAGAACATCACACCAAGATCATACAACTCGATGCCGATACACCCGCGGTCGACGCGCACCTCCTACATCTCTGGGAGGCAAGAAGTGGCCTCCTGAAGAGATGGAAGCGACAAAAGCTTAACAGAAAGCTAAAAACACGTATCACTCTCCTTACCAAGCAGGCTCAAGACTATGCGGACCACCTTGTCAGGCAGAACTGGCACGCTTTCTGTGACAAGCTACAGGGGACTCTGAACACGAAGAGGACCTGGCACCTCCTACGCGCACTCCTGGCCACTGAACCCACCAAAACGAAACAGAAGCAACATCTTCACAGTCTTATCCACAACCACGCCGGATCAGAAGAACACCTCCTGCGAGAACTACAAAAGAAACTATGCGGAGACGCACCCTCTACCACGTCAACTCACAGCAAAGAATACTCTGGAAAACTGAACCCAGAACTCGACCGACCCTTCACGCAGGCCGAAATCCACGTAGCCCTATCCAAGCTGACTAGAAATACTAGCCCTGGTAAAGACAGGATCGTTAACAAACACCTATGCAACCTACCGCAGCAGGCCACCAAGGCTCTCCTCCGTTACTACAATGAGTGCTGGGAGAAAGGAGAACTGCCTGCTGTGTGGAAACACTCAGACATCACCATGACCCCCAAGGCCAACGAACCTCTCAGCTTGGAGAACCTACGCCTGATCTCCCTCACCTCGTGCGCGGGAAAGCTTTCCGAACATATAGTGCACGACCGCATTACCCAGTACCGGGAAGACAACAACCACCTACCAGACACCATGTTCGGTTTCAGGCAGCACCTCTCAACGCAGGATGTACTCTTACAACTAAAAGAAGGCCTTCTAGATCACCTAAAGAATCGAAGCAAATACTCCATAGTGGCAATAGACGTCAAGGGAGCCTTTGATAATGTTAGCCACGACGCGATCCTCAACAATCTCGAAGGCACCGGCTGCGGCACTAGGACCTACGCATACGTCAGAAACTTTCTGATGGATCACATGGCAACAGTCGGAATCTGCAACATCCGCAGTGAAAGCTTCCTACTTCCAAACAGAGGCACCCCACAAGGGTCGGTCATTTCACCGCTACTCTTTAACGTAGCTATGATCAAGCTACCCCCACTCCTCGAGACCTTACCAAATCTGCGTCACGCGATGTATGCTGATGACATCACGCTCTGGACCAGAGCTACGAACGTTGGAAGGCAAGAAAGTAGCTTACAAGAAGCCGTGGACACCATCGAAAGCTATCTCCGAAACTGGGGCCTCCGCTGCGCCCCAGAGAAGTCTGAACACCTCGTCCTGAAAGCAAGAACGAGAGGCCGCCCACCCAACTACGAAGAGCCCAACCCCAGCATCACACTCAACGGGACAACAATCCCGAAAGTCAACACCATGCGAATACTTGGACTCCACATCCACAAAGACGGATCGGGAGCTGCCAGCCTACCGAGAGTAGAACGCACCCTTTCGCAACTAGCGCTCCTCACCAGCCGCATCACATACGGCATGCCGTACCTGGCTTTAAAGAACGCTGAAATAGACAAGCTGAACATCATGATAAGGAAGGCAATCAAAGTCGCCCTGGGACTCCCCGCCATGGCCTCTACAGTAAAAGCTCGTTAATTCGAATTCCGCGGGGATGCTATGAAAATTCGAATTATACAAAATTCGAACTAATGAAAGAGAAAAAAATCGCTCGGTTAAGGCGCGTATATAGTCTGACGTGGCGTGAGCACGCGCGCACACGCTACGTCACGTTGGCGTGAAAAACGTATATACTTCGAAGCTCTGGCGCAGCCAACGTAACCGGATGCGGCCAGCGCGGTCCGACGCGCCTGGTGTCGAGATGGCTCTTGCTCCATCCGCGCGTTCGTCGCGCTGACTGGGGTGGAGAAAAAAAAAAAAAGTCTCTGTCTCGCGCGAAAAGCGAAGCATCGATTGCGATAGAAAATTAGTAGATAGCTATACAAAGTAAGGATAATAGCTTTATCGGCCGTATAAACTTGTAAGCATTTGCTTACTAACTAAATTAACAAGCACTGTGTCACGCGCGCACAGGTGAGCATGAACGCATCTCGTTTGATGACCGCGGAAACTCGCTGAAAAACGCTGGAGTGAGGGCACGCAGCAGTAGCAGCGAGCGAATTGACGTTCGTACAGCCCTCACTTTAACGCGAACGAAACGTAGAAATCACATCGCATTTGAAGCTACCGGCAATACGCGCACTCTGCAAACATCGCAGATCGCTTTGAAGACGAGGCCCATGCGGGTGCGCACTTTGGCCACGTCGCAGATCGCTTTCAAGATGCGGCGGTCGCATGGCCGCGCCGTAAGCAGCAGCTGCCTCAGCCGCCGAAGATCGTCCCCCGGTCCCTCCCTCGCCTCACCCCCCTGCCTCGCGCGCGACAAGAGAGGGCGCGCTCCGCCCCACCTTCTCCTCTCGCACACGCGAGATTGAGCCGCGTTCGCCGGCTCACGCTCGTACGCAAAGAACATGGCGTGCGGCGAGGGTGTTATCGTCCTTGCCGCTGATCGAAAAAGCAAAGCTGCGCTACCCGCGCGGCGACGCCAGCGTGCTCCCGCGCACTAGCACTCTCCCCATCCACGATGATGCGGAGTTCAAATTATTGGTGGCGGTGCGGATTTCAGTGTGAATTAGCGGGATGTGTTACATATTGCTTTCAATACATTGTGGGACGGTCCGCGGCAACTAATTCGAATTATCCGAAATTTCGAATTAACGAGCTTTTACTGTACATCACGTCTCCTTAAGATGGGCGTCCACAACACGTGGCAAGAGCTCGCCGAAGCGCACAAGAACAGCCAGCTGGAACGACTCAAGCTCACGCCCACAGGGAGATCAGTACTCCGACACCTAAACTACAGCGAGACGTATGTCGCAGACACGGACAAGAAAGAGCGAATACCACCGGACGTTCGAGAGTGCATTTGCATTGCACGTGTCCCGCGCAACATGCATCCCATATATCACAAGAGTAGAAGACAGGCTAGAGCCAACGCCATCAAACGAAGTTTCAAGCATGACCCGAATGCCCGCTACACCGATGCGGCCAGGTATCTGCATCGAAACGCGTATGCTCTGAGCGTCGTAGACTCTCAAGGCTCCGAGCTAGCATCGGCGACCATGAAGGCATGCAACCCGGAAACGGCTGAAGAAGCGGCAATCGCTCTCGCCACCACCATATGCACAGATGCAGCGGTTATATTCACCGACTCTCAGGCCGCCTGCAGAAACTTCTTGAGGGGCCGAATCTCAGCCGATGCACTCAAGATACTAAAAAAGACGAAGCACTCCGCTCCCGTACACCTGCGTAACGTGGGTACCCGGACACGAGGGACTAGAGGGGAACGAAGCGGCCCACGCCGCTGCCCGCGAGCACGTCAGCTGGGCTCCCCTCTCTCCACGCGCTCTCGGACCCGTGACAGAAGAGGCGGAGGCCGTACCCACCAACTATTCGGCCATATTGCAACATTACAGGCTCGAGCGTCGAGTGTACCCTCCACCGCACCCTAAACTCGACAGAGAAGAACGCCTAATCCTTAGACGCCTGCAAAGTAATACATACACGCACGGAACGATAATGCATCACCTCTACCCGACGCTCCACAGCTACCTCTGCCCACTTTGCAACGTACCCGACACTCTGGCACACTTGCTCCTGGAATGCCCGTGGCAGGAAGGCAGCGAAATGCAACCAGAAACGCACACAAAACAAGCAATAGCAAACGACCTATTCGAAACGTGGGAGGCCAAGCTAACCCTCGGAGAACTGAAAGACCAACGACAACTCGTCGCCAGGGCCAAGAGGGCAGTCGAAGCCAGAGGGTTCCTGGACTAAGGAGCCTTCCCACCTTAGGGTGATACCCGGCCTCGCTCTGGAAACTGTTTCGTTTAATAAACGTTTCTCTCTCTCTCTCTCTTTCGAGGAGCCTCTTCCCCTTAAAAGATATGTTTCATGCAGTTTACAAAAATACTTGCTCTGACGTAGCCAGTAAATCCAGAGAGTGCTGATATTGTTCACACAAAGCAGTTAAAAGACATGTCGCACTGCAAAGCAATGCGACATACAGGGAGCAGGACAATTTGTGCCCTGCTCCCTACAACCCAAAAACTGTCATATGATGACGCAAGTAGAAAACACCTTCATGATTACAATTGAAAGGCTACATGAGCATGAACAAATTCTTGTGGTGATGCATGTTACCGCTGTTTGACAGCCTGAACATGCTTGGCTATGAAAGTTGCCTGTGCCATGTTCAGTCTGATATGGTTAGACGTGGTTGGCGACCACTTTTTGCATTCATGTTTAAAAAGGTATGAGTCAAGATTGCGGTGCTTGACATCGCTTGCCTTCATATTGATAGAAAAGGCAGTCAGTTTGTCGACTAGTTCTTGTGGCTAATTTTACAGTCGAACCTCGATACACCGAAGTCCAATTTGCAGACGAAAATTTCGTTAAATTGCGAGTTTCGTTAAGTCAAGGTTCGCATGTTTCAGCAGTCCAAATTAAGATGCAGGTTCTTTGAACACTCCTGGCGTATGGCACCTTGTAGATAGCAAAATTACAAAGATAACCAATAAACCCCGGAACTAATAACACAACCAAGAGCGTGATGCCCGATAGCCAGCAGGTACGAACGCATTTTTCTCCATTACGCATACGCTGAAGAGCAGGTCTGCAGCAAGCGCCGTACCTAGTGCTCATCGCTGCCACTAGATGTGGCCACCAGTGCCATCATCATCATGATTTGTCATCACTAAAAGAAAAAAAAAAATTCCTTTCACGAAGACACGGCAGCCCGTGGCGCAAAGAAAAAAAAATTGTGCACATACCAGAGCTATCAACTTGAATATTCTTTCGAAGAAAATTGGAAGTAGTATTAACTTGGTGGATCCATGATGAGGCCACCACTTACCATTAGAACGCTTAACGCTCGTAGCCATCGGATGATACCGCGCTCAGTAAAGCAATGACGACGTTGATTCTAGAACGCTGGAATATTTTATTTAACTTCCCGCAGAGCAATTCTATGCAACTCAGATGGAAGCGAAGAAGTCCGTCAGCTTCATCTGCCGCTTTTTAATAAGCATCGGGGTTATAAGGCACTCGTAGGTTGACAGGGCTGCTAAGGCTTGCGAGTGCGAGTGCGCGCCCGCATACGTGCGTAAGAGATCCAGCGCATCCATGACTTGCTTCGGTGTAGCTATGCTGCTTGCCGCCTGGAGTTCTTCGTCCGAGTCGTCGTCCTGCTTTTCTGTATCTGTGACGCTCTGGATTTTTGCGTCATCATCCAGCTCTTCAGTTGTCACAGCGCAAGCATCGCCGAAGACAAAGTCCTCGAGTGTCACGTCGCTTGGGGCACCTCCCTGATCGCAGAGCAGCTGCCACGAGTCAACGACATCTGTTGTGTACGCCATACTTTCGTCACCGTCATTGTACTCACGGCGGAGCAGGGACTTAAAATTAAGGCAAAGGTCCGGGCTTGTTTCATGACCATGTCGCACTTCACTGGCAGGGACCGATCACGCATTTCAGTGACGTACGCCGCAAGCTTAGCCTACAGCTCCGGAAAGCGTCCAGACTTCGGCACGTGGGAAATTTCTCACTTGCCGTCACGGATCAAAATTTCGCTTCTCTGCAGTCGCCACTCTCGCACCACCCGTTTGTGATTTGTTTCTTCGGCGTAAAGGATGGCAGCCCTCTTGAACGCTGCTGTGAACGAGTGCCGAACGATTAGTGGGCCTAGAGCACTCATGACGACTAGGGAAGCATAGAAGTAGCGCGTAGCCGGCAGTCAAGTGGAACGCGTCAAGCCAGTGCCAATGCCTTTCAACAGAGAAAGAAACCCGCGAGCGGTGTCTGCTCTTCCATGAACTACCGATACTCCCCCCAAGCGCCGCCGTTCTGAGGGTGCCGCCGCAAATGGGAACAGCGGCGCTTCCATCAACTATCGACACCGCCCCATGAGTGTTGCATGCACTGTAAAACTCTCAAAAATGTTGAAAAACCCTTACTAAAAGCGAACAAACTCGCAGGTTAGCGAAAAGATACGGGTAGGGCCATAGAGCAAACATAAAATTGTAACTACGTTGTAGCTCCCGTTGGTCTCGCTTTCTTGGCGGGGCCATGTTTTGGTTTCGATTGTAAGTCGACCCCCCAACTTCAGACTTTCAAATTTTAAAAAAGTGGTCGACTTACAATCGTGTAAATACGGTAACCAACTGAGAAAATGTGCCCAACGACCGCAGTTCGTAAACTTACTTCCGGTTGGCGCTTTCCCGTTCCAACAGGCCGGTGATGTCATAGCGTGACGCGTTCCGGAACTTCTGAAGCACTCCGGCTAGCACTACAGGAGCGCGTCCGCTGCGGGTTTCATACGTACACGATAGATGGCGCAGCGGCACGTTCTGCTCTACATATTGAAGCGCGCCGGGAAAATTTGAGCATTAAAGGGCACATGCAAATCGCTGTTTGCCCGGCTAAAGTTTTCGTCTGCCTGTCAAGGAGGCTCCTGGTATGTGCGTGCGATGCGCGAGGACTTCGTTAAATCGGAAGTACAGTATAAAGTGACCTCGTTAAATTGCGAAAAAGAATACATGGTTTTCAATGGGGCAGAGATTGGGAAAAATAAAAAGTGCGTTATTTCGAGAATTTCGTTAAATTGAGGTTAGTTATATCGAGGTTCGACTGTATTACCAATCTCTCCTTGATAGACGACAAGGCTACATATATTTATGCTTTGTGTGTAATCTACAAACGAACCTTCCAAAAAATAATTTCTCGCATTTACACAATACATTTTTGTAACTTGACATGCATAGAAGACACGTAGGGTTATGTAATGATGTATCACATACTTATACGCTGATCACCAAAGCAAAGTTTTTTACCTTGAACACAAATTTTTGAAAAATTTGAACTTTACAGTTTTTTAGGCGAATGACTGAACCTCCAAGGCTTCAAATATTTTGCAGATATACTATGTCAACCAGGCTGCCATTCTATATCTATTTTGTGCCGTGTGGATTTCCCTGCACACAGAGAAAAAAATTCAAACATTGCAATTTTGGCAGTCACACCACTTCACTGTCTTGATGTGAACACCATCTGAATATCTGGATCATACAATTTCTGTTTGAAAAGAAACACTGATCAATGCCTTTTAGCTTAGGTGGGCAAGAACAATAAATTTTTGCCAAAATAGTGGAAAATTTGTGCGAAAAAAAAATAAATGGGGAGAAAGAGTTCGGAACTTCAACAAACGTACAGAATTTTTTTCAACTGTAACTGTGATGCTAAAAAAGAACACTGGTTGATTTGACATGGAATGACCCAGGTGCAGTATGAAACAAGATTTTTTGAAAACATTTCTCATTGTACCTACTTCTGCATATCAAGCAAACTTGAAATGGTGTGCCATAATAAAACAGTTCTTGACAAAACTGGGTTGTCTGGCATAAAATGAGTGAACATACTTGAAAAATAAAATAGTAAAGAAACTATATCAAAAATTAACAAAAAAAATGTAGTGAAGAATCACAAAGCACCACACTTGTATGCTGGTTTGAGCCATCCAACGTGGGCTTCTCAGGAAACCAACAAAATCAACATAAATAACATTGCAATAAAAATGTCAAGGCTTAGAAAAGCACAACATTTGTACGCTCATTTGAGAAATCCGAACTGGGCTCTTCAGGAGACTAACGTGACAAATATAAATAAACATAAATATGTCGAGAGTTACAAAAGCACAACACTTGTGTTTTGGTATGAGGTGTCCAACTTCGGCTCTTCGGAGGCCTTAGGCCCCAGGCAAGAAGCGAGGACAGGGTGTTCTTTACATAAGGCATGTTGGTACCAGGAAATGTGTGACACGTGGACCCTGCAAAAACAAAAAGCCAGAAGTTTTAAAAACCAAGTTCCACATGCACGAGTGTGGCACACAGTATGCCCTCGTTATAATAAAATTGAATTATGTATTTGTTTTGCTTTATTCCAATTTTTCGTGGGTACAACTTCGGTATAACCTCTTAAATTTATTCAATGTGGCACAGGACTCCACTAAGTGTCAAATGCAGAAAAGGGCAAAGAGGAACAATACAATGTAGCAAATTAACTTTATGTATGTCCTCGATGTCAAAGATGTGAACTTTGATTGCTTAGAGACAAAATGGTGAAAAAATACGTAGTTAATGAAGAACCCTTAGGGAGGGACTACTGTCAACTAAAATTATTTCTAGTAACTGTCATAATTAAAATGTGCAGCACTTCATTGTGCTCCTCCTTGCTCTAAATACAATAGTGCCATGTCACTAGAATTGAGTGCGGCTTCATTTGAAGTTACGTTTTACGAGTTCCCATGCAACTGGAGCAACTAAAGGACTCTAAAGTAAATACTAAAGGACTGAAACTGGAGGATAAAGTAAATACTGCTTATAGTGAAGTGTTTTCTGCCTCAATGACTGTTATGAGGGTCTTCTGTAGCTGGTTACCCTGACAAATGCAGAATGCGACAGATACGAAGAAATGCTGTCTTCTAAGAGCCATACGTGAGTGGACTGACTTCTTTAACCCTTTGAGGTTCACTGCCATACATCTGTGGTGGCGACGAAACATTTGAAAAAGTGCACCTTTTCAGAACAAAGCGTCACCTAGAGTCACACTGGAGGTGCTGCAATCTTCTAGGACTTCTAGAAAAAATTCTTATTGTGCTGTCGCCCCTTGGGTTTCTCCAAAACTGACTTTTCTCTTAGCTCTTTGGTGGCTGTCATTGCAGTAGTTTGGGAGTATTGCCATTTCACCTAGTTTAGTATAAAAAAATTTTGTAATTTCATTACATTAAAAAATTATGCCCCTTTATTCTGCATAGAAGAATAAACCATGTGTACAACTGCAGATACTAAAAATGTCTTGTCGCTTTAGTGTCACTTAAAAAATTATTTACCTCTTTTTTCTCGAAAAGTCACTCCGAACTTAAATCTGCAACAAAAATAGTAGGGATGTGCGAATAGCGATTTTTCAGACCGAACCGAATACGAGTAGTATAATGCCAGAAGCAAATTGAATATTGGAGAGCTTTTGAATAATGAACAGCTGATATCACGATTAATATTATGATGTTCACATCCTAGTATTCTTAATGCAAGTTTCTGTCATGCATAATATGTCTTGAAGAGCTGTTTGTTAACAGAGGGTGTCCAGTAAGCTGACATTTCCAAATTCCCTGAGTTTTCCAGGTTTTCCTTGAGTGCCTTTGCAAAATTCACTGAGTGACACAGAACGCTGTTTTGTGTCAAAATGGGCTGACATGTCACCCGATGCTGTCACACTCTAGTAGGCATGTTAAAAAATAATAAAATGACTTAATCCAGTTTTCAATAGTGAAGAGTACTGTTTATTTTATTCAAAAGAAAAACAGAAGGCAGGTGTTAGTAAAATGCAGCACAAATAAAATATCTTTGAAAAAGTGGCAAAGCCTATTGAAAATACGAAAAACATGAAGCCCACTGCAAATCGAGTTGATCATACTTAAATACAAATAAAAAGAAATGCATACAGAAGCAAATATTTTCGAATATGAGCCATTTCTATCAACTGACAGCAAGCTGATTGGTATGGGGACTGAACTTTGTCACGAGTGCGATTCTCTCTGTGCCGCTGGAAAGTCAACCTCAACTGTCCTGACATACTCTCAGCCCGTGCACAATGCCTCAGTGTTGCATTGCACTGCTTTAAAGAGTTTATTTTCGTTTGGATGACGGACACCTGCATCCCGGCATCAGCCAACACTTTGTTTTTTGAGCTCAAGTCCCTTCAAAGAAGTGGCGGCACGCTTCCTTTCCCGTTCATTCCTCAATGCGTCGGTCCTTTCTGTCCTCGTCCTCCTTCCACCGCTTGTTCACCCCACGAAACATTTGAAGCATCCTTTTGGTCAGTTGTACATCAACGTCCGAAAAAAATGAATGCGTGTCTTTTACTGCCTTTGAGGGCTCAAATCGGTACAGGCACATCCGAAAAAGCTCTGAAGGTGACAGGAGACGGCAGGTGCATGCATGTATCATTAAGGAATACATACTGTGTTCCGTAACAACTGGTCGTTCCTGTGACGTCATCCTGATACACACTGTGCAAGCCTGTGCCACTGACATGCGCTGAGATAAGGGCCATGCATTCATTTCCTTTACACAAGTTCTCAAAAAAGTAATGTGATCTTTCTGGCTGTGTATATATTTCCCGACAGTACATTAAAGGGGATAATTCTTCGTCATGAGACAACGAGCGCCTGTCTGCCTGTCTAACATGGTGTCAAAAGTGGCTACATCAAAGCTGACTCCGAAGTAACGCTGCAACAGCCCCGTCAACGAGAGAACAACTAGCAACTGCTGCAACAAGAACAAGTCTTCGTGTTGACTCAAGCAATGCTTCAGAATGGCGAGAATCAAGCCTCCTAAGCCCTTCGACTTTCAGAGTGCTGCCGACTGGCCCGCATGGACCAATGAATTAGATAACTACAGATTCGCATCCGGACTAAAAGAGAAACCAGACGAAGTTCAAGTAAGGACGTTTCTCTATACAATGGGCAGAAAGTCACAGGAGATTTTTCGCTAGCTAAATGTAAAAGACCAGGAAATGGACTTCAACTTCGTGACGTCTAAATTTGAGGGCTATTTCGTCCACACCAAGAACAGTCTACGAGAGTGCTCGCTTTAATTTACGCTGCCAACAACTGGGAGAAACAGTAGACCAGTTTGCAACCGAGCTTAACAGGCTAGCAGACAGATACGAGTTCAAAGACATGAAGGAACACCTAAGAAGGGTTCGCTTCTATGGGACCAGGTTGTCTCAGAAGAACTACAGATGGATCCTAAGCTCACGATGAACACTGCTTTGGCAAACGCGCGCACAAGTGAATCCGTAAAGAAACAGCAAACCAAGCTAAAAGAGCATGAGGGCGCGATCCCAGAAGCTTGCGTCGCCGCACTAAAGCCCAAGAAAACCGTTGGAAAGAGCACATTCACACGCGGTCCAAAGCCAGCTTATGGTCAAAAGTACTGCAGTTTCTGCACCGGACCATTACATCCGAGAAGTGGTTGCCCAACGCAACAAGATGCAGATTTTGCTGAAAGTTGGGCCACTTCGAAAAGGCGTTCCGAAAAAAAGAAGCAAGCAGATGGGAATCTTGACGGCATTGTCGAAGTGATAAGAAATTTCTTGGCAGTCAGCACAGTCGAGCAATCGGCGAACACACCATCTGAGCATTTTGTCACGGTACTGACAAACGACCAGCTCTGTATGAAAGTACATACAGGCATCAAAGTGACCGTTGTTGGTGACAATTTTCCTTTCCTTCCGCATTCTCTGGACAAGGCAGGCAATCTTAAAGGCCCGAACAACGCAAGCATCTGTACGATCGGAAAGTTTGACGCTGAAGTAGCTTGGAAACTGTTCACAGCAAACCATTTATGTCATGCACAACTTGCGCATGCCCTTGTTGGAACTACCAGCTACCAATGCCATAGGAATTGTTCAGAGACCACTGACGACATCGTAAGCAGGTATCCTAAGATGTTCCAAGGCACAGGTTACATACCTGGGGAACATACCATACGCCTTGTGCCAAATGCAACCCCATACTACATCCCGACGGATTCCTATTCCTATGAAGGAAAAGGTCAAGGAAGAACTGGACAGGCTAGAACGAGAAGGAATGATACAAAAGGTTGAAGAACCCACAGAATGGTGTGCTCCTTTTGTTCCAGTAATGAAACCGCCTGGAGCGGTAAGAATCTGCGTTGACTTAACCTAACCAGCTTGTCAGATGGGAGCGTCATCAGCTACCAATGGTAGAGTAAGTCATGGGAAGCTTCCAGGAAGCGATGGTTTTCTCTAAACTAGATGCCAATTCTCGGTTCTACCGGCTAAAGCTTTCCAAAGAGTGTCAGAAACTCACGACTTTCATTATGCCGTATGGGCGGTACTGCTACTGCAGGTTACCGTTCGGGATAACATCTGCACCAGAAATTTTTCAAAGTTCTCACAGGTCTTGGACGGCCTAGACGGCATACTGAACTAAATGGACGACATTCTGGTGTACAGCAAGAACAAAGTGAAACATGACAACGGCCTTTGTAAGGTGCTTGACTGACTGCAACAGGAGTAACCCTTAAAAGGGAAAAATTTTTCTCTGTTGAGCAGGTAGCGTTCCTGGGCATGATCTTCGACACCAATGGTGTGCGCCCAGATCCTGAGAAAGTCGGGGCAATCATGGAGTTGCCCCGACTCGGAAACATTGCTGACGTTCGTTCCTTATTAGGCATGATGAACCACCTCGCAAGGTTTCTTCCTGATGCTGCGTCTACATATGCGCCTCTACGCAGCCTTCTCAACAAAGACAGTGACTGGTCTTGGGGTAATCAACAAGAGGAAGCTTTCGAAAAGATCAAGACTACTCTCAGCTCAAGCAGATGCCTGGCAAGGTACAACTCCAGGGACCCAACAATTGTATTGGCAGACACCGTATTACTCCAGGAACACCCATCTAGCGAAACACGTCCATAGCATATGCCTCCAGGTCGCTCACAACAGAGCAGAGGGATTTACAGATTGAAAAGGAAGCATTGGCTTTGACCTAGGCAGCAGAACGCTTCGGCGAATTTCTGAGAGGCCTCACGTTTCTATTTAAGACATACCACAAGCCTCTCCTACTACTGGGTCGCGATCCTCTCGATTCTTTTCCACCAAGAATCCAAAGGTTCAGAATGCGTTTATTGTGGTATTCATTCACACTTACAGACGTCCCAATAAAACTATTGCTACTGCGGACACTCTTTCTCGGCCTAGAGTGATGAACATGGGATGGTCTATCGTAGAACTGTCTGAAGCTGACGTCTCATCTCACGTGGACAGAGAAGTTGAATATGAGCTCTCAGATGACATGCTCCACTGCATACGCTCAGAGCAGGCAATGGACCCTGAATGCATATCGTTGCTTGAAGCTTGCATGCAAGGGCGGCCCACAAAGGACCGGCTACCGCAAGTTCTTAAACCCTTCTGGGCGCATTGTGGCAACATCACGGTTTGCAAGCAGTTGCTTCTGAAGGACTACAGACTAGTAATTCCACTATCGCTGTGGAAAGAAATGCTTCAAAGAGTCCACGAGAGGCACAAAGGCATTGCCCGCTGCTGCGCGAATGTAAAGAGTCAGTCTGGTGGCCTGGAATTAGCCAGGAAAGCGCAAGAATTGTAGGAAACTGTCAAGCTTGCGCCTCAGAGTGCACCCAATTTTCCAAACCAATGATCCCATCTGAAACAATGGAGCTTCCATAGGAGAAAATGGGAATTGATTTATTTGAGCTGAAAGGAGCTGTCTATCTTGTCGATTACCACTCCAGGTATCCTGAGCTGGCCTGTTGAATCGAGGAACATCATCAGAGGTGGTCATCCAACATCTGAAAAGCATCGTCGCCAGGCATGGGATAACGAAAACGGTAATATCAAACAATGGACCACAGTTCAGCTCATTTTCTTTTATTAATGTTGCAAGAAACTACGGCTTCAAGCATATCACATTGAGCCCTCGTTACCCACAAGCTAATGGGAAAGCTAAGTGCGTGGTAGAGACTCTCAAAAGACTACTGAAGAAAGCACAGGACCCCTGCATTGCATTGCTGAACTATAGAAACTCACCAGGTGCAACCAGCTATAGCCCAGCGCAACTGCTAATGAGCTGCCGCTTACACTCACAAATGCCATTCATGCCATCCGTGCTAAAGCTGCGATTAGTAAGCGTTTCTTGGAAAAAGCAGGGCGAAAAATACAGACAAAAAGAAAAGATATATTTCGACAGACGTCATGCTGCATGACCTCTTCCCAGTCTATTCGCAGGCAACCAAATACGGCTTCGAGACAGAAACGCTGAGGGCACAGTACTTCGTCCTCCCTCGACACCGAGATCCTGCTGGGTCCAGACTGCAGGCAGAACCGTATGCAGAAACAGACTTCATCTGTTCCTGCTCCCAAATGGAGGAGAAATCAGTCCCCTGCCGGCCAAACAGGATCAACAAAGCAGCCAGCCAACGGACACGACCGACAAAGAGGGCATCGTGGCTAAACAACTGTCTGACACCCAAGAGACCCTTCCATGAAACGAAACTTCAAGACCAAAGCAACGAACGACTTGATATGGGTGCGTCGTACGAGCTCCAAAAAGACTCGATATCGATGACTGATTTGTAAAGTGGTTTGCTTTCTTGGTAGAGACACAATGCTTGTAAAATGGGGAAGATGTCATCCCGATACACATTGTGCGTGCCTGTGTCACTGACATGCACTGAGATAAGCGCTATGCTTTCATTTCCTTTGCACAAGTTCTCATAAAAGTTATGTGATCATTCTGGCTGTTTATATATTGACACATGTACTTCTTTATCTTTAACGTGCAACCACTTCTCACCACCTAACAAAGGCTATCGCACAGCGCAGGACGTGCTCGCATGTAAAAGAAGTTTCTGGAATGTTATGGATGGTTCCATCCGCTGTCTTTCCCCGCAACTTGTGTAATTTGATTGCATGTACGCGCGACGCGAATGTAGAACTTTGTGGAAGACACGCGGGTTCCAGCGGTTACTCTGGAACATTTGATGACTGATCTGTAAAAGCCGACGCACTTGACCCGCTGATCAGATTTTTGCCGATCGCCAACTGTGTTCGCCGCTATCGTTGCGCTTTAAGTGTAGCCTGTCTTTGTGGGCACAGGTTCGCCCAATAAAAGCTAGTTTTGTCTTTCACAGTATTGCTACTGTGTTCTTTAATGTCACTACCACGTGACAATATTTTACGACGCTACAATAAAGGGGATCATTCTTGGTCATGAAACAACGAGCGTCTGTGCCTGCCTGACACTTCCCACGCTTAAGATTCACAGCAATACTTCGCGTATGCTTTCCCGCTCAATATTGCTGTGTTGAGGCGGAGCTGACTTTCGGGAACCAGCATTATGCAATGCGCCGGAGTTTGTGCCATTGCTGACAGCGGCGAATTCTTTCAATGAAAACCACGGCACCGAAAGGCAAGAAGCTTGAGGGTGTCTACCAAGTTGACATTTCCAAAGTCCCAGAGTTTTCCATGTTTTCCTTGAGTGCCTTTGCAAAATTCTCTGAGTGATGCAGAACTATGTTTCATGTCAAAACTGGCTGAAACCATATCGCCCGATGCTGTGACTCTCTAGTAAGCATATCCAAAATTTAAAAAAAAAGAACGACTTAATTCAATTTGAATACTAAGGAGTAGTCTTTATGTTATTCAAAAAGAGAATAGAAGGGAGGGGTTAGTAAAATGCAGAGCAAATAAAATGTCTGAAAAAAATTGCAAATCGAGTTGGACATTCTCAATTACGAATAAAAAGGAGATGCATACAGAAGCAATTATTTTCGAATATGGGCTATTTCTATCAACTGATGGCAAGCTCAGTGGTATGTAGCTCAAACTTTGTCACAATTGAGATTCTCTCTCAACTCGTAAGTCAACCTCAACTGTCTTGATATACTCTCAGCCCGCGAACGACGCCTGAGTGTTGTGTTTCACTGCTTTAAAGAGTTTATTGTGGTTTGGACAAGGGACACCTGCATCTCGGCATCAGCCAACACTTTGTTTGAGCTCAAACTTCTTCGAAACAACGACAGCACGCTTCCTTTCCCATTCATTCCTCAATGCGTAGGTCCTTTCTGTTCTTGTCATACTTACGGCACTTGTTCGCCCCACGGACCATTTGAAGCATTTTCTTGGTCAGTTGCACAGTCCATGTCCGATTATACTGACACGTGTACTTATCTTTATCGGGCGACCACGTTTGGCCGCCTAAGAAATGTTATCGTGCAGCGCAGGACGCGCCTGCATGTAAAAGAAGTTTCTGGAATGTTATCGATGGTTGCGTCCACTGTCTTTCACCGCAACTTGTGTAATCTGATTGCATGTATGCGCGACGCGAATAGTGTAGAACTCTGTGGAAGACACGCGTGTCCCATTGGTTAATCTGGAACATTCGACGACTGATCTATAAAAGCCGACGCGCTTGACCCGCTGATCAGATTTTCGACGATCGCCGACCGTGTTCGCTGCTATCGTTGTGCTATAAGTGTAGCCTGTTTTGTGGGCACAGGTTCGCCCAATAAAAGTTAGTTTTGTAGTTCACAGTTTTGCTACTGTGTTATTCAACGTCACCACCACGTGACATCTGGTGGAGGTGCTGGGTACGTTCATGTACCAGACGCCCCCGACAAGCCGTAATCCAAGCCCGGACCGCAAAGACAACACCAGCGCCGTTCCGGAACATCGAGCAAGCGGCCGGCTACAGAAGCTGCCCCCGGAACACTGAATTCTACCAGAGACAACCAAGAAGACAGCCCCAATGGCAGCCGGAGCAGCCCCAATAGTTCTGCAGCAGCCTAGGGAGCCACCGACGTTCCGCGGTTCCACATTTGAGGACCCGGAAAGCTGGCTGGAGACGTACGAGAGGGTCGCTACGTTTTAACAGTTAGGACAGCGACGACAAGCTGAGGCATGTCTATTTCCCATTGGAAGACGCCGCCAGGAGCTGGTTCGAGAATCGAGAAGCCACCTTAACGACGTGGGACCTGTTCCGAAGCAGCTTCTTGCAAACGTTTACAAGCGTCGTGCGAAAAGAGCGAGCCCAAGCTCTACTAGAAACCAGAGTGCAGCTGCCAAACGAGACGATCGCGATCTTCACGGAGGAGATGGCCCGTCTTTTCCAGCACGCCGACCCGGAAATGTCGGAGGAGAAAAAAGTCCGCTTCCTGCTGCGGGGCGTCAAGCAAGAACTTTTCGCCGGACTTATTCGTAACCCGCCGAAGACGGTAGCTGAGTTTTCTACACAGGCATCGACGATCGAGAAAACTCTGGAGATGCGCACCCGGCAATATAACCGCCAGGGGCTCGCACCGCAGTACGCCATCCAAGGACTGGGTTCCGACGACCTTCAAGAGACCATCAGGGCCATTGTGCGCGAAGAACTGCGCAAGGTCCTGCCTTCATCGCAGCCTCAATTGGCCTCGATCGTCGACGTCGTGAAAGATGAGGTTCAGCGATCGCTTAGAGTTCCTGAGGTGCAACCTCAGTTACCGCAGCCCCAAGCAGGAGCGAGTCATTCTCGGCATGGACTTCGTGAACCAACACGGCGCAATCATCGACCTGAAGTCGAAGTCAATAACGCTGTCGGAAGATCATGCGATGCCGCCGGAGAGCTTTCCTAGTCACCGTGCCTTGAGTGTGCGCGAAGCTCAAGTGAGCATCCCGCCTCGCTCCAGCATTGTTATTTCGGTCGGCACCGAAACATCTGCTGACGTAGAAGGCGTCATCGAAGGCGACCAACGTCTACTGCTCGACCGTGAAATTTGCGTCGCAAGAGGGATCGCTCGACTGCATGGAGGAAAAACTGAAGTGTTGCTGACAAACTTCAGCCAGGAGTTCAAGCACATCAACCAGGGCACGACGATAGCGTACATCGAGGAAATTCTGGAAACCAGTAATGCGTTTGTCCTCTCGGATTCCGCCGCATCTACCCCGACGACGATGGTTCCTGAACCAGACTACGACATTAATCCAGGTCTCCCCGTGATTAAGCAACAGCAGCTCAGAAGTCTGCTCCGACGATACAAAGGCTGCTTTTCGATGTCATCGAGGATTCGACAAATACCAGTCGCCAAGCATCGCATAATCACCGAGGAGTGTGCTCAACCACTCCACCAGAGCCCTTACCAAGTTTCGCCAACGAGAACGGGCAGCTATAAGAGAACAAGTCGACGAAATGCTGTGCAACGACATCATCCAGCCGTCGGAAAGCCCGTGGGCATCCCCTGTTGTCCTGGTAAAGAAAAAGGACGGAACCCTACATTTCTGTGTCGATTATCGTCGTCTGAACAAGATCACGAAGAAGGACGTATACCCCCTCCCACGAATAGATGACGCATTGGATCGGCTCTGCAACGCTAAATACTTCTTGTCGATGGACCTCAAGTCTGGCTATTGGCAAATAGAAGTCGACGAAAGAGATCGCGAAATGACCACCTTCATCAACCCAGACGGCCTCTACGAGTTCAAGGTTATGCCATTCGGACTGTGCTCGGCGCCTGCAACGTTCCAGCGCGTCATGGACACGGTGTTAGCAGGATTGAAGTGGCAGACCTGTCTCGTTTGCTTGGATGACGTCGTCGTCTTCGCCGGAAATTTCGACGATCACCTCGAGCGGCTTGCGACAGTACTAGAGGCCATCAAGTCGTCAGGGCTTACTCAGGCCACGTAATCAGCAAATCTGGTGTCCGTCCAGACCCGCAAAAGACAGCTGCAATCGCACAGTTCCCGCAATCAATCAACAAGGCAGTGCGTAGATTCCTTGGCATGTCTGCCTACTACAGGCGCTTTGTCAAGGACTTTTCACGCATTGCCGAGCCGTTGACACGTCTAACTAAATGTGATGTTGAGTTCAAGTGGGATACGCCGCAGGCCGATGCATTTGAAGAACTCAAACGACGCATGCAGTCGCCGCCGGTACTTGCGCACTTCGACGAGTACGCCGATACAGAAATCCATACTGCCACCAGTAGCCTAGGCCTCGGTGCCGTTCTAGTCCAGAGGAGAAACGGAGTCGAACAGGTGATAGCTTACGCTAGCCGGTCGCTGTCAAAAGCAGAAGGCAACTATTCTACGACAGAAAAGGAATGCCTCGCCATCGTTTGGGCTACACCTAAATTTCACCCTTATCTTTATTGCAGGCCATTCAAAGTCGTGCGTGACCATCACGCGTAGTGTTGGCTAGCGAATATAAAGGATCCTCCAGGACGACTGGCGCGGTGGAGCCTCAGACTACAAGAATACAACATCACTGTAACCTACAAGTCCGGACAAAAACACTCCGATGCCGATTGCCTATCACGCGCCCCCATTGACCCCCCGCCGCAAGACGACGAGAATGACGCCTTCTTTGGAATGATAAGCGCGGAAGACTTCGCTGAACAGCAACGGGCAGACCCGGAGCTAAAAAGCCTCGTCGAATATTTGGAAGGGCACACCGACGTTGTCCCCAGGGCATTTAAGCGCGGAATAGCTTCCTTCACGCTTCAAAATAATCTACTCGTGAAGAAGAACTTCTCACCAGTCCGCGCCAACTACCTTCTTGTTGTCCCGTCAGGACTTCGTGGAGAAGTATTGCACGCCCTACGTGACGATCCGACCGCTGGACACCTCGGATTTTCCCGGACAGTATCGAGGATACAAGAAAAGTATTATTGGCCGCGCCTGACCGCCGACGTCTCCCGTTATGTCAGAACATGCCGAGACTGTCAGCGACGCAAGACACCGCCGACAAAGCCAGCCGGATTACTACAGCTAATCGAGCCTCCTTGCCGACCATTCCAGCAGATCGGGATGGACTTGCTGGGACCCTTTCCGACGTCAACAACCGGAAATAAGTGGATCGTCGTGGCGACGGACTACCTCACCCGCTTCGCTGAAACTAAAGCACTGCCGAAAGGTAGCGCAGCCGAAGTGGCGAAATTCTTTGTCGAAAACATCCTGATGCGACATGGCGCCCCAGAAGTCCTCATCACCGACAGAGGAACGGCCTTTACAGTGGAGCTCACCCAAGCCATTCTCAAATACAGTCAGACAAGGCACAGGAGGAGAACGGCCTACCACCCGCAGACGAATGGTCTTACGGAGCGGCTGAATAAGACCCTCACCGACATGCTAGCGATGTACGTCGACGTCGAACACAAGACCTGGGATGCCGTCCCGCCGTACGTAACATTCGCTTACAACACGGCGGTGCAAGAAACAACACAGATCACGCCGTTCAAGCTGGTCTACGGCAGGAACCCGACGACGACGCTCGATGCCATGCTGCCGCACGTCACTGACGAGGAGAACCTTGACGTCGCTACCTATCTCCAGCGCGCCGAAGAAGCCCGACAGCTCGCCCACCTGCGGATCAAGAACCAGCAGAGGACCGACAGCCGACACTACAACCTCCAACGACGCTTCGTCGAGTACCAGCCCGGCGATCGTGTTTGGGTATGGACCCCGATACGCCGACGAGGGCTCAGTGAGAAACTACTGCGACGCTATTTCGGACCCTACAAGGTGATCCGACGTATTGGCTCACTGGACTATGAGGTCGTGCCAGACGGCATTTTGCATTCACAACGGCGCCGCGCCCGATCTGAAGTGGTCCAGGTGGTGCGCCTTAAGCCCTTTTATGGACGCTGACGAACTTCCTTATTTTGTTGTTTGCTACGAGTGCTTCTTTTTTTATTACTTTCGTTTGTTTGCAGCATCGGGTCGATGCTTTTTAAGAGGGGGGGGTAATGACACGTGTACTTATCTCTATCGGGCGACCACGTTTGGCTGCTAAGAAATGTTATCGCGCAGCGCAGGACGCGCCTGCATGTAGAAGAAGTTTCTGGAATGTTATTGATGGTTCCGTCCACTGTCTTTCACTGCAACTTGTGTAATCTGATTGCATGTATGCGCGACGCGAATAGTGTAGAACTCTGTGGAAGACACGCGGGTCCCATCAGTTAATCTGCAACATTCGACGACTGATCTATAGAAACCGATGCTCTTGACCCGCTGATCAGATTTTCGACGAACGCCGACCGTGTTCGCCGCTATCGTTGTGCTATAAGTGTAGCCTGTTTTGTGGGCACAGGTTCGCCCAATAAAAGTAAGTCTTGTCGTTCACAGTATTGCTACTGTGTTATTCAACGTCACCACCACGTGACAATACAAAATCCTTAGGGGCCGCGAAAACGTCTAAAAATATGCATGTCATTTACTGCCCTTAAGGGCTCAAACTGCCACAGGCACATTCGGAAACGCTCTGAAGGCCTGTCGGTACACGTATTGGGCATATCGGTGCTCGTACTGTGACAGGAGATACCGGGTGCACGCGTGTATAATGAAGGAATACATACTGTGTCCCGTGGCAATAGCCCCTTCCCATGCTTGTTATGCTTCACTGCAATACCTTTGAGTGTGGTTCACCAAGTAACATTCCTGTAAAGAGGCGAAGCTGACTTTCGGGAACTGGCATCATGCAATGCACCGTACTTTCGAAGCTTCTAAGCCAACCGCAAGGACCACAAAGGCGGAGTCGGTGCCATTGCTGACAGCAGCGAATTCTTTCAATGAAAAACACGGCAAGAAGCTTAATAGCGAACGTCGAAGCAGCTAGACCTAGCATTGCCGCAGTGGTGGCTATGGCTGCCAGTGGATCTGCGTGCGAGAGCGCCGGTTCGAGGCAGCGAGGTAATCAAAACGGCAGCAGTGGTGGATTTCAGTAATGCCGTTTCGGACCTGCGGTCACGGCAAAAAGTCCGGAAAATGGGACGGCAAATGGTTCTTGCGTCCAGAATTTCAGACGTTCTGATAGTACATTTACTCTATCGGGTACGTGGTGGTGCCACAAAGCCGTCCAATTATCGGGCATCCGGAAAGTTGGTCATTGACTGTACACTGACACTCTTCTAACCGACGACAGGGCGCCAAAGACGATTCATTACGATTCCTGTCTGTTACTTGAGCCAGTATTACCGCAACTTTCGATCCTTTCAATAAAATTACAGCTAATTTTCTCTGATAGAGGCACATATTTCCCAAGTTTTTCCAGACTAAAAATCCATGAGAATTCCCAGTTTTCCCGGTTGGTAGACACCCTGAGCTTAATATCGAACGTCAAAACAGCTCGGCCTAGCGTTGCCACGGTGGTGGCTACAGGATCTGCGTGTGAGAGCGCCGGTTCGAGGCGACGAGATAATTAAAATGGTGGTGGTGGTGGTTTTGATTAATGCCGTTTTGGACCTGCAGTCACGGCAAAAAGTCCGGAAAATTGGACGGCGAGGGTTCTTGTGACACAAATTTCAGAGTTTCTTATACATTGACTCTATGGAGCACGTGGTGGCGCCGTGAAGCTGTCCTAATTATCGGGCATGTCCCAAAAATTGGGTGTCCGGAAAATCGTTCATTCACAGTACACTGGAAACGCCAGCCAATGACATGACGTCAAAGACTATTCCTCTGTTACTCGAGCCAGTATTCATGCAACTTTCATTCCCTATCAATAAAATTACAGCTAGTTTTCCCAGATATAAGCACAAACTTCCTGAGTTTTCCCTGAGTATTTCCCCACTATGCAAAATCCCCGAGAATTCCCAGTTTTCCCGGTTGGTAGACAACCTGTACAGTGCAGTCCACTTATAACGATACCACATATAACGATATATCGGTTATAACGATGGGTCGACATGAGAGTGTCATTTTATGCATTAGGTCTATGGGGAAAAAAACCATTTATAACGATAGGTTATTCACCGCATATCAGATATAACGATCAAAATATTGCCGCCCAGATGGCTTTTCCCGTGCAAAATAATCGTAACATTTGCATTGCTTAATTCCCTGAAACGAACGATGTTGAGACGAGGCGATGTTTACCTCCGTAAGTTCGTATCTGCCGCCATTACCGCGCAGCGCGTCTCGCCCCGCCCGCGCACGAGTAGGCGCAGCCAACGTTGGCGCAGCGCACCACAAGATGGCGCTAGCTGCTATGCGCGTAGGCCACAGTTGCTCCGAAAGAGAGAGAGAAAAAAAAAGCAACAAGCAAAGCGGCGCGGTAGCGCTCGTCCCGCACTCAGTCTCTCTCTCTCGCGATAGCAGACTGACGCCACCGAAGCAGCGTGCAACCAACGTGACCAACGGTACAACCCAGTTCGAAGATGGCGCCGAGAAAGCGTAAAGCTGTGTCGCTTGACATGAAGATGGATATTTTGCAGGACTCTCGACGCGGCTTCAAGGTGAGCGCCCTCGTGAAGAAATATGAGCTCGCCCAGTCGACGATATCAACCATCTTGAAAACCGGGAGCACCGCGATTGTGAAGGCAGGAGCTATCGGCGGCCATGCCGATCAGCGGAAAAGGGTTAGAGACCCTTTGTACGCCGATGTTGAAGAGGCGCTTTACCAGTGGTTCATCACAACCCGTGCGCATAATGTGCCTACCGTATTTACACGATTGTAAGTCGACTCGAATGTAAGTCGACCCCCCCATATCGCGTGACCGAAAAAAAAAATAAGAGAGCATACCCGAGGGCGCATTCGATAACGAAAATTTATTAGTAGCTGACATGGTCACTGGGCTACTCGTCTTCACTAGTGCCGCCATTGTCATCATTGCTGCGGTCCCACAGCGCGTCGTGGTCCAGCGAAATTTCAAATTTGGCAAACGACCGCACCAGGACATATTGCAGAACAGCAGCCCACGCCAAATGCACCCAACTACACGCAGCCGTCAGGGAGGCTCTTTTGACAGGTCCGATTGGCGTAATTTCGCAGTCTTCTGCCGCCAGCCACTCGTACTCGCAGCGGAGCAGAACCTTAAAATTAAGGCGAAGGTCCGGGCTTGTTTCATGACTACGTCGCACTCCACTGGCAGAGACAGATCACGGATTTCAGCGACGTACGCCGCAAGCTTAGGCTACAGCTCCGGAAAGCGTCCAGACTTTGGCACGTGGGAAATTTCTCACTTGTCGTCACAGGTGAAAATTTCGCTTCGCTGCAGTCGCCACTCTCGCACCACCCGTTTAGAAACACCGAAATTGCGGCCCGCTGTGCAGTGATTTGTTTCATCGGCGTAAAGGATGGCAGCCCTCTTGAACGCTGCTGTGAACGAGTGCCGAACGATTAGTGGGCCTGGAGCACTCATGACGACTGGGGAAGCATAGAAGTAGCACGTAGCCGGCAGTCAAGTGGAACGCGTCAAACCAATACCATGCCAATTCCAATGCCTTCAAACTAGAGTGTACTACTTCAAACCGAGAAAGAGAAACCAGCGAGCGGTGTCTGCTCTTCCATGAACTACCGATACTCCCCGCAAGCGCCGCCGTTCTGAGGGTGCCGCCGCAAATGGGAACAGCGGCGCTTCCATCAACTATCGACACCCCCCCATGAGTGTTGCATGCACTGTAAAACTCAAAAATGTTGAAAAACCCTTCCGAAAAGCGAACAAACACGCGGGATAGCGAAAAGATACGGGTAGGGCCATAGAGCAAACATAAAATTCTAACTACATTGAAGCTCCCGTTGGTATCGCTTTTTTTGGCGGGGCCATGTTTCTGTTTCGATTGTAAGTCGACCCCCCAACTTCAGACTTCCAAATTTAAAAAAAGGGGTCGACTTACAATCGTGTAAATACGGTATTAGTGGGCCAATACTTGCCACCAAAGCGAAAAACTTCGCTTTTCTTCTGGGACGGCCAAATTTTGAGTCTGGGGGAGGCTGGATTCAGCGCTTTAAAGAGCGGCACGGAATCGTTTACAAAAACGTGGTAGGGGAAGCGGCGTCTTTGGACACAGAGGCAAAGCAGCAGTGGCTGCAGACAAAGCTGCCCAGCGTGCTGGAGCGCTACGCGGAGAAGGACATATATAATTGCGATGAAACTGCTTTGTTTTTTCAAATGTTGCCGTCGAAGACTCACGCTCTTAAAGGAGATCGATGCCCCGGCGGGAAGCACTCGAAACTTAGGGTGACCGTGTTGCTGTGCGTTAGCATGGACGGGAGCCATCGTCTCAAGCCTTTCATGATCGGGCGATCAAAGAAGCCAACGTGCTTTAAGAATCAGCACATCCCGGTCCGCTATCGCAGCAACAAGAAGGCTTGGATGACCCGCGACCTGTTCGAAGAATGGCTGCTCGAGTTCGACAGTTTAATTGAAGGCCAAGGAAGAAAAGTAGTGTTGCTACTTGACAACTGTAGCGCACACAGCGTTAACCCGAAGCTAACATCTGTAGAATTGATGTTTCTGCCTCCGAATACTACGGCAGGCCTTCAGCCGTTGGACGCCGGCGTGATCGCCAACTTTAAAGTCCTGTATCGGCGGCGCATGCTGGAGTGGCTAATTTTAGCCATTGACCGCGCAGCTCCTGGAACGTCGGGTCATGCAGACGGGCCCCCTGACCTGAAGATCAGCCTTTTGAAAGCCGTGCGCTTCGTTTACGGTGCATGGTATGAAGTAAAGCAGTCAACCATATACAACTGCTTCAAAAAGGCGGGCTTTGTGCGTCAGGACGAACTTCCCCAACCCACTGAGACCAACACTGTGGAAGCGGCCGACATAACCGAGCTCTGGGAGCTCGTTCCTACTGGTGACACAGGTGGTGCGTCGATGGAGGAGTTTTTGACTGCAGACAGTGCTGCCTCGTTCTGCGATGAGGTCACCGACGAGGCGATCGCCGAAGATGTGCTGTCTCGACAGACGGCAAAGTTGTGCGACGGTGGCGACGGCAGCAGCGACAGTGACAACGAGATTGGCAGTGGCTCCTTGACCCCGACCACGATGTCCACGCAAAGTGCACTGTCGTCGATCGACTCCTTAATTGATTTTATGCATGCCAAAGGATTGCCGCCAGTGTTCGCGCAGCAGCTGGAATCCATGCACACCGCGGTTGTGAAGCTGAAGCTGCTGCAAAAGCAAGTGCAGATTTCGGACTATTTCGGCGCGCCTAACCCTTGACACGGTCATTGGCGCTACAAATAAAGTTTGTTTTTCACAGCCGACTTTCTACATCATCTATTCTTTAGAGCAAGTAGCGAATTCGAGTTCGGAGCTGCAAAGGTATGTTCCGCGTTTTTTTTTTTTTTTTTTATAACTGCAGTCCAGATATAGCGATCATCGGTTATAACGATCATATTTTTCGTCTTTCTCGATATCGTTATAAGTGGACTGCACTGTAAAAGCACAAATAGAGAAGCAAACAAGTAGTATCCTCACATGCACAGGACTCTTGTAAGCATGAATGATAGCTGTACAGCCTCTAAAGTACAGCTACCTAAGTGACATAGCCTGCTCTACTACACAAGTTCCCACGTTTTATGTCTATACTACGTTCTTGGAGGTGATAATTTACCGTACTTTTGTTCTAATTTTATGTTTGATTGGTATTTTGAGATATCTGAAAAGAATTTGAAGTCGCATTTACGAATAGTGACTATTCGAGACAAAGACCAAATCGAATAGGACGCCATTATATTCATTATTCAAAAGTTTTGAGTGTTTGCACACCCCTAAAACATACATAACCCTTAAATTGGGGACACACATTTCCCTGCAATATGTGATCCTCAAGGGTTAAACAAGAGCAACTGGAAAGCCCATTCATCTTTTCAATAAATCTAAGCCTATGGGCTACTTAGCAACGGTTTATAGTAACCCTGTATACAAGCGAAGTAAGGAAGCAGGAGGCACATCCAACAATTTCAGAATGGGAGTTGTGGACATGTCCCATGGTATGTAAGAAGCTATAGACAGTAGTTGCCAAGGGCCTATTCAGTGCTGCTCAATTTATTTAGGCATATGGAGAAAAGCTACATAAATTGGGTCTTTTTGTCATGTCTTACAATACAAAGTGATAAAGTGCATGTTAACAAATAGGTTAGGGGCTTTGAATGAATAAGCATTCACTAAGCATTGCATTGTTCACAGTGATACTGGCAAATTTGTCCCCGTTGTTGCTTTGATTAAAAGAACGAAAGAAAAATGTCACACAAGTCATGATTCCCCTGCTGAAAGGCTGCTGTCTGGCATCACATGGACCTCCTTCAAGACAGGAGCAAGTTTAATTCAGTGTGGTCTGGTAAAATTGGTGAAAGCACTGTTTGGCATTACAGAACCTAGAGAGCGGTATTGAATGCTGAAATTTGGTGGAAGTGCTGTTCCTCAAGCTGAGCAGTAACCACACGTGAGCATAGCTTCTCAACAATTCCTGCATTATAACAACACTTTCACGCTACTTAAACAGGTCCTCCATGCCACCAGATTTGGAGCGTGCTTCACAGACTATTAGCCGAGTAGCACTACTAATGTGCAACTGCACCTCAATTTGTCTGGTGGAGCCGCCAAAATCTTCTGGTAGTGAAGGCAGCTTTTAAATTTTAGAAGCCTTTGAGCATGGAGGCATTAGGCACTTATTATATCAAGTAATTCGAAATGGTAGGCTATTGTAGCACACAAATGTGCACAGGCTACTTGAAAGTCATTTATTATGCTAATGGAAAGTTGCTCATTTAAGATACAAAACGTGAATGCATAAATGCAACGGGAAAGGATGTATGGTACTTGCCTATAACAGCGTTGACCCTGGTGGGGTCAAGAGCCTCTTTTTGGCCCTTGGTGTTATTTCCCAAGATTAAATGGCCCATGAGCTCCTCCTCCTCCTCTGTGAACATACGGTGAAGCAAGGCCCTTGCAAACTTCCCTGGTCCACCATGGCAGGCCATGGTAAGCTGTGCCAGGATAACCTCCTCAATACGCACTCCTCCAACTTATGTGAACCTGCATGTTTAGGTAAATGGTAGCAAGGCAGTTTTAAGCCTTTTAAGCACCTTTACACACAGCCCTACTGCAAATAAATCACAATAGTGCCTGTTGCAGATCTAGAATGCTAATCTTGCTTGACTTCTTACTAGCTTCTTATGCTGTTAGATGCCACGTTTCAGAAAAACAAGGATTTATCCAGCACAAATAAGAAATAATAAGTAAACCAAAGTATTCAAGACATCTAGGATTATTTATTGCAGTTAGCATTCTTAGGATACTTCATACTTTTGGATGTCTGTCTCTAACTATCTTCCCGCCCATTTGTGTCACTGGGTAGTTCATGGTTTAATGGATAGTGATCAGGCTGCTATGTTGAGGGAAGCGAGTTCATAATCAGCTGTCCGAGCAACTTGGGTCATTGGGTACATGACCCTGGGTATGTGCAAAGCTTCAATGAACCTCTTTCACGCCATCTTGGGCAACTGCTACAGCTTGTGTTGGCAAGCAGCAGTAAGAGCTCGAAAAGGAACATGACTGTCAATGTTTATTATTTATTTATTTCACAATAACTCTAAAGGCCCTCAAGGCAGGGTATTACGTAGGGTAAAGGTTACATCGGTGAGGCAAAGAACAGTGCGTAAATGTAAATACAACACAAAAACAAATCTACGATAATATTAATTACAGTGCATCAACATAAAAACACACAAGAAAAAAAATAGTTATCAATACAGCAACTTTACATGATTTGCACAAACTACGATGTCATGAAGACTTTGGTTATCGACTCATGAAAAAAAAATCAGTTTACAAATCAGAGAGTGAAATGTTATATATCAGGTATGCATGGTATGAGTAGAGCGTCTGTAAATTTCTAGGCATTTGTTTCCGTGACAATGTGCGATGGCAGATTATTCCACTCTATCGCGGTGCGAGGTATAAATGACTGACCAAACGTGAGGCAATGACACATGATGCATTTGACTTTGCAAGAATGATCCCGATGTGGAAAAAATGGCTGAAGGTTCACACAAACTTGTTACGCGATAGTAAAGCTTATGGAATAGTGTCAAACGAGACATATTATGACGAAGGGACAAGGCTTCAAGCTTGGCGCGATTTTTTAATGCTGTTACACTGGTTTGTTGTGAATAATCTGAAAAGAAGCGTACAGCACGGTCCTGCAGGGCTTATAAGTCAGTTATTAGGTACGTCTGATGGCGATCCCATATGGCTGACACGTACTCTATTTTAGGGCGTATTAGTGTTGTGTATGCCAATTTGCGTAAGTGTACGGGAGCATGTTTCAGGTTATGTTTAAGGAAACCAAGCGAATGGTTTGCAGAAGCAATGATATGCTTAATGCGATTATTCCACGTCAAGTTAGAGGTCAGGTGTACGCCAAGATATTTGTAGCTGGAAACTTGTTCAACAATGCTGTCGTTTAAGATGTAAGATGTTGAAGTTCGGGGTGCCCGATAAGTAAAAGACATGAATTTAGTTTTAGCAAGATTTAGAGGCATTAGCCAGGTTGAACACCATATGTTTATTGCGTTTAGGTCAGATTGAAGAATGTCATGATCACGGTTAGAGTGAACATTACAATATATGACACAGTCATCAGCACGTAGTCTGATACTGGATTTGATGCCGTCAGGTAGATCATTAATATAAATTAGGAAAAGCAGAGGCCCAAGCACACTTCCCTGTGGTACACCAGATGTTACGGGAAGTAGAGATGAGTTGTGATTGTTAACCGATGTAAATTGCACTCTGTTAGAAAGGAAGTATTTTATCCACGTGACAACAGTAGAGTCGATGTTCAGCTGTGTAAGCTTGTGAATAAGTCGACGATGAGGGACACGGTCATATGCTTTTTGAAAAATCTGGGAATACGGCATCTACGTGAATTCCAGTGTCTATTGATGAATGTATGTCGTGAATAAAGCCAGCAGCTGAGTGTCATATGAATAGCCTCTGCGAAAACCGTGCTGTTGCTTAAACATGAGGTTATGTTCTTCAAGGTAGTTAATGACCTGGGAGTGTATAACATGTTCGACTAATTTACAAATGTTACTTGTTAAAGAAATTGGTCTATAGTTAAGCAGTGAAGAACGATCCCCAGACTTGAAGAATGGCACTACCTTAGCCACTTTCCAATCGTGAGGGATAACGCCTGTTGATAGCGATTGCAAAAATAAGGCAGACAGTATTGAGAAGATGCTTGGGGCTATATTTTTTAGAATTGTTTTATTTAAGCCAGTATTGTTAGCGGAAGATGAAATCTTAAGATTAGAAAGGAGAGAATAAATTCCAGAACCGGTAATTATTATTTCTGGCATAAACAAATCAGTGCGAGTAATGGTGGCTAACGGTTCTAAACATGAACGCGTGAATACCGATAAAAATGTTTCGTTCAGTAGTTGGGAACAATCAGCCTCGGTTATAGCTGCGCCGTCATGATCAGTAAGGATGATGTCAGGATTATGCTTGGGATTAATGCGATGCCAAAAGCACCGAGGGTTAGTTAACATTGATGACAGTTCCCGTTTATAGAATTGTCTGCACGTGGCTTTGGGTAAACTTTGGTATTGTTTATCACATGCTTTGTACCAACGCCAGGATTCAGATGATTTATTTTTGTCAGCTTGCTTGAATAATCTTTTTTTCTTGTTATTTAGGTGACGAAGGTTCTGCGAAAACCAAGGAGTAGTGTTATCAGATTTTATGGAAATGATCGCGATGTATTTATCTACGAGATTAGTGAGTGCGTTTTTAAGTAGTAACCAGTTTTCTTCTAGTCTCCGTGACAAGTAGTCTCTCAGAAAGTCGACAGAAAAAAGCGATAGTTCATTGTTAATACGATCAAAGTTAGCTCTTTTGTAACACCTAATCTGCTTGCTGATAATTTGCCTTTTGATAGGTGAAGGAACGAAGCGACCAGTTAAAACATCATGATCAGATAGACCACTAATATGAGTTATTTCAGAACATATATCTGGATTGTTGGGATCAAATCAAGAATATTAGAAGAGTGCACAGAACATCGTGTCGGGCTTGAAATTAAATGGGTTAGAATGAAATCGAGAAAACACTGGAGGAACGTATGGAACTCTGACTGCGTGCTATAGGTTGATCGTGCGGACCACGCTATGTCCGGGAAATTAAAGTCACCAAAAATGATTACATTAGAATGTGGAAAATGATGGGTAAGTTCAATAAAAATGCGATGAAATTCTGCTGTGAACCCAGGAGTGAGGTCCGGTGGGCGATAAAGGACACCAACAATTACATTAATTGATCTGAGTTTAATACAAGTTACTATGCATTCAAGGAAAGTGCTAATAACCACAGGCACTACAATATACTGTCTGTTTATTGCAAGGAGGACACCGCGACCTCGACGATTTTTCCTATCACAACAAAATATATTAAAATCAGTTTCACAAACGAATATGTTTTCATTAGGAATAGCATCGTTCAACCAAGTTCCAGTTAATGCTATTACTGTTGCTGATTTTGAGTCGATTAGTGAAGATAGTGCGACATTTTTAGAAAGAACGCGTCTAGTGTTAGTGTATAAAAGGCAACGACCATCCTCAGTACTAATTGTACTATTTGTTAATGTTTGTGGAAGCGTAGGTGAAGTTAAAAGGCTCACGCCGTGTCAAACTGGAGACACAACCGGGGAAACGAGCTTCGCACAATTTGCTTGAGTGTCCCATACGTACACTTCCTAGTTGATTTTTAGTTTGTTAAAGACAAGGCTGACACGGTCTTTTTCTTTCTTTATGGTTTGAGAACTGCCATAATTTACATTTTTTATCACGAACCGCCTCGGAGTAATCACGAGAAATGCCAAAGTTAGTATCCTTCAGCTTGTGGCCATTACTAAGCACTGTTTTGATTTCTTTTTCATTGAAAAACTTCACAATAATTGGTCGAGTGCGTTCATTTGAAAATTGTCCAAGGCGATGCGCACGTACTATTGAAGCTGTTGATGCTCCTAGGTGGTCTTTGCAGAATTTTGTTACTTTTTGCTCGGACGTTTCCCAGTCTTCCGACTCACCCGCATCTTGTATGCCATAGAAGAGAGGATTAGAGCGCCTCGTGCGCTTTTCCAAATAGCCTATTTTGTCACGCATCATTGATATATCGTGCTCGCTGTTGCTGCAAGACTGAGGCGACACTCCTGATGCAAAGTATGATTTTGCATATTTGTTAGATTAACCTCTTGGCTTGAGATTGGTCTCTGTGAGGAAAGTGACTCAATTTTACCTTCAACTTCGTGTACGCATTTCGTCAGCAATTCAAGATCATTCTGTAGTCCAATGTGTAAGTGTAAGACTTTATTCACTGATTCCAACAAGTTAGAATTGCTCGTTTCCAAGCATTGTATGGCATTGAATACCATGTGGAGTTTTCCTTCGTGCGCTTTCGCCATGGGACCCGGATTGCTTCAATGTCTCCACCTAGCAATAACAGGCACTAAAAATACAGTGCTGCACGCGCAAACCACTTGATATGGTTGGACATATCAGGGGGCCACGACACCGCGAAGAGACAAGAACTGTTGCTACGGTAACATGAAGCTTCAAGGTAACTAACCTGTACGAGTGCAAACTGTGAGCGCAACTTTCCAACTGCGGTGGCGTGGCCCGAAGTGTGGAAGAAGGGTGTGTGGCTATATGCAGGCAGGTCAGCTGACATGGTTCCGAGTTGTCAGCCGAGTAGACGAATATCAATTAGGTTTGGCGGCACGACATCCGGTGGATCCCGGCCGCTTTTTGTAGAAAGTGGCTCGCTGCTTGAGAACTGGTTGTAGTGGCACCATCCACTCGGCCGAGGCCCAGCCAAGCATCACCACGAACAGGACCTGTACGAGTGCAAACTGTGAGCACAACATTCCAGCTGCGGTGGCGTGGTGTTAATAAGATTACCACTACACATCAGGTTCACTTGCTATGCTCCAGAAGCAATATGCAAGATTCTACTCTGCTGTATGAACTGTACATAAGCGACAAAGTGTGCACCAACCACCACCTCATCAATTAAATTGACTCACAAAGCACAGGCTGCCCAAGATCACGGAGCCGAATCGGAAGTTTGTGGACAAGCACAACTTTGAGAAGCACATAACCCTTGCCGCCATCAACTTGCAGTCAGTCGACATCCACATCAGTCCTCGAGGGTGACTCCATCATTTCTTCTATGCGTGTCATCGTGCCCTCACACACTGTTTCACAATTCCGTTTGTCTCATTAGTTGCACCACTATAACAATGCTCATTACGTATCACCACTAGTTACAATTATAAGCAGACCCTTAAATCTACTATTTTTATTAAATATTTATGGAGAATACTTTGATCATGAGTTTTTACAGAGATAATGAATGAATGCTACAACTTAAAAGAGCTCAAAATAAAAATGAAATTAATTAATTTCTGGGGTTTTACGTGCCGAAATGACAATCTGATTTTGAGGCACACCATAGCAGGGAACTCCTGATTAATTTTAACCACCTAGGGTTGCACGGTGCACGGGTAGCGCTGCATTTCACCTCCATCTAAACGCTGTTGTTTGATCCCATGGCCTTGTGCTCAGCAGTGCTACGCCAACGCCACTAAGCAACCACGGCAAGTGAGCACTAAAGAGAAAAATAATTTGAGACGTATCTGTAAATGACTATTCTGCAAAACGATTCACTTGTACCGTGACAAGAGCCTGAGTAAACTGTAAAAGACACAAGAGGAAAGATTGGTAGCACTGCTGCGTTCAAGTTCCCGCATCAGCTTCCTGTGACGTCATGGACTTTGATGGTGTCTGCCCAGGTGTAGCAAATTTTTTTTAGAAGTAAAAGTGTTATTCCTTGAACTCCAAAATAGCCAACGACCGAAATTAAAAAGTGTCAAGAACTTTTACTGAACCAAAATGACCAAAGTTTGTATGAATACTTGAAATCCATGATGTGACAATGAGGTATCAGCAGGGAAATTTTGGGGCAATAGTGAGAATATTAAAATTTGAGCTTCACTTTCTCCTATAATCAATCAAGAAATTAACAGAAGCAGATATTTGAAACGATGCCTTTTTAGTTTAAATTGATCTAAGGGTGTCATTACTGTGCCCTTAATAAAGAACAAGGAATGCACTTGGCTGAATAATAGGATGACATGCATTACTGGTTTTCAGTAAGGTAGGATTGCCAGTATTACGATGGGCATGCACTGGCTGATCCAGAGGTGAGCCCAGCCCCAAACTGTGAATTTCCAATTGTTCTTTATTTTTTTATTTATTATTATTTTTTTATGAGCAGTGACTCGGTTGCTACATCTTAAAGGGGTACAATGCGAAGGGGATTCATGCCACGCTGGTTACAGTATGTAGTGACCGGCACTGCACACCGTCCAGCACGACATCAATCTTTTTAGAATTTGGCCCTTGAAATGCAGAAAGGCCCGTTCACTGCTCGTTCTTCAACTAACTTTCTTCAAGGGTGCTGCTGTTTCTGGTTTGACACCCCTAGCAGTGCACTGCTGTATGACAAACGTCATAATACATTTATTCTGCTAAAACTAGAAAGACGTGCACTCAAGTTGACTCTAATGTGTACATCAAGTTTGTGAATGCCCCTCTTATATCAGGCATATACTCTGAAAAGGCACATTCTATGTTTAATTTGTTCACAAGTGACACTGAAATTCACTCCCAGTCCCGGTACAGTTGCAGCCTCTCAGCTGAGTGCTAAAGTCATCATGTCTGCTACTGAAGGCACTGTGCACCAATTGATCAATGGAGGAAATGCTTGCAGTTGCATCAGCAATGTTTTTCTTCTGCTCCCTGGAATACATTTTCATGGCATCACTGCATTTGAGAATGACTGGACTAGAGAATGAATGGCCAAAGAATTCACCTTTTTTGTTCCAGCTGTGGTGTCTCCCAGCTCATTTTGAATCTGAAAACGGGTGCCAGTATTAAAATGTGAAGCCACGATGCACCAAAAGCAACAATCAAAAGAGCTACATGGACCACAAAGCTGACATAAATGGACGGATATAAATGACTGATTGAAAACATTCAAGTGTGGCTGCTTTTGCCATTGGCAGTATGAGGTGGGCAAATGATTTATTTCTAATTGCTCTCTTTATTTTAAAAATTTTTTCTGCTCACCTACTTAACTGTTGTGGCCACGTTCACATAAAAACCGCAATGTTGCATTTTTTTACTCCCCGCCTACTTGCTGCTACTGAAGTTTTGCTTGCCCTCAAAGAAAGTATTTCATAAAACTGCTCCACCGACAAAGCATTGTTCCAAGCTTGTGGCAAAAGGTCATTTAGTTCACAAGGATGCACTCCCATTCACTCTGTTCTCTTCATAGCGCGCGAATCCAAAACAAAAATAGCTTTTTGACATAACCATTTACTTCTATAGTCGCAAGAAACTTCGCTAATTTTGGAAGTTTGTGTTGTTAACGCCTACATTCCGTCTGGAAGCATAACGGGACTAAACGGCAGATATGCCTAGGCATTTCGTTCCCTACTGATTTTAGCACTTGTTAAATCAATCAGTTACTGAAGTGCCAAAAGCTTAAATATCACGCGATTACATTATTTTGAATGTTCTATCCCAGGAAAGTAGAACCAAGAATGCCATGGAATCTGCCTTTTTCCTGAATGCAAAGATCACCTACACGAAGCCGTTTGCGCGAAGCACTCGATGGCATCGAACGGAGAACCCGAAAAAAATAAGAAGAAAGTTGAACGCGCGCGAACTGGAAAACAAAACACGCTGGTGGCAAGGCGCATAACTCCAAGATTTCACAGCACTCAGTAGCACCACCCCTATTTTATCTCACCTATTATATAGAATCGCATACACCTTTGAAATTCATTATTATCGCGCCACAGCCTCCTATATGTTTTCTGATCGCGCGAGCATCGACCGCACGGCGTATCAGCGGCCTTACCGCAACACGGTCTGAAGCGAACAGCGCAGTACAATACATTTTCGCCGATCCCACCGCCCCTCGCTGCTGCAAGCTTGCTCACACGCCATGTACTAGACGGTGTGGCGCGAACGAAATATCTTTCATTACAGTACAGTTCGGATGATTTCACGTCGCATTGTTTTGCGCTCATTAATAAGGCTAACTCAATCGGTGCCCGAACGCCGCACCAAAAATCGTGGCGTACAACATGCCCTGTTTTAGCAGGAACTCAATAGCTGCTTTACGTCGCCACAAGCGCACGTGAAGTTAAACCAGGACAAAACTCCATGTTCAACGCCACAAATCTAGTGCTGTACAACGGAGGAATTGTACTAGGAGCGAAAACGAGCACGGAGGCGCGCGGATGACACGCACAGGAGCTGTACGCAAGTTCGCGCTTTTATTCACCGCGTCGCATTGAACGAACAAGAGGAATTTGAAACAACCACTCACCTTTGATGTGGCTGAGTCGAAGGCGATCATGGTCACCTGTGAGGCAACAAGAAGCCGCAGAAAAGCGAGAAACACGCAGGAATATTCCAAAGAAATCACAGCGAAGCACACAAAGAGCGCAGAATGCCGAGCAAGCTCACAAGCAAACCGCGTGCACAAGCTCCCGGAAGGCGCCGAAGCGGCCGAAGCATCAACAGCGAAAACGCGCATTCATACAAGTACATGCATACAAATAGATGCTTACATTAACATTAAATGTAATATTTAAAATAAATTTTGTAATATAATGTTACTGCTTAACAATTCTGGCAAGTTGGAAGTGTCTGAAAGTTTTCTGTTCGGCTTCTTTGATGAACTACTTCCTTTATCGTAGTAACGCAGTGCACCGGCCGGAGCTACGGACTGCGCGGGAAATGGCGCAAAATTCAAACGTCGCCAACGCCGCGCCATGTGCGCTCGCTGCGCGCAGTTTTGATCGTTTGGATTAAAAAAAAAAGAAAAACATAAGTAATGCGTGCAGCAACCATGCAAACTGAACTAGTGACCAGAAAAGTAGAGAAATGTCGTTTTTTTTTTGCTTGTTAATTCGACATCATGGCAAACTGCAGACGGTCTGTCGTCCGATTCTTTAAACATTTGTGCGTGTGCTTCTGCGCTGTACGATTTGTCACCAGAAAAGTATAGCAGTTTGGATTGTGCTTGGTGGCCAAGTAGATTCCCAGCACGTTGGCCAGCACCCCGTCTATGTCGTCAATGTCAGAAAAGTCCTTGGCATCCATGTGTATATGTCCATATGTGCACCATGTCGTAGATATCGGCCAAACCTTTTGGTTCATTCTATTGTGCGCTGAGGGGTTAAGCGAAACGCTCTCTTAAAAAAAAAATTATGCGGATCCCACGCACTGTGGGAATCGACGTAAGAGAAGCTTTCTGTGCTGTTTGCTTTGATTGACGATAGTTAGCGGTGATGTTGACGGCGAATGTTTAATTCCTTCAGCGTTTAGTGCAATACGAGAGCTGTGAGTTGATGGTAAAGGTTACTTTGCGTGCACCACTGCTGTTTGTTTGCGTAATACACAGAACACACAGCTAGACGTGTCTGCTTGAGGCGTTGTTGTGCGCCGCTGTTCATAACATCCGAGATGGTTAGTATTGTCACTGCCTCACAAGGCAGATCTTATTGTGGCAGAAGTGTGAAACTTCAATTGAATTGAGGGACTGTATGCGGGCCAAAACCACAATCGGATGGTGAGGCACGCGGTAGTGGCAGACTACGGATTAATCTTGACCCCATGGGTTTCTTTAACGAGCACTTAAACCTAAGTACGCAACCGTTGTTATGTTTCGCCCCCGTATAGATGTGGCTGCCGAATCAGGATCGAACCCGCGACCTCGAGCAATCCGTGGCTGCAAAGCTACCACACCCGGGCAGACTATAAGTGTGTAATTGCGACGCCTACACTCTACGATGCTACGATGTCGCCGAGACGCTACGGTGCTTAAATGCGGCTTTGTGCCTGCACGCCGTTCGTCAGATTGCCTGCTTGACCAATTTGCATGGTGTTTATTTTCAGAAATAGCAGAAACGTAACGTGCGGTACCCTGAACTTAAGTTCACCCAGTTGGTCTGCAACCGCTGTCGTGTCTAGGTAGTAGCTAGGGTGCCTCGGGGGTGCGCGCATCGAGGCAACAAACCTATTTCGCCAGAACAGCAGCTCGGGCTTGTTGGTTTTCCAACCTGGTGTTAACAGCGCAAAACGTAGACGGCGACACGAGACGATCAGACGACACCACGAGTGCGAATACGCGTAAAGTGCCTGGAGTGGCCAGACGCGCGGAAATTTTGCGTGCATTTGCTGGCTACTTTCATGCTCGGAAGAACACTTTTATGTAGCACGTATTGAGCAACAGGAACCTGTATCGGGAGTTTTTCTTGCCGCTCTGCAATTTTGTCATTGACGCTTTTCATCTAATTATGATATTTGAGAAGTTGGTTAATTAATTAAGACTAATTATCTAACTAGGCGGACTAGCACCGGGGCTTAGCACGAGGCCATGGGTTCGGTTCGCAACCATGGCGGTAGCATTCCTATAGAAATTTCATGCAAACAACACTTGTGTAACATGCTTTCACTGCGCTGTCAAGAACCCAAGGTGTACAAAAACAAAAAAAAAAAAAAATCCAGAGGCTTCCATTGCTGCGTCCTTCATAGTCCACTTTGCAGTGTCTGGACGTTAAATCCCACCATGTAATATAACTTTTCACAATGCTCTGCTTTCACTACCCTGCTGCATAACAAAGAAAAATATCGTGTATAATCTTTTCAGTTCGCGTTGACACACACATCGTAAAAACAAACGCCGTATACAGAGTGAAAATAACTAAATCATAGCCTACCGGCGTTGGAAGTGCGGAATGTAAATTCAACAAAGCGCACATAAATACCCACAGTTGCTGCCGACTCCTGAGAGTGAACATAACCTCCTGATGACTGAACGAATTTTATTTTGAAGCAATAAATTACCATAAGTTCTCAGGCTCACCTTCATTTAAGCCACAAATGCAATTACTTAATTACTTGCAAAATGAAACATAAAAAGAAATTACTTGATCGACGCTAAATGTCGTTTGGGTGGACAATTATTGTATTAGAACACCATTTTCCCTTGGAGACCTTAAAAATGTGCCGAGAGAATGCAAGCCATAATAATAATAGAACAGCTCACTGTCCTAACGCACATTTCCTTATTTCGTAAAACTTTTTTTTTTTTTTTACCGGGCTCCGCGCCGCCGACGTAACGTCTCAGGACTAGCTGCGCTTTCATGACGTTTGAACGGTGAAAACAATTGTTGAGCTTCATCCACGTCGGAGGGTGTAGGTGTCCGTCGAGACAAATCGCTTGAGGCCAACCGTAGCCGTAAAGATTATACGCGCAGAAAAGTGTGCTGCCACAGTGTAACGAAACGGAGGAGGACCGCTCCCTGCACCCCGGGCCGTTTCAAGTTTTGTGCTCAAGGTGGCATTCGCTACTGGAAGGAAAATTGTTGCTGAAAAAAAAAAAAAAAAGTGGGCAGGAGATTGATACGACCGGGTACGTTACAGGCATAGGTAGTACGTGGTAGATAGAGAAATTTTGCGCAAGAGAAACAAGATGAAGGAGATGTATAGAAAAATGCTAGAATGAAAAGCACATATGCCACACCTGATTAACTCAAGCAGGCCAGGTGACATCTCGTCACCGCCCTGTGTAGAATGGCACGCCACTAAATCAGGATGGACGGATGGATGGATGTTACGAGCGTCCCTTTTGGAACGGGGCGGTGGGTTGCGCCACCAAGCTCTTGCTATTATACTGCCTAATGTCCTACACAAGGTAAAAAAGAAGAAAAAAAGAAAGAAAAAAAAAAACCCCACTATGAACTCCCACAACCAAATTTTCTGAACCCCTATTGAGAACTTTGCTTTTGTACGTCTCCCCTTTTTGTCGCTGCCCTACTTTTCTTCCACCACTCGTCCAATCGCCTCTTACTAATCTCTATTGCGGACATGTTTACTTTTCCACTGCTCTCGATGAACCCAAGGGCTTCAAGAAGGCCAGTGGTGCCTAAATAGACCTCTGGGTAGACGTCTTCACATTCTAATAAAACATGCTGCATCGTTTCCCTAGCTTTACCGCTGCAAGCACACGCTTCTTCTTTCTTCTTATATCTCACTTTATAGGTGCGTGTTCTAAGGCATCCCGATTTCTCTCCGAAAAGTAATGAGCTTCGCTTTAAGTTATCATATATTGTTTCTTTCCTGATTTTGTTTTTTCCTCTTCAGTAGTTACTCATGGCAGGTTTATTTTCCATTGCCGCCACCCATGAGATTATTTAGCGTCTCTGACTTTCCGCTTGATGTTCTTTGTTGCTGAGTTGCCCACCCTACAGGCCACATACTTGCTGGTAAGCTTCCTAGTTCGTTTCCTCCACTGTGAATCAATGTTTTCCCGTACAGATACCTCAACACTCTCCCAGCCCATTTACTTTCTTCCATATTCCTCAGTCGTTCTTCATACTCAATTTTACTGCGAGGTTCCCTCATTTCAAAACTAGTCTAGCCCATATCACCCTGCACAGCTTCATTTGTAGCCTTCACGTGAGCGCCCAATGCGAGGCGTCCCACTGACTTTTGGGTGCCATCGCGTCCTGCTTGTACCCCTGATTTAAAGCAAACAACGACATTTCCAAAAGTATGTCCTCGAACCCTTACACCTTTCCACATACCCCGGAGCACCTCGTACCTATTGTATCCCCATAGCGCTCTGTGCTTCATTATGGCTGCATTTCTCTTCCCTTTCACTGTTATTGTTTTTACCTGTGTTTCCATATATCTACTGGCTTCGTTCATCCATATACCAAGGTATTTATATTCCGTTACCCGAGGTATTTCCTGGCCCTGTATCCCCACTGTCTGTTGACTGTTTTCGTTGAATACCCTAACACCTGATTTTCTAACACTAAATTTAAAACGTAAATTGTTGCTTTCCTGTCCACAGATCCTGGCCAGACGTTGCAAATCACTTTGCTTGTTAGCTAGCGGCACAATGTCGTCCGCATAAAATAAACCTGGAAGCTGCTGCTCTACTACTGTACCCGCCTGTTCGTATGAGAGATTAAACCCGATATTACTTCCTTCTAGCGCCCTCTCCATCCTCACCATGTACATCATAAACAGCAGCGGGTATAAAGGGCACCCCTGCCTCAGTCCCTTGTTGATATCAACTTTCTCCTCGCTCCTCATCCATTCCCATTGAACGCAAACGGTATTTTCCATACAAATCTCTCTCAAAAACTGTAGACAATCGTCACCTAAGCCTTCCTCTTCCAGAATATCCCACAGAATGTTGCGGTCTACGTTGTAGTAGGCTCCTGTAATGTTTTTAAAAAGGTCATATATAACAGTCTGCTTTCTACTCAGCAGCAGCAGCACCAGCGCTCCCGCGCGGCACTGTCGTTGTATACCACTCTCGAGAACAGATTCAGCGCGGTAACATTATTTATTTGCTCGCTACATCACACGCCTTCGATGGAATTCACCGGATTTCACTAACTGAGGCTTGTATTCTTTGGAACCTCACGTGCCGTTTCACCTGCCATCCGGACTCTCCCGTCACGAAGCAACTTTATTGTGTCGCGTGGGGTTAGGCGTCGCAGTTACAAATGCATATTCATTCCTATTAGAAAGGGTTAACAGTGCGGCGGTCTATTTTTGTGGGTACACCTAGACGATAGAGCCCCTTGTGTAAGACTGCTCACCCTTAGACACTCAGCGCTGTGATCTACTTAGTCGATTAGATGATATAGCGCTAATAAAGCCATCATCGCCGCCGCCGGAATGAAGACCATCGCACAGTGGCGCTTGCCCATTGCTTCGAACACACTACTCAACGCAAGTCATTTTGTTTAGAGAATTAGTGTTTGTAGGCCTAGGGAACTAGGTACATTTCGTGGGACTAAGAGGGCATAATGAGTCGCCTCTCCTGTTTTATTGAAGAACCGTGTTTTGACTATAGGTCTTCCAGTCCGTCTCACGGAACCTACGTCCTCACCCCACATGGTCGCGCCAAGCCTGCCCGCTTCAGGTCAAACGGGTAGGCAGTTTTGACCCATGTGCCCCTTCACGAGAAGTTAATGGTGTTGTAGAATTTCATTGGCATTCATGTCTCTGCGGCAACAAGCTTCCGGAATTTGTTTAAGCGCTTTCTGGAGGTTCTTTTTCGATATTGGGGAGGAAAGACCTAAGTTAGGCACAGCGGGGGCCTCGCGCGTCCCTACGTCGGACTGGCGTGGCTTCAGACAGCATATTAGAGGCTCGATTGCGCAACATTTGGAGGACACACACAGAGAAGAGAAATGCACACCACAGAGGGCTCTGTGGTGTGTGTCGTCCAAATGTTGCGCAATCGAGCCTCTAATACGCTATACCAACACGCCCAGTCCTCAACCTTGGCAAGTTCAGACAGCACAAGCTCTTCTTTGTTCGTTTGAAACATTCACTGATTTGAATTCGAGTCAGTGAACGATTGAAACGTTCACTGACTTACAGCCGCCGTCAGAGTTAATACGAACGCGCAGAGAAGACCCATTTCTAGTGGTTCAACTTGGACAAACGGTGTTCGTAAGGAGTAATTCCATAAGTGTATCGGAAAGAATACACATAGGCTTCGAAACTCAAGGCAATCCACTCAGAAATTACTAGCACCCCCCTCAGTAGAATCAAAACAGCGCTTAAAGGGCATTCGGGTTACGTATGCGACAGCGGCTGTTAACAAACGTACGAACTCGTCAAAATGCCTGCTTCGATCAGGCTCGATAGACAAAATAAACGAGGACATAAAACGCACATTTTGAAGCTTTCGCGCTATAGCAAAATGCTTAAAATGCGAACACGGAACTCCTGAAAAATTCTGACAATTCTGATCATGAGCTCGCGGAGCGTTTAAAAATTTTGAAAAAGCTCGTTCACATTCACAAGTGCAAGGACACGTGAGAACGCTTTCATATATGTTTCCGCCTTCTTAAACGCACGCTGTACTCTTAAACGACAAATTCTTTGCCTGTCTTTTTTTGCGGTATTTGTGCAAAGCGGGAAATAATTTATACACCTTTCAAAAGGGTTCATTACATTTGTCTCAACCGTACCGCCAACTAAAGTTTAGTGTGATAAATGCCGAGAGGAACCAAGATGAATCGGGCCGAGGTCAGCCTGTTGCAGAGAAGAGTGAGAGAAAGAAATAGAAAGTTGTGGGGAGTTTCGAGTGGAGGAGGGTACTTAAGAAGAAAGTGTAATGGGAGTACAGAAAAGAAGAGAAACGAGGTTTGAGAAACAACGAAGGTTATTCATTTCAACAACTGAATCGTGTTGACATGGAGGTCCTTCTTCGAGCTACGGCCGCCGAGAAGTAACCGTGATTGCGTCATCCCCGATCACGCAGCCCGTCGTAACGCTGGCGCAACCGCACGCATGCGAGGTTTCGTCGGCGTTGTGTCCGTCAGATGTGTCGGGTTTCTCCAAGCGCGCTGGCACTAAGTCATCTCCGGCGGCCCCGGCCTTGAGCCCGAAATCTGGGTCAGCGGAAAGTTGGCCACCTCGCCTCTCGGAAACATCCGCATACTGGTCATTGGTGGTTCTGCGGGCTGTGTACTCTGCCTAAAAAAGGATGCAAACAAACACTTTCCATTGGCCGTCACTTCTAGACGAAATGCTGAGGAGAAACTTAGCGATGACAAGTGAGTCTTCAATAATCGGAATGCGCTGAAGTGCACGCTTAAACAGCGTCCGATATTTGTAAGCGGCAATGAGAGAAGACTGCGGACCAGCAAACTGGGTCTCTAACCGGCAACTATATGAAATATGTCCGTGTCGGGGGGATTCCGTCCGTCGTGTGTCAGATGTATTGCGCCAGTGGCGTACATGTGCAGGACTGATGTCCATGCCCTTTGACGTCACCATAACGCCTCTGCTGTCTCCGTGCAGTGCACCGGATGTGGTATAAGTCAAAGCGGGCAGACAAATGGCCTGCATAAGGGCAGCAAGAGGCGTCTGTACTGTGCCCCCACACGCTGGTGCGCCTATCCATAACACACAACGGTGTGCACATAGCCTTCATCGAAATGATGTGCTTTGAAACAGACAGCTCCGAAGTATAGAATCACACCGTCACCGGCGTATGCCTCGCAGTATTATTGGATACTGGAAGTGCTAACCTCAAAAAGAATCTTTATGCCTATTATACAATAGGCAATCTGTGGAAGCGATTGAAGGTCATATCCGCATACGCACCACGCGGTCGTTCCACAGTTATAAGACTGACAAGAAGAATGAGGACATAACTGAACCACTATAGGCTGGCAAGAACCGGGACGAAGGGCTTATAAACAGAACTGATTTGTCGTCAAAGCATTTCTATTCCCCGGCTAGCGGTACAGTGGTGATAATCGTGCAGCGTGTGCAGAGTTATTGCGTTATAGCATTCAGTCGAGTAACATTTAACACAGAAAAGCAAGACGCTACCACACTAACTGCACATAAATCACCCTTTTAACGACGTAGTGACAGCCGCTATATTTCATTTGCTCATTGCGAGGTTGACAACCTTCAGAATTGTCATCTCACGCAACTAACATGTCTGTAATGCACTCTATCCCAGCATTGTGCGCGGGGGAGCTTCCTTACGCGCTTTGAAACTCGCCCTACACCAGAAAAGAGATGCGCGAAGCTAAAGAGAAACAGCTCGTTAACATTTATTAACGAGCTCGTTTACAAGAATAATATTGTGGGGTTTAGCGTCCCAGAAGTGCACAGTGCATATTCAGGAAAATAGCACCCTCGAGGGTGGATTGGATGTCGAAATGGCCTTTTTCCATCCTTACTTTCTCAGAAACTTTTTTGCAAATGGGTGCATTCATTGGCACAACGTACACCATTTTGTGCACCCTTTCATTAATTTCAGGGTGCTAAAAGGGTGTTTCGTACGAAATGTGCACCTTACAGAATTTAAGGGTACTCGGGGACTTTAACATTTCAAGCAATTAAAAAAGTCATATGTGCCTATTTCCCAGCGGTGTCTGTCGAAGTCCTCGTTCAAGCACGTCATGTGGTCGTAGTAGGCAATAGATTCTGGCCCACTACTTCATGTACCTGGCGTCCCCGTTGGTTAGTCGGAAATACATTACTTTTTCTTTTATTTGATACCATGCCTTTCGATTTTTACCGCTGGCTTCGTTTAGGTTGTTTCAGCTCAGTGTTGCTTTATAGATCAGCTGCCAATCGTCAGCAAATCCCAGCGCGTCAACCAGTCATAGTACTTCAGGCGCATGCTCTTTTTAGTGTAGCACCGGGGCCGGCGCAATATTATGCCCGGCCCAGTGAGTGTTGAACTGTTTAATGCAATATCCGTTGGAATAAACATTCGCAGGTACATCCGGAGCAATCTACTAACGATAAGAACACAGCACTTATTATTGCGAAAGCTATGCCCCATGAAAAGAAGAATCCAAGTTACCATTGGTACCAAAACCCACGTCACCAAGTGATGCTTAGTCCTTATATTTGCTATGCATCCTTTGATTTATTTTTGTGTTCGTGTAGTTTACTTGTACCAGTTCCAGCTGTGCATATTTGACTTGCCTGCGATTGTCATCCTTTCCGTGTAATGCCCACACGAGCATTTAATGTGTTTGAACAAACAAACAAACAAACAAACAAATAAATAAATTCAGTTGTTTGGGGCCGTCCATCACACTTACGGTTTAACTGAAAGCACATTTTCTGTGTCTCGATGACGTTGAAGCTCCTGGATGGTGTGAAGTCTTGAAGCAACGGTAAGCCGAATAGAAGTGTGAGGACTGTATGCCTCATCGTGAGTGCTCGAGAAAAGGAAGTCCTGATAATGGGAACTAGTACGTGATGATCTGCGAGTTACCCAGATTTTTCCATTAAGAATGCGGGGAGATATTTCTAGCCAAGAAAGGTGTTGTAGTGGCAGCTACATTAGTTCGCATCTTCCAGAGCGCGTGTGCTGCGTTTGGCACGCGTCAGCACCGATTAGCGTTCGCCAGCTTAAACCAAGTCTGAGACATCGCTGACGTGTCCTGTGTGCTCTCGTCGGAGGCCTGTCGAGACCTACGGGGCCGCACTGTCACCCATCGCTACAGTGCACATGCAACACCATCCTGTTTATATACCGTAACTCAAGCACAAGCACTGGCTAAGGAAGGCCTTCGATGTCTTTTTTGCTGTTCAGTTATCTTTTGCGTAAGGTTATGCAGGCTTTTCTTTTTACATTTCCAACAGCGTCGAAAGAGTGGCAAGGGTGGCACTGGTTGGAAGAGGCTAAGCCGGACTGATCTGTTGTTGCAGTTTGCCAATGCGAATGAAACCTGTTATTCAAAATGACTCGAAGATTGCCTTTTCAATTTGAGAATACTACTGCAGTTACTTAAATATGTCGAAATGTAGCGCCACTTGTACTAATTTCGAACACGTATAGGTAACTATAATGATCGATAACTCAAGCAGTTCTGGAAGTACTTCAAGAGCCCGTCCTCAGAAGGGATGTCAATACTGTGCACAATTTTTTTAGCAGTTTATCGATGTTCTATTGCTATGTGTGGCTGAACAGAACGACATAAAGTGCAGTTTGCGTAACCGATGACAGTACTCAAAAGCGAGGACTGAAAAATAGGCGATAAACGACACGGAGGTTAACCTGAATAAATGCCCGGTAGGGCACCCTGCACTAGGCGATGGGGAAATGACGGAAAAGATGACGAGGTGCCGGGAAACGAAAAAAATTTGCGCGCACGCGTGGTGAGAGTCTAACAACGATCACAGCCTCTCACGCATTATCGATGCTTTCATGAAAGAGAAGTAGTTTTAAAACCACTAGGCCCGACGCCAACTGGAACCCTGCAGCGTACAGGAATTTGGTTTGAGGTTAGAGGACGGTTGCAAAATGTGTAAATAGCGGTGGGGAGCACTGTTCACTGCGCACTGAAGGCGAGAACACTCAGAGAAAAAGGCTCGCAATCTCCTCTCTGCAGCCGCAAGGAAGGAAGGAAAAAGTGGAGAAGGAAAGGCAGGGAGGTTAACCAGCTTAGCTTAACCGGTTTGCTACCCTACACATAGGAGCGGGATGGGGGGATGAAAGATGGGGAAGGGAGAGAGAGAGCACATAGCTCAGGTCTCTCGCTCAGCAGGTCTCTCCTTAGCACCTGCAGCCGCAAACTTTACATTACGGACTATCGTACAGTCCGACGTGAAAGGAGTAGGCATTTGTGAATGCTTCCTCAAAGCGTACACAACATAAGGCACTTACGTCAAGCAGTGGGAAACGGGACGTTATAGGTGGGCGTCCAGGGGAATATATGCACTGATATGTGAAGTCAGCTTAATTCCATTGGGCCAATACAGGGCGGTATGCACTGGCACCATCGAGGCAGCGATATTGTCGTACACTAAGCACGGTGAAAAGCAGCGCGTTATCTCAATTCGCTCACCTTTACCGCCTGTGCGCCAGCACGCCAAGGTTATCACTGCATCCGCTCCACAAAAGGGAATAGCAATGCCTATACGGCACTGTCATGGGCAAACTGCATGAGAACCTGCGTCCTCTTGGTCACTTCCAGTCGCACCACTGGTGACTTGGCAGCCACTGAAAGACGATGTTTCATTTCTCAACTGCCTAATTTGTGAATTTCCTATAAACCCCGTTCATGCATTAAATTCCCGGTGGAGTGCGAAGAGTAAGCTTTTGAGTCACGTATCGTTGGCGCATACCTTCCTGATGGATAGTAAATGATTTACTTTCAGCGCAAAGCAGAAGATCACAAAGGAATAGACATACAAACGGTACTGGGGCTCAATAAGAATGGTTTGTTCGAAATCGAGGGACCAAACACATATGCAGATTTGCACGCAATCGCAACATGCTGTCAATAAATTCAGTTCTATTGATACGTAGTTCCACGCGCGCAGTCGCTAAATCGCATTTCATGCCAGTATTATGATACGGACTTATTGCTAACGCACTTTCCTTCTCTGCGTTTAATAAGAATGCTTCTAATATCTAACGTCCTATACTGAGTTTTGCCGTTTCCTAATATTTGTATATATCCAAAATAGAGCTAACATCAACGTCTATACATAGAGATACGCAATTAACACTGAGCGCATGTTATCTATCACATTTATTGGCGCAGCGCCCCGTTTGTCCTACATAGAGGGCCATACTGAAAGTAAAGATAAACTATTTTCTGTACGCAAGTTTGGAAACGCACAAAAATGGGCGTTTAACGGTGCGTGCCACTATCTTTACTGCAATCATGGGTGACAACTTGGCATCAAGAGATTACATAATCTACCCATATCATAATCATAATAAACTCATAATAATAATCAACATGGCAGCACACGATTTGTGAATTTCTGGTGAAAGAGCAGTTTGTAGCCGCATAATTTTATTCCAGGCTTAAGCTCGCGTATGACGGCCCGCGAATGAGCTACAGCAGCGTGCGACGGTGGCTAAAATATTTTGAAGATGACCAGATGAACATTGAAGATCAGTCTCGGAGTGGTCGCCCACGAAAAGCCGCTAGTGAAACCAACAAGGAGACCATTCATGGGATGATCAAATAATACTTAGGCTCGTAACAATAGACGAAATAGCTAAGATGCTTGAAATAGAATGCAATGCAGTTCAGGATTTCATTGAAAACAAAATTGACAGTCACTTAAATATCCTTACGTGATTTGAATGAGAAAGTATAATAAATTCTCTAAATTGTAACCTTACATTAAAACTCTATACCTTGGTCCACCCTAATCCACCTCGTTCTAATTCGTACCAACCTCAATCCAGCGGAATCCACTTTATTCCACCTTAATACACTTTAGGCCACCCTAATTCAATTTCGGGAGTGGGCCAGGTTGGTTTTCTGGATGTGAACCACCGCGTCCATCCGACGCCGTGGCTGTTCACCGTGGGATTTCGCATTGCGAGCCGCAGCAGGTCCAGCGTCGGGAACGTGACGTCATCCCTTGGTCACGTGCGTTTTGGTACCATCGGACGTTAACGCCGGACGGACGCCAAATTTTTCGCTTCATGGGCATATAAGGCTTTCGCCTTAAAATGGGGCTCGATGCGTTGAAATACTGCGGAGGCTCCATCGCTCATTGCACAAAAATCCACCTGAAAGAACAGTGATGTTCCATCACTGTTCATCACTCCATCACTGTTCATTCCATCACTGTTCATCATGTTCCATCACTGCCATTTCACGTACGTAGCGGCCATGCACGTCTGGAAGAGGGCCGAGCGATACAAGCTAAATGCCATGATAAGGAGGGGGATCAAGAGCGCGCTCGGACTACCAAACTACACACGCACCGACCGACTCCTGCAGTTGGGTATTCATATTACCCTGGAAGAAATTGCAGAAGCACAAGAAAGGGCACAGATTCTCAGGCTCTCCGGCACCAGGGCAGGCAGACGACTCCTAACAGAGATGGGCGTCCCCCCGGCCACTGTAGAAGACGCCTTTCAGGGCCTTCCGAAAGAGCAGAAAGATAGAATCATCATATCGCCCGCCCCGCGCAATATGCATCCCGAACGCAACGTAGAAAGAAGGAAGGCCAGGGCGGTGGCGCTCCTACGCCGCGCGACAGAACTCCCAGGCGGCAGCTGCTTCGTTGACGCGGCCCAGTATGGCAACAGCAACAATTTCACGGTAGTGTCGATCAACCACAGGGGTTCGGCCGTTAACGCCGCTTCGGTACGAAGCACGTCGTCGCGTGCGGCCGAGCAAGTGGCCATTGCCTTGGCCCTCTTGGACGACAAACATGCCAATATCTTCAGCGACTCCAAGGCAGCCATCCGCTCCTTCAGCGTTGGTGCTGTGTGTAAGAAAGCCTGTCGCATCCTCGACGGCAAAAGCATCGCCACCCACACTCTCACGTGGTTCCCCGCTCACATGGGATCCTTCATGGGAGGCCCCACAAACCTCAACGAGCTGGCCCACTCCAAGGCGCGAGGTCTCGCTTTCCGCGACCATGGAGAACTCCAACGCCGGCCCGCAGTGGTGGAGAACAGAGATCAACCGACCACATACAATGAAATTGCGCAGCACTTCTATCTCGGCAGGAGAGACTTTCCCCTTCCACACAAGAAGTTAAATAGAGCGCAGGCATTGACCCTCAGATTATTGCAAACAGGCTCGTATCCCAGCCCGGCTTTATTCCACAAGATTTATCCCGACACCTATGCCACTAGTTCTTGCAGGCACTGCAATGACATCGCTAGCCTAGACCACATGCTCTGGCGTTGCCCCTCGTTACGAGGCACAGAACGAATCAATGAAGACAAGTGGCTCTCCGCTATCAAGAGCTCCGATGCCGGGGCGCAGCTATGGGCTGTCCAGAGGGCCCACGATGCGGCGGTCGGGCATGGCCTGATTGTCCCAACGTGGGAGCGGCCCGCAGCGCGCTGAGTCGCGTACCTCAGGACCTTTATTAAAGTTTTGCATCCATCCATCCATCCATCACGACCATGCGCGCCCTCACACTCTTCGTTTAATATCGGGGAGAATGGACAGAATGGAAAGGGTACTCCTGAACCCGCCTTAAATGCGAGGCCAACGATACGAGACACTTGAAGCGATTGGCGCAGCAATGCGTCACTGTCTTTACAATGCGAACAAGGAGTACTATGTTGGAGGGATATTAACGTGATTAACGTCCTTTGGGAACTTCACGTGTCTGCCTTTCTAACAAATTTTCTGCCATCTTGATCACTTCGTAGAACAATGCCTAATGGGCACAGCTTTGGGCAGTTTTGCTGAGAGAACAGGGTTCGAAATCAATCGTCGGGCCAAATTGGGTCATTGGGTATTGTTGCGTTCTCCAGGGTAGCGTACCCCACCGCTGCCGATCAGTTGTTGCGACGCCTGCTTCTCGAAGCTCGATCGACGTTACTATTGGGTAGCATGGCGTTGTCGGTGAGCTGCAGGCATCCGGTAGACCATGGCGACCAGGCAAGGACGAGGCGATTTCTAGTGCGAAACTTGCACTGTTTATTCAATGGTTGGTGAAGGGTAAGAAGGGAATGAAGTGAAAAAGTACATTACGGGGCCTTTTAAATAGGCCCACTAAAGTCGTAGGTGGCATCTTGCTCATGTCTGCGTCACGTGATATGCATTGAGTTCCACGCTGCTTGGCGGCGGTACCCACTCACCCGGCGACCTTTCACGAGCCCGCCTCCGCAGGTGGCAACCAGCAGGTCCGGAATCGTAGGCGCTTATCCCTTCTTCTAGGCGACGTTGGTTCGCGCAAGTTCTCCTGTAGAGCTTGACAGTTCGTGAAAAGGTCATCTGGTTGCGAATAGGCGGCTGATCCATTGTCCCAGTTGACGTCTTCACGAGCGTGCCTCCGCTGGCGCAAGCCCGGGGTCCGGTCTGGTTCGCGGAAAGGGTTTTCACGCACACACACAAAGGGGCCTGTAAACACTGCGGGGCGTCCGCCAGACCGACATCCACTCGAGACAACCACCGCAAATTAGGCATCCATCCTTCGTTCCGCTTAGGCATGCACACACACGAAGGGGCCTGTAAGCACTGCGGGGCCCTGCCAGACCGGTCATCCACTCGAGAGAAACATGGAAAATTAGGAATCCATCCTTCGTTTCGATGAGGCATGGTGGTGGAGCATCCTTTTTGCCCAGGGTGTTACAGACGAACCGTAACAGTATGTGTCGCTCATCATTGAACATCTTCAAAGCTAACTTGGGCTACACGGTATGTACACTGGGTATGTAATACTCTTCAGTCAGCCTCTTTGACAACAACTTGGGTCACTGGGTATGTTTCACTGGGTATGTGCCGCTCTTCAGTGGGCCTCTTTGACGCCATCTTGGGTCACTAGTTTGGTTTATACAATTTTGACCATTGATTTCAATATGAAGTGTTTGTAACAGTTTCCTTATATGATGCGGAATTCAGTCACTAAGTATGTGCCACTGAGTATGTGCCGCTCGTCAATGACAAAAAACAATTATTAAAATATGTAAGCAGTGCTCGGCGGAATAAAAGCAGCGTCCGATATACTCTACTCAGGCAGTGTTGTCTGAATATACATTCAAAGACACGCCGCGCGTAGTCTTTAAGGCGGCACCGCTATATGCCGCAGCGTGTACAACGGCAATGGCGCGAGAGGAACTCGGCAGCGTACACGAGCCTCATACGTGACGCGTCTCGGCGGCGGCAATATCCTGTCTCATTACACTGCTTCAGTGCTAATCGCATTAAAGTCAACATTTATCGTGATATGGGTTGTGCCGTAAATTTTTATCAAAAGCTTTTGATAGGGTGAAAAAATGCCCTAACTTTTTATGAAAAGTTCTTGATCGGGTGAAAAAATTATTGTAGGGAAATCGAGCCAATGTGGCAAATTGAACAAAAAGTGTAAAATATGAATTGCGAAGGTTTCGCTTTCTGTAACGCAGAGTGATCATTTGTGAAACGCTGTTGCTCACTACATTTTTTTTTAATTATGGGGTTTTACGTGCCAAAATCACTTTCTGATTATCAGGCATGCCGTAGTGGAGGACTCCGGAAATTTCGATCCCGTGGGGTTCTTTAACGCGCACCTAAATCTAAGTACACGGGTGCTTTTGCATTTCGCCCCCATCCAAATTCGGACGCCGTGACCGGCATTCGATACCGCGACCTCGTGCTTACCAGCCCAACACCATAGCCACTGAGCAACCAGGGCGGGAACATTACTTTCAGTATGACCCTCGTATATAGAGAGCTCTTACCGTACGTCAATGGGCATCTCGTAAGATTACGCCCGTTTAAAAGTTTACCATGGCCTGGCAGACTTTATCTGGCAGCGTGTAATGGGGCTGCTCGCGGTTCCTTTGAAATACGAGCGCACAACTTCAGCAGTGTGTTCCATTCTGAAAAAGTCGCCGATAGACTGTGCCGGCTTCGCTACAGTGTTTTAAATCAAGAAGCAACATAGCATGTGATTAGCGCAGGAAGCACGATTGAGTAATTAGGAATAAGACGTATCGCAGCCAAAATGGGTCAAGTTGTTCATTGTGGTTTCGCGAACGGTGCTGCTGTTATAAATACATCAAGTTGTTAGCAAAGTCCTATCGTCTTTCATTTTTTTTTGTTGAAGGAATAATTTTCACTCTTTCGCTGCCCGCCTCCGTCCCCCAAAGACGTTAAAAGAATATTTGCTGGAGTGGAGGCTTCCAATACGTGCCAATACACGCGTGAAGCCTGGCTGAGCGTGCGGCGGCCATCTTGCCATAGGCAGGAACATCATAGAGCCTAGACGTAAAGCACTTGAGGAGGCCTTCCAGTCTTTTGCATATTTTTAACCTGCAATAATAAAAGCACAACAGACAAGTATCATGCAAAAGCGTATTCATGTCAGCTACGGTCTTTCCTAAGATGAGAGTGCATTGAGTAAATGGCACATTTTCTTTTGCCGCTGTGCCACTAAAAGGACGATAGCCTTTACGGATATTATAAAAAGTGTAAGCATTGAAAGCACAGCCCTTACTTTGTGCTGCGATGATTTTTCTATTTTTTTCTTTAATCATCTGGTGCCTTCTTCAGCTGAGCCTTCGGCGTGTTTTGTTGCAGCACTTTCTCTTGGAGCTGAGCGACTTTTTCTTCCAATGCCTGGAGCAATTTTTATAGAGCTCTTTAGCAGGTGAAGCCTTGACAACCTCTTCTACTTCTTTGGCAGCATTCGTAACTCAATGTATGCAGTGATCGGCAGATCCCAGTCGTTGGTGGAAGTAGCTTTCTTTTCGCCTGTAAAAGAATGTGTACGATCACGTTACTTGTGCCTGCAAAATGCCCCGATGTACAAGGGTTCAAAGTATCTAATGAATACCTTAGAAAAGACAAGAGCGCAAAATAGGACACAAACAAGAAAGACCAGTGCACAAGCCGAACAGAGTGCCTTGCTAGCTACATAGCTAATGTGGGAACACAAATGTGCGGCTCTCACTTTGCTGGCGTTCTAGCAGCGAGTGGCTGCGGAAGCAACGTCAGTGCATGGCCCCGTGACAGGTCTGTCGAAATGAGTCCGCTGAACCTACCAAGCTCAAGTTATCTGCATGCAAATCTAGGCGATTCTGCTCTTGCGAGAGAGGAAAATTCGGATATGGTCTGCCCTCAAGTGTTCCCTTTAGCAATGTACTCCTCTGTAGACATGCAAGTTGATTTACAGATTAATACAATTTTAATGTTACATGACAGGTTGCCTGCTTGTTTTTTCTTTTCTTTTCCTCACTTGTTGACTTGCTCAGGAGAAGACAGGTCTGGTTTGCGCTTGTAGTTTCATGGAGGCAGAGAGCGAAAACGCGTGCGTGAAGATTAGGAACTTTGGGGTGTAAAAAGTTATTGTCACGAAGGTACAAATTCATGCGAGAGCAACAAACAAGGCGCTGAACAGGTAACAAAAACAAGCACTTGGAACATTCCACGAGTGCGTTTGAAGTTGCATAATTTCAGTGTGCCTGCAATACCCGTGCTTAGAACGAGGCAACCACGCTCATTGGCTTCTGCAGATGCTTAGGGAACGCAGGAAACACTGTAGGCAAACCGAACTGTTCACCCTTTTTGATCGAAGCACTCCAGAGTGAAACGAACGGATCACAATTGGTACCCGTCTTCTGGCTCCAAGCCTTCTTGTTTGAACGGCTAGCTTCCACTGACTTCGCCCCTCAGCATTTTTCGAAAATCTCTTGAAGAAAAAAAATTGCGTTAGTACAAGAAAAGGGAAGGCAAAGCTGAAACTGGGTCGCTTAGCTATTAGCTAAGCGCACATCGAGTAGCTGTGGCTGAACATAGCGTGCGCTGTTTTGAACAAGTGTGGGCACTTGCAGGTGAAAAGAAATACCCGGTTCTTTCTTATTTGTATTCGTGCATCCGTAGGCGATGCACGACAATACCATTGTTCCCTCTAATTGCGCCACATTCGCTATTACCCATGCTTTGGTCGGATCTCCGCAAGTCAACCCGTCACCCGTGAAGCCCGCCAGCGTCCTTTCTGCTTATGGCAAGATGGCGTCGTACAGCTTCAGGCTTCAGATGAAGAGGGCGCCCTCCACACCAGCAAAATTTTTTTAGAACCTCCTTGCCCTTCCCCCACGAAATAAAAATAAAAAAAAGTGCCATGGTCCGCTGCTGCGTCTTTCTTTCTTGCCAAATGAAGCCTGCTTTGCCCCCCTACACTCATCCAATAATAAAAAAAAAAATACTATGAAAGGGGTCGCCATGCACTCGTCTTTTTCTTTTTTTTTTGCCAAGGCAAAATTGTCGCTCCTGATTGCTTCCATGTCCTCGACTTTGCTCTCTTTACGGCGTTAAACGTCAAACGTTAAACGCTGCTAGTAATGTGTCAATAACGTAGATGGCACGGCTGCTGCTGTGTTATGACGTTGTGCGCCACACAGTCGTTTTCAGACTTTACGCATTAGTTGTTTTTGGTTATACTTTGACTGCATATGAATACACGTAATGAACCTTAGCGCGGTCGACAGTGCGACAAATACATGACGCCACTACTCTATAGCTGCGTATAATAATTTCGCTGAATTTCTGCAGTGTTCCCATCGGAAGTGATCGTGCCGACGAAGTTGCCCCGCATGACAGCTGCTGATGCGTTTCGATTCCGTTCTCAATGACGGACGCAGCGAGCCGTCTTCGATCGATAGCACGTGCTTACAATTATTTTCGTGGAACTGCACCACTTTCACAAACAGTGGCCCACATTCACTGGCACCTGACCAGCAACTTTCTTCTTTTGCCTGGACTACGATGGCGTGAATAAACTCACCCGTTGCATCTGTGTGCCTTGGCGTCGCGTTTACTGTAGGTCGTAGTCTTATACTGCATATGAACGGTTGACAGCCGTATATACTTATGACACCTGCGGCTCTTGATGACACAGTAGCACATATGCTGTGCATCTGTCCACGTTACAGTATACGGTAAGGCAAGCGCTATGGACCACTCTGTAGATCCTTGACAGACGGCCGCTGCTAGAACGAAATAGATTATGACAGTGGCCACAACGATGATGGGGGGGGGGGGGGTCATCGCTAAAAGCAGCGAGAGCTCTATTTCGCTTCAAGTCAGCTTTGGTGCGTCGATTTACGTTCCTCTACTCTTCTTCTCTACACCCCCCCCCCCCCCCCCCCCGTGGCTCCTGTTTTTTTAAATATTACTTGCCATCCCTCCCCCGCGTGCACGGTAGCGAACTGGACCATTTCTTGTTAACGTTTCTCTCTTTAATAAAAAAAAAACTGATCTTATATCTTTCTCTCTCAGCATGCTTGAGATTTGTAAAATTTGAAAAGGCACCACACTGCTACGCAAGTATTGCAAGGTGTCTTGAAAGTAAGGTGAGCTCGAGTTTATGTCAACACAGCTAGTGGACAAGTTGGGCTGAGCACTGCGAAATGCTTTTAACAGGCTTGAACAACAGAAAGGACGAGACACACAGCACCTACTATCAAACGATTTATTTGAAACCCTGTCGTCAAATACACATGCACATACAGTCTTGTCCATTGACTGCGATTGCGAGCTAGAACAGTACAGCCATAAAATGTCTGTCCCTTAGTGTCCTTTCTGCCTCTTTGATTACAATAAGAGCGCTGTATTTTTCCCTAACCATTTGGTCACTGTATCTTTTGGTAACCATCGCATCCAGTTTTAGTTCATGGTTAAATTTCTGGAAATTTAACAATATACGCTAACCTTCGCACGAAACATTAAGATTCCTGCACAATGGGCTGCCTACCACAATATGCTTGCCCAGTGCGCTCAGCTTCTCCTGTTACTAATACTACCATGGGCATGCATTTCGCCTCTATAGCCAGCAGAGTCGTCGAACGTGACGCACTACACACACTCCTTCTTGGTGTTACACTTCCAAAGCAAAGAACACTCTGCTCGCACCTAAACTTAACACTTTTGAGCGCTGTGCCTGTAGAGAAAGCAATCGCGATTACGTCCTCTGTGACCGATCGATGAACTCGCGGGCCGCTTGCGCGCGATCGCGACATGTCAGATTGGTTGCTCGGTCGGCCTACGTAGCGTGACGCCACTAGCGGCTCCTTTGCTTTAGCAGTTTCGTCTGCCTCCAGGGCCACCGCCGGTACAGTACTTGACATGAGAGACCCGGGCCGGGTGTCGCTCGTGCAGCGCGTCTCAGGGCGGCTGTCATCGAGCGGGAGACCCCGCCCCCACGGAGGTCGCCGCTTGCAAAACACGAGTGGCCGAAACGCACGTGGCTCTGTGGGGCCCCCTTCATTCGCCCGGCTCGTACTTGGCGGATCGGGAGACGCCTCAACCGCCGTTTGACGCCGTCCCGTCTGGGACCGAGACACAAGACAGCTGCGTCTGGCGACCGCCGCGTCTGGGGCTGTCTCCCCTACGCTTGCCCGTCCTTCTCCTCTCCGGAGCAGAGTGCCGGACCGCAGTCCGAGCGGCGGACCGTCCCGAGGCAGGAAGCCCACACGCGCGGGGTCCGGGAAAGCAGCGGCTTCTGCTGCGGCTCTTGCGGGATCCACCGACCAACCATGGCTGACCGCGACGTTGACTTGAGGTAGGCGCTCGAATTCCCAGGGTCATTGGCGGCGAAGCGCGGCAGCTGGGGGACATACTTTCGCTCAAGGGACTCGCGACGGGGCGCTAACCCCTTTAGCTAAAGAGAGGTACGGTGTACGGACGGAATTCTCCCACTGAGACCTTGGCAAGTGCGGAAACACTTAGGCTACATAAGATGGTACCCCAGCGCGTACTATTTTGCAGAAATTACTTTTTTTTTCAGCTCCTGCGCAAACCCTTTGCGCTAGCGTGAACTTCTTCCGCACACTGCAGCATGTTGTGTACAGAAGACGTTTCGTCTGGTGCAGATTGATCATAGAAGAACCACGCACTCGCAGGTAGAATCGGCCCGACGAGCAATGAGTGGCGGTATGAGTAAGGCATATCACTCCGCGACTCACTGAGGTCCTTACGGGACCGCTATCGAAACATATCTATAGCATCTACAGAGTCGAGCGCTTTGTTGACGATTGACTCCTGCAGAATTAAGCGTCTGGTCTTTATATCGAGTGATTCAATATCACATAGCTAAAATCGCAGCACAGGCATCCCACCCTCGGCCACCTTAAACGAAACCTTCACGACGCTCCTACTTCAACCAAATCACTAGCACATCTAACATTCGTCCGTCCTCAACTTGGATACGTGTCATCAATTTGGTCACCTCATCAAACCTATCTAATCAACGCTCTTGAACGTGTTGAAAATCGCACCGCGCGTTTCATCGCCAAAGAATACAGCCACGATTCGTGTTTCTATTAAATCTTCATTGTCATTATCCTCCTTAGTATTACGCAGAAAGATTGCTCTAACCTGCTTATTTCCTAAGATAATAAATCGTTAGCACCAAACCACCCTCCCTCTCTCCTAACCGGGACGAACGTCTCGCCGTTTAGACAACAACCACTCATTCAAACGTAGCTTTGGGCGCACAAACGCTTTCAACTAGTCAGCGTTATCACTAGCGTTTGAACTATGGAATAGTCACCCTGATAATGTGGTCGACATTCATGACCCTGTTAAGTTTCGTCATGAAGTAACTGCTATTTTTTCGCCACGAGTTGTTTTAATCAATTTTCTCTTAATTATGTACACGCTTCTCGCTCACTTCTGTATTTGGCAATGTTGGGATATGTACCCTTACATTACTTTTGGGAAATTTGCCGGTGCTAAGTGGTATACCCTTACATTGTGTATGTCGCCATCCATTCCGATAGTGTACATCGCGTTCCGCAACTATTATGTAACGTCCCCTCGTTTTATGTACCTTAGTATACGTCTTATATACTCGTCATCTCTTTCCATAATTTGTAATGCTTGCACTTATGAAGATATGCATTGTATAATCCAACCCCCACACAATACTCTTGCTGGAGTCCGTGAGGCTTTTTAAATAAATAAATAAATGAATGAATGAATTGACTTGATGCAAGAGCGCCAGTGAGAAAGGGCAAGGTCTCGTTGCCTGATTGCCCAACCATGCCCGATTGCTTAGTGGAACCAGTGGCTTATTTTATGTGTTTCCTGGTATATCCATAAACTCGCGTTTCCCCCCTGCAGGCATGTGTACAAATACACTTGCAACGTTCACTCATGACAAGGTAAAAAGTTCGCTTGTTTTACAAGAGCCTTCAACCAAGACGAGGCTATCTCGGTCAAGCATTCGATTTAGCTAAGCTTGAGCAAATTAAACAGAAACATTTTTGAGTGAGTAGATACAGATAGTAGAGTCCTTCTTGCCCTTTAAGCTCGTTAGAGTCTATTGTTCGAAGCGTACATTTTACATATTTGTTTCACACTGGACAAGCTATGCATCTCGAATGAAACTGAGAGAAGGCTATTTTCGCTGCGCAAAATATTGCTTTAAACTCAAAAAGAAATTTGCCCTCTCTTGCACAGTATTAGGCGCATAAATGCAAAACACGCGCCATTGGACATTACAATAGCTGAAGTCACAAAAGACAAGTCGACCAGAAGTACAGGATAAGTAACCATCTATAACAAGACCAGGGAGCTTCCTCACGAACAGCACACACCCTGCCGAAGTCCCTAAGGCGTGGCTCACTACCGTATAGTAGTTATACGTGAACCTTTGCACCATGCTCCCGGTCTCCTCCTCGCCGTCTACCTTGGTTTCTTGCACGGCTAAAACGTCGAGGTCGTGGTCCACTAGTAGTCTGTAAACCTGACTCTGTTTCCTTTTGGCGGCCAGACCTCGAACGTTTAGCGTGCCGAGGCTAAGCGACGGGTTGGTAGCCATTATTGGTGAAAACCGGAGGGGAGAAGGCCCGGAGCATGGTGCTCACCTTAACGTCTAGCTGACCGCTAGACGCCTCCGTGGCCATCCGGTGGGCGTCGCCCGGGTTCCTCTTTGGTCGGCTTCGGGGTAAGCCTACGGTCAGTCTCCAGGTTCGGCTTAGGCTTGAGGGTGGAGCGCCTTCCAGGTAGCGTCTTAGCGGGTGGTGCCTCGGAGTCACCGCCGGTCTTTCCGTCGACTTTCTCCTCGTGCTGCAGGGATCTCTTGACCGGTGCCGAGACGGATTCGGCGCGGGCGCTAGCAGGGGTCGCGTTGTCGTCCGCCTCTGCCTGCGTTGCATCCGTAACTGGCTGGTGGCTCTCATTTTCTTGCGGGGCCGTCTTCACGCTCTCGACTGTAGCTGCTGGTTCTTTGGGGGGAGGGATATTCCTTCCTCCTTCGGCTTGCTTGGTCGTCGCGCCGGTTTCTGCCGCCACTTTGCCGTTTCCAGCTCCCGTGGCCGCTTCCTCCGCCTCGGTCACGTCCATTACATGGTCTAACGTCGACGGCTCGCTCTCCGCCGAACCCGCGGCTACTGCGTATGAACGCACACAGTCCGCGTCGTTGTGTCCAAAAAGCCTGCACCGCGAGCAACGGGGAACCTTGCATTCACGACGAACGTGGCCAGAGCCCCGGCAGCGCAGGCACTGCATGGGACGTCCTGGGGCTACCACCAGCGCAAACTCGCCGGCGACGCGGATCTGATGGGGCAGGTCGTCGACTTTCATTCCTGCCTTCAGCTGCAGCAGCACTGCTCGGGTCGTCGAGCCCTTGTCGGAAACGCCATCCACTCGCCAGCGCTCCCGGGTCACTTCCGTCACTTTGCCGAAGGAGGCCAGCGCGGTCTTCACGTCTTCGTCGTCCACCCCATGCAGAAGCCAGTGGATACGAAGCTTCACCTGTTGTTCCTTGGGGTCGATGACCAGGCAGCGACGCCCCTTCACCTGCAGCTCCTTCAGGGCCGCCAGCTTTTCGGCAGCCTCGGCTGTCTTCATCGTCACCGCCCATACATGGTTGATTTGGTATGCTCCAAGGGCGACGACGCCAGAGAGCATACCAACAGCTTGAAGCGCGTCTCGAAAATCTTCTACACGAAACGGGCGAACACGAGCGTCGCCGTGCAAAAAAACTGTGGTTAAAACAATACGTCCTGTAGGTAGCCGAGGCAAAATTATCTGGTAATCCTTTTCTTCCGTCGAAAGCCTGTTGCCGCGGCTAACAGCCGCATATGCCGCTCCATTGGAGCCCATGATCCCGCGATCCGTTCAGCTCGGGAGCCGGAAGCAGAATGTTGCGCCACGGAGGCTTTTTTTCTTTATTTCCTCGTTACAGAAATGCCATGCGAATACATTGTTAAAGAGAGAATCAGCTTAGCTTATGCTGACTCTCTGAAATTAAAATCGCTTCGCAATCTAGCCAACTCATTGGTTGCCGCTGTTCGACGAGTTGGCTAGATTGCGCCACGGAGGCGAGCCTCGTGGTGCAGTTTACCTCATGTGCTCGTGGCTTTCACGCAACGCATCTGAAAAAAAAAAAGAAAAGACACTAACGCCCCGGGAGGGCTTGAACCTCCAACCTTTCGGTTAACAGCCGAACGCGCTAGCCGATTGCGCCACGGAGGCGAGCCTCGTGCTGCAGTTTACCTCATGTGCTCGTGGCTTTCATGCAACGCATCTGAAAAAAAAAAGAAAAGACACCAACGCCCCCGGGAGGGCTTGAACCTCCAACCTTTCGGTTAACAGCCGAACGCGCTAGCCGATTGCGCCACGGAGGCGAGCCTCGTGCTGCAGTTTACCGCATGTGCTCGTGGCTTTCACGCAACGCATCTGAAAAAAAAAAAAAGAAAAGACACCAACGCCCCCGGGAGGGCTTGAACCTCCAACCTTCCGGGTAACAGCCGAACGCGCTAGCCGATTGCGCCACGGAGGCTTTTTGTTTTCTTTATTACCGGTTTTGCAACAACAATACACTTACAACACATGAAAAGTCAAGACGGGGTTACAATACAATTTGTCAACACATTGAGCGAAAAGCCATCAGTCGTGTTCTGACTGACGTTGTCACTTAACATTCCCTTACTGTGACTAAGGGTTCTACCCTGGCTAGCCAGGGAGAAAGACATTTTGTTTTTCCACTTCTACTAACCGAGCAATCCTCTCTCAAATGTGCAGCCTTGCTGGTCTTGCATCCGGTTCACAGTAGAAGCCAGCCATTCTTGAGCGCCATATACTGTGCAGGCCTGTCAGCATGATTAGATCGGAAGGTACTCCTTCTTCGTTGTCTATCGCAAGGTACCTCATTCCATGCGTATCTAGTGGGAATTCTTTTTTGATTGTCCTCTGCAACACATCCCAGAAGAACACCGCTTCCCAACGGTGAAGGAAAACATGGTCGATCGTTTCCGGCTTTTTGCAAATAATGCAGTGAGGCCCCCATGGCATATAAAACCCACGCTCCTCTAAGAAGGTTCTTACAGGGAGAGTTCCGGTATGCAGTTTAAAAAAGAAAGTTTTTGCACTTGGTGCTACTTGCATTCTTTTAACCCGTTTGAGTACGTTCTGACCCAGGCCTGCACTGTATATCACCCTGTGCAACGGGATTGGCAACACTATATCACATAAGTATTTATACAGTTTCCTCTTTTTAACAGAACATAAATAATCATTAGAAAAACGCACACTCAAAAATCGCACACTCGCTACTACTTCCCGAAAATAACCCTGTGCCGTCCCCGTCAGGACTTTCGTGCTAATAACATATTCAGGTAGCAGTCGCCCTAATCTGGCCTGGCACACCGTTTGCAGAAATGGGTCGCTGACCTCGCGAAAAAAGAAAAATCTATTAACTAATTGTTTGAGAAAAAGGTGTGCCAGTCCAAGTCCCCCACACTTCACACTCCTGAACAAATTTGTGCGACTGCACCTTTCCCACGTCGATCCCCACACAAAGGTCGCAAAAACCCTATGAAGTTTCTGCACATTTACCCTAGAACAGTGCATCACTTGTAACACATACCATAGTTAAGCCACAAAAAACATGTTACACACGGTTGCCCTGGCAAACATGGAGAGATAATTCGCCCTCCAAGCATTCGCCTTTTCGCGTAAGAGTTCTGCTTGTTGCTGCCAGTAGTCATTATTATTTTTGTAGAACTCAAGTGGCACACCAAGGTACTTCACAGGCGTTTTCTGCCATACAACATTGGCAATAATGCCCGGGGTGAACGGCCACACGCCGTGCCAAAACCCCAGACACTTTCCCCAGTTTACTCGGCTTCCTGTAACGTCGCTGAAAAATTTAACACTTCGAATGGTTTCTTCAATGCCTTCGTAGTCAATACAACATACCGCCACATCATCGGCTTATGCGAGCAGTTTTACCTCTGAAGATTGTAAACGAAAACCACGGATAGAATTATTTTCAATTATTGACAAACATAAGGTTTCAATATATATACAAAAGAAAAGTGGACTGGTCGGACAGCCTTGACACACGGAACGCTTCACTTTAATGGGGGCCCCCAATTCTTTGTTAATAATTGGTGTGGTAGAGCAGTTCCGATACGCCAGAGCTACACCATCCGTGATGACGGATCCGACATTAATGTGTTCCAACATTGCAAACAAAATAGCATGTGCTACGCAATCAAATGCCTTCTCCAGATCCAACTGAAGTATGGCCACACACGCTTCAAGGGAGTCACGACATTCAAGAACTGAGCGCATCTTGTGAACATTCGTCGCTATAGTGCGACCCTTAATTCCACACGTTTGGTGTGGGCCGACTATGTCTTTAACAACCGACTGAAGTCTAGCTGCTAAGACTTTCATTAGTATCTTATAGTCTACATTTGTGAGTGCTATTGGTCTGTATGATGTTACACTTTTCAACTTATCTACATCCTCTGTCTTCGGAATCAACACCGTGTGTGATTGACCGAAAGATGGCGGTAACGCCTTACCATCGTACGCTTCGTTAAAAATTGCTACAAGTACTGCTGACAATTCCTTTTTAAACCGCTTGTACCACAGAGCGCAAAGCCCATCAGGGCCCGGTGACTTGCCAGGATTCAAATTGTCAATTGCGCGTTCCACTCCAAAAACAGTTATCGGCGTTTCTAATGAAACTTTTCTTTCTTCAGTCAGTTGAGGCATTCGTTTCAAGAAGTTCGTCTTAAACCGTTCTAGGTCCACCTGCCTAAATGCGAACAGATTTTCGTAGTGTTCAAAAAACACACGTGCGATACTATCATTATCTGTAACTTCGTTACCACCCACCTCAATCACGTCAATATGATTACGTCGAGCGTGCGATTTTTCCAGTCCGAGCGCCCTTTTTGTGGGCGCCTCCCCTATCGCAAAGGATTCGGCTCGAGCACGAACTATCACTCCGCGATAGCGTTCCTCATCATGCAGTTCAAGTTTCTGTTTAATATTCCGTATGTCGCTTTTGTATGTTCCCGGTTCTTGGCACTCCAGTTCTGTCAGCTTTTCCAAAATTATTCGCCGTTCCTTCTCTTTCTTTTTTGTTTCATGCATTATTGCGACGGAACGATCGATGGCTTTCATTTTAATGCACTGTTTAAACTCTTCCCATCGATGTTTTAATTCACCCTCGCCGCTCATTAGAATTTTTTTGATGCAGTCCGATACATATTCTCCGAAACTTTCGTCAGTAGTTAAGTTTGAATTCATTTTCCACAGCTCCCAAGAGAAGCTGCCACCTTTTTCCTTCCTTCCTAAGTCACATTTAACCAGACAATGATCAGTGAAGGAAATAGGATATACACTGTAACTATTACACATTGGTATTGCTTGAAGCGACAAGTAAATACGATCTAAGCGCGCATGACTGTTTCCTTGAAAGTGCGTGAAACGCACATCTCGCGTCCCTATCATACATTCCGCCACATCCGCTAATTCGCATTCAGTAATTATCTCGTTCAAAACATCCCTACTTTTATCGCTCCTTAATCTTCTATTAGACCGATCTCGAGCATTCAGAACACAATTAAAATCACCTAACAGCACCATCTGCTTTTCAGAAGATATATACTCTTTTAACATGGAAAAAAACAAAGCCCGTTCCTCTAACGCATTTGGTGCATAAATACATACCACCCGCCATTCAATTTCATGCAAAGCAAAATCACAGAAAACTAATCTACCAGATGGAGATGAATAAAAACCTTGCACCGTTATACCGGGTAATTTTCTAACAAACAGCACGCAGCCCGCCGACGTCCCTAAGGCGTGGCTCACTACCGCGTAGTAGCGTGGCGTAAACCGCTGCACCATGCTGCGGGTCTCTTCATCACCATCTACTTTTGTCTCTTGCACGGCTAACACGTCAAGGTCATAGTCCACCAGCAGCCTACACACTTGGCTCTGCTTTCGCTTGGTGGCCAGACCTCGAACGTTTAGCGTGGCCAATCTAAGCGACGGGTTGGGAGCCATGATTATAGGTCTAGTGAAAAGATTTGGCCCGGAGCATGGTGTTTACCTTTAGCGCCTAGCACACAGCTAGACGCCCCCGGAGCCGCCCGGTGGACCGGTACCACTGGAGAGCGGTGGCGGCTTCTTCTCGGACTTCTTGTCTGCGTTAGCGGTGTTCGGTCGTGGCTTGTAGCTGCTGCGGCTGCCCGTTGGCGTCTCCGAAGGCGGCCCGTCGTCCCCACTTCCTTGGTTCGCTGCGCTGCTGTCTGCAGCCTTCTCAAGTGGCCGTTTGACCGAGGCTCTGACATTGCTGCTCATAGGGTCGTTCTGCGCCGACTGGTCCTCAGCTGTCTTCATTTGCTCGCTAGCTTCCGTTAGGCTGCTCTTGCTTTCTTCCTTGGTCTCTTCCGCTGGCTTTTTTGCCACACCTTCCGTAGAGTTTTCCTTGTCCGGTGGTGTCCCCGCGCCCGCATCAGGTGCAAGCACACCGCCTACAGCACATGGGGTTGCCTGGTCTCCTGCCCCTTTCGCCGCGTCTTCGGCCTCGGCCGCATCCATTACCAACCTTGCTGTGTCATTGCCTTCGGCTGGCCCAGTCATAGAGGTGTATGTACGTACGCACTGGTCCTCGGCGTGTCCAAACCGACGGCATTGCGAGCACCGGGGAACCTTGCAGTCTCGTCGTACATGACCAGTGCCTGACAGCGCAAGCACTGCATTGGCCTGCCAGGAACGACGACTAGGGCCAGCTCACCGGCGACCCTAATTTGGTGCGGGAGATCTTCCACCTTCACGCCGCTGTTGAGCTTGAGCAAGACGGACCGGGTAGTCGTCCCCTTGTCGTTGATACCCTGAACGCGCCATCGCTCTCGGGTGACTTGTACGGCTTTACCGAAAGCCGCCAGTGCCGTTCTTACATCTTCATCGGCCACACCATGTATTAACCAATGAAGACGCAGACGCACCTGCTGATCCTGAGGGTCGACCACGATGCAGCGCCGCCCCTTTACCTTCAGCTCCTTGACTTCCAGCATCCTTTTCGTGGCGTCCGCGGTGTTCATAGTCACAGCCCAGACGTGGTTAATCTGGTAGACCCCGAGGGCAAGCACTTCCGGCAGCAATCCTGTTGGGCCAAGAGCGTCCCGGAAATCTTCTACTTTGTAGGGTCTAGCTCGCACGTCGCCGTGCAAAAACACGGTGTTTAGCACGACGCGCCCCTTTGGCAGTGGAGGCAAAATAATCTGATAGCCTGCGTCGTCATCGCTGTTCCACCTGTTTCCGCGGCCAACAAAGGCCGCTGTCGCCGCTCCACTGGAGCTCATGATTCGCCGTCCGTCACGCTCGGTGGCCGGAAGTAGAATGTTGCGCCACGGAGGCGAGCCTCCTGCTGCAGTTTAGCTCATGTGCTCGTGGCTTTCACGCAACGCATCTACAAAAAATAAGACACCAACGCCCCCGGGAGGGCTTGAACCTCCAACCTTTCGGTTAACAGCCGAACGCGCTAGCCGATTGCGCCACGGAGGCGAGCCTCGCGCTGCAGTTTAGCTCATGGGCTGTGGCTTTCACGCAACGCATCTAAAAAAAAATAAGACACCAACGCCCCCGGGAGGGCTTGAACCTCCAACCTTTCGGTTAACAGCCGAACGCGCTAGCCGATTGCGCCACGGAGGCGAGCCTCCTGCTGCAGTTTAGCTCATGTGCTCGTGGCTTTCACGCAACGCATCTACAAAAAATAAGACACCAACGCCCCCGGGAGGGCTTGAACCTCCAACCTTTCGGTTAACAGCCGAACGCGCTAGCCGATTGCGCCACGGAGGCGAGCCTCCTGCTGCAGTTTAGCTCATGTGCTCGTGGCTTTCACGCAACGCATCTACAAAAAATAAGACACCAACGCCCCCGGGAGGGCTTGAACCTCCAACCTTTCGGTTAACAGCCGAACGCGCTAGCCGATTGCGCCACGGAGGCGAGCCTCGCGCTGCAGTTTAGCTCATGTGCTCGTGGCTTTCATGCAACGCATCTGAAAAAAAAAAGAAAAGACACCAACGCCCCCGGGAGGGCTTGAACCTCCAACCTTTCGGTTAACAGCCGAACGCGCTAGCCGATTGCGCCACGGAGGCTTTTTTTTTTTCTTTATTGCCTGTTTTATAACAAATACACGATTCACAGCTATTCTCCGCTGCGATTACAAAACAAAAAAGAAAGTTCAATGTGCGGGTGTACCTTGTCGTTTAATTTTGGTTTAAAAAGGCTGAATGTTTGCAAGCTGTTCAAATGCTGTTAACCACTCAGGTGGTTCGCTGAGCGCTTTAAACGCTTCGCGAATGTACAATACATTTTCAGCAAAATATTCTTTGGCCGGTTTTGCGTCAACATCCTCATTACGCACCGCCATTCGTGTTTTCCACACGCTGTGCATGCAGAGTAACATCACCATATCACATGGCACGCCTTCTGTCTCTCCAAACGGTAAAAAACGGATTCCAAAAGGTGTTAAAGGAAATTCTTTCTTTAGTGTCCTTTGTAGAATGTCCCAAAGGAAGACTGAGTCCCTGCACTCCAGAAAAATATGCTCCATTGTCTCCGGTTTCTGACATATCTGGCAATTCACACTCCAGGGTACAAAGATCCCCTTCTCCTGCAGCCATGGCTTGACAGGAAGCGTGCCAGTGTGTAGCATGAAAAAAAAAGTTTTTGTTGTTGCTCTTACAGGCATTTTCTTAACTCTTTTTAAGACATTCTGCTCACGCCCCAGTGCATATACTGCACGGTATATTGGTACTGGACACATGATATTAACTAAATCTCGGTATAATCGCTTTCTTGCGACTGTGGTCAGGTATTCCAAAGAAAAGTGTACTTTTAGAAAACGGAAAGAGCTTATCACTTCAAACAAAAAACCTCGGACAACCACTTGACGTATGCCATACGACGTCACAACATATTCTGGCAGTGCGTCACCTAATCGCGTCTGGATAACGCACCGCAAAAAACAATCGCTTTCGTCGCGCAAGAACATGAACCGCGACACTACTTGTTTCAAAAATAAATGCGACAAACCCAACCCTCCTTTCTGCACAGCGTGAAACAGATTCAGACGACTCATGCGCTCCCATCCTGATCCCCACACGAACATAGCAAAAACCCTGTGCAACTTTTGTACACACACTCGGGATATACATAAAACTTGCAACATATAAAACACTTTAGCGACAAGAAATAAATTGCAGACAGTGGCTCTCGTGAATATTGACAGATTCTTGCCTCCCCACTTCGTTGTTTGTGCTTTAGCCCGCTCAGTTTGTTCAGTCCATTGCGTCGTGGTATCGCGATAGTATTCCAAAGGAACACCAAGATAACTGGTTGGCGTATCTGTGAACGGTACTGTTTCTAACACTGCAGGCCGGCTGTCCCATTCACCGTGCCAGAAGCCTAAGCTTTTTGGCCAGCTTATGGCACTCCCCGTTAGACTGCAAAACTTTCTTGCATCCTTGACTGCCTCCCGAATGCTCTCTTGGTCAATGCAAAAAAGTGCGATGTCATCTGCGTAAGCTAGTATTTTTACTTCCTGAGTTAAAAGGCGGTAGCCGCGAATGTTTTCGTTTTCTCGTACCTTCAAACAGAAAGGTTCAAGAAAAATCGCAAAAAGTAAGGGCGACAAAGGGCACCCCTGGCGCACACTGGATAATACTGGTATATTTTCGCTGAGTCTTTTATTGATTATAAGGTGAGCGGAACAGTTCTCATAAGCCATGGCTACTCCGTCCTGAATCACTTCGCCTACATTAATGTGTTTTAGCAGGGCAAGAAGTATGCTGTGAGCAACCCTGTCAAAAGCTTTTTCTAGGTCTAACTGAACCATTGCTACACATTCGATGCGCCACGGAGGCGAGCCTGCTGCTGCAGTTTAGCTCATGTGCTCGTGGCTTTCACGCAACGCATCTACAAAAAATAAGACACCAACGCCCCCGGGAGGGCTTGAAGCTCCAACCTTTCGGTTAACAGCCGAACGCGCTAGCCGATTGCGACAAGGAGGCGAGCCTCTTGCTGCAGTTTAGCTCATGTGCTCGTGGCTTTCACGCAACGCATCTAAAGAAAATAAGACACCAACGCCCCCGGGAGGGCTTGAACCTCCAACCTTTCGGTTAACAGCCGAACGCGCTAGCCGATTGCGCCACGGAGGCGAGCCTCCTGCTGCAGTTTAGCTCATTTGCTCGTGGCTTTCACGCAACGCATCTACAAAAAATAAGACACCAACGCCCCCGGGAGGGCTTGAACCTCCAACCTTTCGGTTAACAGCCGAACGCGCTAGCCGATTGCGCCACGGAGGCTTTTTTTTTTTTTCTTTATTACCTGATTTACACATAACGCACGTACAAAAAAGGTAACACGTTTGCTCTTAGTAGAACACTCCACGCGTTAGAGTTAAAAACAGAAAGAGGTAGTTGTACTATGGTAAAAACACCGGCTGCATTTTGGGTAATGCAGCTTGGTTAGGGGAACCGAACTGTGGCCAATTTGTCTAATATGGGTAGCCACGCTGGTGGCTCCCCCTTGGCTTTATGTATGTCACGTAGGTGCAGGATGTTTTCCACGAAATATTCCTGAGCAGAACGAGGTTGAAGAGCTTCATGCCTTACATCCATTCTTGTCTTCCAGACACTGTGCGTGCAGAGCAACATTATTGTGTCGCACGGCACGTCTCCCGTCTCTTCAAAAGGCAGAAAGCGAATACCGAATGGTGTCAGAGGGAATTCTTTTTTGATTGTTCTTTGTAGGATATCCCACAAGAACACTGAATCCCAACAATCAAGAAATATATGATCTATAGTTTCCGGTTTATGGCATATACCGCAATCGATACTCCATGGTACAAACAAACCCTTCTCTCTTAGCCATGGTTTTACGGGAAGCGTGCCGCTGTGCACAAGAAAAAAGAAAGATTTGGTAGACGGCCTGATAGGCATTCTTTTTACGCGTTTCAAGACATTGCGTTCAGGCCCTAGAGCGTATGTTGAGCGGTATACAGGCACGGGGCACAAAATATCCACGAGGTCTTTATACAATTTCTTCCGGCCGACTACAGACAAATATTCAAGTGAGAAGTGAGCTTTAAGCAAACGAAAAGCGCTTACCACTTCGCGCATATATCCTTTCACCACTACTTGTGGTGTTCCGCATGATGTAACAATGAACTCAGATAAGGCATTGTGTAGTTGGACGTGTATAACAGTTTGTAGAAATGCATTCCTTTGGTCGCGTAGGAAAATAAACCTTGAGACTACTTGTCTTAAGAACAAATTACACAAACCAAGACCTCCGTTATTCACGGAATGAAATAAGTTTAGCCTGCTTGTACGTTCCCATCCCGATCCCCAAACAAACATTGCGAATATCCTGTGCAATTTTTGGACACACATCCTAGACATACATAATACTTGCAACATATAGAACACTTTAGCCACGAGGAATGAGTTACACAAGTTGCACGCGCAAACATTGAGAGGTTCCGTCCTCCCCAGTTTCTTGTTTGCTCGTTTGCCCGATCAGTATCTGCTGTCCACTGCTCGGTCGTGTCGCGGTAATGTTCGAGTGGTACGCCGAGGTAAGTAGCAGGTGTCTCGCTGAAATTTATAGTGTCAAAAATTTCTGGCGTAGATTCCCATTCACCATGCCAAAAACCTAAGCATTTTTGCCAGCTTATTGCACTTCCTGTAAGGCTGCAGAAAGTTCTTGCGGTATGCATAGCTTCCTGAATGCTTTCCTTGTCAGGGCAGAATACTGCGATATCGTCAGCATAGGATAAGACCTTTATTTCACGTGATAAGAGCCGGAAACCGCGTATCTTTTTATTCATCATTAGATTTAAACACAGCGGTTCGAGGTAAATTGCAAATAGCAATGAACTGGCAGGGCATCCCTGTTTTACACCAGAGTATGCTGTAATGCTTTCGGTTAACTTTTTATTAATAATTAGTTTTGAAGAACAGCCAGTGTAGGCCATTTTTACTCCATCATATATGATGTTACCTACGTTGATGTGTTCTAAGAGGGAGAAAAGAATGCTGTGGGTTACTTTATCGAAAGCTTTTTCTAAGTCGAGTTGAATCATGGCTACCCGTCCGTGCATTAAGTCACATAGTTCCAATATACTTCTGGTCACATGAATATTCGTGAGTATGGTTCTCCCTTTGATTCCACAAGTTTGATGTTCACCGACCAAGTTTGTAATCACGAACTGAAGTCGCTTAGCTATAACTTTCATAAAAACCTTATAATCCGTGTTAGTTAGACTTATGGGTCGGTATGCTTCGGGTGACAGTAATTTTACAGGGTCTTTGGTCTTTGGTAGTAGTACGACGTGGCTTCTTTTAAATGACGGAGGCATCATTTTGGATTCATAAGCTTCTTCTATAACTCTGAGGAGCATTTTTGCGATTTGATGCTTAAAGAATTTATAAAAAGCGGCACCAAGCCCGTCGGGCCCCGGAGCTTTCCCTGTAGGCAAGTCATCTATCGCATTTTCCAGTTCACTAACACTTATTGGTCTTTGAAGTTGTGTTTTTACTTCATTTTCTAATCGTGGCATCAATTTCAGAAAATGGGTGTCAAAGCCCTCTCGCACATTCGCCCCGCAGCCTAGCAAGTTTCTGAAACGTTGCACTAGCGCTCGTTCGATAACCTTTTGGTCTGTGGAAAGCGCACCTTGGTAGCGCAGCTCTGTTATTGCGTTTCTCGTAGCGTAGCTTCTTTCGTCGCTTAACGCTCGCTTGGTAGGTGTTTCGCCCATCCAGAGCCGCTCGGCACGCGACCTTATCATCGCACCTTGGTATTTTTCCGAATCAATAATTTCAAGTTGCCTTTTGACTTCTTTAACTTTGTTTGCAAGCAGGCGGGGAACAGTGCTTTCCGCATTTAAGAGATAGTCTAGAGTACGCTGCAACTCGGTTTCTTTCTGTCTTGCCTTGTAGCGCACGACACTAGCTCTTTCGATTGCACTCATCTTAACTTCGCAATTAAAGTGCTCCCACAACTCGACAGGGCTGATGAAGTCGTTTTCCTGCATTTCTTTAATTTTTGCCGTTATTACTTCGATAAAGATTTCGTCTTGCAGGAGGCTATCATTGAATTTCCAGAGGTCCCAATTGAAGGTGCTCGTTTTACGCTTTGTGCCTATTGTAACAGTCACTAAGCTATGATCGCTAAAGCTTACATGCTTAACGGCATATGTTGTGCAAAAAGATAAGAGGCTTGCTGTCAGATATACTCGGTCAAGTCGGGCGTGGCTTGTGCCTTGGAAATGCGTGAACTGAACTCGCTTTTCTCGCAGTACATCGCCTATATCGATTAGGTCGTATTCCTGAACGATTGCGCTAAGTTGCAATGCGCTCTTATCATGTGTCGGTAGGTTCTTGGCGTTGTCTTCAGCCATGCATACACAATTGAAGTCCCCTAATAGTAACACATTTCTTTCGCATTTCAAGAAGGTTTCGATGTATCGGAAAAAATCTATACGCTCACTAGCTTTGTTTGGTGCATAAATGCAAATAATTCGCCATAGTGCCTCTTTAACATAAAAATCGCAAAGTACTAAGCGACCACTTTCAGAAGCGATGACAGACTGCTCTACAATGCCGACGGAGTTACGCAAGAAAATTGCGCACCCCCCTGATTTACCCACGGCGTGGCACACACAGAGATTATATCTTGACCGAAAGATTTCCACCATCACATTAGTTTGTTCCTCGCTTTCAATTTTTGTTTCCTGGATAGCTAGAATGTCGATATCATTTTCTAATAACAGGCGGCTCAGTTGAAGTTGCCGCCTTCGGGCTCCGAAGCCGCGTACGTTTAGTGTTGCAACACGCAGGGCTATTCCAGGATTAACGGCCATTGTAAGTGAAGTTTACACAAACCGACACAAGATATTGTTCAGATGAGTGGAAACTTACAACGCTAGACCAGTGACCACTGCTGTCTTTGCTGCACCCGATGCAGCCCGTCGCTTGGTTGAGTTGCCATCCGTGATTGTCCATTGTAGATGTGAGTCTTTCACCGGTCCCGCAACGAAGTGATTAGCCAAACCATGCTCCCGCTAACGCGGGGGCATGGACGGCACTGGTTTCCTGTCTGGTGGCACGGTAGGTTTTGGCTTGAAGCTAGACCTACGGGTGGACGCTGTTTTGGAGGGAGGTTCTTCTGCGCACTTTGAGTCAGAGCGCTGGTCATCGCTGCTCGCTTTTTCTCGCGGGCGCTTAGTAACTGCCGTAGCCGGCATTCCCATAGTGACGTCGGTGCACGTTTCTTCCTTCTCGCCTTCCCGTGTTTCGCTGGGCCCAGGCTCTGTGACAGTAGTTACACTTACGGCATCGTTTGCAGGTGTAAGCTTTTGCGGTAGTTCCTCAATGGCACTCTGAAGTTTCTGCGTTTCGTCTAGATCGGGGGGCGTGGCCTCAGGCGTCTTGTCCTCGCTGGGATGTGTTTCGCTTGCTGCTGCTGTCTCTTCGGCGTCGACCTGATCCATCAGGTGTTCGTCTAATATGTCGCTGCGACCCGGCCCAGTGACGTTCGCGTAGCTACGCACGCACTGGGTCTCTTCGTGGCCGTAGCGGTGACACAGCCCACAGCGCGGCCCGCGACATTCGCGACGTATATGGCCAGTACAATGACACCGCAGGCAAAGCGGAGGCCTTCCTGGCACGATGACTAGAGCATGATCCTCCCCTACTCGCACCTGGTGTGGCAGGTCTTCGACTGACGTCCTTGCCTTCAAATGCAGCGACACTAGGCGTGTATGTGACCCCTTGTCGTTGCAACCGGTAACACGCCATTTCTCTCTGGAGATTTCGGTCACGGTTCCGAATGGTGCCAGGGCTGCTTTGACGTCTTCATCGGGCGTGGTGTGGAGAAGCCAGTACAACTTCATTCTCACATCTTGGTTGCAGGGGTCTATCACAGCACAACGGTGGTCTTTCACGCTAAAAGCGTTGGTAGACAAAAGCTTCTTCTTGCCTTGAACGTCTTTGAAGGTGATGGCCCAGACGTGGTTCATTTGGTAGGCCCCGAGGGCAACAACTTCCGACATGAGCTGATGGCGGACTAGTGCATCGCGAAAATGCTCGACGCGATAAGGCCTTGCCTTCAAGTCACCGTGTAAGAACACAGTAGTAAGTACAGTAGTTCCTGATGGCAGATGTGGCAAAACAAGTTGATATTCCTGTTTGGTCGTTTCCGAAAACCTGATTCCGCGGTTCAAACGGGCCGCAACAGCCGCTCCTGCGGAGCTCGACATTCCACGACCGTACCGGACGGAAGCCGGAAGTAGAAAATCGATTGCGCCACGGAGGCGAGCCTCGCGCTGCAGTTTAGCTCATGGGCTCGTGGCTTTCACGCAACGCATCTAAAAAAAATAAGACACCAACGCCCCCGGGAGGGCTTGAACCTCCAACCTTTCGGTTAACAGCCGAACGCGCTAGCCGATTGCGCCACGGAGGCGAGCCTCGCGCTGCAGTTTAGCTCATGGGCTCGTGGCTTTCACGCAACGCATCTAAAAAAAATAAGACACCAACGCCCCCGGGAGGGCTTGAAGCTCCAACCTTTCGGTTAACAGCCGAACGCGCTAGCCGATTGCGCCACGGAGGCGAGCCTCGCGCTGCAGTTTAGCTCATGGGCTCGTGGCTTTCACGCAACGCATCTAAAAAAAATAAGACACCAACGCCCCCGGGAGGGCTTGAACCTCCAACCTTTCGGTTAACAGCCGAACGCGCTAGCCGATTGCGCCACGGAGGCGAGCCTCCTGCTGCAGTTTAGCTCATGTGCTCGTGGCTTTCACGCAACGCATCTAAAAAAAATAAGACACCAACGCCCCCGGGAGGGCTTGAAGCTCCAACCTTTCGGTTAACAGCCGAACGCGCTAGCCGATTGCGCCACGGAGGCGAGCCTCGCGCTGCAGTTTAGCTCATGGGCTCGTGGCTTTCACGCAACGCATCTAAAAAAAATAAGACACCAACGCCCCCGGGAGGGCTTGAACCTCCAACCTTTCGGTTAACAGCCGAACGCGCTAGCCGATTGCGCCACGGAGGCGAGCCTCCTGCTGCAGTTTAGCTCATGTGCTCGTGGCTTTCACGCAACGCATCTAAAAAAACTAAGACACCAACGCCCCCGGGAGGGCTTGAACCTCCAACCTTTCGGTTAACAGCCGAACGCGCTAGCCGATTGCGCCACGGAGGCGAGCCTCCTGCTGCAGTTTAGCTCATGTGCTCGTGGCTTTCACGCAACGCATCTAAAGAAAATAAGACACCAACGCCCCCGGGAGGGCTTGAACCTCCAACCTTTCGGTTAACAGCCGAACGCGCTAGCCGATTGCGCCACGGAGGCTTTTTTTTTTCTTTATTTCCTGTTTTGAGAACTGTAGATATAGGATATACAAAACACGAATTCAATCTCTGAATTCTACATATGCAGTGATGTCACAAAGAGGAACCGCTGCGCATTCAAATGTGGAGCTTAGTTAAAAATGCTTGATCGTCACTAGCTGATCAAGGATAGGTAGCCAGTGTGGTGGCTCTGTTTGGGTTTTTAAGACTTCGCGCACATAAATAATATCGTCAATGAAATATTCCCTGGCTGGTCTTGGATTCAGCTCCTCATTTCTTGCAGCCATCCTAGTTTTCCACACGCTGTGCATACAGAGGAGCATCACCATATCACATGGCACGCCCTCTATGTCTGTCACCGGCAAGAACTTAATACCAAAAGTGGTCAACGGCAAATCCTTCTTAATTGTTCGCTGGAGAATGTCCCACAGAAATACTGAATCCCAGCAGTCTAGGAATATGTGCTCTATTGTTTCAGGCTTTTGGCAAATGTTGCAGTTAACGCCCCAAGGAAGGAAGAATCCTTTCTCTTGGAGCCACGGCTTGACAGGGAGCGTACCAGTGTGCAGACAAAAGAAAAATGATTTAGTGGTCGCCTTCACAGGCATCTTTTTCACCCGGTTCAATACGTCCTTCTCGCGTCCTAAGTTATACAGAGCTCGGTACACAGGCACTGGGCACATAATATCTAATAAGTCTTTATACAATCGTTTTCGTTTTGCAGTATGCAAGTAATCTGCGGAAAAATGTGCACTGAGGAGGCGATAAGCATTCACCACCTCTGTCCAGAAGCCTTTGATCGCTTCCTTAGGTCCAGCATGTGACGTCACAATGTAATCGGGCAACGCATCACACAATCGCCATTGAATTACGGATCGCAAAAAACCATCTCTTTGGTCTCGTAAAAAGCAAAATCTTGAAACTACCTGCTTTAGGAATAAATGAGATAGGCCCAAGCCTCCTTTGCGCATGGGATGGAACAAATTTAAACGAGTTGTGCGCTCCCATGACGATCCCCATATATAAACAGCAAAAATTCGGTGCAATTTCTGCACGCATACTCTGGACATACATAAAACTTGCAGTAGGTGGAACAGCTTTGCTACCAGAAACAAATTACACACTGTTGCACGTCCGAACATAGACAGGTTATGACCACCCCACTTCACCGTCTGTGCTTTGACTCTTTCTATTTCACCTACCCAATGCGTTTTTGCATCACGGTAGTGTTCCAATGGGACTCCTAGATATCGAGAGGGATTCTGGATGAATTTGATATTTTCCACATAAGCGGGCGTACTTTCCCATTCTCCGTGCCAAAAACCGATGCTCTTCTGCCAGCTTATGGCACTACCAGTAAGATTACAAAACATTTTCGCATCTTTGACTGCCTCAACAATGCTGTCTTGGTCGCCACAAAAAATTGCTATGTCATCAGTATATGACAGGATTTTAACTTCGTGCATATGCAGTCGGAATCCATTGATCTTCTCGTTGTGCAACACCTTTAAACAGAATGGCTCTAGAAATATGGCGAAAAGCAAGGGCGAGGCCGGGCATCCCTGACGTACACTCGACCGAACCGGTATACTAGCACTCAGCTTGTTGTTAATTATGAGCCTTGCACTGCAGTCCGCGTATGCCATTCGCACCCCTTCTTGAATAACAGCCGAACGCGCTAGCCGATTGCGCCACGGACGCGATTTCTGTAAGACCACACGCGTCAGCGAACTCGCCGCAATTTCCTTCTTTCCTTCCTTCTTGAATAACTTTTCCAATGTTGATGTGTTCGAGCAGAGCAAACAATATGCTGTGGGCAACCTTATCGATGGCTTTCTCTAGGTCTAACTGTACCATGGCCACGTGTCCGAGGGTTACGTCACAGCACTCGAGAACGCTTCTCGCTGTGTGGATGTTGGTTAATATTGTTCTCCCCTTAACACCACATGTCTGATGTGGGCCAACCACAGAAGTAATAACTGACTGGAGCCTTTTGGCCAGGACCTTCATGTACACCTTATAATCAACGTTCGTAAGACTAATTGGTCGATATGCTTCGACCGACTGCAACTTGGCAGGCTCATCAGTCTTTGGTATCAGGACAATATGGCTGGAACTGAAAGATGGAGGCAGGCGTTTAACTTCGTGCGCTTCAGTTATGAGGTTGTAGAGTATTTCCGCCATTTGACGCTTGAAAAACTTGTAAAAGCTAGGCCCTAGGCCATCGGGCCCCGGAGCCTTTGTCTTACTAAGCTCATCGATTGCTCGTTCTAACTCTTCAATAATTATAGGTTTCTCGAGTTCCGTCTTTACTTCGTCCTGCAGTACTGGCACGAGTGGCAAAAGATGTGTCTTGAACTCCTCAGTTATTTCTACTTTACTGTTAAACAAGTTAGAATACCTTTCTTCGAATGCGCTTCGAATGGTTTCTTGATCACGTGAAAGAACGCCGCGATAGCAAATTTCTTTGATTTGTTTCTTTGTCGCATATCTCTTTTCGTCTCCGAGTGCTCGTTTCGTCGGGGCTTCATCTAACCAGATGCGCTCGGCGCGTGATCTTATGACCGCTGCCTCGTATCTTTCAGTCTGAATGGCTTCCAGCTGCTCTTTTGTTTCTTTGATTTCAGTCGTAAAATGCCCAGGGACTGCGCTTTCAACATCTACAAGATACTTCAGCCTACTGTTTAGTTCTATTTCTTGCTGTTTAGCCTGACGGCTTAAAACACACGCCCTTTGAATTGCCAAACTTTTCACCTCGCTTTTAAATTGATCCCACGCATAGAACCATTTTTTAGGCTCTCTCGCACGCAATTCTTTAATTTTTTCCGTTACTTCGTCCACGAATCTTTCGTCCTGTAGCAACTTGTCATTGAGCTTCCACAGCTGCCAATTAAAACGGTACTCCTTCAGTTTTGATCCAATTGTGAACATCACTAAACTGTGGTCACTAAAGCTGACATGTTTAACCGTGGATTGATTACAAGTCGGTACCAGTTCCACGGACACATACGCCCTGTCGAGCCTTGCGTGACTCCGCCCTTGAAAATGAGTGAACATTACTTGGTGTTCACGTAGTACATCACCCACATCAACAAGGTCATACTCTTGAACTGTGGATCGGAGCATTTCTGCACTCTTGTCGTTCATGAACACATCTTTAGATGTGTCCTCGGGCAAATATACACAATTAAAATCACCTAATAAAGGAATTCTCCTATCACAATTTATGAAGGTGGCCATATATTCAAAAAACACTTTTCCCTCACTTGCTTTGTTCGGGGCGTAAATACAGATAATTCTCCAGTCTACTTCATTGCAAGATAGGTCACACATAACTAATCGGCCATTATCGAGCGCTACTACAGTTTCTTCAATAATACCGACAGTGTTACGCAGAAAAATAACACATCCTCCAGACTTCCCATTAGCATGACTAACACAAACATTGTAATTTGATTTAAACATTTCAACCATTCTATCCGTCTGTTCCTCACCTTCAATTTTTGTCTCCTGAACTGCAAGAATATCAATGTCATGGTCAATTAATAGCCTTTTAAGCTGAGCTTGCCGCTTTCTCGTCGACAGGCCACGCACATTGAGTGTCCCTATTTTTAAGCCATGTTTAGAAAGTTGAGGGACAGACGGACTACTTGGCGTCTGATGCAAGTTTACTGGTAACGGACTTACAGCCCTGGACTGGACGACATCGTTAAATGGCTCCGCCACACTGGTCGAAGCCCTCGCGTCTTCCTTGTCGGCACACATCATGGAAACTGCAACGTACACGTCCACCCTCAGTTCATTCGTTCCTTACTACAAACCAGCGGGCCCCCTATGGGAGGGGCACTGCTGGCGGTGTCCTCTTGTCCGGTGGCACGTTCGGTTTGGGTTTCAGCGAAAGCCGCCGAGAGGTGGTAGTCTTGGCAGGCGGTCCTTCAGCTGCACTCCGGTCTTCTCCTTTCCCAGCCTTTCCAACGCTTTCATCTCGTGGTCTTTTTGAGACAGCCGTTGAATGGCCGCTATTCACCGCCTCTGCGCTGCCGCCGACGATTCCAGGGCTCTCGTCCATGGTCTTCTCGGCGGTTCCGAGCACAGCTTCGCCTTCTTCGCTGCTTTCTGTCGCCTGCTTCTGTGCCATATTGTCTTCTTTGCTGGCTTCCTCCGGCTGCTCTTTGTCATGGCTCGTAGCGGCTGGCGCCTCGTCAGAGTTAGGCTGGACCTCACCCGCCCCAGCTGTGTCCTCTGCGTCAGCTTGATCCATTAGGTGTTCGTTTATCACGTCGCTCTTGCCAAACCCTGTCACATTCGCGTAACTTCGCACGCACTGGGTATCTTCGTGGCCGAAGCGACGACAGATCCCGCAACGTGGAACGCGGCACTCGCGCCGCATATGACCGGTGCCGTGACACCGGAGGCAGAGCGGTGCTCTGCCAGGCACCAACACGAGTGCGTGGTCCTCGCCGACACGTAGCTGATGCGGAAGATCTTCTGTGGTAAGGCCAGGTTTCAAGCATAAAGACACGAGTCTTGTGTGCGACCCTTTGTCACTGCATCCGGCTACACGCCACTTTTCCTTTGACATCTCGGTCACTGTTCCGAAGGGTGCTCGCCCTCCCGATGAGGACGTGCGCCGCTCGCACGTCCTCATCTGGTGTGGTGTGCAGCAGCCAGTAAAGCTTCATGCGTACGTCTTGGTTGCGTGGGTCAATCACCAAACATCGCTCACCCTTCACAGTTAACGCTTCCGTAGTCAGCAACTTCTGCTTTCCTTTTTCATCTTTGAAGGTAATAGCCCATACGTGATTCATTTGATAGGCTCCTAAAGCCAACACTTCCGGCATCAACTGCAGACGGGCTAGCGCGTCTCGAAAATGTTCTACGCGATAGGGCCTCGCCTTGACATCCCCGTGCAAAAAGACGGTATTAGAGACGGTCGTACCTTTCGGCAATTGCGGCAAAATAATCTGGTACTCCTGTGTAGCAGCATCCATAAACCTGATACCGCGGCCCTTTTGGGCCGCAAACACCGCCCTTGCGGGAGCCGACATTCCGCGTCCGCACGCAGTGGTGGCCGGAAGTGGAATCACCGATTGCGCCACGGAGGCGAGCCTCCTGCTGCAGTTTAGCTCATGTGCTCGTGGCTTTCACGCAACGCATCTAAAGAAAATAAGAGACCAACGCCCCCGGGAGGGCTTGAACCTCCAACCTTTCGGTTAACAGCCGAACGCGCTAGCCGATTGCGCCACGGAGGCGAGCCTCCTGCTGCAGTTTAGCTCATGTGCTCGTGGCTTTCACGCAACGCATCTACAAAAAATAAGACACCAACGCCCCCGGGAGGGCTTGAACCTCCAACCTTTCGGTTAACAGCCGAACGCGCTAGCCGATTGCGCCACGGAGGCGAGCCTCGCGCTGCAGTTTAGCTCATGGGCTCGTGGCTTTCACGCAACGCATCTAAAAAAAATAAGACACCAACGCCCCCGGGAGGGCTTGAACCTCCAACCTTTCGGTTAACAGCCGAACGCGCTAGCCGATTGAGCCACGGAGGCGAGCCTCTTGCTGCAGTTTAGCTCATGTGCTCGTGGCTTTCACGCAACGCATCTAAAGAAAATAAGACACCAACGCCCCCGGGAGGGCTTGAACCTCCAACCTTTCGGTTAACAGCCGAACGCGCTAGCCGATTGCGCCACGGAGGCGAGCCTCCTGCTGCAGTTTAGCTCATGTGCTCGTGGCTTTCACGCAACGCATCTACAAAAAATAAGACACCAACGCCCCCGGGAGGGCTTGAACCTCCAACCTTTCGGTTAACAGCCGAACGCGCTAGCCGATTGCGCCACGGAGGCGAGCCTCGCGCTGCAGTTTAGCTCATGGGCTCGTGGCTTTCACGCAACGCATCTAAAAAAAATAAGACACCAACGCCCCCGGGAGGGCTTGAACCTCCAACCTTTCGGTTAACAACCGAACGCGCTAGCCGATTGCGCCACGTAGGCGAGCCTCTTGCTGCAGTTTAGCTCATGTGCTCGTGGCTTTCACGCAACGCATCTAAAGAAAATAAGACACCAACGCCCCCGGGAGGGCTGGAACCTCCAACCTTTCGGTTAACAGCCGAACGCGCTAGCCGATTGCGCCACGGAGGCTTTTTTTTTCTTTATTGCCTGTTTTATAACAAATACACGATTCACAGCTATTCTCCGCTGCGATTACAAAACAAAAAAGACAGTTCAATGTGCGGGTGTACCTTGTCGTTTAATTTTGGTTTAAAAAGGCTGAATGTTTGCAAGCTGTTCAAATGCTGTTAACCACTCAGGTGGTTCGCTGAGCGCTTTAAATGCTTCGCGAATGTACAATACATTTTCAGCAAAATATTCTTTGCCCGGTTTTGCGTCAACATCCTCATTACGCACCGCCATTCGTGTTTTCCACACGCTGTGCATGCAGAGTAACATCACCATATCACATGGCACGCCTTCTGTCTCTTCAAACGGTAAAAAACGGATTCCAAAAGGTGTTAAAGGAAATTCTTTTTTTAGTGTCCTTTGTAGAATGTCCCAAAGGAAGACTGAGTCCCTGCACTCCAGAAAAATATGCTCCATTGTCTCCGGTTTCTGACATATCTGGCAATTCACACTCCAGGGTACAAAGATCCCCTTCTCCTGCAGCCATGGCTTGACAGGAAGCGTGCCAGTGTGTAGCATGAAAAAAAAAGTTTTTGTTGTTGCTCTTACAGGCATTTTCTTAAATCTTTTTAAGACATTCTGCTCACGCCCCAGTGCATATACTGCACGGTATATTGGTACTGGACACATGATATTAACTAAATCTCGGTATAATCGCTTTCTTGCGACTGTGTTGAGGTATTCCAAAGAAGAGTGTACTTTTAGAAAACGGAAAGAGCTTATCACTTCAAACAAAAAACCTCGGACAACCACTTGACGTATGCCATACGACGTCACAACATATTCTGGCAGTGCGTCACCTAATCGCGTCTGGATAACGCACCGCAAAAAACAATCGCTTTCGTCGCGCAAGAACATGAAACGCGACACTACTTGTTTCAAAAATAAATGCGACAAACCCAACCCTCCTTTCTGCACAGCGTGAAACAGATTCAGACGACTCATGCGCTCCCATCCTGATCCCCACACGAACATAGCAAAAACCCTGTGCAACTTTTGTACACACACTCGGGATATACATAAAACTTGCAACATATAAAACACTTTAGCGACAAGAAATAAATTGCAGACAGTGGCTCTCGTGAATATTGACAGATTCTTGCCTCCCAACTTCGTTGTTTGTGCTTTAGCCCGCTCAGTTTGTTCAGTCCATTGCGTCGTGGTATCGCGATAGTATTCCAAAGGAACACCAAGATAACTGGTTGGCGTATCTGTGAACGGTACTGTTTCTAACACTGCAGGCCGGCTGTCCCATTCACCGTGCCAGAAGCCTAAGCTTTTTGGCCAGCTTATGGCACTCCCCGTTAGACTGCAAAACTTTCTTGCATCCTTGACTGCCTCCCGAATGCTCTCTTGGTCAATGCAAAAAAGTGCGATGTCATCTGCGTAAGCTAGTATTTTTACTTCCTGAGTTAAGAGACGGTAGCCGCGAATGTTTTCGTTTTCTCGTACCTTCAAACAGAAAGGTTCAAGAAAGATCGCAAAAAGTAAGGGCGACAAAGGGCTCCCCTGGCGCACACTGGATAATACTGGTATATTTTCGCTGAGTCTTTTATTGATTATAAGGTGAGCGGAACAGTTCTCATAAGCCATGGCTACTCCGTCCTGAATCACTTCGCCTACATTAATGTGTTTTAGCAGGGCAAGAAGTATGCTGTGAGCAACCCTGTCAAAAGCTTTTTCTAGGTCTAACTGAACCATTGCTACACATTCGAGGTTCGCATCACAGCATTCCAATATACTCCTAGCGATGTGAATATTCGACAATATTGTTCTATTCCTAATACCGCATGTTTGGTGTGGGCCTACTATGGATTTAATAACTGACTGCATCCTTTTTCCGAGCACCTTCATGTAGATTTTATAATCCGAATTCGTAAGACTTATGGGCCTGTATCCAGCGACAGATTTCAGCTTTACCGTATCGGTGGTTTTCGGTATAAGCACAACATGACTTTTTCTGAATGATGGCGGCAAGTGCTTAGTTTCATGAGCTTCTGATATTACACAGTACAGTATCTCGCTTATTTCGGCCTTGAAAGTTTTATAGAAAGCTGCTCCTAGGCCGTCTGGTCCAGGCGCCTTTCCTTTACCCAAGTCTTCTATGGCTTCTGTAATTTCTTTCGCAGAGATCGGTCTCTCGAGTCCCTTTTTTATTTCGTCTTGCAATTTTGGCAGAAGTGTTAGAAAGGTGTTCACAAACTCTTCTGTTACGGGCACCTGCCTACCGAGCAAAGCTCGGTAGTGTTCAACGAAAGCTTTTTCAATTACTTCTGGGTCTTTTGACATTCTGTTGTTAAAACAAATTTCTTTTATTATGTTTTTGGATGCGTAACCCTTTTCGTCACTGAGCGCGCGCTTAGTTGGCGCCTCTCCCAGCCACAGCCTCTCGGATCGTGCTCTTATCGCGGCTCCTTGGTAAATTTGAGCGTCCACCCTTTCAAGTTCGCGTTTAATTTCTCTAATCTGTTTCGAAAACAATCCCGGTATTGTGCACTCCGCGTTTAGAAAATAATCGAGCATGCTTTGTAGTTCTTTCTCTCTTTGTTTAGCTTTATGACGCATCACACAAGCCCTCTCGATCGCACTCATTTTCACTTCAATTTTAAACTACTCCCACAGCTCAGCCTAATTTGTTGTAGCATCTATTTGCATTACGTCAATTTTTCCTTTTACCGTTTTGACAAACCATTCATCACTTAAGATCGTTTCGTTCATTTTCCACAGTTCCCAGTTAAAGTTAGACCCTTTATGTTTCGTGCCCAATGTACACGTTACTAGGCTGTGATCACTGAAGCTCACGTGCTTTACTGCGTAGCTATTGACCGTTCGCGCAAGGTTTGCTGATACGTACAAACGATCTAGTCGAGCGTGACTCTGCCCTTGGAAATGAGTAAAAACAACACTGTTACCGCTTAATATGCTTCCAACGTCTACTAAATCATAGTCTGCCACGATTGCGCAGAGTTGATGCGCACTTGTATCCCGTATTATTTTACTGGGCACCCTATCTTCGGACATGCAAACACAATTGAAGTCACCAAGAAGAACAACATTTCTTTCACACGTCAGGTGTGGCTCAACAAAGTTAAAAAAAATTTTCCTATCACTAATTTTGTTTGGAGCGTACACACAGACAATTCGCCAATCAATATTATTTAAAGAGAAATCACATAGGACCAATCGCCCATCTTGGGCCGACATTACACTCTGCGCAACAATACCTATTGAATTACGCAAAAATAAAAGACAGCCACCGGCCTTACCTACTCCATGACAAACACAAATGTTGTAACGGGATTTAAAAACCTGAACCATTTTGTCCGTTTGCTCTTCGCTTTCAATTTTAGTTTCTTGAACAGCAAGAATATCTATGTCGTTTTCCAGCATCAGGCGACTTAATTGTGCTTGTCGCCGTCTAGCCGTTAGCCCTCGTACGTTAAGCGTGCCAATACGTATTGCTATTCCATGATTATTTGCCATTGAAAGAGAAGAGCAAGCACAAACTACAATACATTTCGGAGATCAAAGACCGCCAAACTTACAAAAAACAAAACCCTACACCATCATAAGCTCCGTCTCATACGGCGAAGGCATGACGTTACCAAATGCGCTACTCATCATTCACTTAAAGGTTCCGCAGCACCTAGTCCTTACTGAGCCTTCTACCGAACAGCACCCCGCTACCGCGGGGGAACTGTCGGCGTTGTCCGCTTATCTGGTGGGACAGTCGGCGTCTGTCGCCCGTCTGGTGGGACGGTCGGCGTCTGCCGACCACCTGGCGGATTGGTCGGCGTCTGGCGCCCCTCAGGTGGATGTTCTCGCGTCGGCCTCCTCTCGAGCGGGACGTTCGGCTTGGGCTTGAGTGTAGACCGCCGGAAAGAGGAAGCCTTCGTGGGTGGCCCTTCGCTGCTGTCACCGTCGTCTTGCTCAAGCCTGACATCTTGATCGGGTATTTCGCGAGGTCTCTTTGAGACGGCGCTGGCCTGGTCCATTTTCTCGCCGGATTCTTCGATGAAGGCAGCGCCAGAGTTGCCCTGTCGCAGAACGCCCTCGGCAGCCTCCGCGTCCCCCTCACTTTCACGCACCGTAGAATTTTCGGCAGACGGTTCACTTTGCACTTCATTCTTGGCCACTGCCTCGCTACTGCCCTTTCTGGGTTGGCACTTGACGCTTGCCATGACCACTGGCTTCTCTTCCGTGCCTCGTGGGTCTCCGCCCGCTCCAGCAGTCTCTTCCGCGTCCGCTTGATCCATCAAGTGCTCGTCTAACGCGTCGCTCCGGCCAGACCCGGTCACGTTAGCGTAGCTTCTCACGCACTGGGTCTCGTCGTGGCCGAAACGACGACAGAGTCCACAGCGTGGCACACGGCACTCGCGCCGTATATGGCCGGTGCCGCGGCATCGGAGGCAGAGCGGAGCTCTGCCTGGAACAATCACGAGCGCATGGTCCTCTGATACTCGTAGCTGATGCGGGATGTCTTCCATGGTCATACCAGCCTTCAGCCGTAACGATACCAGACGCGTGTGAGAACCTTTGTCGCCGCACTCTGGTACTCGCCACCGCTCCCTGGAAATTTCGGTCACCGTTCCGAACGGCGCCAAGGCTGCTCTGACGTCCTCGTCGGGAGTCGTGTGAAGCAGCCAGAACAGCTTCATTCTAATATCCTGGTTGCAAGGGTCAATGGCGACGCAGCGGTGTTCTTTGACACTAAAGGCCTTCGCTGACAGCAGCTTCTTTTTTCCGACTTCGTCCTTGAATGTTATAGCCCAGACATGGTTCATCTGGTAGGCCCCGAGGGCCACCACCTCCGGCAACAGCTTATGACGGTCAAGCGCATCGCGAAAATGTTCGACTCGATAGGGCATGGCCTTCAAATCACCGTGCAAAAACACGGTATTACACACGGTCATACCTGATGGCAGATGCGGCAAAACAAGCTGGTAATCCTGTGAAGACGTTTCCGTAAGCCTGATACCGCGGCCCGGCTGGGCCGCATGAACCGCCCCTACGGAGCACAACATTCCGTGACCGTCCGCTGTGGTGGCCGGAAGTGGAATGTTGCGCCACGGAGGCGAGCCTCCTGCTGCAGTTTAGCTCATGTGCTCGTGGCTTTCACGCAACGCATCTACAAAAAATAAGACACCAACGCCCCCGGGAGGGCTTGAACCTCCAACCGTTCGGTTAACAGCCGAACGCGCTAGCCGATTGCGCCACGGAGGCGAGCCTCTTGCTGCAGTTTAGCTCATGTGCTCGTGGCTTTCACGCAACGCATCTAAAGAAAATAAGACACCAACGCCCCCGGGAGGGCTTGAACCTCCAACCTTTCGGTTAACAGCCGAACGCGCTAGCCGATTGCGCCACGGAGGCGAGCCTCCTGCTGCAGTTTAGCTCATGTGCTCGTGGCTTTCACGCAACGCATCTACAAAAAACAAGACACCAACGCCCCCGGGAGGGCTTGAACCTCCAACCTTTCGGTTAACAGCCGAACGCGCTAGCCGATTGCGCCACGGAGGCGAACCTCCTGCTGCAGTTTAGCTCATGTGCTCGTGGCTTTCACGCAACGCATCTACAAAAAATAAGACACCAACGCCCCCGGGAGGGCTTGAACCTCCAACCTTTCGGTTAACAGCCGAACGCGCTAGCCGATTGCGCCACGGAGGCGAGCCTCCTGCTGCAGTTTAGCTCATGTGCTCGTGGCTTTCACGCAACGCATCTACAAAAAATAAGACACCAACGCCCCCGGGAGAGCTTGAACCTCCAACCTTTCGGTTAACAGCCGAACGCGCTAGCCGATTGCGCCACGGAGGCGAGCCTCCTGCTGCAGTTTAGCTCATGTGCTCGTGGCTTTCACGCAACGCATCTACAAAAAATAAGACACCAACGCCCCCGGGAGGGCTTGAACCTCCAACCTTTCGGTTAACAGCCGAACGCGCTAGCCGATTGCGCCACGGAGGCGAGCCTCCTGCTGCAGTTTAGCTCATGTGCTCGTGGCTTTCACGCAACGCATCTACAAAAAATAAGACACCAACGCCCCCGGGAGGGCTTGAACCTCCAACCTTTCGGTTAACAGCCGAACGCGCTAGCCGATTGCGCCACGGAGGCGAGCCTCGCGCTGCAGTTTAGCTCATGGGCTCGTGGCTTTCACGCAACGCATCTAAAAAAAATAAGACACCAACGCCCCCGGGAGGGCTTGAACCTCCAACCTTTCGGTTAACAGCCGAACGCGCTAGCCGATTGCGCCACGGAGGCTTTTTTTTTTTTTTTTTCTTTATTGCCAACTTGGCACAATACAGTGAAAAACAGCATCACAACATCACATTAAAAATGCTAGCTTGTGTCTGGCTAGCATAAGTGGGTAAAAAAACGCTTCACGGTCAGGAGTTCGTCCAGATAAACACACCAATCTGGCTTTTCTTCCTTCTGTTTGTACACATCTCGTAAATATGCAATGCTTTCGTTGAAGTTGTCCCGGGCTGACCTCGCGTTGACGTCCGCATTACGCACTGACATTCTGGTTTTCCAAACACTGTGCATTACTAGAATCATTAGCATATCGTACGGCACACCTTCGCTTTCGACGGGAAGAAATCGAATGCCGTAGGGTGTAAGCGGCAGTTCCTTTTTCAGGGTTCTTTCCAAGATGTCCCATAAGAATACGGCATCGTAACAATCGAGAAACATGTGCTCGATTGTTTCAGGCCTTTTGCATATTACACAGTCTACCGACCATGGTACTAACAACCCGTTTTCCTTTAGCCACGGTATTGTAGAAAGTGTGCCACTATGGAGCATGAAAAAGAAAGTTTTGACTGACGATCGGATAGTCATACTTTTAACCCTTTTTAAAACATTGCTGCCTGGCCCAGGATTGTACATCCTTCGATACAAGGGAACAGGCATCATCACATCAATTAGGTCTTTGTAGAGGCGTTTTCTCTTGACCTCGCTGAGGTATTCCATTGAAAATCTTACTTTTAGAAACTGGACAGCCGCAACAATTTCATGCATGTATCCGCGCACATTGCGTTGCATATGGGCGCATGATGACACAATGACATCTGGCAATGCGTTCGCCAATCTCACTTGCATAACACTTCTTAAAAAAGGATTTCTTTGATTGCGATAATATACGAACCTAGAGACAATTTGTCTCACGAACAAATGAATCAAACCCAGTCCTCCCAATCGCACTGGAAGGAACAAATTTGTGCGGCTCACCCTTTCCCATGATGAGTTCCATACAAAAACAGCCAACACTCTATGCAGTCGTTGAATACTCATGCGCGACGTGTGCAACGCTTGCAAAACATACCATACTCGAGCAATAATAAAAATGTTACACACTGTGGCACGGGAAAAAATTGATAGGTCTCGTCCTCCCCATTTTTGTGTTTTCTCTCGAGCCTTTTCGTTCTGTTCTTTCCAGTATTCTTTTGTATCCTTGTAATGTTGTAGTGGAACGCCTAGGTATTTACTTGGAGTAGTCGTCCACTGAATGTTGGCGTACGTGACTGGCGCACTATCCCATTCACCATGCCAGAAACCCTGACATTTATTCCAGTTTATTCTGCTCCCTGTGTATTGACAGAAAGCTGTGGCATCTTTTATCGCATTTGTTACACTTTCTCTATCGGTACAGAAAACAGCTATGTCGTCGGCGTAAGATAATATTTTGACTTCACAAGCCATAATACGAAAGCCTCTTATTTCCTCATTTTGAATAATCTTTAAACAAAATGGCTCTAAATAAAGGCTAAAAAGTAGTGACGACAGAGGACACCCTTGTTTCACCGAAGAGACGACATGGATGCTTTTGCTGACTTGTTTGTTAATTATAATTGAGGCAGAGCATCCAGTGTACGACATTTTTACACCTTCCAGTATTATTTTCCCTACATTTACATATTCCATAATGGCAAACAATATTTCGTGCGTGACAAGGTCAAAAGCTTTTTCCAGATCTATTTGGAGCATTGCCACGTGGTTGGAAAAAACATCACAACACTCTAAAATATTTCTTGCTACATGAATGTTCGTCGTTATGCTCCTACCTTTAATTCCGCACGTCTGGTGTGGTCCGACTATATCTTTAATAAAACCTTGTAATCTTCTTGCCAAGACCTTCATGAATATCTTGTAATCTACGTTAGAGAGGGTAATTGGCCGGTAAGAACCTACCAATAATTGCTTAAGTCGGTCGTCCGTTTTAGGAATGAGAATGATATGTGATTGACGGAAGGAAAGGGGAAGCTCTTCTACTTCATATGCCTCTTGTATTACCGCATGCAATGCCTTAGCTATAGGAGTTTTAAATTTCTTATAAAACGCTGAACCCAGTCCATCGGGACCGGGCGACTTTCCGGGGTTCAAATCATCGATTGATTTTTCAATTTCCTTTAATGTAATTGAGGCTTCTAGGACTGATTTTACATTGTCATCTAGTTGCGGCATAAGTGGAAGAAAAGCGTTTACGAATCCCTTGTTTACTTCTTTCCTTTCACCAAACAATTTCCGAAAGTGCTCTACGAAAGCGTCTTCTATACCACTTTTCGTATCTGTGACTGCACCTCGGTACCTTATTTCTTTGATTTCTTTTTTGGTCGCGTATCTTTTTTCGTCACTAAGGGCGCGTTTGGTGGGCGTTTCGCCCATCCACAAATGCTCTGCACGAGCCCGTATCACTGCTCCTCTATAATTTTCGACATCGATAAGCTCAAGTTGTCGCTTGACGTCTCGAATTTCTTTACTGCGTAGGCCGGGGTAACACTTTCTTGGCTGATCAAGAAGACTAACTGGGCTTGCAGTTCTTTTTCGCGTTTTATTTTACTGTGCTTAAGTGCAGAAGCCCGTTCTATCGCCTTAACCGTTATTTTTTCTTTGAAAAGCTCCCATCTGCCAATTATGTTCTGGTGATCTTCAAGTAAGTCATTAAGGTTTTCCATTGCGTAATCTACGAAAGGTTTGTCATCCAATAGATTGTCATTAAGTTTCCAGAGCTGCCAATTAAATGTACTTTTTCTTTTTTCTGCTCCAAGCGAGAAAGACACTAAGCTGTGGTCACTGAAAGAAACATGATTGACTGTGTAATTACTGCACAAAGGTACAAGAGCTGTCGATATATAAGCTCTATCTAGTCTAGCGTGGCTATTTCCTTGAAAATGAGTGAACTGGGGGGAGTTACATGAAAACAAAGATCCCACGTCATCTAAATTGTGTTCATCCACTATTGCGCTTAAAAATATTGCACTTTTATCTCGAATAGGTCGTTTGTTCACTCTATCTTCTGGTTCACAAACACAGTTGAAATCATCCAGTAATATGACCAGCTTATCGCATAGCAGGTGTTTTTCCATTTCCTCAAAGAACACTCGCCGGTCATGTTCCTTGTTTGGTGCGTACACGTTAATCACCCTCCAATTTTTCATTGCGAAGGTGAAATCACAAACAATATAACGACCACATTGACTGACACTCAAAGATTCCTCTACAATCTCAATAGAATTTCGAAGAAATAGAGCACAACCTGCTGACAAACCTACTGCATGACTTATGGCAACATTGTACCGATTTCTAAAAGGTGATACCATGCGATCACTTTGTTCCTGCGTATCTACCTTTGTCTCTTGAACTGCTACGATATCCAGCTCATTTTCTAATAGCAGGCGACTAAGCTGGTACTGTCGTCTCCTAGACGCTAGACCTCTGATATTTATCGTCGCTATGCGTAGTGCTGTGCCTGATTTTAAAGCCATTTCTTTTTATATGTTCTGCAAAATGATCGCATTACAGTACCCCTTTACAATCTGAAAAATTAGTTAGCATAGTATAACACTTACAGCGAAGATGAACCTTGTAGACACTTCACTTATGCAGCACAATGTGCGCTATAGGAATCTTCTAACCGGAAGGCTTCACGACACTTGCAAATGAGTTCGCTCAGAGTCCCCACGTCTTCCCGAAGACCCCAAAAGGTTGCGCTGCGCGGAGAGTCGGCGTCAAGGCGGAGGTTTTCCCGCCGACCGCCGCTCAGCGGAAATATTCGGCCTCTGCTTCAATAAAGACCGTCTTATGCCGAGTCCCTTCGGCGGTGGTTCTGTCTCTTCAACTCCTTTGTCTGCTTCCTCAACGCTCTCCTCCAATGGCCGCTTGGTGGGCTGTCCACTGAGGCTTTCGACGACGTCCATGCAGGTCTCTTGGGTTTCTTCCAGTTTTGTATCCTCGCTGATAGGTTGACAGGCGTCCTTCGATGTGGTGGTTTTTTCCACGGCCTGGTCTTTGGTATCCCGTTCGCGCTCTGCTGGTTGACGCCTTTCCTCCAAAAAGGGTTTGTTGGCTGCCAGCGTTACCATTTTGCGGACTGTGGTGTCCTTTGACGGCTTCGAAGCTTCTTCAGCGTCGTTTTCATCCATGAGAAGTTCGGATGAATCCTCGCCACTCGTAGGCCCAGCGACGCTGGCGTACGTCTTAGGGCATTGACCTTCTTCATGTCCGAATCTACGGCAGGCACTGCATTTTGGAACCCTGCAGTCGCGGCGAATGTGCCCCGTTGCATGACAGCGCAGGCACATCGGCGGACGGCCTGATACGACCACCAAAGCTTGTTCACCTGCGACGTTCAGCTGGTGTGGTAGATCTTCCAGCTTAACGCCTGCCTTGAGACGCATGGACACCAGCCTGGTTGTGGACCCCTTGTCAGTGATTCCGTGTACTCGCCACCGCTCTCTGCTAATTTCTGTCACTTTTCCATAAGGAAGGAAGGCCACCCGCACGTCCTCGTCTGGAACGTTGTGCAACAGCCAGTGCACTTTCATCCTTACATCTTGGTTTCCAGGATCAATGACGACGCAGCGCCGGCCCTTGACCTTCAATTCACTCGCAGCGAGTAACTTCTTCACGGCTTCGGCACTACTGAAAGTTACGGCCCACACGTGGCTCATCCGATACGCCCCTAAGGCGATCACTTCAGGAAGCAGCGACAAACCAGACAACGCGTCGCGAAAATCTTTGACTCGGTAAGGCCGCGCTTGAACATCTCCGTGAAGAAAAACTGTATTAACAACAAGACGACCTGTTGGCAAATTCGGCAAAATCAACTCGTAGCCTTCTTCAGATGAAAAGTTCCTGTTGCCGCGGCTGGCAATAGCCGCTGTAGCCGCCCCTACGGAGCTCGTCATCGCACAACCCCCTGGAGGGCTTGAACCTCCAACCTTTCGGTTAACAGCCGAACGCGCTAGCCGATTGCGCCACGGAGGCGAGCCTCGCGCTGCAGTTTAGCTCATGGGCTCGTGGCTTTCACGCAACGCATCTAAAAAAAATAAGACACCAACGCCCCCGGGAGGGCTTGAACCTCCAACCTTTCGGTTAACAGCCGAACGCACTTGCCGATTGCGCCACGGAGGCTTTTTTTTTCTTTATTGCCAGTTCTCAACGCTTTCACATACTCGTACATCTTATGAGCAACACAACCAAAACAAACAAAATAAATAAAATATTCCACGCTTCATGTAGAAAATGAAACATTCTGTAATGAAGCGACCAGCACAACTTGGCTGACTTTGTCTATTAAAATTCTTTGAGGAATGCCAATGCTTCAATCCTCGGTAGCCACTCAGGTACAACAAATTCTCCTTTTTTTACGTCAATAAAGCGTGACATGTGTTCACGGAAATGCAGGCGCGCAGGCCGTGCGTCTGGGTCACAATAGAAGCCCTCCATTTGGGCTCGCCATATACAGTAGAGGCCTGTGAGCATGATGAGGTCAAATGGGACGCCGTCCTCATTATCTAATGGCAGAAATCGGATGCCGTACGGATCCAACGGAAAATCTTTCATTATGGTTCTTTGGAGGACATCCAAAAAGAACACCCCCTCCCAACAATGCAGGAACACATGGTCTACTGTTTCTGGTTTTTTGCAAATCAGGCAGTTGGAACCCCACGGCATGTAAAAACCGCGTTCTTCCAAAAACGTTCTCACTGTCAGAGTGCCCGTGTGAAGCTTGAAATAAAAAGATTTCACTCCTGGCTGCACATCCATTCTTTTTACGCGTTTTAAAACATTGTTACCTTGACCTCCACTGTATATGGATCTGTACATAGGCACTGGAAAAATAACATCACACAGGTCACTGTACAATTTCTTTCTTTTTACACTGAACAGATAGTCATTCGAGAACCGTACTGACAAAAAGCGGACACTCGCTACTATCTCTTTAAAAAAACCGAATAGAGTACCAGGCATTATTTGACTGCTGATAACAAACTCTGGTAACGCATTACAAAGTCGCACTTGACACACCGCTCTTAAGAACGGGTCGTTGACGTCACGAAAGAAAAAAAAAAAAAAAACTATTTACAAGCTGTCGCACGAAAAGGTGTGCCAGACCCAAGCCCCCATCTTTCACTCGCCGAAAAAGATTCGTACGGCTGCAGCGTTCCCAGCTGGACGCCCAAATAAAGACAGCAAAAACTCGATGGAACTTCTGCACATACACTCGCGAACAATACAACACTTGCATAATATACCATACTTTACTAACAAAAAATAAATTGCACACTGTCGCTCTGGCGAAAATTGAGAGATGAGCCCCTTTCCACCTCTCCGCCTTTTCTCGTGTTTCTTTCACGTTTTCTAACCATAAATCATCAGTTTTCTTATAATTTTCAAGTGGAACGCCGAGGTACTTTACTGGTGTTTCAACACATTTCACGTTAGCAAATCTGTTGGGGGCTGACGGCCACTCGCCATGCGAGAACCCCAGGCACTTTTCCCAATTCACAAGGCTCCCCGTCACTTCCCCAAACCTTCTTACTACCGCAACAGCCTCCAGAAGACTCTTTTTCCATACAACACACAGCTATATCATCAGCATACGCCAAAAGCTTTACCTCCGACGCATGTAATCGGAAGCCATGAACCCGGTCATTTTCAATAATTGCTAGACATAACGTTTCAATATAAATACAAAATAAGAGCGGACTCGCTGGGCACCCTTGACGCACACTCCGCTGGACCTCAACTGGGCCCCCCAATCTGTTGTTGACTATGAGGCGTGTTTTGCAGTTTCGATACGCTATGGATATACCGTCTGTGATGATTGAGCCTAAATTAACATGTTCAAGTATGGCAAACAAAATGGCATGAGGTACACAATCGAATGCCTTTTCTAGGTCAAGCTGAAGGATTGCGACAGCCGACCGATAGGCATCACAACACTCAAGTACACACCTCATAGAATGAATATTAGTGAGGATAGAGCGACCCTTAATACCACAGGTTTGATGGGATCCTACAATCTGCGTTATAACTGTCTGAAGTCTGCCAGCCAATATTTTAATAAATATTTTATAATCACAGTTAGTTAATGAAATTGGTCTGTATGAGGTCACAAGTCTTAGCTTATCCTTTCTCTCTGTTTTTGGAATGAGCACAGTATGTGCTTGGGAGAATGACAGAGGCAACGTTCCCAACTCAAATGCCTCATCAAAGACATCTTTCAACTCAGAGGAAAGGTCATGTTTGAATGCTTTGTAAACTGCCGCGCTCAGACCATCCGGCCCGGGCGACTTGCCAGGGTTAAGATCATCTATCGCCTTTTCTATTCTTGCTATTGATATCGGTGCTTCGAGACTTGCTTTTCTTTCTTCTGACAGCGGCGGCATGCGTTCTAAGAATGTTGTTTTAAAACCTTCCACATCTACTGACTTATGGGCAAACAGCCTTTCATAGAATCGAAAAAACGCTTGGCCTATGCCCTCTGTATCGGTTATCTCAACACCGTTTTCCTCTATCACGTCGATGTGCTTGCGGCGAGCATGGGCCTTTTCGATTCCCAGCGCTCGCTTTGTGGGCGTCTCGCCGGCAGCCCAAGCCTCGGCTCTGGCCCGCACGAGCGCTCCCCGATAGCGTTCTTCGTCCATCACTTCGAGTTTCTGTTTTATGCTACGTATGTCGTCTTTAAACTTGCCCGGCTCTCGACACTCAAGCTTAACGAGCCTTTCGAGCATCGTTCTTAAATTTCTTTCTTGGACTTTTTCCTCATACTTAAGGCAGCTAGATCGCTCTATGGCTTTCATTTTGACGTGTTGTTTAAATAAGTCCCATTGTGCGCCAACAATGGGCATCCGTTCTGTTTTCATGTCGTCTATCGCCTCTTTCACAGCTTGAATAAAACATTCGTCGATCAGGAGCTTTACGTTTATTTTCCACAAATCCCATGAAAATGTGTTTTGTTTTTCCTTGCTTCCCATCAGACATTTAACTAGACAGTGGTCCGAGAACGACACGGGTTCTACATGATACTGGGTGCACAATGGTAATATCTCGATCGACGCCTAAATACGGTCAAGGTGAGCGTGACTCAGTCCTTGAAAATGCGTAAACTGCACTTCTCTCGCTCCTTCAAGGCATTCTGCTACATCATCTGCATCATGTTCTGCAATTAACCGTGACAATAGCTGGCTGCTTCTATCTTTATACCCGTGCTCGTTGCTTCGGTCTCGAGTGTTCAAAACGCAGTTAAATTCTCCCAGCATAAGAACATGTTTGTCTTTACTCAGATACTGCGCAATGCCAAGAAAAAATCTGTGCCTCTATTCTGTACCGTTCGGCGCGTAAACACATATTACCCTCCAGTTAACCTCACTATAATGAAAATCAACAACGACCAATCTGCCACTTTGGCATGAATGAACATTATCTACAACAAGGCCCGCTAACTTTTTCAAAAATAGTAGGCATCCCGCTGGCTTGCCCACCGCATGACTCACTGCCACATAATAACGAGACGTAACGCGAAGCATCATGCTTCGGGTCTCCTCCTCCCCTTCAACTTTTGTTTCTTGCACGGCCAAAATGTCGAGGTCGTGGTCCGCCAACAATCTATACACTTGGTTCTGCTTTTTCTTTGCGGCCAGGCCTCGAACATTTAAAGTTGCCAAACTAAACGACAGATTGTGTGCCATGTTTTTTCAATCGAGGTTGTAGGACCCGAAGCATGACGCTTACCTCGCACGTCTAGCGTACCGCTAGACGCCTTCGGATCCGCCCGGTTGCCCAGTGTCTTGGTGCTGCTTCGGCAGCTCGGGAGTGGCCTTCCTCTCCGTTTTGACATTAGGCCGTGGTTTAAGGCTGGGGCGTCTCCCCGTGGGCGGCTGCTGGTCGGCAGTTCCTTCAAGCGGCCGTTTGACGGCCGGGCTAATTCTGCGGTTGGAGGCCTGGCTGTTTGGCATACCCGTCTTGGTTAACTCAGCGCGAAGCCTTCTGTTTGACTGCTTTCCATTGTGTCCTCGTCCGCAGGCGCAGGTGATGTTGCGGGACCGGTCTCTGCTGCTGGCAGCTTGGCTGTAGCCTCCATTGTCGACTGGCTTTGCTTACCTTCCGGTGTCTTTTCGCTGGTCTGCTCCTTATGGGCTTCCAGGTCTCCGCATCCTTTCGCTGCCTCCTCGGCTTCGGTCACATCCATCAGATGCTTCTCGGTGTACTGGTTCACACCTTGCCCAGTAGCTGTGGCGTAGGACCGCGTGCACTGACCGTCTTCGTGTCCATATCACCGACATATCGCGCACCGGGGTACTTTGCAGTCTCGCCGGACATGTCCAGAGCCCTGACAGCGAAGGCACTGCATTGGGCGACCCGGTGCAACCACTAGTGCCAGTTCTCCAGCGACCCGTACCTGGTGGGGTAGGTCCTCCAACTTCAACCCAGTTTTTAACTTCAACAGCACCGTCCGGGTGGTCGAGTTCTTGTCGTGGACTCCCGGAACGCGCCAGCGCTCACGCTGCACGTCTACCACCTTTCCAAAAGCGGCAAGCGCTGTACGCACGTCATCATCAGCTACACCATGAATAAGCCAATGAAGACGTAACTTCACTTGCCGATCCTGTGGGTCCACTACGACGCAGCGACGCCCCTTTACTGTCATTTCCTTCAAGGCTAGTAGCTTCTTGGTAGCGTCTGCATTGGACATGGTAACCGCCCAGAAGTGGTTAATCTGATAGGCACCGAGTGCAACAACTTCCGGCAGCATACCGGCCAGAGCAAGAGCGTCCCTGAAATCTTCGACTCTGTAAGGCCGTGCTCGCACGTCGCCATGCAGAAATACCGTATTGGTGACGATGCGTCCTGTTGGCAGTTGTGGCAAAACAAAAGGGTAATCTTCTCCTTCTTGGTTCCTGTTACCGCGGCTAGCAAGGGCCGCAATCACCGCTCCAATGGAGCTCATGATTCAGCGTCCGTCACGCTCGGTGGCCGGAAGTAGAATCCTGCGCCATGGAGGCGAGCCTCCTGCTGCAGTTTAGCTCATGTGCTCGTGGCTTTCACGCAACGCATCTAAAAAAAAAATAAGACACCCAGGCCCTCGGGAGGGCTTGAACCTCCAACCTTCCGGTTAACAGCCGAACGCGCTAGCCGATTGCGCCACGGAGGCGAGCCTCCTGCTGCAGTTTAGCTCATGTGCTCGTGGCTTTCACGCAACGCATCTAAAAAAAAATAAGACACCAACGCCCCCGGGAGGGCTTGAACCTCCAACCTTTCGGTTAACAGCCGAACGCGCTAGCCGATTGCGCCATGGAGGCTTTTTTTTTTCTTTATTTCCAATGTGACAAAACAAAACAGAGAAACCAACACAAAAATGTTAAAAGTGCCAACCAGTAGCTTGTTGACGCGACATTGCTAAAAACGTTTTAATGACACTAGGTCATTAAGTACAGGATACCATGTTGGCTGTTCGTCCTGGGATTGGTACACATCTCGGATATAGGCAATACTTTCAATGAAGTTTTCTCTTACCGATCTTACAGTAGGATCTGCATGTCTGACAGCCATTCTTGTTTTCCACATGCTATGCATGCTTAATACCATGAACATGTCATAGGGCACACCTCCGTCATTGTTAACCGCAAGAAAGCTAATTCCATATGGTGTGAGGGGCAAATCTTTTTTCAGCGTTCTCTGGAGGACGTCCCAATGAAAAATTGAATCTAAACAGTCTAGGAATATATGTGTTACTGTTTCTGGCTTGCGGCATAAAATTCAGTCAACTGACCAGGGAAGAAAAAAGCCTTTTTCCTGCAGCCAGGGTTTGACTGGGAGCGTGCCACTATGGAGTTGAAAAAAGAAAGTTTTCACAGACGACCGAACCGGCATTTTTTTAACTCTCTTTAAGACCCCCTTACCCGGACCGGCAGAAAAAATGGCTCGATATAAAGGTACTGGAAGCATCACATCACGGAGATCTTTGTACAATTGTTTCTTTGATACTATAATGAGATAATCAAACGAGAAACGTACTCGAAGAATCTTGAAAGCACTTACAACTTCGCGTAGATACCCGCACATGCCGCTTCCAGTAACGCCACACGATGACACAATAAACTCAGGGAGAGCATTCTGCAGTCTCACTTGAAGCACTGCTCTCAAAAATGGGTCATGCTGGTCCCGCAAGAAAATAAACCTTGAGACAATCTGCCTCAGAAAAAGATGTGCTAAGCCAAGCCCTCCTGCTTTCAGGGAGTGAAATAAGTTGAGACGACTTGTGCGTTCCCATGTTGAATTCCATACAAACGATGCAAGAATTCTATGCAATTTCTGCGCACTAGTTCGTGACATAGCGAGCACCTGCAACACATACCAAATTCGCGCAACAAGGAACGTATTGCAAATAGTTGACCGGGTAAATATGGATAAATTTTTTCCGCCCCGTTTTGTAGTTTTCTGGCGCATTTTCTCAGCTTCTTCTCTCCAGTATTCTGAAGGCTCATCATACCAGTTTAGAGGTGCTCCTAGATATTTTGTAGGAGAGACTGTCCACTGTAAATTTTCAAGGACATTGGGCTTCTCATCCCAGCTGCCATGCCAAAAACCGGCGCACTTCTCCCAGTTAACAGCGCTTCCGGACACTTTGCAATACATTCGAGCTTGTTTAACAGTTTCACGAACACTTTCTTTATCGCCACAAAAGACGGCTACATCATCCGCATATGAGAGAATTTTGACTTCACTGCCCATTAAACGAAAACCGCGTATTTTCTCATTGTGTTGTACTGAAGGCACTGGGCAGTGGGCATGGTGCTGGTGTGCTTGTGAAAAAGAAGACGACGAGAAGTGCTTGCTTCCCTGACCTATTTGACATCAGACCTATTTCTCTTACTTCTAATATGGTCAAACTCATAGAGAGGGTATTACACTGCCGCATTACTATGTGGATGACGGATAATTTAATATTAAGTCCAAATCAAATAGGCTTTAGAACTAATTGCTCAATATGGTGTGCCCATGCTGATTTAGAGAGCCGCATCCAACTTGCCCGGAAAAGGAGAGAATATTCTGCTTTGATGAAATTAGATATAGCTAAAGCTTATGACAGCGTCGAACATTCAATTCTGCTAGATATTCTGCAGCGTCGTAATTTTCCCTATTATATAACCGCATGGGTGGCAGAATTTTTGCGATCAAGAGAATTTTATTGCTTTAAGGACGGATGTTCTTCGTCTAAATTCAGACAAACTCGCGGAGTTCCCCAAGGATCTGTCCTATCCCCAATATTGTTTAATATATTAATGAGCTCTATCCCCACTTGTCAGGACGTGCACGTTTACGTGTATGCAGATGACATTGCATTCTTTGCTGCCGACACTGACATTAACACATTATACCAAAAATTACAAAGCTACATGAGCATGCTAGAAGTATGGCTTCAGACAATTTGTATGTCATTAAATGTAAGCAAAAGTGCCATTTTAGTGTTCTCGGTCATGGATCCGGTTTCAATTTCTATTACTTATAAACACGAACCCATTCCACAGGTTGAGTCTCTAAAATATTTGGGAATCACATATAATGGAAAACTCAACTGGAGTCCCCACATAGAGAGTGTAGCGGGTAAGGCACAACGTGCTTTAGGTATTCTGCGCAGAATGAGCAACCGAAAATATGGACTGCGTAGGGATTCACTGTTGATGATTTATAAAATGTATATGCGTCCCATATTGGAATTTGGGTGTGTCTTGTTCTCAGGCGGCCCTGCTTATAAAATAAAGCCTCTGGTTCTTTTGGAGCGTGAGGCTCTACGCCTATGTCTGGGACTCCCCAGGTTTGTGGCTATTAATGTTATCTACCAAGAAGCGCGCCTTCCAACATTGCCCTGCAGATTTCGCATCTTAACAGTTCAAGCCTTTCTGAAATTTTACAGCTTGCAGCTTAGACGATCTGAATACGCATTCATTGATGATCCAAATTCCTTCTTCCTTGCTCATTGGCCTCGATTTCACACTCCACAGATCATGTTTGTTCAAAAAGAATTAGATAGCCTGAATGTGAACATTCGAGAGGTAATTCCGTCAACCGAATCACATCAGAATATTAAGATAGATTTTGATGACATATTCCCCCCCAACTCTAAAAATCAATCTGCCACTTTTTTAAATAACCTGTTGCAAGATTACCTAGCGCACGTGCAAACAAATAACATAATAGCTACAGACGCTTCAGTGAGCAACGAAAAGGCGGGCGTAGGCATCTTCTCGCTTCCGCTTGGCTGGTCATTCTCCTTGAGACTGCCAGATTTCACACCTGTTTTTGAAGCCGAGCTTTTAGCAATTCTTTTAGCGCTTCGGAAACTCCCGTCGAACTCAATAAGTGCAGTTATTATAACAGATTCCCTTTCGGTCTGTACTTCTCTTACGGCTTCACCCAATTCGCCACCAATAAAGACGTTTCTAACATTAGTTCCTCCACAGTTGACTTCTCTAAAACTATTATGGGTACCTGGACATTGTGGCTTACATTCAAATGAAATGGCAGACGCATTAGCGCGAGCATCCCTGAGTGGACCTATAATGCCTGTTCTTCCTTTGGTGGCTCACATAACAGCAATCAGATATAGAAAATATTCTATTCATAGAGATGTCAGTGAATCAATAACGACATGGACAGAATATCAGCACCTCAGATTTCCGTGGAAGATCCAGTGGTGTCCATCAAGACAATCAGAAGTAGCGATCACGAGATTACGCTGCCGTGTCCCTCCATTAAACCTATATTTACACAGGACTGGTCAGACGCTATCGCCTCTGTGCCCATACTGCCAAGAAACAGAATCACTAGATCATTATTTTTTGGTATGTCGACGATACAAATTGTTAAGAAAAAGACACCTAGAACTTCCGTTCGCAAAATTAGGGTTAATATTATCACCAGAAATCATACTATCTTTCGGTGCGTCAGTTATAGGGGTCAGCCACAGGGACGTATTTGATGCCGTTTGCAGTTACATTCAGTCAACAAAACGAATAACTTTTTAACTTTTGTCTTGTATTTTGTTTGTTCTTGTACATCTTTTTTTTTTTTTTTAATCTCTCTTTCGTTATATTTTTTCTCATCGAATAAGTAGCACTTCAAAAGATTAGGTGAACGTTTCAGCACGCAATTCTTGGCCAATCCCCCAGCGTGGGTATGAGCCATAACATGAGGCCATCATCATCATCATCATCATCATCCCTGTTACGATATAGCGCCGACCTGTTTTAAGCCTAGCGCTACAACCGATAACTAGTGACCCTTTTGCTAGGTGAACACCCCCGTTGCATTTGGTGGAGCTGCTGGGTTTCTCTTCTACATCCTGGAACTCCGCAGCCGAACGCTACCACCAGCTGTTCCAATGGATGAACCAGGACCGTCCCAGGCTGCTGCTCCCGTGCCCCCCACCATCGTCTGTTCTGGCGTGATCCGCCAGCGCGATCCGGCTATATTTAGCGGCACAGACGACCACGACGTGGAAGACTGGCTCGCCGAATATGACCGTGTAAGCGCCTATAATAAGTGGGACGACCGCGCCAAGCTCACAAATGTCATCTTTTACTTGACTGACGTGGCAAACCTATGGTTCCGCAATCATGAAGCCGATTTTACCACCTGGTCGGCTTTCACGGCGACTTTGGCAGAGGTCTTCGGCCGTCCCGCCGTTCGCCGGCTTCGCGCTGAGCAACGCTTGCGTGGTCGAGCTCAACGCCAGGACGAGACCTTCACCAGCTATATTGAAGACGTCCTCTCGCTATGCAAGCGCGTGAACTCATCTATGGACGAAGCTGACAAGATCAAGCACGTCATGAAAGGCATCGATGACCATGCCTTCCAGATGCTCGTCGCGAAGAGTCCGCGGACGATTGCCGAAGTCGTACAGCTATGTCAGCAGTATGACGAGCTGCGCAAGCAGCGTGCTTCAACGCGCGCTGCTCAGCAGGACACCACGGATCTATCTCCGTTGGATTTCAGCCGCGACGCTGCCGACATCTCTGCTTTAATGCCAGAGATAAAGCAGTTTATCCGTCTGGAAGTTGCCCGCCAACTCTCTCTGGCGAACAGCACACCCGAGCCGTCGACAACCTTGGCTCCTTCGCTTCGCCACGTCATTCAGACCCAAGTTGCCGCGGCGCTGCCATCTGCCCCTCCTCCGCAGCCTGCAGCTGGGCCGCTAACGTACGCTGACGTTGTCGCCCGGCCTTACGCTCCTCCGGCTGCTGATGCCTACCGGGCCACGGGAACCTTCCATGTGCCGCCGCCACCTTCAGGCCCGATGGTCGTCCCTTACTCGGCCGCTGGAGCCCCTGTCGTCAACCCGTGGCGTACATCTGACAACCGGCCAATATGCTATTTCTGCCATCTTCCGGGCCACGTAGCACGATTCTGCCGCCGTCGCAGCACCCGTTTACCTGACAGTGGGGGCGCCTCAAGCTACAGGCCTGCTCGACTTCCACGTCAGGACCCATCTAGCCTTCCGCCAGACTCATCTTACAGTCACCTCCCTTTCGATGCCCGTCGGTCACCTTCCCCACGTCGCCGATCCATTTCCCCGATGGTTCGCCGACCCAGCCCAGCCCGAGAGGAAAACTAACAGTCGCAGTTCCAGAGGCAAGAACTGCGTTTACGTCGAACATTTCAAGGCCTCATTCTAACCCGGCGAACGAAATTGAACTCTCCGTAGATGGCGTCACCGTACACGCACTTATCGACACCGGAGCCGCCGTTTCTATTATTAGTGAGAAGCTTTGCCGCAATTTGAACAAAGTGACCATTCCCCTTACCTCTCTTTCTCTGCGTACGGCAACCTCGCATCGCATTCAGCCTTCAGCGTCGTGCACAGCCCGGGTTGTCATTCAAAACGTTATGTATGTTATAGAATTTGTCGTCTTATCCCGTTCGTCACCCGACGTTATTCTTGGATGGAATTTCCTATCTGTCAACCAAGCACTTATCGACTGCGCTCGTGCCGAACTTACATTATCAGTGCCGTGCTTCGACCCTGACGACCATTCTTCTCCTAAAGTTGTTGCCGCCTCTGACATCGATATCGCACCTTTCTCCGCCGCTCTGGTTCCTGTGTCATGTAACTCTGCTGCAAACTCATCAGTTCTGTTTACACCGTCGGCCACTTGTGCGCGCCGCCGGAACTTTCTGCTTCCGTTTGCTGTCGTCACTTTTTGCAACGGTTCTGCTGCCCTTTACGTGTGCAATCCGTCCGCCTGCCCATCATCCCTACTCCGCGGCGAGTGCCTTGGTACCGCTGAAGGTTTCGATAGCGTTCTCCTGCCCACCACGTTTGGTGATACGGCATCACTTCCGATTTGTTCCGTCACTCCTCCCGCCGCGACTGATGCCCCTGTAGACGTCTTCGCTCGTGCCGTCGACGCAGAACTCACACCTGCGCAGCACACAGAAATTATCAAGCTCCTCCAACGCTTTCGTTCCTCATTTGACATTGACCAACCAGCCTTGGGCCGAGCGTCCGCAGTCGTTCACCGTATCGACACCGGTCCACAAACACCATTGCGCCAGCGTCCGTATCGTGTGTCTGCTGCTGAACGCCGTATCATCGACCAGCACGTTGACGACATGCTGGAGCGTGGCATCATCCAGCCCTCTAACAGTCCCTGGGCATCTCCGGTTGTCCTCGTTAAAAAAAAAGATGGCTCCATTCGGTTCTGCGTCGACTATCGCCGCCTTAACCGAATAACGCGCAAGGATGTCTATCCTCTGCCGCGCATCGACGATGCCTTGGACTGTCTGCAGGGAGCGGAATTCTTTTCCTCGCTGGATTTGCGCTCCGGCTACTGGCAAGTGCCAATGGCAGAGGCCGATCGTCAAAAGACAGCCTTCGTAACGCCTGATGGGCTATATGAATTTACTGTCATGCCGTTCGGCCTCTGCAACGCGCCTGCCACTTTTGAGCGAATGATGGACGCCATTCTTCGAGGGCTGAAGTGGAAAACGTGCCTCTGCTATTTGGATGACATTGTGGTTTTTTCCACCGACTTTGCGTCGCATCTCAACCGCCTCGAGCAAGTACTTGCGTGCCTCTCCACTGCAGGACTGCAACTAAATTTGAAGAAATGCCACTTCGGCGCTCGTACACTTACTATTCTCGGCCATGTAGTGTCAAAAGACGGTATCCTTCCGGACCCCACAAAACTTAGCGCCGTATCCGAGTTCCCTAAACCAACCACCATGAAAGAGCTTCGCAGCTTCATCGGCCTGTGCTCATATTTCCGACGCTTCATCCGTAACTTTGCCTCTATCATTGCCCCCTTGACGCAGCTTCTCACCGGCAGTTCTGACCTATCAGCCTGGTCCTCGGCGTGCGACGACGCATTCCAAGAACTGCGACGCGTTCTCACCTCGCCTCCAGTGCTGCGACACTTCGATCCCTCTGCTCCAACTGAGATCCATACGGACGCTAGTGGTGTCGGGCTCGGCGCTGTTCTTTCACAACGCAAGGATGGCTTCGAAGAGTACGTCGTCGCGTATGCCAGCCGCACCCTTACCAAAGCCGAGGCGAACTACTCGGTTACTGAGAAGGAATGTCTGGCCATCATTTGGGCTATCGGCAAATTCCGTCCTTATGTGTACGGGCGTCCATTTGACATCGTGACCGACCATCATGCCCTATGCTGGTTATCTTCACTAAAAGATCCAACTGGTCCGCTTGCCCGTTGGGCATTGCGCCTACAAGAGTACGACATCCGCGTTGTTTATCGCTCAGGCCGAAAGCATTCAGACGCAGACGCTCTATCCCGGTCACCCCTGCCCTCTGGTCCTGTCCACTCGTCTATTTCTACCTGCGGTGCCTTCGCCCTCAACATTTCCGACATGCTGTCAGAGCAGCGCAAAGACCCATGGATCTCTTCGCTTATTGACTTCCTGTCCAGCCAGTCGCCAGCACCGACCTCTCGGACGCTTCGTCGCCAAGCCACGCACTTCATCATTCGAGGTAACCTGCTGTACCGCCGCAACTACAATTCCAGCGGCCGTAAGTGGTTGCTTGTTATACCCCGACACCTACGCTCCGACATCTGCGCCACGTTCCACGACGACCCACAATGCGGCCACGCTGGTGTATTAAAGACATATTCTCGCCTCCAGCTTCGGTACTACTGGCGCGGTATGTACCGTTTCGTTCGCCAGTATGTCCGGTCATGCCACCTATGCCAACGACGCAAGACGCCACCTCAACATGCCACCGGCCCCTTACAACCTTTACCATGCCCCGCGCGCGCGTTCGACCGCGTCGGCATTGACTTATACGGTCCGCTTCCCAACACTCCAAGCGGCAACCGCTGGGTTATTGTTGCTATCGACCACCTCACGCGGTACGCTGAAACTTCAGCCCTAGCATCTGCCACAGCAAAAGACGTCGCCAGTTTTATCCTTCAAAACCTGATTTTACGCCATGGAGCACCTCGCGAATTATTGAGCGACCGCGGTCGCGTTTTCCTCTCAGACGTCATTGCAGCATTGCTAAAGGAGTGTCGCACCATTCACCGCACTACCACGGCATATCATCCTCAAACTAATGGGATGACAGAACGTTTCAACCGCACCCTTGGTGACATGATGGCCATGTATGCTTCATCTGACCACTCGAATTGGGATCGCATTCTACCTTTCGTCACCTACGCTTACAATACCGCCACTCAAAGCACCACTGGGTTCTCCCCTTTCTTTCTCCTTTACGGACACGAACCTTCATGCACTATGGACACGATTCTACCTTATCGGCCAGATGCCTCGGAGTGGACGACTGTTTCTAGAGCGGCTGCTTACGCCGAAGAATGTCGCCAGCTCGCTCGTTCGTTCACATCCCAGGACCAGTGGCGCCAAAAGCTTCGCCACGATTCATCCACTACGGCTACGTGCTTTGCGCCTGGCTCGCTGGTCTGGTTGTGGGTGCCCTCTACTCCTCCAGGCCTTTCCTCCAAGCTGCTCTCCAAGTACCACGGTCCTTATCGGGTACTGAAACAAACATCCGCAGTCAACTACCTCATCGAGCCAATTGAAACGCCTTCCGACCAGCGTCGTCGGGGCCAGGAAATTGTCCACGTCTCCCGGCTCAAGCAGTGCCATGACCCCCCTGTGTTCCCCTGTCCTTAGGTCGCCAGGATGGCTACTCTTTCGGTGGGGAGTGATTGTACTGAAAGCACTGGGCAGTGGGCATGGTGCTGGTGTGCTTGTGAAAAAGAAGACGACGAGAAGTGCTTGCTTCCCTGTTACGATATAGCGCCGACCTGTTTTAAGCCTAGCGCTACAACCGATAACTAGTGACCCTTTTGCTAGGTGAACACCCCCGTTGCAGTGTATAATTTTCAAGGAAAAAGGTTCCAAGTAAATTGCGAAGAGAAGTGACGAAGCCGGGCATCCTTGTTTTATGCTTCTACATAAGTTAATATTACCAGAGAGTTGTTTATTCACTAATAAGTTCGTGCTACACCCTTCGTAAGACAGTTTTAAGCCATCTAATATAATGTTTCCAACATTCACGTGCTCTAGAATAGAAAAAAGCACACTGTGCACAACACGGTCGAAGGCCTTCTCCATGTCCAGTTGCATCATAGCAACTCTTCCTTCCCAGGCATGGCAACACTCCAGAATACTTCTTGCCACATGAATGTTATTAAGTATCGACCGGCCTCTTATGCCACACGTTTGGTGTGGGCCTACTATTGATGTCATCACTGATTGCAACCTTCTTGCCAACACCATGAATATCTTATAATCTACATTGGATAAAGTTATGGGGCGATACGACCGTACTGAGAGCAGCTTTACAGGGTCATCGCATTTCGGGATCAGCACTGTATGGGTTTTTCGGAAAGAAGGCGGCATGTATTTTACTTTATAAGCCTCGGCTAGAACACGGTGTAAAATTGCTGCTAGTTCATGCTTAAATGCCTTGTAGAAAGCTGCGCCTATGCTATCAGGTCCGGGCGCCTTTCCAGGTTTGAGTTCATCAATTGCGGTTTCGATCTCATTCAACGTAATCGGTTCCTCGAGGACTGTCTTGACGTCATCATCTAGCCTCGGCATTAAAGGCAAGTATTCGCTATCAAAGCCAGCTTCTACCGCTCCTTTGCAGCTTAACAACTCTCTGAAGTGTTCGAAGAAGGCACGCTGTATTGTATTACTATCGCTACAACGCACGTTGCCGTATTCAATTTCTTTTATTTCATTTTGCGGTGCGTATCTTTTGTCTTCGCTCAAAGCGCGTCTTGTGGCCGTTTCCCCGAGCCACAAATGCTCTGAGCGCGCACGTATCACTGACCCCCTATATCTCTTGACATCAATGATTTCAAGCTCATTTTTTATATTCCTTATCTCTGTTGACAACTCTTCTGGCTGTGTGCATTTTATCGACAACAATACGTTAAGCTTATTTCGTAATTCATTTTCTTTTCTTTTTTCATTGTAGCGTAACACAGAGGCTCTTTCAATGGCTGTTATTTTAAATTCCTGTTTAAACTCTTCCCACATCGCTATAAACCCCGCGGATTCACTAGCAAGCATCTCTCGTATACGTTCTTTTGTAAACGCGAGAAAGGTTGCGTCGTCCAGAAGTTTGACGTTGAATTTCCATAAGTACCAATTAAAAGGGCGGTTTTCTTTTCTCTTGCCGAGCGAGAACATTACAAGACTGTGGTCGCTGAAGGATACGTGCCTCACGTCATAGCTTCTACACAACGGAACCAGTCTCGCTGATATATAAGCTCGATCTAATCTCGCGTGACTGCCCCGTTGGAAATGCGTAAACACAGTATGCTTTCCACTGCAAAACACCGCACCAACATATTCTAATTCACGCTCTCGGGTTGCTGCGAGCAAGAAACCTGCACTTTGATCGCGTACAAGCAAGTTGTTATTCCGGTCGTCAGAAAAACAAACACTATTGAAGTCTCCCAGCAAGATAATATAGCGCTCAGATTTCAAATAGAGATCAAGTTTTCCAAAAAAGTCACGGCGTTCTCTTTCATTATTTGAGGCGTATATGCAAATTATCCGCCACTCCGAATCCCAGAGCGAAAAGTCGCACACAATCATTCGACCTTCATCACAAACAAATACTGATTGCGGAACAATTTCTAAAGATTTCCGCAGCAACAAAACACACCCACCGGAACTGCCAACAGCATGGGAAACGCACGCACTGTACCGCGCTCTGAATGTTTGAACCATTCGGTCGGTGCGCTCTTCACTTTCAATTTTTGTTTCCTGTAGAGCGACTATGTCTAAATCATTTTCTTGCAATAACCGGCTGACCTGGTACTGCCGCCTTTTCGCGCCCAGGCCTCGGACAATGAGCGTACCAATGCGTAGCGCTATTACAGATTTTGAAGCCATTTCCTGTTTTTTTAGAAGAAAAACAAGCATACCCATACATCCTGCCATTTCTCGGAACGCGCACAATTCTTTCCTAGGCAAAAGCGACCGAACTTTATAATTGTACTCTGGAGCGCGACCCTCACCTCGCATACAGGCATTGCTGGACGACGCCCTCGTTATTACGGGGGCGCTTTCGGTACCGTCGGACTGGAATCCGGCGGAATGTGAGGCTTTGGTTTGAAAGAAGGGCGGCGGTACGAACTTTCTTTCCTGGGCGGCTCCTGTGCCTTCCCGCTGCCCCCTTCGTCACCTTCGGAAACTTGCGTGTGTAGGCGTTTCGCAGACGAGCTGCTCGCGACGTCCATGTCTTCTTGGTCGCTACTCGGCGAGGCTTGAGTGGTGTCAGAGATGTCTTTGACGGCGCGCGTTGGCGTAGCGGTAACCTGTCGTACAGGTGCCACGTCACTGTTGTCGCTTCTAACACTTTTCACAATTTCCTTCTCGGACGGTTCAACAGCTGCCGACGTAGGATGTCTGTCCTTGATTCCCGCAGCCTCCGCCGCGTCCGCCTCGTCCATGATGTGCTCGGTGGGGTCCTCCCGGCTCCTTTGGCTTGCTACGCTTGCGTAGGTTTTAGCGCACTGGCTATCGTCATGTCCGAACCGCCGACAGAGCTTGCACCATGGGACGCGGCAGTCTCGGCGAATGTGCCCTGTTCGCTGACACCGCAGGCAAAGCGGCGGTCTCCCCGGTACCACCACAAGGGCCGTAATGCCAGACACTCGTAGCTGGTGTGGCAAGTCGTCCAAAGTCACGCCACCCTTCAGCTGCAGATTGACCGTCCGTGTCGAGGAGCCCTTATCGCCGAGTCCTGGTACACGCCATTGCTCTCTGCAAACGTCCGTCACTTTTCCGTACGGTGCAAGAGCAGCGCGCACGTCTTCATCTTGTATGTGGTAAAGCAGCCAATAGAGCCTTAGGCGGGCAGTATGGGTGCTCGGATCTATCACGAGGCAGCGGTGATTCTTCACAGTCACATCAGTTACGGCGAGCAACTTCTTCATTCCTTCCGCAGTCTTGAAGGTCACCGCCGACACGTGGTTCATCTGAAACGCCCCCAAAGCAACTACCTCGGGGAGCAGTTCCAGACGATCAAAAGTATCTCGGAAGTCCTCAGCTCGAGACGGCCTGGCTTTAACGCTGCCGTGAAGAAAAACAGTATTTAAAACAGACGAACCTGATGGCAGTTGTGGCAAAATAACGTCATAGTCCATAGAATCCTGTGCATCCGTCCTGTTACCGCGGCCATGCTGGGCCGCATTCGTCGCTCCAAAGGAGCTCGTCATTACACGACCGTAGACTACGGTGGCCGGAAGTGGAATCCCCATTGCGCCACGGAGGCGAGCCTCGTGCTGCATATTACCTCATGTGCTCGTGACTTTCACGCAACGCCTCTGAAAAAAAAAAAAAAGACACCACCGGCCCCGGGAGGGCTCGAACCTCCAACCTTTCGGTTAACAGCCGAACGCGCTAGCCGATTGCGCCACGGAGGCTTTTTTTTTTTCCTTATTTCCTCGTTACAGAAATGCCATGCGAATACATTGTTAAAAAGAGAATCAGCTTAGCTTATGCTGACTCTCTGAAATTAAAATCGCTTGAATTTAGCCAACTCATCGAACAGCGGCAACCAATCGGGCGGTTCTTTCTGGGCTTTGTACACTTCACGCATGTAGACGACACTTTCAATAAAGTTTTCTCGCACAGAATGGGCATTCACATCAGCATGGCATACCGACATTCTTGTGGACCATATACTATGGAGGCTCAGCAGCATAATAAGGTCATATGGAATATCGTTATTGCCTGTGCCTAAGTATCTGATACCAAGTGGGGTTATTGGTAATGCTTTCTTTAATGTTCGTTGTAAGATGTCCCTATGAAAAAAGGGATCCCAACAATCAATGAAGACGTGATCGACAGTCTCTGGTTTTTTACACATTATACAATCGGTGGTCCACGGCACATATATTCCCTTGTCGGCCAGCCAAGTCTTTACTGGCAAGGTATTTGTGTGGAGTTTGAAGAAGAATGATTTTACCGATGGTTTCACAGGCATTCTTTTGACCCTTTTGAGGACATCATCGCCTGAACCTCCATAGTTACTGCATTAATGCCAGTTCCAATGTATAGGTTAGCATACTATGGAGATTGCGCCACGGAGGCGAGCCTCGTGCTGCTTATTACCTCATGTGCTCGTGACTTTCACGCAACGCCTGTGAAAAAAAAAAAAAGACACCACCGGCCCGACCACAGCCGACCGCGCTAGCCGATTGCGCCACGGAGGCACGCCTCGTGCTGCATATTACCTCATGTGCTCGTGACTTTCACGCAACGCACCTGAAAAAAAAAAAGACACCGCCGCCCCCGGGAGGGCTTGAACCTCCAACCTTTCGGTTAACAGCCGAACGCGCTAGCCGATTGCGCCACGGAGGCTAGCCTCATGCTGCATATTACCTCATGTGCTCGTGACTTTCACGCAACGCATCTGAAAAAAAAAAAACACACCACCGCCCCCGGGAGGGCTTGAACCTCCAACCTTTCGGTTAACAGCCGAACGCGCTAGCCGATTGCGCCACGGAGGCGCGCCTCGTGCTGCATATTACCTCATGTGCTCGTGACTTTCACGCAACGCATCTGAAAAAAAAAAAAAAAATATAGCACCACCCCCGGGAGGGCTTGAACCTCCAACCTTTCGGTTAACAGCCGAACGCGCCATGGAGGCGAGCCTCGTGCTGCATATTACCTCATTTGCTCGTGACTTTCACGCAACGCATCTGAAAAAAAAAAAAAGAGACCGCCGCCCCCGGGAGGGCTTGAACCTCCAACGTTTCGGTTAACAGCCGAACGCGCTAGCCGATTGCGCCACGGAGGCGAGCCTGGTGCTGCATATTACCTCATGTGCTCGTGACTTTCACGCAATGCATCTGAAAAAAAAAAAAAGACACCGCCGCCCCCGGGAGGGCGTGAACCTCCAACCTTTCGGTTAACAGCCGAACGCGCTAGCCGATTGCGCCACAGAGGCTTTTTTTTTTCTCTTTATTGCCAACTTGGCACAATACAGTGAAAAACAGCATCACAACATCACATTAAAAATGCTAGCTTGTGTCTGGCTAGCATAAGTGGGTAAAAAAACGCTTCACGGTCAGGAGTTCGTCCAGACAAACACACCAATCTGGCTTTTCTTCCTTCTGTTTGTACACATCTCGTAAATATGCAATGCTTTCGTTGAAGTTGTCCCGGGCTGACCTCGCGTTGACGTCCGCATTACGCACTGACATTCTGGTTTTCCAAACACTGTGCATTACTAGAATCATTAGCATATCGTACGGCACACCTTCGCTGTCGACGGGAAGAAATCGAATGCCGTAGGGTGTAAGCGGCAGTTCCTTTTTCAGGGTCTAGCCTCGTGCTGCATATTACCTCATGTGCTCGTGACTTTCGCGCAACGCACGTGAAAAAAAAAGAACACACCGCCGCCCGCGGGAGGGCTTGAACCTCCAACCTTTCGGTTAACAGCCGAACGCGCTAGCCGATTGCGCCACGGAGGCTAGCCTCGTGCTACATATTACCTCATGTGCTCGTGACTTTCACGCAACGCATCTGAAAAAAAAAAAGACACCCCCGCCCCCGGGAGGGCTTGAACCTCCAACCTTTCGGTTAACAGCCGAACGCGCTAGCCGATTGCGCCACGGAGGCTTTTTTTTTTTTCTTTATTTCCTCGTTACAGAAATGCCATGCGAATACATTGTTAAAAAGAGAATCAGCTTAGCTTATGCTGACTCTCTGAAATTAAAATCGCTTGAATTTAGCCAACTCATCGAACAGCGGCAACCAATCGGGCGGTTCTTTCTGGGCTTTGTACACTTCACGCATGTAGACGACACTTTCAATAAAGTTTTCTCGCACAGAATGGGCATTCACATCAGCATGACATACCGACATTCTTGTGGACCATATACTATGGAGGCTCAGCAGCATAATAAGGTCATATGGAATATCGTTATTGCCTGTGTCTAAGTACCTGATACCACGTGGGGTTATTGGTAATGCTTTCTTTAATGTTCGTTGTAAGATGTCCCAATGAAAAAAGGGATCCCAACAATCAATGAAGACGTGATCGACAGTCTCTGGTTTTTTACACATTATGCAATCGGTGGTCCACGGCACATATATTCCCTTGTCGGCCAGCCAAGTCTTTACTGGCAAGGTATTTGTGTGGAGTTTGAAGAAGAATGATTTTACCGATGGTTTCACAGGCATTCTTTTGACCCTTTTGAGAACATCATCGCCTGAACCTCCATAGTATGCTAACCTATACATTGGAACTGGCATTAATGAGTCTATCATATCATGGTACAATTTCTTTCTTTTGACGGAACTTAAATATTCTAGAGAGAATCGAACACTAAGCATACGGAAAGATAACACTACTTCCTGAAGGAAACCTTTCACTGGAGGGGATTTAACATTTGAACACGAAACAAGGAAGTCAGGTAACAGATTACCTAATCGCACTTGTGTCATGGTGCGCAAAAATGGATCACTGTGGTTCCGCAAGAACATAAACCGCGATACAATCTGGCGTACAAATAGGTGTGACAGTCCAAGACCACCGCTGCGAACTGATCTGAACAGATTAGAGCGGCTGCAGCGTTCCCAAGTTGAGTTCCAAATGAACACAGCGAACACTCGATGCAGTTTCTGTACATTCACTCGCGACATGAATAGCGCTTGTAGTATGTACCATATTTTTGCAACCAGAAAAATGTTGCACACAGTGGAGCGCGCGAACATTGAGAGATTGCGCCCTTGCCATGCCAGCGCTTTTTCCTTCGCCGTCTGTGTTTCCTGTTCCCAGAACTGCTTACTGTCTTTGTAATGCTCAAGCGGCATGCCAAGATATTTCACAGGCATGGTCCCCCACTGTATGTTTGCGAAACTGCGTGGTTTGCTTTGCCACGCGCCATGCCAAAACCCGATGCACTTATCCCAGTTTATGGCACTACCTGTTTTTTCACAATAAGTTTTCGCCAGAGTTACCACTTCGCTGACACTGTCATAGTCATCGCAAAACACTGCTAGATCGTCTGCGTAGGAAAGCACTTTCACCTCACTTTGCTGTAATTTGAAACCTCTTATTCTTTGGTTCTTTTTAATGGCTAAGCAAAAAGGCTCCAGGTATATTGCGAAAAGCAAAGACGAAATTGGGCACCCCTGTTTCAGAGATGAGCAGACATTGACACTTCTCGTGAGACTCTTGTTAATAATCAGCCGTGTGCTGCAGTCTGTGTATACCATTTTTAAGCCATCTATAATCACTGATCCTATGTTCGTGTATTCTAAAATCTCGAAGAGAATATCATGAGCCACACGGTCAAATGCCTTCTCCAGGTCTAGCTGCAACATTGCAACTTTACCCTCGAAAGCATCGACGCATTCTAGAATGCTCCTGGCGACGTGTACATTGGTAGTTATTGTGCGCCCTTTAATCCCACACGTTTGATGGGTTCCAACTAAAAGTTTCATTACGCCCTGTAACCTTTTCGCCAGTATTTTCATAAAAATTTTATAGTCAGTGTTCGCAAGGCTAATGGGGCGGTACGATGCAACAGACAAGCGCTTTACAGGATCGTTAGATTTTTGTATCAGGACCATCTGAGCTGTTCGAAATGACGCAGGTATTCGGTTGTTTTTGTAGGACTGCACTAAAAATTTCTTCATAATTAGTGCTATTTCTGCTTTAAAAGTTTTGTAGAAGGCTGCGCTTAATCCATCCGGCCCAGGTGCCTTTCCTGAGCCTAGTTCTTCTATAGCAGCTTCAACTTCACGCACAGTTATAGACGCTTCGAGGCCTTGTTTAACGTTTTCTTCCAATCGTGGCATAAAGTGTAGGAAGTGGCTTATGAAGCCACCCAGATCAGTTTTTCTTTCGCCAAACAAGTCTCCATAGTGTTCAACAAAGGCGCGTTCAATGGTCCTACGGTCACTCGTTACTTCGTCATTGTAGCTTATCTGTTTTATATCACTGCGGCGAGCGTAAGCTTTCTCGTCACTTAGCGCACGTTTATTCGGTGTTTCCCCTTGCCACAATCTTTCTGCACGGGATCTTATCATGGCACCACGGTACTTCTCTGTGTCGATGATTTCTAACTGGCTTTTAACTTTCTTGATTTCATTCATGACTTGGCCAGGTTCTGTGCTTTCTACATTAAGTAGAAAGTCGAGTTTACTCCTCAGGGCTTTTTCTTTCCGTTTTTCTTCTTGTTTCAGTTTAGTTGCCCTTTCTATAGCAGTCATCTTCAATTCATTTTTAAAATCTTCCCACATGGTGACTACATATTTCTCTTCAGCTACAATCAATCGTCCAAGTTTTTCTTTAATGTCATTTACGAAACAGTCATCGTTGAGTAGCTTATCGTTAAATTTCCACAAATCCCACGAGAAGTTTGTTTTTCGTTCTTTTGTTCCTATTGTGAAGGCAACCAAACTGTGGTCACTAAAAGAGACTTGCTTGTTCTCGTACGTTTTACATAACGGCACCAGTTCCAGCGACACATAAGCTCTATCTAGCCGAGCATGGCTAAGTCCTTGAAAATGAGTAAAACGCGGTACCTCCAACCTTTCGGTTAACAGTCGAACGCGCTAGCCGATTGCGCCACGGAGGCACGCCTCGTGCTGCATATTACCTCATGTGCTCGTGACTTTCACGCAACGCACCTGAAAAAAAAAAGACACCGCCGCCCCCGGGAGGGCTTGAACCTCCAACCTTTTGGTTAACAGCCGAACGCGCTAGCCGATTGCGCCACGGAGGCTAGCCTCATGCTGCATATTACCTCATGCGCTCGTGACTTTCACGCAACGCATCTGAAAAAAAAAAAAGAAGACACCGCCGCCCCCGGGAGGGCTTGAACCTCCAACCTTTCGGTTAACAGCCGAACGCGCTAGCCGATTGCGCCACGGAGGCTAGCCTCGGGCTGCATATTACCTCATGTGCTCGTGACTTTCACGCAACGCATATGAAAAAAAAAAAAAAGACACCGCCGCCCCCGGGAGGGCTTGAACCTCCAACCTTTCGGTTAACAGCCGAACGCGCTAGCCGATTGCGCCACGGAGGCTTTTTTTTTTTTTTTTTTTTGTTTGCGGCCCTTGCCGGCCGCAGAAACAGGAGCAGCGTCGAAGACGAAAAGGACTATGAGATCGTGCTGCCTACTTTGCCCACCGGTCGTGTTGTTTTAAACACGTTGTTCTTGCACGGCGACGTGCAGGTGAGGCCCTACAGGGTCGAAGATTTCCGAGACGCCCTCGCCAACGCTGGTGTGCTCCCCGAGGTCGTGGCGTTGGGAGCGTACCAGATCAACCATGTGTGGGCGGTGACGTTCAACAGCGCCGAAGCCACAAGGAAACTGGCTGCTTTCAAGGAGCTGCAAGTTAAAGGCCGCCGCTGCATTATCATTGACCCTGAGGACCAGCAGGTTAAACTGCGCCTGCATTGGATGCTCCACGGGGTGCAAGATGAAGACATCCGGACTGCTTTTGCGGCGTTCGGGAACGTAACCGAGGTGACGCGGGAGCGTTGGCGCGTCCAAGGCATGAGGGAGAAGGGCTCGACCACGAGAACCGTGCTGCTCAAGCTCAAGCCGGGAATGAAGGTGGACGACCTGCCCCACCAGGTTCGAGTCGCCGGTGAGTTGGCCCTTGTGGTGGTACCCGGGCGGCCGATGCAGTGCCTGCGCTGCCATGGCACGGGCCATGTTCGCCGCGACTGCAAGGTGCCCAGGTGCTCGAAGTGCAGACGCTACGGACACGCGGACGCTGACTGCGTCCGTACCTACGCGTCGGCTACCGGGCTGGGAAAGACGGATGAGGTCGCGGAACTCATGGACGTCGTTGAAACCGAGGATGCAGCGAGGGGAACGGACGAGGCGGGCAAGCAGACGGGGCCACTCGACTCGTCAGCGTCTACCGGCGACGACGCCCTCACTGGGGATGGTTCAGCGAGCCAACATCCAGCGGATGACTTGCCTAGGTCAAACGAGACAACCGGAAAGGATGGGGAGAACACTCCGGAGCCCAAGGTCGTCGAGCCAAAGGGTCCGAACGAGCTGCAACCGGACAAGAGTGGTGCCCGCACGCCGACCAGCGTCTCCGCTGCGGCGAAGCGTTCCCACGCCCAAACCAGCGCCGACGGTGACCAGACGGTGACGCCTGGAGCCGAGGAGCCCCCGGCAAAGGCGCCTCAAAGCCGCCGTTCATCGTTGCGGCCGCGCCCTAACGTTCCGGTGGACAAGCGTGCCGGAAATTCGGAGTCCCTAGGACACGCTCATGTTCTTCCGCCGGACCGCACTGGCGGCGATGGCGGCGTCTAGCCTCGTGCTAGACGCGAGAGGTAAGCACCATATTGCCGGTCTCTTCTCCCATTGTTAAAATGGCTCCAACGTGTCCGTTGAAAGTCGCTACTCTAAATGTTCGAGGACTGGCAGGGAAAAGAAAGCGAGGCCAGCTTTACCGGCTTATAACGGAGCACGACATTGATGTGCTAGCCGTGCAGGAGACGAAAGTCGACGGTGAAGAAGAGACCGGCGTTATGGTGCGGCGTTTCACGTCTAGGTTTTCTGCCGTAGTCAGTCATGCGGTGGGCACATCCGCTGGCTGTGTCCTTTTTGTTAAGAAGTTGCCGGGGCTAGAGGTGCATGCAATTTATTCATGTGTGTCGGGCCGATGTGTTGTCGTCGATTTTTCGTACAACAACAACGAGTGGCGTATTCTATGCTTGTACGCGCCCAATAAGGTGGATGAAAGGGCTGAGTTTTTTCACCACATTGAAGAGCGTCTATGCAAGGGAAGACAGCTCATAGTAATGGGCGATTTCAACTGTGTCCTCAGTGCGCGGGATAAAACAAGCGTTCGTGGGTTTAGAGACAAAAGCACGGAAGTATTGTCGCGAATTGTAGAGAACTGGGACCTTGTGGATGTGGCAGAGTGCCTCGAAGGAGCGCGTGCTGTGAAGTACACACGGTTTGAGGGCTCTAGTCACGCACGGCTCGACCGCATTTATGCGACCGTTGACATCGTTCCGCAGTGTAACAGTTACGAGGTAGTGCCAGTGTCTTTTTCTGACCATTGCTTGGTTCAATGCTGCATAGGAATTCCAAAGCGAGGTAACGCTTTCTCATGGGAAACGTGGAAATTAAATAACAAGCTTCTTCAGGATGAACCGTTTAACCGAGCAGTAAGAGAAGAAATAAGGAAAATAGACCCCAGTAATAACCTTCACGTATGGCAACAGTGGGAGCTGAGTAAGGAAACCCTAAAAAAAAAGGCAATAGAGAGGGCCACCTGTATTCGTTTCGCAGAGAAACAGAAAGAGACTGAGTTAAAGACGCTTCTTCAACAACTGCTCAGGCAGGAATCTCAGGCACCGGGCAAATGGATAGAAGACATAAGAAAAGTGAAACAACAGTTAGAGCAACTTGAAGAGCAACGCTATAGGGGAGCCCTGGTGAGGGCAAGGGCTGAAGACACAGCTGCAGGTGAAGCGCCTTCGAAACGAGCGCTAGGGTTAGAAAAAGCACGCGCTGAAAGGAACCACATAGACGGAATAGAATGGCGCGGGATCTTATCAACAGACACAGATGACATCAAAGCAGCTTTTCATGAGCATTACCAGGCGCTATTCTCGCACCACAAAGTAGACGCTACCACATTTGGGAATGAGTTCTTGCGTGCTATACCCCGACTGGACGACGAAAGAAAACAAAGATTGGAACTAGAGATAACAGAATCCGAAGTTGAACAGGCCATAGACAACTTAAACCCCGGAAAATCGCCTGGGCCAGACGGCTTTAGCGCCGGTTTTTATAAAGGATTTAAGCACGAAATTAGCCCTGTATTGAATGTAATCTTTAACGAAGCGTACAAATGGAAAACATTGCCTCCGTCTTATGGGTCGTCACACACAGTACTCATTCCTAAAACTGATGATGCAGTGAAATTAAGATCTGTTACGGCGTATCGTCCCATAGCACTCACCAATATCGAGTATAAAATCTTTATGAAGATATTGGCACGAAGATTGCAGTCAGTGATACAGGACATCGTCGGGCCTCACCAGACATGTGGGATTGAAGGCCGGACTATTGTTGCTAATATTCACAAAGCGCGCAGTGTACCTGAGTGCTGTGATGATTGTAATAGTCGGATTGCCATCTTACAGATTGACCTCGAGAAGGCTTTTGATTGCGTCGCTCATGAAATCTTGTTTGCCGTTTTAGACTATGCCAATCTCGGATCTGTAATATGCGAGGGGGTCGCCCTGGCGTACCGTAACTGCACGACGAGATTGATCGTGAATAAGAGTTTGGGGGCTTCCATTAGGCTGCAACGTTCTGTGCGTCAGGGCTGCCCCCTCAGCCCTCTGTTGTTTTGTATCTACATTGAAACCCTGTGTGTGAGATTGATTGAAAACAATAGAATTATGGGATTTAGGCTTCAAGCAGTTGAAGTGAAGCTGCTGGCTTATGCAGATGATGTCGCTGTTTTTGCGGAGGATCAGGTGAGCATAATTGAGGCTGTCAAATGTGTCCGTAAATTTAGCCATGTCACTGGTAGTGGAGTTAACTGGTCGAAGTGCCTCGGGCTCTGGCATGGATCGTGGCCAACGAAGCCAGATCTTTTTGCCAACGTGCATTGGGTGACGACCCCAGGCAAGTACTTGGGCGTCCCGCTAGATGCCTATCGCGATAGCGAGCAGTACTGGAAAGGGCAGGTCAAAGACACACGGGAGAGCGCTGAGAAGTGGAAAGGCACTAATCTCTCTATTTTTGCCAGAGCCACCGTTTGTAACCTTTTCTTTATCAGCAAGCTTTGGTACGTAATGCAAGTATTGCACTGTTCACGGTCAAATGTTCAGAAGCTACACAGGATTTTCGCCGTCTTTGTTTGGGCGTCGGAATGGGAGCGCTGCAGCCGGACCAACTTGTTCCGGCGCGTAAAAGACGGGGGGCTGGGATTGGGCCATCTCTTTGTACGGCAGTTGGTAAACCGGTTCTTGTTCTTTAGGGACGCAACCGACCCTTTCTTGCCCCCGGTATGTCAAATGAGGCTGAGTAGACGGCTGCCAGAGTATGTGGTTTCAACCGAAGAGTTTTCGGGAGGCATTCGAGGGTTTTACAAAGAAGTGGTATCGAGTGTCCGATTTCTTTCAGTGCGCTTTTCGAATGATTACCTGTCCGGTGTGAACAAAAAGAAACTGTATTGTGCTTTGTGCGACGTTCTTTTCCCAGTGCCATTGTACAGGTCCTTGTACGGTGGAGGCCCAAGCAGCGATGTTTTAAAGAGAGTAAAGAAAATGCAGGTCCCGCCAGGAACCAAAACCTTCTTTTTCAAATTACACACGGGAACGTTACCAGTTAAGAAGTTTTTGGAGAGAAAAGGGGTATATTTACCGTGGGGAACGCACTGTTTAATTTGCAAGCAACCAGAGACAATAGATCATGTTTTCTTAAACTGTTGGGAAGGCGTGTTCTTCTGGGATGTTTTGCAGAGGACACTAAAGAAAGAATTTCCATTGGACCCATATGGCATCCGCTACTTAAGCATAGATAATGAGGATGGGGTGCCTTTTGATTTAATTATGCTCTTGGGCCTCCATTGCATTTGGCGCGCGAGAATGGCAGGATACCATGTCGATAAAGATGCGCAGCCTGCACGTATGTATTTCAGGGAAAACATGCACTGGTTTGTCGCTATCCATAAAGCGGCAGCGGAGCCACCGGAGTGGCTCCCAAGAGTAGGACCGTTGGTAGCATTGCGCGAATTTTGATTAGTCCGAGCCAGCACAATGCTTTGTAATATGTCCACATAGAGAAAATGTATATTCTACTTTTGTATTTGTTTTGGTGAGCGTTGCCTCTTGTGAAACTATGTGCTAAAGCCATGCGCCACGGAGGCTAGCCTCGTGCTGCATATTACCTCATGTGCTCGTGACTTTCACGCAACGCACCTGAAAAAAAAAAAAAAAAAGACACCGCCGCCCCCGGGAGGGCTTGAACCTCCAACCTTTCGGTTAACAGCCGAACGCGCTAGCCGATTGCGCCACGGAGGCACGCCTCGTGCTGCATATTACCTCATGTGCTCGTGACTTTCACGCAACGCATCTGAAAAAAAAAAAAACGACAGCAACGCCCTCGGGAGGGCTTGAACCTCCAACCTATCGGTTAACAGCCGAACGCGCTAGCCGATTGCGCCACGGAGGCTTTTTTTTTTCTTTATTACCGACATGGCAACATACAAAAGAAGACATTTTAACAGTACACAACAGTCACGACAACATCTCTGCCGTTGGTTGGCGGTCACAGGACTAAAAACGCTTGAAGTTCGCTAGCTCAGTCATCACACTGAGCCATGTTGGTTTTTCTTTTTGAAAATTGTACAATTCCTTAATATGACAAATGCTTTCAATGAAGTATTCTCGAACAGGCCGGGCGTTTATTTCGGCATGTCTCACGGCCATTCTAGTTTTCCATAACCTATGCAAGGACACCAGCATGAACATGTCATAGGGTACTTTGTCTTCATTTAGAGTAGGCAGGAAACGAATCCCATATGGTGTAATCGGCAAGTCCTTCTTTAGCGTTCTCTGTACGATGTCCCAATGGAACACAGCATCCCAGCAGTCAAGAAAGATGTGTTCTACTGTTTCGGGTTTCCGGCATAGTAAACAGTTGACGCTCCAAGGCACGGAAAGTCCTTTTTCATCTAGCCACGGTTTCACAGGTAAAGTATTGGTGTGGAACTGGAAAAAGAAGGACTTTACCGACGGGCGTACTGGCATTCGTTTTACTCTTTTTAGTACGTCCCTTTCAGGTCCAATGCAGAACATCGAGCGATACAATGGCACCGGTAACATTGTGTCTACCAGGTCCTTATATAAGCGCTTTCGTGGTACCCTACTTAAGTATTCCATGGAAAACCGAACCTTTAAGAGCTGAAAAGCCAAGACTACCTCTTTTAAGAAACCACGCGCTCTGCCTTGACTGCACCGATTTGACGATACAATAAACTCAGGTATAGCCTCGCTCAGCCTTGTTTGAAACATAGTTAATAAAAATGGGTCATTTTGGTCCCGTAAGTAAACAAACCTCGACACAATCTGCCTAATGAACAAATGTGCCAGACCTAATCCTCCATTTTTAACCGAACGAAAGAGATTAGTGCGACTGGTGCGCTCCCAGCTTGAACCGCATACAAACACCGCGAGTACTCTGTGTAAACGTTGTATGTTAGCCCTTGACATGCACAACGCTTGGAGCACGTAAAGAATTTTGGCAACGGCAAACAGGTTGCACACTGTCGCACGCGCAAACATAGAGAAATTACGGCCTCCCCATTTGAGTGTACATTCACGAACCCTTTCAGTTTCGGCATTCCAGTAATCAACGGCGTCACGGTAGTGCTCAAGCGGCACCCCTAGGTACTTTGCCGGCGTGACTGTCCAGCGGATATTTGCAAACCTACTCGGATGGTCTTCCCAGTTGCCGATCCATACCCCTAGGGATTTATCAAAGTTGATAGCACTGCCTGTCATTCTGCAGTATGATAGAGGCTCTGCGACCGCGATTTCGATGCTTTCTTTATCCCGACAAAACAACGCGATGTCATCAGCGTATGCCAGGACTTTCACTTCCGCGGACTGCACTCTGAAACCCGATATTCTATTGTCATTCTTGATTTTTCTACAAAGCGGCTCTAGGTAAATTGCGAATAAAAGAGGCGACAAACCACACCCCTGGCGCACAGATGACCGGACGCTAAAGCTTTTGGTAACCTCCTTGTTTATAATGAGGCTGGAGGTACAGTCTTGATAGCACATCTTTACCCCATCTAAGATCAAATCCCCTACCTTTATGTGCTCGACAGGGCTGATGAAGTCGTTTTCCTGCATTTCTTTAATTTTTGCCGTTATTACTTCGATAAAGATTTCGTCTTGCAGGAGGCTATCATTGAATTTCCAGAGGTCCCAATTAAAGGTGCTCGTTTTACGCTTTGTGCCTATTGTAACAGTCACTAAGCTATGATCGCTAAAGCTTACATGCTTAACGGCATATGTTGTGCAAAAAGATAAGAGGCTTGCTGTCAGATATACTCGGTCAAGTCGGGCGTGGCTTGTGCCTTGGAAATGCGTGAACTGAACTCGCTTTTCTGGCAGTACATCGCCTATATCAATTATGTCGTATTCCTGAACGATTGCGCTAAGTTGCAATGCGCTCTTATTATGTATCGGTAGGTTCTTTGCGTTGTCTTCAGCCATGCATACACAATTGAAGTCCCCTAATAGTAACACATTTCTTTCGCATTTCAAGAAGGTTTCGATGTATCGGAAAAAATCTAAACGCTCACTAGCTTTGTTTGGTGCATAAATGCAAATAATTCGCCATAGTGCCTCTTTAACATAAAAATCGCAAACTACTAAGCGACCACTTTCAGAAGCGATGACAGACTGCTCTACAATTCCGACGGAGTTACGCAAGAAAATTGCGCACCCCCCTGATTTACCCACGGCGTGGCACACACAGAGATTATATCTTGACCGAAAGATTTCCACCATCATATCAGTTTGTTCCTCGCTTTCAATTTTTGTTTCCTGGATAGCTAGAATGTCGATATCATTTTCTAATAGCAGGCGGCTCAGGTGAAGTTGCCGCCTTCGGGCTCCGAAGCCGCGTACGTTTAGTGTTCCAACACGAAGGGCTATTCCAGGATTAACGGCCATTGTAAGTGAAGTTTACACAAACCGACACAAGATACTGTTCAGATGAGTGGAAACTTACAACGCTAGACCAGTGACCACTGCTGTCTTTGCTGCACCCGATGCAGCCCGTCGCTTGGTTGAGTTGCCATCCGTGATTGTCCATTGTAGATGTAAGTCTTTCACCGGTCCCGCAACGAAGTGATTAGCCGAACCATGCTCCCGCTAACGCGGGGGCATGGACGGCGCTGGTTTCCTGTCTGGTGGCACGGTAGGTTTTGGCTTGAAGCTAGACCTACGGGTGGACGCTGTTTTGGAGGGAGGTTCTTCTGCACGCTTTGAGTCAGAGCGCTGGTCGTCGCTGCTCGCTTTTTCTCGCGGGCGCTTAGTAACGGCCGTGGCCGGCATTCCCATAGTGACGTCGGTGCACGTTTCTTCCTTCTCGCCTTCCCGTGTTTCGCTGGGCCCAGGCTCTTTGACAGTAGTTACGCTTACGGTATCGTTTGCAGGGGTAAGGTTTTGCGGCAGTTCCTCAGTGGCACTCTGAAGTTTCTGTGCTTCGTCTACATCGGGGGGCGTGGCCTCAGGCGTCTTGTCCTCGCTGGGATGTGTTTCGCTTGCTGCTGCTGTCTCTTCGGCGTCGACCTGATCCATCAGGTGTTCGTCTAATATGTCGCTACGACCCGGCCCAGTGACGCTCGCGTAGCTACGCACGCACTGGGTCTCTTCGTGGCCGTAGCGGTGACACAGCCCACAGCGCGGCCCGCGACATTCGCGACGTATATGGCCAGTACAATGACACCGCAGGCAAAGCGGAGGCCTTCCTGGCACGATGACTAGAGCATGATCCTCCCCTACTCGCACCTGGTGTGGCAGGTCTTCGACTGACGTCCTTGCCTTCAAATGCAGCGACACTAGGCGTGTATGTGACCCGTTGTCGTTGCAACCGGTAACACGCCATTTCTCTCTGGAGATTTCGGTCACGGTTCCGAATGGTGCCAGGGCTGCTTTGACGTCTTCATCGGGCGTGGTGTGGAGAAGCCAGTACAACTTCATTCTCACATCTTGGTTGCAGGGGTCTATCACAGCACAACGGTGGTCTTTCACGCTAAAAGCGTTGGTATAGACAAAAGCTTCTTCTTGCCTTGAACGTCTTTGAAGGTGATGGCCCAGACGTGGTTCATTTGGTAGGCCCCGAGGGCAACAACTTCCGACATGAGCTGATGGCGGACTAGTGCATCGCGAAAATGCTCGACGCGATAAGGCCTTGCCTTCAAGTCACCGTGTAAGAACACAGTAGTAAGTACAGTAGTTCCTGATGGCAGATGTGGCACAACAAGTTGATATTCCTGTTGGGTCGTTTCCGAAAACCTCATTCCGCGGCTCGAACGGGCCGCAACAGCCGCTCCTGCGGAGCTCGACATTCCACGACCGTACCGGACGGAAGCCAGAAGTAGAATCCCCTATTGCGCCACGGAGGCGAGCCTGGGGCTGCAGTTTACCTCATGTGCTCGTGACTTTTACGCAACGCATCTGAAAAAAAAAAAGGGACACCACCGCCCCCGGGAGGGCGTGAACTTCCAACCTTTCGGTTAACAGCCGAACGCGCTAGCCGAATGCGCCACGGAGGCTTTTTTTTTTCTTTGTTTCATGGTATTTACTACAGTAGCAACAACCCGCTATTTACCAGTTGTGCATAGTCAGAGAATGGAAAGCACAATCATAGTCACTCAGAGAAAAGGCATAGTTCATACTGTGGGTAGAAATGTGGTTTCACTTTAGAAGGGTGGTGAGGATAGGCACCTCACCAAAATGGGGTACCAGTCCGGCTGGGTATCAAGTCCATCATAAACCTGCTTTAGGTGTAGTGTCATTTGGATAAAATTCACTCTTGTAGGTACAACCATTTCGGCGTTTCGGTCCATCATTCACGTTTTCCACAAACTGTGCATTCCGATGAGAAAAAACATATCGAAAGGTGCACTAGTATCAGCGGTCGGCAGCAGGTATCGCACAGTATGAGCGTTGATGTCAAAGTCTTTTTTTAAAGTCCGTTGGAGGACATCCCAAAATAGTATGGCGTCGGTGCAGCTAATAAAACAATGTTCAATCGTCTCTGGCACGTCACAAAGGCGACAGTTAACAGAAGAGACAAAGATACCCTTTTTCTGTAGCCATGTTTTAACCGGTATGGTTTCACTATGAAGTTTATAAAAGAATGTTTTGCAGCAAGGGGATATATACATTTTACGAGCTCGCTTTAGAACATCGTGACCTGGCCATTGAATGTATAGTGATCGGTAAAATGGAGGCGGAAAAAGCATGGACGATAGATCTTTGTATAACGTTTTACGCGACACAGAGTACAAGTATTCAGTGGAAAACCGAACTGTCAGGAAACGAGCCGCTAAGTAAACTTCTTGCATGAACCCCACCAGCATAAACGCGAAGAAAAATTTGAAGAAACGATTAAATCAGGTAACGCATTCACAAGTGTGACTTGCATGAATGACCAAATTATAGGATGCGATGTATCGCGAAAAAAGAAGAAACGAGACACGATTTGCCGCACATAAAGATGTAGTAAACCCAGCCCACCTTCACTAACGGGCCTGAAAATATTGTCTCGCCTCATGGGCTCAAAAGTTGAAGACCATACGAAGGTTGCAAAGATTCGGTGAAAGCGTTGGATGTAGAGCCTGGCACAATGTATCACTTGCAATACATAGTAAATTTTTGCTGCCAAGAACTTATTGCAGGCCTCGGCTTTCCCAAAAATAGAAAGACGGTGTGGAATGAATGTCTGGGCGTAACTTTGCAGGGCCTAAACCTGTTCTTTCCAATAGTGTGCGCTTAATTTATATGCGTCTAGCTGCACGCCGAGATACTTTGGCGGGACACCGGTCCAATTAACGCCTGCAAACTGTTCTGTTGTATAGCACCATGAGCCAAACCATAAGCGTAAACTTTTTGAGGAGTTCATTCGTGCTCCTGATACGCTGCCAAATTCTTCTATTGTCGATACTACCTTTTCAACACTGGGCTTATCCGTGCAGAAGAACGCTAGATCATCTGCATAAGCTAATAAGACTTTTACTTCATTACCCAGTATATTAAGCCATGGATGTAACTCGACTGAATTACGCTTAAGCATAGCGGTTCCAGGTAAAGGGCGAATAGTAGTGGGGACATCGGGCATTCTTGTTTTACCGAAGAGCAAATGGAAACGGGTTTAGAGAGTTGGCCATTAATAACTAAACGAGTAGTACAGCACGTATAGCAAAGCTTAACACCTTTAAGCAAAACGGAACCAACATTGGCATGCTCCGGAAGTGTAAATAAATAGGAATGACTGACACGATCAAAAGCTTTAGCAAGGTCTACCTGGAGCATTGCAAGCTGTTCAGTGGAACCGTAACAGTATTGAAAGAGTGTACGGGCGAGATGTATGTTGGTTTGAATGGATCTGCCCCTAATTCCACACGTCTGATGCGAACCAAAGAGAATTGACATCGCAAATTGCAATCTATTCGTTAAAACATTTGCAAAAATGTTATAATCCACGTTTGACAATGTGATTGGTCGGTAGCTTTCAACAGAACGCAGTTTCTCCGTATCTGAACTTTTTGGAATTAAAACTGTGTGGGTTTTGCAAAAAGATTGCGGAAGGGCGTCTACCTCTAAGCTTGTAATAAAAATGTCCAATAATATGGGACTGATAATTGATTTGAAAGCTTTGTAAAATTCACAGGAAACTCCGTCAGGGCCGGGTGTTTTCGACAGAGGCAGCTGATCAATAGCTAGCTCAATTTCTTGTATCGTAAGGGTATCACTAATGAATGCACAGTCATTATCCAGTAAAGGTTTTACAAGAGACACAAAACTCTCTAAAACTTTTGCATCGTGATCATTGGGCCGAGCACTAAACACCACACTGTAGTAAGTTTCGAACTTGGAAATTATGTCATTCGTATTTGTTAGAAGACTACCTTCGGAGTATATTTCCGGAATTACTTTGGAAACAGCGTGACGTCGCTCGTCAAGTAAAGCTTGACGTGTTGGTTGCTCAGACTGCAGAGCACGCCTATTTCGAGATCGAACTCGCGCACCTCTGTAACGCAGTGCATCATACTTTTGCAACTCACATTTAAGATTTTCTATGTCAACAATGTAGGTGCCTGGCATTTCGCATTCCATCTGATAAAGGCTGTGTAGGCTCTTAAGAAGTATTGTTTCTTCATTCTTTCTATAGAATGCTTTCAGCAATCCAATTTCTATAGCCACTGTACGAACCTCTTGTTTAAAGAGTTCCCAAGCTGCAAATAACGGCAAGTCAGTAGAAAGAGAATTTTTTAGGGTTATGCGTACGCGATTAATAAATTCCTGATCATTTAGGAGCTCAGAGTTAAGCTTCCAGAGTGCCCATTATGGTCGGAAATTGGTTACAGATTTCTCACCAATCTTTGCGATAACCATGCAATGATCAGAGAACGAAACAGGGATAGTAGTGCAGGACAGTTCCCGGGAGAGGAGTGATGAAGAAACATAAATCCGATCAAAGCGGGCATAAGAGCGACCTTGAATTCGTGTAAAATAGCGAGCTCCCTGTCCCGACACTCCTATATCAATGAGCCCTGCATTTTCTATTAGGTTAGATAAAACTTCACCACTCCTGTCCCGCTGAATGTTAATGCCGCTTCGATCGCACGGATCACATACACAATTGAAATCTCCCATTAACACAATGCAACGATCACAGTCCATTAGACTACGCACAGTATCAAATAATACAATTCGTTTTGCAGCGTCATTGAATGCATAGACGTTGACTAATCGCCATGGCACACACTGCAACCCAAAATCACAACATATATATCGACCTTCAGTGTCTACATGGTAACTAAGTGCTGAACAAAGTAGGCTCTTTTTCAGAAACTGGAAACAGCCCGCGGATAAACCAAGAGCGTGTGAAACGCAAACATTATATTCAGACAGAAAAGGTCTCAAAGCCCTTTCTGTCTCGTCATCACTCTCAATCTTCGTCTCCTGCACGGCGACGAAGTCGAGGCGCTTCCTAGACAAAAGCCGGTGAAGCTGCGTCTGTTTCTGCAAAGACCTAAGGCCTCACACGTTCAAACTTGCGAAGAGATGTTGCTGGGACAGGGCCATGGTGACTACCCACTATTTAGACTTAATTCTCTATGCGGTCGGTCCTATAGAGGGTAACGGTGAGGCTCCCTCCGAACCCTCACCAGGCTTCCTGGACCGTGATCGCCGGCACTTTCCTGAATGTATCGATGTTTTGCGGCGACGTGCTTTTCTTGTGGTACATGCCGTCTCGCTGTCCGTGCTTGATTCTGATCTGTTAGTCGCCCGGCGCTTCGGAATTGATGTATCCGTGCTACTTCGTCTGTCTTCTGACAGCATAGCGCACGTGTTGAGATGCTTCGGTGTAGCAGATGAGTCATCAGTGGCTGTCTCATTCGCTGGCTGGGCGGATCCTGGCTGCGTAGTAGCGTGCGCTTCTTTCTCTTGGCTACTTTCCTTTTCCACGGGCAGTTCTGCGATGTCATTGTCTTTAACATGTGGAGAGGCCTTACTGGCACAGCTGGTATCTGCGGAAGAGGGAACGTCTCCCGTCGCGTCGAGAACCTCAGTAACATCCATTATGTGTTCCTGCAAGCTTTCTTCCGGAGGCCTTGTCCTGTGTCGTAACTTGTCGGCGTATGTCACAACACATTCTTCATCTGTGTGGCCAAAGCGTCGGCAGGCTTCAGAACGTGGGGTTCTGCAGTTTCGACGAATGTGCCCAACCTTGTTACAGCGGAGACAAAGCGGGGGCCGGCCTGGAATCAATACAAGGCTCTGCACTCCACAAACGTGTAGCAGATGGGGAACGTCGCCCACGCCGACTCCATCGGCAAGAGTCAACACCACGTCAAGATTTAGGGTACGCACTTGCTCCATTTCCGATACTCTCCAGCTTTCTGCTGATATGGGCTTCACTTTCCCGTAAGCCTGGAGCGCATCTCGAATGTAATCGTCTTCCAAACGCTCAGGAAGCCATAAAAGCTTCATTTTCCATTCCGTGGGCTCGGGGTCAATAACGAGGCAGCGTCTACCTTTTACGGATAAATCTCCGCACGTGACTAGCGTTGATGTTGTAATTGATGATTTGCACGTCACCATCCACACGGGCGACATCTGAAATTGGCTGATGGAACTTATTTCCTTCAGGTCAATAACGTTCCGAAGGGCGTCTCTGAAGTCTTGGGCTCTGTACGGTCGACCACTTAAGTCAGCATGCAGGAAAATGGAGTCCACAACCAGTTTACCGGTAGGAAGACGAGGTATCACAACACGGTAGCCATTGCTGCTGGCTGAAGCCTGAGCAGCATCTCGGCCAGGGGCCGATAAAACCTTTGGAGCGGAGAACATGAAAAAAGCGACCGTTCGGAACGCCATCTTCTTGTGCTGCAGTTTACCTCATGTGTTCGTGACTTCCACGCAATGCATCTGAAAAAAAAAAAAAAAAGACACCATCGCCCCCGGGAGGGCTTGAACCTCGAAACCTTTCGGCTAACAGCCGAACGCGCTAGCCGATTGCGCCACGGAGGCTTTTTTTTCTTTATTACCGACAGTCACGACAAAATCTCTGCCGTTGGTTGGCAGTCACAGGACTAAAAACGCTTGAAGTTCGCTAGCTCAGTCATCACACTGAGCCATGTTGGTTTTTCTTTTTGAAAATTGTACAATTCCTTAATATGACAAATGCTTTCAATGAAGTATTCTCTAACAGGCCGGGCGTTTATTTCGGCATGTCTCACGGCCATTGTAGTTTTCCATAACCTATGCAAGGACACCAGCATGAACATGTCATAGGGTACTTTGTCTTCATTTAGAGTAGGCAGGAAACGAATCCCATATGGTGTAATCGGCAAGTCCTTCTTTAGCGTTATCTGTAAGATGTCCCAATGGAACACAGCATCCCAGCAGTCAAGAAAGATGTGTTCTACTGTTTCGGGTTTCCGGCATAGTAAACAGTTGACGCTCCAAGGCACGGAAAGTCCTTTTTCATCTAGCCACGGTTTCACAGGTAAAGTATTGGTGTGGAGCTGGAAAAAGAAGGACTTTACCGACGGGCGTACTGGGATTCGTTTTAGTCTTTTTAGTACGTCCTTTTCAGGTCCAATGCAGAACATCGAGCGATACAATGGCACCGGTAACATTGTGTCTACCAGGTCCTTATATAAGCGCTTTCGTGGTACCCTACTTAAGTATTCCATGGAAAACCGAACCTTTAAGAGCTGAAAAGCCAAGACTACCTCTTTTAAGAAACCACGCGCTCTGCCTTGACTGCACCGATTTGACGATACAATAAACTCAGGTATAGCCTCGCTCAGCCTTGTTTGAAACATAGTTAATAAAAATGGGTCATTTTGGTCCCGTAAGTAAACAAACCTCGACACAATCTGCCTAATGAACAAATGTGCCAGACCTAATCCTCCATTTTTAACCGAACGAAAGAGATTAGTGCGACTGGTGCGCTGCCAGCTTGAACCGCATACAAACACCGCGAGTACTCTGTGTAAACGTTGTATGTTAGCCCTTGACATGCACAACGCTTGGAGCACGTAAAGAATTTTGGCAACGGCAAACAGGTTGCACACTGTCGCACGCGCAAACATAGAGAAATTGCGGCCTCCCCATTTGAGTGTACATTCACGAACCCTTTCAGTTTCGGCATTCCAGTAATCAACGGCGTCACGGTAGTGCTCAAGCGGCACCTCTAGGTACTTTGCCGGCGTGACTGTCCAGCGGATATTTGCAAACCTACTCGGATGGTCTTCCCAGTTGCCGATCCATACCCCTAGGGATTTATCAAAGTTGATAGCACTGCCTGTCATTCTGCAGTATGATAGAGGCTCTGCGACCGCGATTTCGATGCTTTCTTTATCCCGACAAAACAACGCGATGTCATCAGCGTATGCCAGGACTTTCACTTCCGCGGACTGCACTCTGAAACCCGATATTCTATTGTCATTCTTGATTTTTCTACAAAGCGGCTCTAGGTAAATTGCGAATAAAAGAGGCGACAAACCACACCCCTGGCGCACAGATGACCGGACGCTAAAGCTTTTGGTAACCTCCTTGTTTATAATGAGGCTGGAGGTACAGTCTTGATAGCACATCTTTACCCCATCGAAGATCAACTCCCCTACCTTTATGTGTTCTAGAATACTGAAAAGAATTTTATGGGCCACGCGGTCGAAAGCCTTCTGCATATCTAACTGTAACATGGCACAGTGTTCACCTAGGTCGTTACAGTATTCTAAAATGCTTCTGGCAATATGAATGTTTGTGTAGATGGACCTTCCTTTAATGCCGCATGTTTGATGCGACCCTACTATGCTGGTCACCACTCCCTGTAATCGCTTTCCGAGCACTCTTGTAAATATCTTATAGTCTACATTCATTAGTGATATCGGCCGGTAACCGTCGACAGCTAACAATTTTTCTGGGTGCTCTGATTTAGGTTTCAGAACTACGTGCGATGTCCGAAAAGATGGAGGAACCTGTCTTTGCACATAGGCCTCCTTAAACAACCGTAACAGGATCTCACTGACATCACTTTTGAAGGCTTTGTAAAAGGCCGCTCCGAGTCCATCAGGTCCCGGGGACTTGCCTACAACTAAATCATCTATGGCTCCTTCCACTTCGGTGATGCTCAGAGGCCACTCCAGACGCTTTTGAATGTCTTCCTCTAATTGCGGCATGTTTGACAAAAAGTCCGTCTTGAATTCTTCTGTGACGTCTTTAACAATCCCGAATAATTTGCTATAGTGATCAAGAAACGCCTCTTCAATTTTTTGAGGTTGGCTCGTGATCTCGTTCTCGTATTGAATCATCCTGATTTCATTTCGCCTCGCGTATGCCTTTTCGTCAGATAAGGCTCGTTTGGTCGGTGTCTCACCTAGCCAAACCCTTTCAGCTCGTGCCCTTATAACCGCTCCTTTGAACTTCTCTTCTTCGATAAGCTCGAGCTGGCTTTTCAGTTCTTTTGTTTCTTTTGTTCGGCTCCGAGGTCTCTCGCTTTCCACGGTGTACAAAAAATCAAGCTCACGTTGCATTTCAGTTTGTTTTTTCCTTTTATTAAATTTCTCTTTAGTGGCTTCTTCTATAGCACTGATCTTGACTCCTTGTTTAAAGTTCTCCCATAATTCTAGCACGTTGCCATCTTCGGCCTCGATCAAATTATCTAACTTTTCTTTCACGCTTTCACAAAAGTATTCGTTCATTAACAGCCCATCGTTAAACTTCCACAACTTCCAGTTAAATTTCGATTTTCTTTCTTTGGTACCTACACTAAAGGTTACAAGGCTGTGATCGCTGAACGAGACATGTTTCACACTATAGCTGCCGCACATCGGGACAAGCTCCAGTGCGACATACCCTCTATCTAGACTTGCGTGACTTTGCCCTTGAAAATGCGTGAATGCAGGCGTGCCGGTAGTACACAGGAAATGGCCGACGTCGTCCAGATTAGATTCTTGCACTAGTGTGTTTAAAAGTAAAGCACTTTTGTCACGCACTGGAAGGTTTTTCACTCGATCGGCCGCGAAACATACACAATTAAAATCTCCTAGCAATACGACTTTCCTGTCACACGGTAAATGCTGATTTACTCTCTCAAAGAAAGGCACAGGCTCATTTTCAATGTTGGGGGCGTAGACACATATCACGCGCCAACGTGCGCCCAAAAAAAAAAATCCACAAAAACCAGTCTTCCACTTTTACAAGAAAAGACCCCTTCTTCTCTAATTCCCAGGTTGTTTCTAATAAAGATAGCGCACCCCGCGGAAGTCCCGACAGCATGTGATACACAAACATTGTATCTATTGCGAAACTGCAGCACCATGCGATCCGTCTGTTCCTCACTTTCTATCTTTGTCTCCTGCACCGCTGCTATATCAACATCTGTTTCTAAGAAAAGCCTGCTAAGCTGGTATTGCCGCTTTCTGGCACAAAGACCGCGGACATTTATAGTAGCAAAACGAAGTGCAGTGTTTTGAGCCATTCTTATGTTTTATGAAGAACAAACGAACCGCATGGTACCCACCTCATGCGTCTGGGGCCAAAGCTGCCTTCGCTTCTTGCACAAACCTTCCGTAGCTGCCATGGCAGCCTTAGGAAGGCACAGTTGATGTCCCTGTCATGGCGTTCCATCGTCCCTTGAGTTTGGCTTGATCACTAGGTGGACTAGAAGAGACGCCGCGAAGCACACGCTCTCGCGGCTACGTCGGCGGCGTCTCCGCCGCCCTCCGGTCCGGAGGTACGTTCGGACGCGGTCTCAGCGTTGACCGCCGAATGATCGCCGCCTTTGGCGGTGGTCCTTCCGAGATCATTGCAGCCAGGGCCTCATGCTCGTCCAGCGTAGCGCGGTGGTCCTTCCGAGATCATTGCAGCCAGGGCCTCATGCTCGTCCAGCGTAGCGTCGTGGCCGCGCTTGGAGACTGAGGCTCCACTTGTTCCCTCGCTTACTTCCATGACGGCTGGCTCCTCAGGCGACTTCGACGGCGTTGAGGCCTCCTGCACATTCACGACGCCGGTGGCGTCGCCAGCTGCGTCGGTCAGCTTTCGGCTTTCCTTGTTAACACTTGCGTCTTGGGGCATGTCGGGCGGGGTTAACGTTGCCGCATCAAGTACCTCGAGCTTCGGCGTTGCTTCGCTTGCGGCTTCTTCAGCGTCGGCCTCGTCCATGACGAGTTCCGCAGTGTCTTCTCCTCCAACCGGCCCCGCAACACTTGCGTACGTCTTCACGCACTGAGATTCTTCGTGTCCAAAATGTCGGCAGTGCGTGCAGCGAGGAACTCGGCATTCTCGTATGATATGGCCCTTACTGTGACACCGCAGGCACAGTGGCGCTCTTCCAGGCGCGACTAGAAGGGCCATGTCACCGGCTACGCGAAGCTGGTGTGGAAGGTCATCGACCTTAATGCCGTTATGGAGCTTGAGGCGCACCAGGCGTGTCGTCGACCCCTTGTCTTGGATCCCTTGAACTCTCCACTTTTCCTTCGAGACCTCGGTCACCTTTCCGAACGGAGCAAGCGCTACACGCACATCATCGTCGGCCACAATGAAAAGAAGCCAATGAAGCTTCAAACGCACGTCCTGGTTTGCCGGATCAATAACCAAACAACGTCGGCCCTTCACCTTCATTTCGCCGCATTCCAAAGCTTTCTTCATCCCTTCCATGCTCTTGAAAGTCACAGCCCATACGTGGCTTATCTGGTATGCCCCCAACGCTACCACTTCAGGGAGCAAACCAAGACGCGCCAACGTGTCCCGGAAATGTTCGACTCGGTAAGGCCTCGACCGGACATCCGCGTGCAGAAATAAAGTATTCAAAACACTACGACCTGATGGCAGAGTAGGCAAAACCACTTCGTATCCCTCGGTATCCATTCCGTCGATCCTGTCACCGCGGCCGCTGTTAGCCGCAACCACCGCTCCTTGGGAGCACATGAAACGCACGTCCTTCCACCTCGGCAGCCAAGACGCGTCCCTGCGCCACGGAGGCGAGCCTCGGGCTGCAGTTTACCTCATGTGCTCGTGACTTTCACGCAACGCACCTGAATAAAAAAAAAAAAAAGACACCACCGCCACCGGGAGGGCTTGAACCTCCAACCTTTCGGTTAACAGCCGAACGCGCTAGCCGATTGCGCCACGGAGGCGAGCCTCGGGCTGCAGTTCACCTCATGTGCTCGTGACTTTCACGCAACGCACCTGAAAAAAAAAAAAAAAAAAAAAAAAAGACACCACCGCCCCTGGGAGGGCTTGAACCTCCAACCTTTCGGTTAATAGCCGAATGCGCTAGCCGATTGCGCCACGTAGGCTTTCTTTTTCTTTATTGCCGGACTTTGACAAAGAAAAAACAGCAATAGTAATACACAAAACAACACATAAAAGATACAATAAACACGTAGTATTGACATAAACAGCCTGGTAGGGGGCTGGCAACGCCACATTAAAATTCATTTAGAGCCATCAATGGCTCCACCCTTGACAGCCACTCGGGGGTATCGCCACCGGCCTTCAAAATCTCAACAAACCGATGCACAGTTTCACGGAAATAAATTCGCGTAGGTTGTGCGTCGGGATCGCAGTAGTAGCCTGCCATTCGAGAGCGCCAAATACTGTGGAGGCCAATTAACATTATTAAATCAAACGGAAAGCCATCCTCGTTAGTAATGGGTAGATACCGTATTCCATGAGGGTCGAGGGGGAATTGTTTCTTTAACGTTCTTTGTAGTACGTCCCAAAAGAATACCCCTCCCCAACAATGAAGAAAAATGTGATCTATCGTTTCTGGTTGTTTGCAGATAAGGCAGTGAGATCCCCATGGAAGAAATAACCCCTTTTCCTGTAGAAACATTTTTACTGGCAACGTTCCAGTGTGTAACTTAAAAAAAAAAAGGTTTTAACCCCTGGCGCAATTTGCATTTTTTTTACTCTCTTTAACACGTCCCTACCAGGGCCTCCACTGTACAAGGCTCTGTACATTGGCTCCGGCAGAACAACGTCACACAAATCCTTGTACAATTCTTTCTTTTTGACAGTAGATAAATATTCATTTGAAAACCTCGTTGCAAGGAATCGTACACTTGCGACAACTTCTCTAAAATATCCGAAGATGCCTCCCGTGAGTGTTTCGGTTGAAACAACAAAGTCTGGCAACGCGCGCCCGAGCCTTACTTGGCATGCGGTGCGCAAAAAAGGATCGCTGACGTCGCGGAGGAAAAGAAACCTGTTGACAATCTGCCGCAAAAAAAGGTGTCCCAGGCCTCTGCAAGCCGCGGAAACAGGATTGAAGACAATGACGGTCAGGACTACGAGATCATTTTGCCTACATTGCCCACCGGACGTGTTGTGGTTAACACCGTTTTTTTGCACTGCGACGTACGAGTTAGGCCCTACAGGGTTGAGGATTTCCGCGACGCCCTAGCCAACGCTGGTGCGCTTCCCGACGTGGTGGCGTTGGAGGCGTACCAAATCAACCATGTTTGGGCGGTGACTCTCAACAGCATCGACGCAACTAAGAAGCTTGCCGCTCTCAAGGAACTGGAAGTAAAAGGACGCCGCTGCATTATCTTCGATCCAGATGACCAGCAGGTGAAACTACGGCTGCACTGGATGTTGCCCGGCGTGGCGGACGACGACATTCGGATGGCTCTCGCTGCTTACGGCAACGTATCCGAAGTGACCCGGGAGCGTTGGCGTGTCTCAGGCGTCAAGGAGAAAGGGTCCACAACGAGGACCGTGCTCCTGAAGCTGAAACCCGGTTTGAAGGTCGATGATCTACCTCACGAGCTACGCGTTGCAGGAGAGTTGGCCCTTGTGGTGGCGCCTGGGCGGCCTATGTAGTGCCTACGCTGCCGTGGTACGGGCCACGTTCGACGTGAATGCAAGGTGCCACGGTGCTCAAAATGCAGACGCTATGGTCAGGTCAACAGCGATTGCGTCCGCACATATGCGGTGGCTACGGAGCCGGCATCGCAAGACAAGTCGACGGAGCTGCTGATGGACGTCGACGAGGCGGAAGAGGCAGCGAAAGGAGCCGAGGAAGTGGGCAAGCCAGCAGGAATGACCGGCCCGTCGGGGCTTGCCAGTGGTGACACAAGCACGTCAAGCAACGGAGAGACGTACCCCGATGAGAAGGAATTGCCTGCCAGAGGGGACACAACCAAGTCAAGCAACGGAGAGACGCACCCCGAGGAGAAGAATTTGCCTGCGTCTCGGGCGAAGGCGTCGGAGAATGGGAAGAGCGTTCCGGCACCCAAGGTCGTCGAACCAGCGAACAGCTCGCTGAACGCGGACGTGAGCGGCGGCCGCGCAGTCAGCGTCTCCGCGCCAGCCAAGCGCCCTTATGGCCACACCGGCAACTAAAGGGTTAAGGTGGCAGCCACGAGCGTCGAGGAGCTGCCTGCAAAAACAACTCAAGCCAGGCGGGCCAGTCTCCGGCAGCGACCTAACGTTTCGTCTGAGAGGCGAACCGGCGATACAGCACCTCCGCTGCAAGGTTCGGAGCCTGCACAGGGTGGCTCCGGCATCAACGATGGCGTCTAGCCACGCGCTAGACGCGGAGGGTAAGCACCATGCTCTCGGCCTTTTCACTTCCTTGCGAAAATGGCTCCTGCATCTCCGTTGAAGGTAGCTACACTTAATGTCAGGGGCTTGGCAGGAAAGAAAAAGCAAAGTCAGGTGTATCGGCTTTTAACGGAGCACGACATTGATATATTGGCCGTGCAGGAAACAAAAGTTGACGGTGAGGAAGAGACCGGGAGCATGGTGCGACGTTTCACGTCTAGATTCTATGCTATTGTAAGCCATGCCATCGGCACATCTGCTGGTTGTGTCTTTTTTATTAAAAAGTTGCCGGCTTTGGTCGTGAATGCTGATTTCTCGTGCTTGTCAGGTCGGTGTGTTGCTGTCGATTTCACACTCAGCGATACAGAATGGCGTGTTTTATGTTTGTACGCACCAAATGTTGTGGATGAAAGGGTCGATTTCTTTAGAAGCGCTGAGCAGCGTCTCAGTTTCGATAAACAGCTGATTATCATGGGCGACTTCGACTGCATCCTGAGTGCTTGCGATAAGACTAGTGATCGGGGGTTCAGGGACGCAAGTACTGAGGTACTGTCGCAAATCATAGACAAATGGAACCTTGAGGATGTGGCGGAGTGTATGCAAGGCGCGGGTGGTGTGAAGTACACACATTGCCAGCGTGCAAGTCATGCCCGTCTGGACCGCATTTATGTAACGCTGGACGTGATTCCAAAATGCAACAGTTATCAAGTAGGGCCGGTGTCTTTCTCAGACCACTGTTTAGTAGAGTGCGAGATTGGGGCACAAAAACGTGGCAGTGCTTTTAGCTGGGAACTGTGGAAGATAAATAACAAGCTGATTAAAGACGATGCTTTCAACCGTGCGGTAATTGAAGAAATCGGCAAAATAGAGCCGAATAAAGAACTGAAAACATGGCAACAGTGGGAGCTTCGTAAGGAACAACTTAAAAAAATTGCGCCACGGAGGCGAGCCTCGGGCTGCAGATTACCTCATGCGCTCGTGACTTTCACGCAACGCATCTGAAAAAAAAAAAAAAAAAAGAGACACCACCGCCCCCGGGAGGGCTTGAACCTCCAACCTTTCGGTTAACAGCCGAACGCGCTAGCCGATTGCGCCACGGAGTCTTTTTTTCTCTTTATTGCCACTCCTCGACATACCAAATATTCCTTAAAAGATATACAAAAAGACAAAACAGGAATGGATCCAAAATCGAACAATAAACCGTACTATACGCATGCGTTGCCGTCGGCTACTATGGAATGACGTTGTCTTATTAAGATTCCTTGAGTGCTGTCAGGGGTTCAACCCTGGACAGCCACTCAGGAACAGGCAGTTGCAATTTCTGCACTTCTACATACCGTTGCATGCATTCCCGGAAGTATACACGCGGTGGTCGGGCATCCGGGTCACAATGGTAGCCCGCCATTCTTGCGCGCCATAAACAGTGGGGGCCCGTAAGCATGATGACGTCGTACGGGAAACCTTCGTCGTCATTTACTGGCAGAAACCTGATTCCGTGGGGATCTATCAGTAACTCCTTTTTTAGAGTCCTTTGCAGCACGTCCCAGAAAAAAACCCCTTCCCAACAGTGGATGAAGACATGTTCTATGGTTTCTTGTTTTTTACAAATAAGGCAATGTGTTCCGCATGGCATGTAGAACCCACGTTGTTCCAGGAAGATTTTAACAGGTAAAGTGCCGGTGTGTAATTTGAAAAAGAACGATTTCGTGGCTGGTTGAACTGGCATAATCTTCACTCTTTTCAGTACGTCTAGGCCTGGGCCTCCACTGTGCACGGCTCTGTACATGGGTACAGGCAAGACACTGTCACACAAATCACGATATAGCTTTTTCCGTTTTGCACTCCACAAACATGCACTTGAAAAACGAACACGTAAAAAAGAAACACTCTGAACTATTTCCCGAAAGAAACCACGGACTGGTCCTGGCATTATTTCCGTACCTACAACGAATTCGGGAAATGATCTTGACAGCCTCATTTGGATCACCGTGCGCAGAAATGGGTCGTTTGTATCTCGAAAGAAGAATCTATTCACCAATTGACGCAAGAAGAGGTGGGCCAACCCCAGACCACCATCCTTCACACGTCGGAAGAGATTATCTCGGCTGCATCGCTCCCAGCTCGATGCCCACACGAATACAGCGAACACGCGGTGCAGTTTCTGCACATTAATCCGAGGGCACTGTAGGACCTGCATCACGTACCAGATCTTTGTCACGAGAAACATGTTGCACGCTGTAGCTGGCGCGAACATTGACAAGTGAACGGCGTTCCATCGGTCGGCTTTTTCTTTTAGTTCTTTTGTTCGCTCGTTCCAGTACTCGCTACTGTCGTTGTAGGCATCAAGGGGTGCGCCAAGGTACTTAACTGGAGTCGTGACCCAGTTTACATTCGAAAAGTGGTCTGGTGTGGATGGCCATCTCCCATGCCAAAACCCCAAACATTTCTGCGAATTCACGAAGCTATTAGTGGCGTTACCAAGCTGTCTGACGATGCTCACAGTGTTCAATACACTTTGCTTATCTTTACAGCACACAGCCACATCGTCAGCGTATGCCAATAGCTTCACATCTGCTGATTGAAGACGATATCCCTTAATGCATTCATTTTCGATGATGGCCTGACATAGCGTTTCTATGTAAACACAAAACAGGAGTGGACTGAGTGGACCACCCTGGCGAACGGAGCGCTTCACGTTAATGGGGGCCTCCAACGTCTGATTAATTATAAGTCTGGTATAGCAGCTCCGGTACGCCATGGTCACCCCCTCAGTGATTATGTGGCCAAAATGAACGTGTTCAAGGATGGTGAGCAATATTTCGCGTGAAACGCAATCAAACGCTTTCTCCAAGTCAAGCTGGAGGATCGCTACTGCATCACACATGGCATCACAACACTCCAGCACACACTTCATCTTATGAATGTTAGTGAAGATGGTTCTTCCGCGAATGCCACACGTCTGGTGTGGGCCGACTACTTCCTTAATGACTGACTGCATACGCCGTGCCAGCACCTTCATCAGTATTTTGTAGTCACAGTTAGTAAGCGCTATGAGTCTATAGGAGGAAAGTTGCTTGAGCTTCTGGGTCTCTTCTGTTTTAGGTATTAGTACTGTATGGGACTGGCCAAAGGATGGTGGAAGTATTTTCAGTTCGTATGCTTCGTTGAAAACGGCGGTTAAGATATGAGCTAGGTGGCCTTTAAACGATTTGTACCAAGCAGCACAAAGACCGTCTGGACCTGGCGACTTGCCAGGATTCAGGTCTTCGATGGCCTCCATCACTTCATGGTCTGTTAATGGTCGTTCTAAAGTTTCTTTAACTTCACACGACAGCTGTGGCATTCGTTGCAAAATAAATTCTTGAAATCGTGCATGTTGACAGGCCTGAATGCAAAAAGATTTTTGAATGCTCAAAGAAAGCATGCCCTATGTTAATGTTATCGGTTAATACCACCCCTTCATATTCAATGGCCTCAATCTGCTTACGTCTGGAATGTTTTTTTTTCTAGTCCCAGTGCTCTTTTCTTTGGTGTTTCCCCGCATGTTAGTCTTTCTGCTCTAGCACGCATGAGTGCGCCTCTATAGCGCTCTTCGTCGAACACTTCGAGCTTTTTCTTAACAGCGCGCATATTGTCTTGATAAGCGCCCGGTTGCTTGCATTCCAGCGTCGCCAATTTTTCCAGGAATGTTTTTAAATCCTTTTCTCTGACCTTTTCTTCATAACGCAGTACGCTACTTCTTTCAATTGCTTTCATTTTAATGCTTTGCTTCAACAAGTCCCATTCCTTGACAAACTTTATAGAACTGTCTGTTCCAAAAGAATTGAGAGCAGCCACTACCTTTTCGTTGAAGGTTTCATCCCGTAGCAGTTCTGCATTCATTTTCCAGAGTTCGCAGACGAATTTGTTTCGTTCTTTCTTGCTGCCCACCCTGCATTTTACTAGGCAGTGGTCAGAATACGATATGGCGGTAACTGTATAGCATTGGCATTTTGCTACTAAATCATATGAAAGATAGATACGGTCTAATCGTGCGTGACTTGTGCCCTGAAAGTGAGTGTACATCACGTCTCGGTCAGCCCTAAAACAGTCAGCGATATCTTCTAATTCGAATTCGTGCATTATCTGCACCAGGATGTCGCTGCTTTTGTCATAAACTACGCGTCGCGTAGACCTATCCTCGGCGTTTAATACGCAATTGAAATCCCCAACACAGGCTATAAATTTTTGCACAGAGAAGTGATGCTTTAGGTTGAAAAAGAAAGTTGCCCTCTCTTGCACTGTATTATGTGCAAAACACGCGCCATGGGACATTGCAATAGCTAAAGTCACAAAAGACAAGTCGACCAGAAGTGCACGAGAAGTAACCCTCTATGACAAGACCAGGGAGCTTCCTCACAAACCACACACCCCGCCGAAGTCCCTAAGGCGTGGCTCACTACTGTGTAGTAGTTATACGTGAACCTTTGCACCATGCTCCCGGTCTCCTCCTCGCCGTCTACCTTGGTTTCTTGCGCGGCTAAAACGTCGAGGTAGGGGTCCACTAGTAGTCTGTAAACCTGATTCTGTTTCCTTTTGGCGGCCAGACCTCGAACGTTTAGCGTGCCGAGGATAAGCGACGGGTTGGTAGCCATTATTGATGAAAACCGGAGGGGAGAAGTCCCGGAGCATGGTGCTCACCTTTACGTCTAGCTGACCGCTAGACGCCTCCGTGGCCATCCGGTGGCCGTCGCCCGGGTTCGTGTTTCGTGGGCTTCGGGGTAAGCCTACGGTCAGTCTCCAGTTTCGGCTTGGGCTTGTGGGTGGAGCGCCTTCCGGGTAGCGTCTTAGCGGGCGGTGCCTCGGAGTCACCGCCGGCCTTTCCGTCGACTTTCTCCTCGTGCTGCAGGGATCTCTTGACCGGTGCCGAGACGGATTCGACGCGGGCGCTAGCAGGGGTCGCGTTGTCATCCGCCTCTGCCTGCGTTGCGTCCGTAGCTGGCTGGTGGCTCTCATTTTCTTGCGGGGCCGTTCTCACGCTCTCGACTGTAGCTGCTGGTTCCTTTGGGGGAGGGATATTATTTCTTCCTCCTTCGGCCTGCTTGGTCGTCGCGCCGGTTTCTGCCGCCACTTTGCCGTTTCCAGCTCCCGTGGCCGCTTCCTCCGCCTCGGTCACGTCCATCACGTGGTCTAACGTCGACGGCTCGCTCTCCACCGAACCCGCGGCTACTGCGTATGAACGCACACAGTCCGCATCGTTGTGTCCAAAAAGCCTGCACCGCGAGCAACGGGGAACCTTGCATTCACGACGAACGTGGCCAGAGCCCCGGCAGCGCAGACACTGAATGGGACGTCCTGGGGCTACCACAAGCGCAAACTCGCCGGCGATGCGGATCTGGTGGGGAGGTCGTCGACTTTCATTCCAACCTTCAGCTGCAGCAGTACTGCTCGGGTTGTCGAGCCCTTGTCGGAAACGCCATCCACTTGCCAGTGCTCCCGGGTCACTTCCGTCACTTTGCCGAAGGAGGCCAGCGCGGTCTTGACGTCTTCGTCGTCCACCCCACGCAGAAGCCAGTGGATACAAAGCTTCACCTGTTGTTCCTTGGGGTCGATGACCAGGCAGTGACGGCCCTTCACCTGCAGCTCCTTCAGGGCCACCAGCTTTTGGGCAGCCTCGGCTGTCTTCATCGTCACCGCACATACATGGTTGATTTGGTACGCTCCAAGTGCGACGACGTCAGAGAGCATACCCACAGCTTGAAGCGCGTCCCGGAAATTTTCCACACGGAACGGGCGAACACGAGCGTCGCCGTGAAAAAAAACTGTTTAGAACGGTGCGTCCTGTAGGTAGCCGAGGCAAAATAATCTGGAAATCCTTATCTTCCTCCGTCGAAAGCCTGTTGCCGCGGCTAACAGCCGCATATGCCACTCCATTGGAGCCCATGATCCTACGATCCGTTTAGCTCGGGAGCCGGAAGCAGAATGCTGCGCCACGGAGGCGAGCCTCGTGCTGCAGACTAGCTCATGTGCTCGTGACTTTCACGCCACGCATCTGAGAAAAAAAGAGACCACCGCACCCGCGAGGGCTTGAACCTCTAACCTTTCGGTTAACAGCCGACCGCGCTTTTTTTTTTTCCGCCGTGACTGCAAGGTGCCCAGGTGCTCGAAGTGCGGACGCTACGGACACGCGGACGCTGACTTCGTCCGTACTATTTACGCGTCGGCTACCGGGCTGGGAAAGACGGACGAGAACGCGGAACTCATGGACGTCGTTGAAGCCGAGGATGCAGCGAGGGGAACGGACGAGGCGGGCAAGCAGACGGGGCCACTCGACTCGTCAGCGTCTACAGGCGGAGACGCCCGGACTGGGGAGGGTTGAGCGAGCCAAGAACTAGCGGATGACTTGCCTAGGTCAAACGAGGCGACCGGAAAGGATGGGGAGAGCACTCCGGAGCCCAAGGTCTTTGAGCCCAAGGGTCCGAACGACCTGCAACCGGACAAGAATGGTGCCCGCACGCCGACTAGCCTCTCCGCTGCGGCGAAGCTTTCCCATGCCCAAACCAGCGCCGATAGTGTCCAGATGGTGGCGCCTGGAGCCGAGGAGCCCCCGGCAAAAGTGCCTGAAGCCCGGCGGTCATCGTTTCGGCCGCGCCCTAACTTTATTTTTTTTTATTTATTCGGTATACTTACATCGCCTGTACGGCATTATCGTAGGGGGGTTAAAATACAGGTGGTCACAATAGAAACATATTCAGCAACATCAAAAGAATACATCAGTAAATACAACATAGTTTAAGCACTGAAATTCGCAAAAGCGGAATACAAACTAACAAAGCACAAAACAAAGTGAGTTACAAATTAACTAACTAACAAAAAAAAAGTTGCGTATGTGCAGAGATGAATAACAGAACAATCAAAGAATATGGCTCTCAATAGCATTTTCAAAACTAGAAGCTGCCATCACTTCATTAGGGAGCTCATTCCAATCGTTAATCGTGTTAGGAAAAAATGAATACTTGAACACATTGGTACGGCACTGATAAGCTCTAATTTTATTAGCGTGGTCTCTCCTAGATGAAACGTAATGCGGCTCCTTGATTAACAGTTTTGTCGATACCAGTTTTACTTTTCTATATATTATAAAGGAATTTCAATCTTAGGATTTTCCTGCGTGAAGAAAGAGTTTTCCAACCCAACCCTTCCCGTATTCCGGATCCTCTGATAGTAAAATTATAATTTCCTGTTACGAAGCGTGCTGCTTGCTTCTGGGCGCGTTCTATTTTTTCTGTGAGGTTTTTAGAGTATGAATCCAAGATAACGCCTGCATATTCTAGAATAGACCTGACGTTTGTTAAATACAAGGTTGCCTTCAGTGATGAAGGAGAATGCTTAAAATTTCGTCGGAAAAAGTGAAGAAGACGGTAAGCTTTCGCGTTAATTGAGTTAACATGATTAGTCCAGTCAAGCGTTTCAGAAAACGTAACTCCGAGGTACTTAACATCCTTAGGGGTACTGAGTGCAATATTATTTACGCAATAAGAACTGGGGAATTTTTTTTCTTTTTCATTGTAAACTGCACATGGTAGCATTTACCAGTATTCAGAGTCATCTGCCACCGCTTGCAGCACATATATACTTTTTCAAGGTCGTGCTGTAAGACAGGCATATCGGCATAACATTTCACTGTACGATACATGACGCAGTCGTCGGCATACAGTCTAACTGTTGATGTAAGGCCTTCTACTAAATCATTAATATAAACAAGGAACAAAAGTGGCCCAAGCACAGAGCCTTGAGGCACTCCCGATAGCACGTGCATTGGAGCCGATGTCACCCCATTAAGAACAACTTGCTGTTTGCGCAGGTATAAATAATCCTTTATCCAGCCGAGGATATGTTCAGGAATGCCTGGGAATGATAATTTTAAGCAAAGTAGATTGTGGGGGACGACATCAGATGCTTTCCGCATATCAATTAAGAGGGCATCTATCTGTTCACCATGGTCCAGGCCGAGTGCAATGCCGTGAGTGAATTCGGCTAGTTGTGTTACGCATGAAAAACCAGAGCGGAACCCATGCTGAGCCGAAGTGAAAAAGTTATTTGTTTGAAAATGTTTCATCAGAATAGAGTACAGGACATGTTCGAGAGTCTTACAGCAAACGGAAGTTAAAGATATCGGCCTGTAATTGCCTACGTGTGTACGATCACCCTCTTTAAACATCGGAGTCACGTTGGCTGTCTTCCAATCTTCGGGCAGTTGACTTGTTGAATAATATTACTAAGAAAGGCGCTATCTGTCTCGAACATTGTCTCAAAACATGATTAGAAATTCCATTGGGTCCATGAGCTGAATGCAGGTTTAGGTTAAACAACAAAGCCTCCACTCCTTCCTTGCTCACGGCAATGTTTTCCATTTCCGGTAATCGTGTCGGTGTGTAAGAAATAGCAATGCTACATGGCTTTGTAAAAACTGAATGGAAATACTTGTTAAATACTTCTGCTTTTGTCTTCTTTAATTAGGTTACCATCATTTGTGATGGCCGGGATGCCAGTGTCATCCTTCTTGTTGCTCTTGATATACCGCCAGACCTCTTTGGGATTCGTTTTTAGTTTTTCTGCTAAGGCTTGTAGATATGCATCCTTCGCAACCTTCAATTCGCTTTTAAGCTTTGTGCTGATATCCCTTAGCTTTTTGTACATGCTTGGGTTTTTTGTTTTGCAATATATTTTGTAAGTTCGGGGTTTTTTCTGAATTGATGAACGTAAATCTTTATTAATCCAGGGTTTATCCTTGCGGCGCTTAGTCGAAACCACCTTAGACGGAACAAAATCTGAGGTCAATGAAAGCAATTTATCCCTGAATATGACCCACAGACTGTCGATGCTATTAAATTACTGTAATGCGCCAATACAGGCAGGAAATCATTTAACTCATTAGAAATAGCCTCATAATTACCCCTTTCATAAAAGAATACCTTTCGCGGTCGCATTTTGGTAAATTCTATTTTTCTGCAATGAATAGTGCCTGCACCTACTTCATGATCACTAATCCCTGGTACTGGTGCAATGAAGTCTATGATATCTTTCTCGTTACTAAAGACCAAGTCTAACACATTTCCGTCTGTACATCCAAAACGAGTAGGAAAATCAACGAATTGGAAGAGCCCATAGGTCATTATTAGCTCGCAAAATGCAGACTGAAGCAATGACCTATTATTCTGTACATGACATAGGTCAAGCCATTCAACATCTGGCATGTTAAAATCACCACACCACCAAGAATTATTGTTTCAGATGACAGGACTGAGAGTGACCTTGAAAGGCTGATGAATGGTTCAAGAGTGTTCAAATTTGGTGGTCTGTAGAAAGAACCGACAATAAGGGCGTTTCCATCTGAAAAGCATAGCCAGCACCATACAGACTCTGAAGTATCGTCAGCTGGATGAAATTGTGCACTTCCATTGTGTCCCGAGCTAGAACAAACACCCCCCCCCCCCCTCCCCGCGCATTTCGGTTCTTTCTATATGCAGCATAGTCTGATGGAAATAGCTCAGAGTCTGCAATGTCAGGGTCTAGCCAGGATTCGGTGGCGATAACAATGTCAGGCTCTGATATCGATAGAAGGCCTGCAAAATCATTAGTTTTATTCTTCAGGCTTCGACAGTTTACGACAATAAAAGAAAGTTGTTCGGGTCTATTTCTAGTAAATCGGAAAGAAGGCTGTGTTGTTTGCTATTGCGTACATTCTCGAACAGAACCACTAGAGCCATCAAAAATATATGTTTTCCCACCCATCACCAGCTTGTTATACCTAAGCGTGTACTTCGTTTTCCGTTCCCGTGCATATGCGAGCAGAGAATTTCTTGCCTGACGAACATGTTTAGAATAATCTTCGCTTATTGAAAAGTCAGTTCCCTTAAGCTTAGAGGCAGCAGTCAAGACCCTTTGCCTATCTTTGAAAGCAGTGAACTTCACAATTACAGGCCTTTTTTTGTTAACTCCGTGTCTGCCAATTCTGTGTGCCCTCTCTATAGCGGAGGGGTTAATTTCTAGTTCGAGATTGTCTGCTCAAAGCGAAATCACCTTGGACTCGGACTCATTCCATGTTTCTTTTTTGGTGTCACTCAAACCAAAGGAAAGTAAATTATTTCTACGCGACCTGTTTTCAATATCGTCGTGTTTTGCCAATACATTGCGCACGGTATCAGCCAGATTAGTGTTGTGTGCCCGCAAACCTTTCCTTCCATTGCCCTCGGTCCGAGCTTCAACCTCTTTTGTCATCTGCTCAATTTGCTCATGCAGTGTTATCTGCTGCGACCTCAAAACTTCAAGCTCCGTGAGTATCTTCTCTTGCCCCTCTAGTAGTTTTGGTAGGCATTCTATTGCCTTTAATAGTTCATGTTCGGCGTTTTCAGAAAAAGGGCCGGGATTTTCCTCAACATCTCCGGCCATGAGTAAAAGCGCTTTCATCAAAGAAAATGTTGAACACACAGCACACCACACATCAGTCACGTGCCCAACAAGCCCCCCAGGTGACGTGTAGGGTTCCGGTACCGACACTGACATTCGGCAAACTGATCTATAATGGTAAAATGCACCAACCTGCAGAAACAGGAGCCTTAAGTGCGTGGTCCTCATGTCGGCACCAGAATCCAGTTGAGCAGAGCGTGGTAGCTGTTTAAATAGCCTGGCATCACGTAGACAAGCGTGCCGGAAATTTGGAGTCCCTAGGACACGCTCATGTTCTTCTGCCGGACCGCACTGGCGGCGATGGCGAGATCTAGCCTCGTGCTAGACGCGGGAGGTAAGCACCATATTGCCGGTATCTTCCCCTTTTTGATAAAATGGCTCCAGCGTGTCCGTTGAAAGTCGCTACTTTAAATGTTCGAGGACTGGCAGCGGAAAGAAAGCAAGGGCAGCTTTGCCGGCTTATAACGGAGCGTGACATAGATGTGCTGGCCGTGGAGCAGACGAAAGTCGATGGCGAAGAAGAGACCGGCGTTATGGTGCGACGTTTCACGTCTAGGTTTTCTGCCGTAGTCAGCCATGCGGTGGGCACATCCGCTGGCTGTGTACTTTTTGTAAACAAGTTGCCGCGGCTAGAGGTTCATGCAATTTATTCGTGTGTGTCGGGCCGGTGTGTTGTCGTCGATTTTTCGTTCAACAACGAGTGGCGTATTCTGTGCTTGTACGCGCCCAAGAAGGTGGATGAAAGGGCTCCGTTTTTTCACCACATTGAAGAGCCTCTATGCAAGGGAAGACAGCTCATAGTAATGGGCGATTTCAACTGTGTCCTCAGTGCGTGCGATAAAACAAGCGTTCATGGGTTTAGAGACAAAAGTACTGAAGTGTTGTCGCGAATCGTTGAGAACTGGGACCTCGAGGATGTGGCAGAGTGCCTCGAAGGAGCGCGTGCTGTAAAGTACACGCGATTTGGGGGTTCTAGCCATGCACGACGCGACCGCATTTATGCGTCTGTTGACATCGTTCCTGAGTGTAACAGTTACGAGGTAGTGCCAGTGTCCTTTTCTGACCATTGTTTGGTTCAATGCTGCATAGGAATGCCAAATCGAGGTAACGCTTTCTCATTGGAAACATGAAAATTAAATAACAAGCTTCTTCAGGATGAACCTTTTAACCGAGCAGTAAGAGAACAAATAAAGAAAATAGACCCCAGTAATAACCTTCACGTATGGCAACAGTGGGAACTGAGTAAAGAAACCCTAAAAATAAAGGCAATAGAGAGGGCTACCTGTATTCGTTGCGCGGATAAACAAAAAGAGACCGAGTTAACAGAACTTCCTCATAAACTGCTCAGGCAGGAATCTCAGGCACCAGGCAAATGGATAAAAGACATAAGAAAAGTGAAACAACAGTTAGAGCAACTTGAAGAGCAACGCTATCGGGGAGCCCTGGTGAGGGCAAGGGCAGAAGACACAGCTGCAGGTGAAGCGCCTTCGAAACGAGCGCTAGGGTTAGAAAAAGCGCGCGCTGAAAGGAATCACATCGACGGAATAGAACGGCGCGCGACCTTATCAACAGACATAGACGACATCAAAGCAGCTTTTCATGAGCTTTACCAGGCGCTATTCTCGTACCACAAAGTAGACGTGACCACATTTGGGAATGAGTTTTTGCGCGCTATACCCCGACTGCATGGACGACGAAAGAAAGCAAAGATTGGAACTAGAGATAACAGTAACCGAAGTTGAACAGGCCATAGACAACTTAAACCCGGAAAATCGCCTGGACCAGACAGCTTTAGCGCCGGTTTTTATAAAGAATTTAAGCACGAAATTAGCCCTGTATTGAATGTGATCTTTAACGAAGCTTACAAATTGAACACATTGCCTCCGTCGTATGGGTCGTCACACACCGTATTCATCTCTAAAGCTGATGATGCAGCGAAATTAAGATATGTTACGGCGTATCGTCCCATAGCACTAACTAATATCGAGTATAACATCTTTATGAAGATATTGGCGCGAAGATTGTAGTCAATGATACAGGACATCGTCGGGCCTCACCAGACATGTGGGATAAAAGGCCGATCTATTGTCGCTAATATTCACAAAGTGCGCAGTGTACTTGAGTGCTGTGATGATAGTAATGGTCGGATTGCCATTTTACAAATTGACCTCAAGAAGGCTTTTGATTGCGTGGCTCATGAAATCTTGTTTGCCGCTTTACACTAAGCCAATCTCGGATCTGTAATCTGCGAGGGGGTCGCCCTGACGTACCATAACTGCACGACGAGATTGATCGTGAATAAGAGTTTGGAAGCTCCTATTAGCCTGCAGCGCTCTGTGCGTCAGGGCTACCCCCTTAGCCCTCTCTTGTTTTGTATCTACATTGAAACCCTGTGTATGAGATTGATAGAAAACAATAGAATTACCGGAGATAAGCTACAAGCTGTAGAAGTGAAGCTGCTGCCTTATGCAGATGATGTCGCTGCTTTCGCGGAGGATCAGGGGAGCATAATTGAGGCTATCAAATGTGTCCGTAAATTTAGCCATGTCACTGGTAGTGGAGTTAACTGGTCGAAGTGCTTAGGGCTCTGACATGGATCGTGGCCAACGAAGCCAGATCATTTCGCCAACGTGCATTAGGTGACGACCCCGGGCAAGTATTTGGGCGTCCCGCTCGATGCTTATCGTGATAACGAGCAGTACTGGAAAGGGCAGGTCAAGGAGACGCGGGAGAGAGCTGAGAAGTGGAAAGGCATTAACATTTCTATTTTTGCCAGAGCCACCGTTTGCAACCTTTTCTTTATCAGCAAGCTTTGGTACGTAATGCAGGTATTGCACTGTTCACGGTCAAATGTTCAGAAGCTACACTGGATTTTCGACGTCTTTGTTTGGGCGTCGGAATGGGAGCGCTGTAGCCGGACCAACATGTTCCGGCGGGTAAAAGACGGGGGGCTGGGATTGGGCCACCTCTTTTTACGGCAGCTAGTAAATCGGTTTTTGTTCTTTAGGGACGCAACCGACCCTTTCTTACGCACGGTATGCCAAATGAGGCTCAGTAAACGGCTGCCAGAGTATGTGGTTTCAACCGAAGAGTTTTCGGGAGGGATTCGAGGTTTTTACAGAGAAGTTGTATCGAGTGTCTGATTTCTTTCAGTGCGCTTCTCGAACGATTACCTGTCTGGTGTGAACAAGAAGAAACTGTATTGTGGTTTGTGTGACGTTCTTTTCCCAGTGCCATTGTACAGGTCTTTGTGCGGTGGAGGTCCAAGCATCGATGTTTTAAAGAGAGTACAGAAAATGCAGCTCCCGCCAGGAACAAAAACCTTCTTTTTTAAATTACACACGGGAACATTACCAGTTAAGAAGTTTTGGTAAGGAAAGGGGGTATATTTACCGTGGGAACGCACGGTTTAATTTGCAAGCATCCAGAGACAATAGATCATGTTTTTTTAAACTGTTGGGAAGGCGTGTTTTTCTGGGATGTATTACAGAGGACACTACAGAAAGAATTTCCACTAGACCCGTATGGAATTCGTTACTTAAGAGGAAGCTTTAGCTCGAGTGCTCCTATCTAAATACATGTAAAAGGAGAATTCGTCTTTCTCGGCAACCACTGCACCAAATTTGACGAGGTTTGTTGCATTTAAAAGACAAACTTAAAATCTAGTGACTGTTGGTTTCGAATTTTTGAGTTAGGTCATAAATTTTTTATTAAAAAGCGGCAGAAATCGAACATTTTCAAAAATCGAAACTATCAAGTTTACAACTCTGTAACTCAACAAAAAAAATGATAATACAATTCTGCGGATTGCATCTAATAGTACATCTAAAGCGGACAAAATCGATATGTTACACATGAATATAAAAAAAAATTAATCATATGGATATACAACTTTTGCAAAACCATTGTAACCAATGAAACAAATTCACGTAAGATGTAAAATGACATATTGAATTTCTCCGCTTTGAATGATCTAATGGATGTCGTTTACAGAACCGCGATATCAGTTCTTGATGCAGAGCTATGAATTTGTAAACTTCGTGCTTCTATTTTTTCAAATGGTGAAATACTTGAAAATCGTTTTAAGAAAATTCAAGCCCTAAATCGAAATTCCGCTTCCAACAGTCACTAGAATTTAACTTTTTTTTTCAAATGGAACAAATTTCATCAAAATCGGTCCAGGGGTTATCTCAGAAAAACGTTTTTGCGTTTTACATGTATTTGAATAGGCCGCGTCGGAGTTGGGCCCGAGCTAAAGCTTCCTCTTAAGCATAGATAATGAGGATGGGGTGCCTTTTGGTCTAATTATGCTCTTGGGCCTCCACTGTATTTGGCGCGCGAGAATGGCAGGATACCATGTTGATAAAGATGCGCGTCCTGCACGGATATATTTCAGGGAAGAGATGCACTGGTTTGTCGATCTCCATAAAGCGACAGAGGCACCACCCGAGTGGCTCCCAAGAGTAGAGCCGTTGGTGGATTTGCGCGAATTTTGATTACACTAAACCAGTACGATACTGGTTGAATACGAGCACACACAGCAAATGTATATTGTACTCTGGTTTTCGTTGCGGTGATTGTTGTCTCTTGTGAAAAGTTATGTACCAAAAATCAGGCAATAAAGAAAAAAAGCGCTAGCCGATTGCGCCACGGAGGCGAGCCTCGTGCTGTAGTTTACCTCATGTGTTCGTGACTTTCACGCAACGCATCTAAAGAAAAAAAAAAAAGAGACCACCGCCCCCGGGAGGGTTTGTACCTCCAACCTTTCGGTCAACAGCCGAACGCGCTAGCCCATTGTGCCACGGAAGCTTTTTTTTGTTTGCTGCCTGTTTTATAACAAATACACTATTCAAAGCAATTCTCCGCTGCGATTACAGAACAAAAAAAAAAAGAGAATTCAATGTGCGGGTGTACCTTGTCGATTAATTTTGGTTTAAAAAAGCTTAATGTTTCCAAACTGTTCTAATGTTGTTAAACACTCAGGTGGTTCGCTGAGCGCTTTATACACTTTGCGAATGTACAATAAGTTTTCAACAAAATATTCTCTGGCCGATTTTGCGTCAACATCCTCATTGCGCACCGCCATTCGTGTTTTCCACACGCTGTGCATGCAGAGTAACATCACCATATCACGTGGCACGCCTTCTGTCTCTTCAAAGGGTAAAAACCGGATTCCAAACGGTCTTAATGGAAATTCTTTCTTTAGAGTCCTTTTTAGTATGTCCCAAAGGAAGGCTGAGTCCCTGCACTCCAGAAATACGTGCTCCATTGACTCCGGTTTCTGACAGATGTGGCAGTTCACACTCCAGGGTACAAATATCCCCTTCTCCTGCAGCCACGGCTGACAAGAAGCGTGCCAGTGTGCAGCATGTAATAAAAAAAAAAAACGTTTTTGTTGTTGCTCTTACGGGGATTTTTTTCACTCGCTTTAACACATTCTGCTCACGCCCCAGTGCATATATTGCACGGTATACTGGTACTGGGCACATGATATCAACTAAATCTCGGTATAATCGCTTTCTTGCGACAGTATTCACGTATTCCAAAGAAAAGTGTGCTTTTACAAAATGGAAAGAACTTATTACTTCAAACAAAAAACCTCGGACAACTACTTGAGGTATGCCATATGACGTCACTACATATTCTGGCAGTGGCCGATCTCGAAGGTCGCTAAACAATGATCACTGAAAGAAGCAGCATCAACATCGTAGTTCTGACACAACACAAACAACAAACAAACACCCGGCTGATGTTCCCACGGCATGAATCAGGCATACATTGTACCTTAAAGAAAATTTTACTACCAAGCCTTCGGTCGCCTCCTCTCTGCTAACCTTAGTCTCCTGAACCGCAAGCAAATCTAGGTCTCTTTCTTGCATTATGCGTTTGTCCTGATATTGCTTGCGACTAGCCCCTAGACCACGTACATTGAGCGTACCGACGCGTAATGGCGCAGGTATACTAATCATGGTGATTGTAAGCGCGAACCACCAGTACAACGGTTACCGTGGCTCTACCCTGCAGTGGGAATACCGGGGTAATACTTATCGCGTCCCTGACCCCGAACCGGCGACTTGACGCCGACCCGACTTCGGGGACATACTTTTTACCCTTGGCGCCAGCAACGCGATGCCACTGACGCTCCAGGCGTTAATTATTGTGTTCGGTGCTGTCCTCCGTCAACTTCGGAATGCCTGTTCTGGGACGCTTCCCGCATGCCGCGGTCGCCCCCGTAGCGTCCGCTTGATCTTCGGCCATAGTGATCTCGGTGCTGTCGCTAATGTCTTCCACTTCGCTTGCTTGACTTAAGAGCAGTGGCTCTTGCGTGCAGCCTATTTCGGCAGACGTTAACAGACGCACACAAACGAATAATTTGCCATGTCAAAATCGAGAAGCAGTTTTAGTTTCGCAGAGCTACGTCTCGCACAGACATGGTAGATGCGCTATCGGCCAGCAACTAAAATTCACGCCTGCACTACAAAGAAAAATTTGCTGTCCGTATTGAGTAGCATGCTCGGTAGTGTCACAATATCGATTTTCACTTGCGATTGGTATTTTAACTTCGAAAAAAGTCCTAAATGAACCGCCGACCCGGGACGCTGTATGGGCTGTTACTGCCGATTTCGATCGCCGTTTCTTGTTCTTCACGCGATGGATATGCAACGTTTTCATAGTTCAGTGATGCCTTTCAGTCAACACGGCTTTCTAGTCATATATATTCGCCAGTGAAGCGCAGGCTAGTGCTGGGAGCCTTCGGCGATAGCACATATACCTGTGTTTATGATGCGTCACATCGGCGGTCATCGCTTCTTGTGCTGGCACTGTAGACATGAAAAAAAATGTTTATTTAAGAACACCGATGCGAAAGCTGAAATATAGAGTTATTTATCCATGTTAGACTTCTTGATTCCTGAGCCTAGAGGCGCCGATAGCGTGAAGACGGAGTCGGTGGATACGCTAGGCCTAAGCTTTGGTGGGGACCGATCTCGACGCCGGTAGCTGGCGAAAGCTAAAATGTGTGTATTTGAGCCTCATAACTTTTTTTAGTACAAAAATGTGTGCATTTGAGCCTCATAACTTTTTTTAGTACAATAGGGAAAGTGGAAGCGCACGAATCACCTCGGCTTTGTTATCGGTGCGATAATATCAGTCAGCGATAGGCTTCGAACTCGGGGTCAACTCGCGTGCGTCTGAACGACTTCTGCATTTCATGTCCACTCCACAACACTGCGAAAACGGCGACAGCTCCCAGTCATATGTTACGTGCGAACTACAAAAAAACGCGGCGTCCTCATGCGTTTGCGTGGTTTCGTTCAAGAATTTAGTTACCCGCCCAGTCAAAAGGGAAAATGGAAAAAAAAAAAGCCAAAGTGATCTTCAGTGTCAAATGTCCATTCCGACAACTACGACTGGAGAACCCGAGCACACACGCCCAACCAGGCACACGAACGAAAACCACGACTCCCACCACTTCCACCGTCCGATTACACGATCGTCTTCCGTCCAGGAGATGGCCTCGACTTCAGCAAATGGCAATCTCATCGTGTCGCCCAAGCAGTGAGTCAGGCTGCCCACATCACTGCAACCAAATCTGACGCAGTCACACTGAGAATCCGCAACGAACAGAACCTGGCAGCTGCGAGTAAGCCAAAGGAGGAGCTGGCAGAACGCTCCAGACGGAACAATTCCCTCCAACTCGGTGGGAAGGAGTACCAAGTATACGCATACGTGGCAGCCCGTGACATATCTGGCAAGGGAGTGGCCACAGGGATCGACAGTGAAACTCACCCGTACGAACTAATGCCTAATCTACGCTCCCCGAAAGCACTGATTCTTTTTGCACGCATACTCGCAAAGTCGACGGCTGCTCTCATTACCTTCGACGGGCTGGAAGTGCGAAGAACAATTAATTATTATGGAAGATAACTTCTGTGTCGACCCTACCAACCGCTATCTCGAGTATGCAGCATATGCCTCAAAACCGCGCACAGGGCGGACATTTCTCTCACGCCGGAGAGCATCCGGTGCAAGAACTGCGGACACGAAAACCCATCAGAGGGCCACCCATGTCAACCGAAGTGCGTGTTGTGTGGAGGCGATCACCCAGTTACGGACCCAAGCTGTCCAGCCAGGCAGCGCAAGCCCTTCAACAAATCACACTTTATACTTAAAATCAGCTACACAAGTGACGACAACAACAAATTTCCCGCCACCGACAACCCTGGGACTAGCAGCAGCCAACCACAACCTCACGGGTCAAAATTGCCGCCAGATTCCATGGAAATGAACATAGACAAAGGCCGATCACGCCGAAGATCAACGGACTCAAAGAAACGAGATATATCCAGGGACACGTCCATATCCAGATCGCAAAGCCTACCGCGCACAAAGACACCCCGACATGAACGGCATGAAGCAGCTGCAAACGACCAAGGGACGGAATCACAGTCAACCATCGAGAGGAGCGAGATGAAAGCGGTCACGAAGGGCCCTGGAACGAATCCAACAAAGGTGAGCTGGGCTGAGCGGCTTTCCAACTCTTCCCCCTTACGTTTTTCCACTGCCACCAACTTTCCACACCTTACAACATGCACATGCAGTACTCATACAAGGCACGTACCTCTTACATATAACTTCGCTACCAACGCTCAGATGCAGGAAAGGATTAATGACATAGCCCGAACGCTTAGGCAAGAGATGCGAACATTAGTAAACGGAATGGCAATAACTGGTATCTGTTCGGTCGCTGTTTTTGTGCGGTGCTCTGAGTTTTCTGGTTTTTGGACATTTACGGTTACCATTGACGACGATTGATTAACAAGACGTCGGGCGAAGATTCAACGAGCCAGGCGCCTTACAGGTACGACATTTCTTTTTTGAGGACCTGGGTATTACCCGGCCGCTACGGTGGTCGGAAGCCGAGAACATCGTCACGAGCCTTATGCTCGTCCAAACGTAACAAGCCATATGAATGATGCTACGGGCCGTAATGAAAAGCCTGGGGCCTTGCAAGCGTCACAAAGCTTCATGAAGCCGGCGCGTTTGGTTCTCCACAACTCGGAATCAACTTCAGCGAATTCAGGAATAATGGCTGACGGTGAAGCCGAGAGCAAGAAGCCTCGCCTAGAAGACAGCAAGTACGATGACACAACATCGAATTATGAGCTAAGTGATGAAGAAGAGATGGGTGATGATGCACCATTTACTTTGGTCACGTACAAGAAAAAGCGAGCCGAAGGCATTCCGGTTGTCTTTCGCCCAAGAAGTGAAGGTACTACTTTTTGGCAAGCAAATCCAAACCGAGTGTCTGCCGAAATAGTTTCCGCTGCCAAAGAAAAAGTGCAGTCTTTCAGGACGAACAGAGATGGAAGCTTCAGTGTCAGCGTTGCTTCCTTAGCGTCGGCGAAACGCCTTTTGATGCTCTCAAGTGTAGGCGGCCTGGAAGTCAAGCCCTTCATCCCCGAGTTATACACGTGAAACGTTGGGAAAGTAAAACATGTGCCTCTGCAGTATACAGACGAACAAATTCTAGACTTCTTGAAAGACGCAGGAGTTATATCGGCACGCAGACAGATAAGATATTCCCGCCAAGAAGATGGAGCAGTACAGTCACGTCCACTTCACATGGTAATTCTGACTTTCAGAGACGGTCGCCCTATTCCAGGAAGACTTTACTTGGGTTTCACCAGTCACCCTGTCGAGGAATATCTAGGACCAGCACTTCGCTGTTATAACTGCCAGAGATTTGGGCACATGGCGAAAACCTGCAGCAGCACACGTCGATGCAAAATCTGCTCAGAAGATCATGACCACAAGGAGTGCAAGTCACTTCTTCAACCTAAATGTGCAAACTGTGCTGGGAACCATGCCGCCTCCTTCTCAGGCTGCCCTCAGAAAAAAGCAGCGGCACAAATGCGTCGACATGAAATAATCCATGGAAGACAACCGCGACGCAATGAACCCACCCCAAACCTTGAGATTGTTCATGCAGTGCCAGATCACCCACCTCAGCGGGCACCGGAACCACCACAGCCAAGAGCATCAACAAGCTATTCCTCCTCTAGAGAACAACCAACAGTGCAATCAAGAGACCAATCAAGAGGATCACAGTCAAGTGCCCAGTCTTATGCATCAGTGCTACGGAAACCCAGACGACAACAGGCAGAAAGTAATACACAAGAAAGCTCCAGTACTCGCACACATTTCTCTCAGCGACCTTACTCATCTACTGCAGAAGTAACACCAGCTAATAGCGACCATACCACAGCATCGGTGACACAACTGATTTTGCCAATGCTTTTCGCAGCTCTTAAGGCAATCCTGTCTGCTCTGCCGGAAGCAAACAACCTACCAGAAGTGAAAGCCTTGTTGCCTCTAGAAGCACTATTGTGTCAACAATCCGGGCCGAAACTGCGGCAGGCAGAGCATGAATAACCGCTACAAAAATGCCTCCATATTTCAGTGGAATGCCAACAGTCTTCAAAGGAAGTGTGCGGACTTTCGTAAACTACTTGTGCAATACAACTTCCCAATACTTTGCATTCAAGAGGCGGGAATCAATGACGACTTTCGCCTCTCAAATTATGTGATATACAAGACTTCTCGTCAAGGTGCTGTTAGCAGAGTGCTCCTGTGCGTAGAAAGGACCTACCATCTTATCAAATTCAGTCCAGTGATTCAGACTTCCCGGAATTCATCGCATGTAAGGTATCCTTTGGCAAGCTCTGTATAACAGTGATTAATCTATATCTACAACCTTCAAACCGGATTTCAGTAGAAGCGCTAGTGGATATCTTCAGAATAGCTCATTCTAATGTAATTATATGTGGCGACTTCAATGCACACAACACCATCTGGGGCAGTGATCATTGTGATGCACGGGGTAACGTTATTGAGTGCGCCATAGACAAACGCAACTTGACTGTTTTAAACGATGGGTCGCCAACACTCCTTCGTGGATATAATTACTCAAACTGCATAGATGTTACCTTGTGTTCACATGATCTAGTGAATGGTGTGGGATGGACAACAGATATGGAAACGCGCGGAAGTGATCATTTTCCCATCCTTGTTTACCACCCTAGCACGCACTGTGATATCAGGTGTTACAGCAGACTAACCAACTGGCAAGCTTTTCGGTACCGCCTAACGAATCAAATTAATCAACATGCAACAGTAGAAAAATTTACAGAATTTTTGCAGGACAATATGAACATATGCACAAAGAAGGTCCCAATTCCAAAAGATTATGCTGCAGTTGACGGAGAATATGAACACCTAAGAGCCATCCGACGTCGATCCGAAAGAGCTTACCGACGGAGCGGAAGTTTAGAAGCATACAGAAACGCTCAGAAAATACACAATGTAATGCGCAGACGAATGGAAAATTTAGGCAAACGGCGCTGGCGCGATTTCTGCGGCACGCTGTCTCCTCACACGGCTGTCCCACGAATTTTTCTAGTAATTCGTTCTTTAAGCGGACCTGTAACACAGAGCTTCCCATTTCGTGCTCTCGCTGTAGCTCGGGACACGTGTGAAATAACAGTTGCAGATGAATTTTGTGAGCTTATTTCCAGACCTGCTTTTTCATCGCAATGTGCAGAATTTGATATTTAAGTAGTGTTGGCTAAGCGAAAAATTACTGCTTGCTACTGGGCCCAACATCCTCAATTAGATCATACTTTCAAATTAAGCGAGCTTCAATGTGCAATTGCATCATGTCGCCAAAAGTCCGCTGCTGGGCCGGACGGCATTACGTACAATATGCTAAGAAACCTCGGACCGACAGGTACAAATGCTCTCTTAGACATCTATAATAACTTATGGATAGAGGAAACTGTACCTGACTCTTGGAAAGTCGCTCGAATCATACCAATTTTAAAACCTGGTAAGACGCCCTTGTGCCTTGAATCATTCCGCCCTGTTAGTTTGACAAGTTGCTTATGCAAGGTAATGGAGAAAATGATTGACGCGCGACTTCAATGGTGGTGTAATGAAACGAATGTGCTGTCCAACTACTTAGTAGGTTTTAGAAAACATAGATGCACAATGGATGCAATATTAGATATAGTAACCTGTGTGGAGCATGAGCGTGCACGTGGGAACATGACTATAGCAGTATTCCTAGACATCAAGAGGGCATTTGACACTGTTAGTCACGTTCATGCTTTGCTAAGCATATTGGAACCTGGTCTGTCTGGCAGGTCCTTGCGATGGATGTCTGAATTTCTATCAGGTCGCAAAATATTTGTTCAGACGAGTGAAGGAAAGAGTGCTGAACATGTTGTCAAACAGGGAGTACCACAGGGAAGCGTACTCAGCCCCTTCCTTTTTAACTGCGTCATGGCTGATTTAACAAGAAGGCTGCCATCACAGTTAAAGTTTTCACTGTATGCAGATGATGTGTGTATTTGGACATCTGGGTCTAATGCTCAACTACTTCAAATGGCATTGCAAGACGGCATAAATATAATCAACAAATTTTTGAGAGAGAGAGGAATGGTACTATCACACGCAAAGAAAGCTGTATTGCCCTTCACTCGAAGGCAGTTAAAAAATTTCACTCTTAATCTGGAAGGACACCCTCTAATGATTGTCACACAGCATCGATTTCTAGGCATAATACTTGATAGGCAGCTATCCTGGGCACCCCACATAAAAAACACTCGAAAACGAGGTCAATGCCATAGTGACTGTACTTCGCAGACTTGCAGGCACATCATGGGGCGGATCAGTATCGTCCATGCTGACTGTTCACAATGCATTAATACGACAAAAAGTTGCGCATTCCGCGCCCATCTTACACGGACTTTCCCACACGTCAGAAGAGCGACTTCAAAGACTTTTAGCTAGAGGACTACGCCTATGGCTAGGAGTTCCACGAGCGACTTCTAGTTCTCTTGTAATAGCTGAGGCTCGCCAATCACCATTTCCAGTTATGCGAATTACAGAAACATGCCGGCATTATTTCCGTCTTCAAACCCAGCATAAAAACCACCCATTGGCTCTAGACATAATGAAACGAGACAGAAGTTATGTTCATGTAGAAATTCAAGAAAATCTTCACATATTGCCAAGAAATGAATTTTGGAACTCAGACATCGAATATCCTCCATGGCTGCTTACAGTTCCAAAAATCGAATTGTCAGTAGATGGGATATTCATCAAAAGAGACATGTTCATTCGAGCTGCTCAACAACTAGCGCTGTACCAGATATATATGCGGTATTCAGGATACACACACGTCTATACAGATGGCTCCAGTATAGGCAGGTTGCGGACGTAGTTCCCGCGCCTACTAGGGCGCCCCTCGCGGCGGCGAGCGCGGAACCGGCAGGATACGACCGCCCCGCTTGCGTTCGGAAAGCCTGTCTGTGCACTGTTTCGCGCGTAGCTGTTGCCTTTTCTGAGCAATGCCGAAGTGCAACCCGAGCTGTTGAGTAGTGGGCTGCAACAGCACGTACACCAACTCACGAGGAACAAAGTTTTACAGGTTTCCAAGCCTACCGTATGAAGCTGATCGGCGTCAACACTGGATCGCGCTCGTCCGACGGCATAAGCTGTTTTATGTTCCGGCGTTATGCCAAGTGCGTTAACGTTGAATGCATTGCTTGTACAGCAATGATGGCAGCAACGGGACACCTGCAGTCAGTGGCGTAGCTAGGTCGTCTGGCACCCGGGGCCCATAGGTCTTCTGTCACCCCCCCCCCCCCCCCGGGTTTATTCGAGGAAGGCGGAAGGCCAGGATATCAACATTTCCGCGTGTCTTCAGACGTATATGACCCCCCCCCCCCCCCCCCCCCCCACTGGCCCCGTTGCTACGCCACTGCCTGTAGTGCGTACCAGCATATGCAGCAAACAAAGTAGTTTGTTCCCACACTGTACCGCAGTAAAGCTGTGGAACTATTTCCCAATCCTCTCCCATTCAAACAGCGCTAGGGCTTGCAGCCGGCTGAGCTGGCATACACTTCTGCGCCCAGCATATCAACTAAGGGGCAGTTGAGATCACCAAAATTTTTGACAACTTGGTTTATTGGAACCTCCTTTGCACGCACTGAAATATCGCAACATAAGAGTATCGCACTTCCAGTAACTGGGGCGAAAATATTTTCCCAGCGTAGTCTTAACTCGTAAGTTCATCCCCTTTTTTTTTGTGTTTGGGGAGAGCAACGTTAGAATACCTCTGGTAGGTATTACGAGTCGTTCGTACGCCCCGCGTTCTCGGATGAGACGTTTTGGATTCGTATTTGCCGTCCTGTATGTACAGGGAAACTACCGCGGCGCTCTTGCACTTCCCTGCGATGCCAGCACGGTAATCGCAGCTCCCCGCTAGGATTTGCTGCTGTCGCCGATCTTCAAGAATCAATGTCGCCTATAATTTCATGCGTCCACACCGTAGATAACGAAGTAACTTACGCTGAGCTTCACGCATCTCGCTGGTGCATTATTTTTCGTTTGCGGAATAAGCCTAGCAGTCACTTCCGATCAGTGCGAGTTCAACACTTCCCTCACGTCGTAGACGTGCCCCACTTCAAATAGACGACTTCCTTTCTCTAAATTCTTTTCACGAAAAAAGCTATGAAGATCTTGTAATTCCCGAAACCCGGTTAAAATTAATATCGGCACGCTGTTTCGCGCCATCGCTACCGTTTGACAGGGCGCCAAACACGCAGCGCGAGCCGCTGACGCCGTGAGTAATCCTACCACATTCGCGCAACTACTCGTCAGATGGCGCTAGGGGTCGGAAAGACAGGGCGCCGCCTAGCACTTGCAACGTGCCCATAGCAACCTATTCAACTTCATCATTCATTATACCGCACCTCAACAAACAAGAATCATTTAAGCTATCTCGCGCGACTTCGTCCACAACGGCTGAACTGTTCGCAATCCTATGTGCCATAAAATTGATATTGTCAGTAAGAGATGCGCAAAAATGGGTAATTTTCAGCGATTCACAGGCGGCTCTAACATCACTCTGCAACACAAAGGGGAAAACATTCAGTGACAGTATAATATATGAAACACTTAAAAACCTCACGAAGGCAAGCGAAGCAAAACATTCAATAGCATTCCAGTGGATACCAGGGCATTGCGACATTCCTGGCAACACAGCAGCCGATGAAGCAGCACGACAAGCGCACCTCAAAGATGATACGGCTCCGCTCCCAATATCAAAGGATGAATTACGCTGCATTATAAGGACAACGTCTCTCAAAATGTCTCGAAACACTTGGTTCGACCAGAATTCTAAGCGCTCGGACTTATATCATATTGATCCATTTATTGAATACAAATTTTCATTGTCATTAGATAGAACTATGGAAACCCTTATTCATCGATTAAGGCTAGGCACTGCCTACACAAAGCATTTCTTACACAGAATTGGCCGTGCGGAAACCCCCGAATGTGATTGTGGATTTGTAGACGAAGATATATATCACCTCCTTCTAGATTGCGCACATCACGACACACCAAGAAGCCGACTTAAATCAGCGCTAATTAAATTAGACCGCAGACTTTTCAGTTTAAGGAAACTTTTGGGCCCTTGGCCAACAACGGTCTTACAGAAGAGTGCTTTAAAAGCACTAAAGACTTTTCTTGAAGACAGTGGCATTGCTGGACGTTATTAGCGCTTTCATTGTTCCATTCATTTCATTGTCACTGTATATATCCATCTGTTTGTGAATTACGTTATGTTGACTGTTCTGTTGTGACTGTATGTGATAATGCATTTACACGATGTATGTACCACCCGCTGACTAGACAATGTCTTATTAGGCGACAATATCGTTTGTACTTTTGAGACTTTCATCTACATAAGTGTGGAGACATTTACATTGTATATTGTATGTACCATGTGTTCCTTACGTCATAGTGTTCCTGTGGAAACGTTGCTTGATAAGTCCTGGTGCTTGTGTGAAAAGACTATTTGATATGTCACCTTGAACCCTGTACGATGTATGACGGAACCACTGAAGAGATGAGGAGTAGCCGGCGTCTTAAACTGTGCGCCAACATCTCCTTATATCATATCAATAAAAAAAATGGCAATAACTCTTCGACAGGAGTTACACCAGTTAAGACACGAGTTCAACAAGATAGAGAGCGCCTGAGCAACGAAATGCCACGGGACAGACAGGAACTCAAGGAGGGTTACACGCAAAATAGGCAGGAACTAAAGGAATAAATCAAACCCACCCTGCAACACATGTTCAATGAGTTAATTCATGAATTTCGACAACAAGTTTGTGACGAAGTTAGTCGAAGAGTCACCCACAACGCCACCCCGAGCCGCACCCGTCTTGGCCCACTCGAGGCAAGAGACGATATCCGGACACATCCATACGCACGCCCTTTATTTCATGTCAGCTCATAATAAATCATGGCTACACAACAAAATGTAGCGCAAGCACAACCCATCAAAATTTGGCAATGTAACTGCCGCAGTTTCCGTCGGAAACGAGGAAATCTTACGCAGTTCATACACGCACAGACACACACACCAGACATATTGGCACTTCAACAAACATACATTGAACCTAAACTGACTGGATACAATACTTTTATGCACAAAGAACGCCCGAATGGGTCGATTAAAAGAGCAACATTAGTGTCAAAGAGATTAACCGCAATCGACCACACACTCAGCTCCGAACGCATACCGCACGTACTCATCGAAATGATTCTTGTAAACAGGAATGAGCCGAGCTTCTTTGTGCTCAACGTCTATAGCGCCCCTAAAGATCGGGCAGACTGTTTCGACGGACTGTTCAAACACGCACTAAAGATAGCCAAGCAGTGGTTACTTATCGTAGGGGACTTTAATGCAGCACGGCCAACGTGGGATTACAAGACAACTGATCCAAAGTTACGCAGTCGAACTAACGCGAAACAATTGGACGAACCTATTCAATCAAATGCAGGGTACCTTGGGCACCACCAAAACGTGGGTACTGATTAGAAATTTCATAGACCCCAATCAAACCAAGGCAACGAGCATTTAAAGACACATAGGTACAGGCCCCACACCAGCTTACATTGATTATCCGCATACGGAGCTTTCGGAATTAGACAAAGACATCACACACCATAAACTTAGAGTGGCATTGGATTATGCACCCCGAACACCATAAAGGCAGGCGCGCTGCACGTGCAATGGCACTGCACCGAGCATACGGCAATGACCGCGACACCTTCTATACAGACGCCGCGTAGCAGCTAAAGTGCTAGCTGCTAAAGTGCTAGCTGCCAGCGGCCTCAGCTAGCAGCTAAAGTGCTAGCTGAGGCCGACCGGAGGGGCAAAACAGTATTATAAGCCACGATACGGACCGACAACTGCACGGAAGCGGAAGAATGTGCCATAGCTCTCGCCATCAGCGCTCAACCCCCAGATAAGATAATATATATTCTTACAGATTCCCAGCAAGCATTTCGCAACTACGCACAAGGCCATATTTCCCCGATGACTCATCAATCGCTACACAAGAACCAACATATCCCACTAATTCACCTAGTTTGGTCATCTCGGCGTGCGTCTCTCCCTGGCAATGAGCGCGTTCATGCTACAGCCCGAGGCCTCACCCGCCGGGCGCCGGTGGAAGGGCAGTCCAGGCCAGACAAGGTGGAAAAGATACCACTTACACAAATATACTGCAACACTACAGGCTATCCCGTAGAACGTTCCCTCCACCACACGTGAAACTAAACCGCGCAGATGCAGCCGCTTGGTGCCAGTTCCAAACTAATACGTTCCCCAGCCTTGCTCTCCGCCCCAATTTTTACCCTACCCAGTATCCCGACAAATTTCCTTTCTGTGGAGGACACCAAGACCTCTACCCTTCTACGTGAAAATGCTTCAAACCACCCGGCCTTCCTACAATACTCAACGCCTCCCCATCCCAGTGGGAAGTCGCTCTTTCCAACGACCAGCGATACCTCATAAATTACGAACATTGCCTAGAGGTGCATTAGATGTATCAGTTGGAGATTCAAGACCTCCTATAGAGGTTGAAATTGCTCTAGTTCACGAGAGAATAACGTTGATGGTACTGTCAAAAGTCTTTTTTTTTACGTTGAAAAGATGTTATATAAATGTATCTGCTGGATATTCACTACATATTTTGGATATTATTGTAAGGCTGAGATGCCCTATAACCGCGTTACCCCGATGATATTTTGTACATCCACCTTACTGTGTGGGAACAGTTTAGCATATCTTATTGACGGACGGTAAATAGGAGATACAATTTTAATAACATTGCTGAGAAATAAAAACTCGCGAGACTGCCTGGCGTATCAGGGCTTTTGCATATTGCTTGCTATGAATGTTACGTCCCCACTAGGCGCTCTTCACGACCTTACACCTGGTACAAGTATATCATTGAAATACATCACATTTAAAGAGTAAATTGAACGCGAAAATAGGAGAGTAGAAGCTAACATATGACATGCAAACATGATAGTCATGAACTATAATTTGAGCAAGTCAGAAAATATGTTTGTCATAGGGAAACTGAAAGACTATTCACGTGCGGTCGAAAAATATTTGTCAGGTCCTTACAAATCACATGCCATGCGGCTAGCTATATATATATATATATATATAAATATTTATATATATATATATATATATATATATATATATATATATATATATATATATATATATATATATATATATATATATATATGAGGAAATTATTGAAGAATACAAATTAATGTAGTAATTATTATATAAATACAAATTTATTTTCGACGCTGTAGCCGGCCGAAGACCGGCCTTCACCGAATATCTATATATATATATATATATATATATATATATATATATATATATATATATATATATATATATATATATATATATATATATATATATATATATATATATAGTATGGATGAACTATAAGTGATACTGTTTAAATGGTGTGCACCAATGAAATATAGCTATCAATTGGTGCTCGAGTGATCTCCTATGTGCATCCAATATACGTTATCTGGTAGCCTAAAAATCATGTAGATAATACGTCCTATAAATAGCCACGCTTTTTCTTATAAAAACGGCACGTACGCGAGACGTAATAAGTACGTGACTTAAAGCCGTTGACGTTTGGATCAATGCGGCCAGGACTCAAAACATGAAGACACCGGCCCACCGCCAATCTCTCTGAGATATAGAGAAATAAAGTTTTTCCATTCCATTCCGTTGGATCAATTCTAGACGTTGAAGAGACGTTCGTGGTTCACAGGGGATTGACCGGGCCAGCCGGACAACAGCAGCAAATGGGGATCTGGACTGAGGGCTCCACCCTGTGGGTCTTCATTACCCGACAGCAAATAAAGTTTTCTCCGACTACTACTACTGCAATGGTTTAACTCATGTGCTCTTGACCTTCACACAATGCATATGAAAAAAAAAAAGAAACCACTGCCCCTGGAGGGCTTCAACCACCAAACTTATGTTGTAAACATTACATGGCCATAAAAACACTAGTGAATGCCTGACCAGCGTGTTGTGATAAAAACGATGTAGGTTAGTCAGTTTGTGCAAAACAGTTGGCCAATCAGGAGGATCACTCTGTGTAAAGAAAAAATCGCGTATATCTATAACACACTTTCAACGAAGTACTGTTGAGTAGGGGTCTGAACAATGCGCTCATGCTTAATATCCATACGCTTTCTCCACACGTTATGCACGCACAGAAGTATTAATACGTAGCCAAGCAGTCCCCTGGTTCAGCGCCTCGGAGGAAACGTATCCCGAATGGACTTATCAGCAAATCCTTTTTTAGGCTGCGTTTTAGAACATCCCACAAAAACACCGCATCATGACAGTCCAGAAAGATATGCTCCATCGTCTCCGGTTCTTTGCGATATCAAGCAATTCACAGACGAAGGTAGAAATATGCCTTTGCTTTGCAGCCACGGCTCCCCTGGAAGATTGCCTGTGTGTAATTGGAAAAAGAAAGATTTAACCGAGGCTCTTACTGGCTTTCTTTTAACTCTCTTAAGAACATGTCGTTCTGAACCTAAAACATGTACAGTACGATACAAAGGTACAGGCAAGAATACATAAACAAGATCATTGTACAATTTCTTGCTAGTAATATCGGCCAGATATTCACTTGAAAATCTCGCGCTTAGTATATCAAAAGACTCGACCACTTCGGCCAAAAATGCACTTAGAACTGCGCTGTATGCTACATAAACGTGTTTTTCTGAGCGTGAAAGAAGCCCGAAAATATACGCAAACATAGCCGCGCGACTGGCTGCTCAAGGGATTTTGCGTGTATTCGTGGGCTTCTTTCACGCTCGCAACAAAATAAATAAAAATATCTTTGATGTAGCACGTATTGAGCAAAAAGCTGTATCGGAAGTATTTGATGTTGCTCTACAATTTTCTCATTGACACTTTTCGTCTAATTATAATATTTGAGAAGTTGATAAATTAATTAAGACTAATGATATAGTTTGGCGAAATGAAAAAAATAATCTGAGTATCTCCAAGCGACGTCAAACAACATTACCTTGGTTCTGTCGAGCTACGTGTCATATTCATATCCTTAATGTTTGGCTCAAGTTACGTGGGACTCCTTGTATGTTGTTACCAGCTTCGCAGAGATACATTTATTTCTACGAGGGGCCAGCTGTCGGGGAATGTGCCTCTTCGCATATTGGAAAAAATACACATTTTACACTGGTAATTTATTGAAGGGTATATTCACAACGGTATATTTTTTACAGATCATCTCTTGTATGGGCTGTAGGGTGTAAAGGTGTTTCTTTTGTCAATAACTTCTGAGTGCCGATGATGCTGCATAAAAATATGCATTGAGAGACCGGCCTACGTAAGCGTAAAAATTAGATTACGGTAATGTGGTAGACGATCGTGTATTTGTGTAATTCCCACAAGAGATAGCCATTCCGTAATTGGCGTTTCGCGAGAAGCAGAAGTACAAGCGCAAGTATCGATTCTCTCTCCTTTGCAGCTTACGTCAGGCTGATGTGTACAATCTTGTACGAGTCACTAGACGACAAGTGAATGAATGAAATAAAAATGGAGGCTGTGTTGTGTGACTTATCGTCTTCCTCCTATTTGTTATCTGCCGTGTTACGAGCATAATCAAAGGCTGATGCAGTGGTGACGTCACCTTCGCATCGCTCCTTCGATACAAGCTTGCCCACTGTAGACGCTAAGTATTTTTGTTGTCCTTGTCTTGTGCACTAAAACTGATTTCTTTGTTGTGCGCTTCATGACCTTTATTTGAACTGTAATAAAAGGCAAAGCGAAAATTGTGCGATTGCGCGATCATACCTCGGACAGCCTGCTTAGGTTGTAGTATTGTGAGTAACCACCATCTTTAGGATATATTTCAAATTTCAAAGCGCCCTTGCTGCGAGATTTAGAGTTCTGAATTGCAGAAACGTAAAAAAACGTTCTTTTGAGTGGCAATTCTACTGGCAACGTTCGACCGACGCCCTTTGCCAGAGGCGTCGCTGGTCCAAGACAGAGTGATTATGCGCGTGAGCTTGTAAGCGAGCGGGCGCACCGCAACACGCTCCTATTGGTTTTCTTGCTATGCCCCGCTCGAACTATTATTATCAGTGTCCCATGGGTGCCAAGGTAGCCGTAGCAATTGCCCCACGCAACGAAGAGACGGTTTGAGGTTTCCTTCCTTTTACCAGAACGGTGGCGGGGGATGAACCTGACCGAGGTTTACCATCGCGGGACAGCGGCGTACAAGGTGACTACGCTACACGATAAGTGCAGTCCTAAAATTTCCCGCCTCCACGCAGGCAGCAGCGCCTCGCGGCCGCGCTGAGGCTGTCGCTGCTGGCCGGCGTCGTGATGAGCCTGGCGCCAGCAGCGAGCGGCGAGGACGAGGGCAGCCTGCGGCTGGTCATCGGCGCTCGCGTGACGACGCACGAGGGCCGCGGCAACGTCGAGATCTTCCACGCCGATCGGTGGGGCGCCGTGTGCGACGACGAGTGGGACACCCGCGAGGCGCAGGTCGTCTGCCGCATGTTGGGACACGAGAACGCCTCGGCCAGCGTCACCGTCAACGCACACTTCGGAAAAGCGCTCAGTGAGTAACTATAGTGTCTTACCTTTGTTTTTTTTCTTAACGTACGAAAAAATTCCCGCCATCACTTTCTGAATCATTATTGGGAAATTTGTTTTTGCGCGCCTCCGTTGTTGGCGGTGTCCCAACTTTTCTGCCACCAAACCTCCAATAGCTTTTTACTAATCCCTATTGCGGACAGGTTTCCTTTGCCTGTACCCTCTAGCCAATGGCTGTACCCTATGGCTTCAATCCCTGTACCCAATTGCTTCAAGGAGGCCATCGGAATCTAAACCGATAGGACGGTAGACATTTTTACTCAAGGAGAGTGTGGTGAGAGGCTAGTCGGTAAGACATATTTTTGAGAACTTAAACTGCTTAGGGACGAGACATGGAAGTGCGTTCGTCCCTTCTTCTACTTCGGTGTCTCGTCCCTAGCGCAGTTCAAGTTCCCCAAAATAGATATCTTGACATTCTAATAAAACATTCTCCATCGTTTCCCCAGCGTTACCGCAGCAAGCACATGCTTCTTCTCCCTTTGTGTACCTCATCTTATATATATACATTATAATGCAGCCTGATCTCACTTCAAAAAGTAAAGAGCTTCCCTTTGAGTTAGCATAATTTGATTCTTTCCCAATTTTCCTTTTCACCACACACGTAGTTACTAATAGCCAATTTATTTTAAATTGCCACCACCCAGGAGATTGTCTCAGCCTCTGTTACTTGGAGTTTAATGTTCTTTGTTGCCATGTTGTTTACTATTCCGGTCGCATACTTGCTGGTAAGCTTCCTAGTTCTTTTCTTCCGATGGGACAAAATATTTTTCCTTTACAATTACTTGAACACTATCGCTACCCACTGACTTTCTTTCATATTCCTCGGCCATTTTTCGAGATTGACTTGACTCTGAACTTCCCTCACTTCAAAAATTGTCCAGCCGATATCACCCCGCACGGCTTCATTTGTAGTCTTCCCGTGAGCGCCCAATGTGAGGTGTCCCATTGACCTTGAGTTGCCATCGATTCCTGATTGTACCCATCTTTTCAAGCAAACAACTGCATTTCCAAATGCAAGTCCTGGAACCATTACACCTTTCCACATACCACGTAGCACCTCGTACCTATTGTATCCCCATTGTGCTCTGTTTTTCGTTGTGACCACATTTTTCTTCCCTGTTGTTATTATTGTTTTTTCCCTGTGTTTCCGTATATCTGTTGCCCTCGTTGATCCATAAGCCAAATCTATGTGTAGAGGCAGCGCCACTGGTGGCCAACCGCACAAGTGAAATTCCAAAACACGCATGCTTAGAACACAGGAACCTTCTCGCCTTCGGTTGGTGTCTGCATCGGAGCCATTTACTTTACGTCGCTGGATCGAGACCGTTTGGACATGTCAACAGCGTTGTATGATCAGAAGGTCGGTCCCAGCTTCCCAGCTACTTATAGCACACGCTCAAAGCCAGGAGCGGCATTCACTAAACTGCGCTATTCGTACGCAATTGCTTAGACAAAAAGTTCTTACTCGAAGTTAACAGTGCAAATGAAGTGGCTGCACATTTAACTGACGGTATGAGACCGAAGAGGAAACAAAGCTAGGATTTAACGACAAGAAATGAAAGAAGTACGGTCGTCTGATAGCATGATCGCACATCATGCATATGGAGTTGTGGCTATCTTCTTACGACAAATCACTGCACACCCCTACGACAGTTTCCTTTTCCGGCCGTCTGCTGTATACAGCGCTGACAAGCTTAATCGCGCTCGCCCGTTCACCGCAACGGCGTTAGAAGTATCGCAGTGGAAGTGCTACGCATTCTTTTCGCATTTCTGCGAGAAACAGCACTGATGGACACATGGTGACATATTTGGTGCATAAGGAGACGCTCAGACGGAGAAATCGCCACCCAGTTCTGCCAGGTTAACCCCGCCTATATACATCATTACCAACACCATATTACAAAGCGAATAAATGTTTTTATTTCGATAATAACCAACACCCACCGCTGTCCCCGAGCAGAACTCCGACACGCTATCACACCAAGTCACAGAATCAAAGGACAAAACCCAACACGCGCCCCAGGAGGAGAAGATCACTGACCCAACCACCAAGAAACGAACACGCACTTCATCACGACATAACAAGGACCTGACCCAATTGGAAACTCAGCTCGAAGCCAAAATTGAAGCGCTCGCCAACACCTACGCCAGCACGGCTGCCGTGACCGACCAACGACTGGCACGGCTGGAGGAACCGACCACCACGTCCTTCCGCACCATACAAGAGCGTTTCCAATTCATTGAACACACCCTCAAGCCTGTAGTCCGCAGCCCCATCTTTTCAGCGGAATTCGCGAAACACCCATACCTCCAAGAACAGACGCAAGCCCCACCCTCACCACAACTATGTCCCAAAACCAATCCACAATAGCATCGCTACCGGGCCTTACGGTCTGGCAGTGGAACTGCCACAGTTACAACAACAAGAAAGCAGTGCTGCAACAACATATTACCACACTAAACAAGAAACCCGACATTATCCTGCTGCAAGAAACGGCGACGGTGACCCCCACCCTCCCTGGGTATCGCGCTCACGTTAGCCAGGCGGAGGGACGGGGCGTCTGCACGTTCGTCCGCAAAGGGCTCACGTTCATCGAGCACCAACTCAAACACGGCCGCAGCAGGGTGGAATACGCCTTCACCGAAATCATCCCAAGCAAACAACGGAAAGGCAGCCTGTTCATCGCCAACATCTACAGTAACCCCAAGCACCAAACACAGAAATTCAAGACCCTACTACACACAGCCAGCACCCAAGCCAGAGACAACACGTTGCTGATCGGAGGGGACTTCAACGCCGCCCATCGAGCGTGGGGTTATGTGAAAGACACGGCCAAGGGACGGGACTTATTACAGGATACCCTGGACCACAAATGTGTCCTAATCACGGACCCCGCGCATCCTACCCGCATCGGGAACTCCGTAGCACGAGACACCACACCAGACCTTACGTTCATAAAAAATGACCACACGGGCAAAGTAACATGGCACAACACGGGCGTCGACCTGGGTAGTGACCACTACATCCTCGAAATTACGATACCCAACCAATCACGGAGAAATATCATTATACATAAGTGGACGGACTGGGACGAATTCCGTAAGGGGCGCCTCACCACAGCACAAGACATCACAGAGATCGAAACCTGGACGTCGGAACTCCGCGATGCAGTGCGCTCAGCCACAAAGACCATAGAAACAGACGAGGACGTCATCATCATGGACAGCCGCCTGGCCCATCTGATAGAGGCCAAACGTTCGATACAGGCGCGTTGGAAGCAGCACCGGCTGAATCGCAAATTGAGGAAGAAGGTGGCTGACTTAAATAGGGCCATTGAACATCATTGCAGGCTCCTGTGCCGTCAACAGTGGAACGAGATCTGCAACCGAGCTGACAGGGAATCGCATCGCAGTTGTACATGCAATCTATTTCGGCACCTCCTAGACGAAACAAAGACCAAGTCAAACCAGCGCGACCGCCTGGCCCGCCTCATGCACACCATCACACAACAACAAGGAAAAGACGCTGTTATCAGGAGCCTGGAAGCCAAGTATCTGCCAGACACGCCAACGGAAACCCACCCGCCGTACGGGGGGCTGCCCAACGCGTGGCTCGACCGAGACATTACCATATCAGAGGTACGCGTAGTGCTGCACGAGCTCAACACCCGCTCAGCAGCCGGCCCAGATCTCCTTACAAACAAGGTGCTACGCAACCTGGACGACGCTTCGATAGAGGCCCTAACCGATTACTTCAATGAATGCTGGCATTCGGGCAAGCTCCCCCGACAGTGGAAAACGGCAAGAACGATCCTGATTCCGAAACCGGGCAAACCACTGGACATCGGCAACCTGCGTCCCATCTCGCTGACGTCCTGCGTGGGCAAGGTGCTGGAGCACGGGGTCGCCAACCGGTGGCAGGAATACCTAGAGAAGGAAGGCCTCTATCCTGACACGATGATCGGCTTCCGGCGCAGACTCAGCACACAAGATGCCATGTTACAACTCAAACAAGAAATCGTCGACAACAAGACACAAGACAGCAAAGTAATTCTGGGTCTCGATTTACAAAGTGCATTCGACAAAGTCAAACACTCAGCCATATTAGGACAAGTATCAAGACTCAACATGGGGGTAACGAGCTACAATTATATTCAAGACTTCTTGACCAACCGCACGGTAGAACTGCACGCCGGAGACCTCAAGCTCCCCGAACACAAGCTCGGCAGTACGGGTACTACACAGGGTTCGGTCATATCGCCGTTGCTCTTTAACCTCGTCATGATCGGGGTAGCGAGGGCAGTAACGGGCACCGGCGTCCGGCATACGATCTACGCCGACGACATTACCCTGTGGGCGGCCGGCGGCACCGACGCCAGCATCGAGCAACAGCTGCAAGCGGCGGTTACCGCCATTGAGCAGCACCTTGACGGCACAGGCCTAATGTGCTGGCCCGCCAAATCCGAGCTGTTCGTCGTCACACCGCTTCGACCGGGACGGAAGCGTGCTCCTCTTCGGGCGTGTGATCACATCAAAATTGTGACTGCATCGGGGCAACGCATCACCGAAGTTCCCAAGATCACGGTCCTGGGCCTGCTGCTCAACAAGAGCGGCCGCAACGACGAGACCATCAACAAGCTTACCACCAAGGCAATGGACGCCATCCGGCTCATACATCGAGTCTCTACACGACGGGCGGGCATGCGTGAAGACAGTCTCGTGCGCCTTGTCCAGTCGTTCGTGATCAGTCACATCGCCTACGTTGCGCCCTACCTTAACTGGCCCGTCACTGACAGGACCAAGATCAACACGCTGATCAGACGGGCTTACAAGACAGCGCTCGGTTTAATGGAGACCACGAGTACGGCTCGGCTCTTGCAGCTCGGCGTCCATCACACCCTAGAAGAAATAGCCGAGGCGCAGCTCAGCGCGCAATTCGAGCGCCTCTCTACCATCAAGACGGGCCGCAGTATACTGACGTCCCTGGGTTACAATCCCCAAGCTCCCAGCAGGCAACCGTGCGAGATCACAGATGAGGCGCGGGCCCACATTTACGTGGACCCCATCCCAAAGAACATGCACCCAGAATACAACCAAGAACGGCGGCAGGCGCGGGCCAAGGCCCTCACCGAGCAACACGCCCAAGACCCGCACGCCCGGTACGTGGACGCCGCGGAATACAAGCGGGAAGGCTTCGCGGCAGTGGTCGTTGCGGCGGCTACCGGCACCAAGACAACGGCAGCGAGCGTGCGGTGCACGAACGCCACAGACGCCGAGGAGGTTGCCATCGCTCTGGCGATCACCGAGGCCGAGTGTCGCACCGTGCTCAGCGACTCGAGGAATGCCGTGCGCAACTTTGCCAAGGGGCGAATATGGGCGTCGGCGACCGCCATCATCGGCAAGCTCCAACTTCAAGACCGCGACAGCACCGTCCCTATTAAGTGGTTCCCGGCGCACGCCGGCGATTGTGCATCCTCACCGAACCACAACGAGACGGCCCATTCGGCGGCGCGAGCGCTTACCTTCCGCGCCCCCGAGAGTGACCGTTCCGTGTGGTGGTTCGAAACCAAGGACAGATTGACTAGTTATGCCGAAGTAACCAAGTGTTACCGCTTAGCTCGACGGACAATGCCGCCTCCCCACCCGGCCCTCAGTCGGGAGGAGGGCGTAATCCTAAGACAAATACAGACCGCGTCACTCCTCACCCCCGCAATGCTGCACGTGCTTCACCCAGAGCTCTATCCGAGTGGGCTGTGCGGTGTTTGTGCAGCGGGTCCGGCGGACCAATGGCACATCATGCGGGACTGTGCCAGGTTCCCGACGGCAGCTACCTCAAGGACTTACCCGCCAGAACTTCAAAGTGCACTGCAGTCTGCTGACAAGGACTCACAACTATGGGCCGTCCAGCAGGCCCGGGGTGCGCTCGAAAAGCACAAGCCTCATGACCCACTACAAACGGGCCCAACTGGGCTAGTGCAGAGTAGGGTATAACCCCGGGTCGACGCTTGGCCAGCGTCACGACTCGTTAAATCGTCGTTTGCCGGCAGTTTATTAAAGTTATTCCTATCCTATCCTATCCTAATCAGGGAAATAAAAAGAACTTAACGAATATATAGTTGATATGGCCTCAAGGCGACCAGCACCCGTATGTTCATCGGCATGGTATGTGATCGCACTGCACATGGTTGCAGGTGCGGTTCTAATGCCGCGTCAAGGCTCAATATCAGCTCCCTCGGCAGCCGGTATCCTCTATAAGGTGCTGGTCGACAATGTCGTCGAGTGTCCATCGACGACTAAACGCACGCTCCCTTCGCATAGGATCTCTGTCGAGGGATCTGTCGATCTCTGTCGAGTGTAACCTTGAAAATGAAATACAGAAAAAGCCGACGCTACCAACATTCCCAGAATAATGAGAGAAAACTTCATTATACGTAACATCCACACATGCAAGTTTCGCCGCCTATCACACTTTGACATGGTATCAGCGTTCATCGCTGCTTTTTTGCTTCTTCTCAGCTGATAAAACACGATGATGCCTCGCACCAGGTCAAGTGTTTGTTTTGGCACGTTCAGGGGGACGCATTCCCACGGAGGCGAAATGCGCGAAAACGCGTATGCATCAATTTTGGAGACCGGTAATCAATAATAGGTTGTTGATGTCAGGGCCTGGAGCTCGTACAGCGCCGTCTGTGATAGCAGAACTTGCACCACGTAAAAGTCAAGGCTAATCAGTCAACATCATCACGATGCTCAGCGCCAAGGATGCCATAAATTTACCAGCCTCATAAGGACACATGCTACCCGCCGTGGTTGCCCAGTGCTATGGTGTTGGGCTGCTGAGCGCGAGGTCGCGGGATCGAATCTCGGTCACCGCGGCCGCATTTCGATGGCAGCGAAATTTGAAAACAACCGTGTACTTAGATTTAGGTGCACGTTAAAGAACCCCAGGTGCTCGAAATTGCCGGAGTCCTCTAGTACGGCGTGCCTCATCATTAGAAAGTAGTTTTGGCACGTAAAACCCCACAATTTTTTTTTAATTTAAGGACACGTGGTCAAGTGCACGTGAGAATACAGGTTCAAGAGGAGGGGGGGGGGGGGGGGCTTTGGGCCAGTTGGTCCGACACACCAGAGAATGCAAAGGTTGCTACCCCAAATTCAATCAAGCCATAATTGTAGGACGGGGAGACTATAGACATGAGCGAGCAATTATGGAAGCGGCACACATGCGCAGACTTGGGCTAGACACGTGTGTAAGTGAGCCTGCGGTGGCTCTCCTAAATAAAGAAGCCCGGTTTTTGATTAACCTGTGATAGTTGATTTTTTGCCCCTTGGGACTTTCCATAGACGTCTAGGGTGCTTTCTGCCACGTGTTACATTTTGTCCATCAGTATGTCAAGGCACGCTGCGCGCAGATTCGACATTTTGCTGCGATGTGTTTCATGGTAAAAAACCTCAGTTGCTAGTTACCGCTCGTCCTGTCCACTCCTTCGTCACGTGGCCTCTGATGTCGCGGTTCTTTTTCCTCTTTAAACACGTCAGAATACTGCACAGCACCGTACACGAAGCACATAGCGGTTCAACATTCTTGCTGGTTTCGCATCAAATTGGTTCAAGTCGTTGATCTTACGACATTGACGTACTTTGTTTGGAGCAGTCACTGCACATAGGCACATATAGCACTAGGCCAAGGTTGGGGTGGTGGTATCATCGCGGCTCCCGACACGGTTCTATAAACAAGCAAATGCGGCCTCGTATATATAGTACGAAGTAAATTGCGGCTCAAGAGCAACAGTTCGTAAAAATTCCGGACGAATTTTTGGGTGTTGTAAAACGTCATCAGCGTATTTTCATGTTCACTGCAGGTCGAAGACCACTTCCAGCGATCTCTAATTAGCCCTAACCTACGCTAGTTGTCTCTAAGTTATGCCTGCAAATTTCCTGATTTTATCACCCGACCTAATTGCCTGCCGTCATCGACAGCCCTTCTTTTCTCCTATATATATAGCATCCACTCTGTATTTATAATAGACCATTGATTATCTGCTTTATCAATTATGTGACTTTCCCAGCTCCTATTTTCCCTCTTAATTTCCACTAGCACTCTTTGCTCTCTGATCCACACCGCACTCGTCCTCTCTTAGCGTTAGGCTTATCATTTTTTTTGTTCCATCGCTTGGTTTAGCGCTTCTTTACTTATTCTGAAGCCTCGTTGTTCACCTCCAAGTTTCGGCCTCTTATGATAGTACTTGAAGAATGGAATGCTTGTACAGTTTTATTTTCGACGACAGCGGTGACTCCCGGTCACGATTTCGTAATGCCGGCAGTATGGAATCCGACCATTTTCATTTTTCTGTAAATTTCCTTCTCATGATCAGGGTTCCCTGTGAGTAATTTTCCTAGATAACGTTGCTTCTGTACACATTGCAGTGGCTGACTGCCTATCATAAATTCTTGTTGGCTTGACAGATGATTCAACAGTATCTTTGTCTTCTGCATATTATTCTTTAACCTACACTCTTTCTTGCTTAAGGTCCTCAGTCAATTGTTGCAATGTGCCCCATCGTTGCTGAACAGGACAGCGTCATCGGCGAGCTAAAGTTTGTTGAGATATTCGCCGTTGATCACCGCTCTCAATCCTTAGATAGAAGCACGCGCCATCCTCGGCTATCAGTTGTGGCCTCTGGCCAATCAGCCGCAACAGCGCGTTCTAACGCCTACCCGCGTCAGCTCGAGCGGCGCAGATAGACATAATTATGTTCCTAAGACTGCTACACCCCTATCGTAGAATTTCTTTTTAAGTCGTCATCTGCGACTGCTGTCTAGGTTTTGTGAATCGACTTACCCTTACTATTGGCGGAAGTACTGGAGTTCGCACCTGCGCGACCCTTACATATACGCCTTTTATCGACTAAAGCGCTCCTCTTTGAAGTTGCGGACATCGTAAGCTCTCTGATCTTACGAATAGTTTCAGCTTTGTGGATACGCTTTTTTCGTCAGATTTTTCTTACGCAGCAATTTGTTCGTAAGTTGGCCAAGTGAATCCTGGCTCAGTTATCGCACTCTAGTGGTGTAGGGTAAACGGCTCAAACTGGCTTGTGAGCGCACAGCTGTCGAGCTGCGCTGAGGAATGTGAAACACGACAGAACAATAACACATGTTGACTACGTGGATGGTGCGGACGGTGAGCCCCAGAGTTAAATGCTTGCCGTTTTAGAGTAAAAACCAATAAAATGATGCGATGTTAGCCTAGGACCATCTTTAGTATCCATGTGAGCAAACAGCAAAACGAAAACCAAGCCTCACACAACTTAAACTACATTCAAGAGATAATATACTAAACCTTTCATTGAAATAGTCACACAGGCTCTACATTCTATGAGGAACCTAAAATCTTTCTACGAGACAAATTGTTGAACGGGAAAGCTAATTTGTCGGAATGTAGAAATCCCCTTTTCATCAAAATCAACGCGTGATTAGTAATGATTGCTTGAAAACCACTTCTGGATTCATTGTCGTGCATTGCTAATAACAATGTACCATAAGTTGCGGTGATGAGCTGAGCTTACAGGAAACTGAACGCAAGCCTATTTTGACGTAAGGAGCCCAATCAATGCTCTTTTTTTTTTGGCAAGTAGCGTTTCTTTATTTCTTCGGCGATCGCGCCGAACCAGAACACCCATGGCATGCACGCGCACCACACGACCCTGTTCTTTTTTTTTTTCCTCTCCCTTCTAGGACCTATCCTGATGGACAACATCTACTGCACCGGTGAGGAGCGCCACATCGAGGAGTGCCCCTTCGACGGGTGGGGTGTGCACGACTGCGGCCGTGACGAGGCAGCGGGCGTCGAGTGCCAGCTCCCGCCACCGCCGACCACCCCTGGTCCGCCATCGCCTGCCATCTTCAAGAAGAAGATAAGAGTAGGAGGCGATTTCCTTTCAATCTGCACAACATGCGGTCGTGCTGAAGAGTGCTCTTCTTTAACGAACTACGACGTGTTTTCCTACCTCTTACTACACGAATGTTTCGTGATAGCTTCACTGAAAAAAGGTACATTTGTGGCAGTTTTGTGGCGAAGCTATTTACTTAATTTATAAATGTGCGATGAGTTGTGTTTTCAACTGTTTTCCCCACATTACTTGTGTTTCTATGTGATAGCTGTGATACTCACTTTCGAAGCCAGTAGTAGTGATTGCGTTGCTACAGGCAGGGCTTGCCTTGGGAGCTATAAATGATAGTGACGTGAAGCTTTGGCTATGACGCCTGTATAGAGCGTCCCAGCTAGCGTTAGCCAAGCTGCTATAAGAAAGAAAAGAAAAAAAAAACCCGATGCAAGATACGGTTATAAGACCAAGGACGTTCGGTCGTTAGACTTGTGACGAACGAAGATCGTGGGTTTTATAATTCTATCTGGCGTCATATATTTTAGAGGGCAGTTCTTAGGCGCTCGTTCCTGCGTTAAGCGTCGGCGTGCCTCGTACTCGCACGGCGTAACCGTGCGAACGAGGACAGCGATCGACGAAAGCGCGAACGCGGAGTACAGCGGCGGATGAAAGGGAGCGCGAGGAGTAAAGCGGAGGAGGAGGGTGCAGCAGAAGCATGAGGAGGAAAGGCGAGGAAACCCCCTTGAAGCACCACTAGATGGCGCTCGGCGTTCTACGAGCCTTACTTCGTGTAGTTGTCGAATACTTTGCAATCGTGTTTCGTGCGAAACTGCGGTATTTTCTTAGCATTTAAAAGGAAATTCGCCAAATACGAAAAAAAACGGCTGATCCCGCACTCTATTCGCACGCATAGTGGGGTTATGTGCTGCAGGCCTGACCCGGTAGTTGCGCCGCTTTGACAGGGAGTTTCTCTTCGTATCACCGCGAGATTCCTACCAGCGGCTAGCGTAGAGTCTCCTAAAGAAGATTACTAAAGTGAACTATGGTGCTCGTGTCTAAGGAAGCTGCAAGCATGGCGTTTGAGCCAGCATGCAAGTGATAGTTATTGGATGGATTTGAATTAAAGTCGTCCTTCTGGCTTAAAATAGCCGTGCGACTCAGCAAATTTATCGTTTTCAACAAAATTTAAAGCGTAGCAATTGGCAGTGATTGCAAATACGCGCAAAGTCTTTTTGCCATGTGTTTCGAAAAGTAGGATTTCTTCAAAATTTGGGCCATTAAAGGCAAGTTAATCGTAGTAAACAAAGCCACAAGAACGTGGGAAGCCACAAGCATGAAGGTCAGGTAAATTAATGTACTAACCATCGTTCCCATGGTGGCTGAACAATCGCAGCGGTGCAGTTCACATAGTAAATTGTGTAGGAAAGCTTACGGCGACGAGTCTCGTGTCTGAGCCCACGACCGTTTGTGCCAGAGGTAAGCAGACTGCCAAAGCCAAGTTATCAAAAAATTGCAGACTAAGCTTTCGATTTGCCACATGTAAGGCCAACCGGAACGTGGACATGAATGTAGCCGCCACATCGAAAAAGATCAACATGCCATATTTACGACTGAAATGCCGCATCACAATGCCGGAATCGGCTTGTTCGCCGCATGTGTAACTGCTGCAGCGCACAAGCCGTATGTGATGTCGACTTTTCTAATATTTCACGGCTTTCTAACGAACGAAGAAAAAGAGTGACACAAGAGACAGCTCACCGAAAACAAAGAAATTGTTATCGAATGTGACATAAGACGTTATTTTGACATATCTAGCGTAAGTATAATAATGAAAAAGATTGTTGAATAATAATTACAAGGTATTTGATTAAGAGCCACTGAGCCACCATCGGAAATCGCTTTCAAGATTGGGGCCCGCGCGTCGCTCTTCAACGGGAACTCAGCGACGAGAACACAATACGCACGGCGCTGTCAGCAGACAACGCTCTCTGTCGCAAGGCCCTTACCGCTACTCGGTGCCGCTACCGGAGTACTGTTGATCACGGTTCATAATGGTTCGACGCGGATGGACAAGGCGCTAAAGAGCGATAATGGCTTGTAATGATCGGGGCGTCATCAGCGCACCTGGCGCTGCCACCTGAAGTACTTTGCTTGCGTCATCAATTCACCTCGCGCCGCCGTCGGCAGCAGTTCGTGTCGCCGCAGTGCTCTCGATTCTACTGGTCGGATCGAGTTTTACAACAATGATATTGACATCGGGCTGCGTGGATATGAACAAGTGGCCCAATGCTTACGCATACTCAGACGTCTCCCAGAGGACTTTCTGCATAATGTTTGGTACCGGTCGAACACGTAGAATAAATTTCATCTAACATTTTACTGCGATAAATATTATATGGGTAAACCAGGCGACATTTTTTTTGCCGTCGTCGTCGCCGTGATGTTCCATGTAAAGTCCAAGCGTGATAAGATCGTATCGCGCCCCGCACGCCACATATACTACAGGTGCGAGGGGAAAGCGTGCCAAGGATGAGCCGAGAATGATGGTGGCTTAGGTGCGCGCGATTTTCTTGCGTGCGCAAGGGTAGGGGGGTGTGGCAGGTGAGCGCGTCTCTGCTCCTCTAGCCCAGCCGTGCGCCGCCGCGCCTTATCTTGGAGGTAATCTTCGGCTGGGGCAAAGTGAGGGCGAGCCGCGATAGCTGGCGGCTGCAAGTGCGAGCTCTGCGCTGGCCTTGTGCTAGAAGTCACGTAATCTCTAGGTTTGGTGACACCTTGAAGGGCGAGACCGCAGACGCGTTCGCTTGCTTCGGTTTGAACTCTTCATAACACCAGCGTTGTGGCAGTGGGTGTTGGCGGTCGTCGAGCGAAATCAGTTCACGTTTGACTGAGCACGCGTGACGCCATGCTTGCTAATCTAATTAGTAAGCGAATGTTTACTGCAATTATGCGGAAAGTAAAACTAATGGAACCTAATTTGTGTACTTGTCTAATACTTTGCTGTCGCTATCAACTTTCCGCCTGCAGGCGAAAAATAAGACTTTTTTGATGGCACATTTGCAAAACCTTGTTAAAACCCTGCTAAGCACGAGGTCGCGGGATTATGTCCCGGCCGCGGCAGCCGCATTTCGATGGGGGCTAAATGCAAAAGCGACCGTGTCCCGTGCATATGGGTGCACGTTAAATGTCCCCTGGTGGTCAAAATTAATCCGGAGTCGCCCATTACGGCGTGAGTCATAATTGAATAATGGTTTTGGCACGTAAAATCCCAGAATTAAATGAAATTCAAGTGAATCGGTGACCACGGGACACAATCGAATACGTTACACTCCGCGCACTGCTCCCCGCAGTTTCTTTCCATTCGCACTGGGTGCTGTCGGGGCATGAACGCGGTCGCATCTTGTCTCGCAGACCCGCAGCCGGGGCAGCGTCAAGTTACGGCTAGTCGGCGGCAGGACCCGCAACGAGGGCCACGTCGAAGTGTACATACCCAAGCGTGGATGGGGCACCGTGTGCGGGGACGGCTGGGGCCTCCTCGAAGCGGCCACAGTCTGCCGACAGCTGGGACTCGGCTACGCCGACGCAGCCATCCAGGTAACCCGGATAACTCGAGAAAGTACGAGACGTCGTCATGCACGGGCTTTCCAGCATCCAAAGCTGTATGGAGCGTTGATTCGGCGATGCTCCGTCCGTAATCATACAATTCCTTATACGGGTGACTTTCACCTGCTTGACCCGCGAGTGCCATATATGGCCGCACGCGCGGTACTGGACGGACCAAAGCCTTGTTTAATATCGTTATTGATTAGTGACATGCTTACTCCACGTTTAACCTTATAGCAAGTTTAGCGCCGCAGAAGTTCAAGTGAGACGCTCGAGCGGAAGAATGGCCGGCATGCCTTGGAGAGGTTAGCACCGCCTGTAGCTAGTCTGCCGTCCTCTTGCTCTTCCTCCTGGAAAGTTTCATATTTTTTTTAGCTAAGATCTGTTACTTGTACGCACCGCCGTCATTTATTTTCTGCATTTGTTCCTTGTTCCTTTCTCGCCGTGTATTGATCAACATATTTGTTTCTAAGCCGACCATTTATTTCTGAGGTTAATGCAGCGCAAATCAGTGTAACAATTTACGGAAAAAAAGTTACCAGAATGCACGCTAGGCGAGTAGATACTGTCCAGCGGATTTCCCGTAGGTAACCGGCAGCGTTCGGTTTGGGTTATGCACATCGCACTGCCCATCTTTGCGTACCGCTCAAGTTTATTTCTGACTTGAGCTCCATGTATACTTCCATTATTCTCCCGGCGGAGACCTCAAGTCGTAAAGCTCTAGCGTTATGAAGACCGCTCTGGCGAAAAACTGACTACTGTAGTGGCAAACAGCAAAAGTGCAAGACTAACTCAGTGGTTGTCTTACAAAGCCGGCTACATTTTTTTTCGTTGTACTACCAGTGCTCTTTGCCTTCCTCACTTAAGAGGAAGCTTTAGCTAAGGCCCGAATCCCACGCGGCCTATTCAAATACATGTAAAACGCAGGAACGCTTTTCTCAGATAACCACAGGTCCGATTTTAATGAAATTCGTCGCATTTGAGAGAGAAAGTGAAATCCTGTTGACTGTTGGGAGCGGAATTGCGATTTAGGACCTAAAGTTTGTTAAAAGAATTTTAAAGAATTCGCAAGTTCGAAAAAAAAAACAGACGCACGAAGTTGATAAACTAATAGCTCTTCATCAAGAACAAATATCGCGGTTCTGTAATCGGCATCCATTAGATCGCTCAAAGCGGACAAATTTCATATGTCAATTTATATCTTACGTGAATTTGTTATGTTGTGTGCAAGGGTTCTGCAAAAGCTGTATTTCCGTATTACTGATTTTTTTTTAGATTCACGTGTAGCATATCAATTTTGTCCGCTTTAGATGTACTATCCGAAGCAATTTACAGAATTGTGATGTCATTTTTCCTTGCTGAGCTATAGAGTTGTAAACGTGATAGTTCCGTTTTCCGAAAATTTTGATTTTAGCAAATTTTTAATGATGAATTGACAACCTCAATCTAAAATTCGAAACCAATAGTCACTAGATTTAAAGTTTCACTTTTAAATGCAACAAACCTTGTCAAATTTGGTGCAGTGGTTACCGAGAAACACTTATTCTCTTTTGACATGTATTTAGATAGGAGCACCGAAGCTAAAGCTTCCTCTCCAGCGAGCTTGAATCGTGAAAACAGTTTCGTGGACAGATTCATTACTTTTCGCCCTTGGAAGCAACCAGTGGAGCGGTATGCGCAGGGTGCTCAGGCAAAGCTTCATTGATGCACGCAAATGAATAAACAAATAAGTAAAAAAATATTTTTTTCACAGGGAGACCACTTTGGTGGCGGCAACCAGACCATGATGCTCAGCGGTGTGATGTGCACGGGTCTGGAGAAGAACCTCGCCGACTGCCTACACGATCAGCTGGGCGTAGGCACCGTCACGTGTCCAGGAGTAGGGGACAACATGGCCGGCGTCGTCTGCGTGCGGGGTAGGCGTATGGCGTAGCGCGTGCCAATTTTCACCTATGAAATACCATGTTGGAGGGAGCGCCTCTCTTCAGAGATGGGAAATGAGGTTTGAGCAGATGGAGAAGCGTTTCTACTCTGCCTGTATCTAAAGCCGGTCTTTGTTCACAACATAGCGGAGGTCGTCTTTGAATAGCGTGAACAGACGTTCATGTTCCGTTCTTTAGGGAAGCTGCGTCCTACTGTAGTAGGTGTCGTCCCGCTTGCTAGGTGGCACTGTCTTCCTCCCCCCCCCCCCCCCCCCCCCCCGCTTTCTTACTCGCGTAGGCGCCATGCCTATAGGTCAGTGACTAACAGGAGAGGTAAGGACGGAGCTGACGACAAACTGTTGAGTGGACCTTTTTGGTGGCACAAGCATCGAGTGACACTCCTGTTTTTCGCGCAGCACTTCCGGTTGATCTCCTGAGACGACCGGGGACGAAGTTCAAAATAAATCGAAAAAAAAAAGACAAAAGAAAAACAATAGTACGGTACAAGATTAATGGGTTTCATGATATATATAATATCAGAGGATAAGTCTACTTACAAATTAAGTTACTGAAGTGTCTGGAATAATTACAATTAAATAGAAATCACCGATTACCGCACAGCATAGTACAGAATCGTAGAATTTAGCGACCCGCCACGTGAGCACGACTTTGGCTAAATTCCTGCAAACCCCGAAAGTAGAAAGCGGAAGTAATTATTTGACTGATGACGTCACACACTAGAACGTGACATGATATTTAAGCAGCTAATTAATGGAAAACAATTGCCTCCGAGTTCGTCTCGTACATTGCGTTCGCCTAAAGTTAACCCAAAGAACAACAACGCTGAGGTGAAAAGTGCCACTAAGCGACACCTAAGTCAAAGATTGGGGTCGCCTACTATCTTTTATTGAGTTTGAGATTTTATGTATGCATAAGATATCGTGTACATAGCATTATACATTACTCTTCCACAATTCGAAGAATAACCAAAAGTCAGAAAATACATACAAAGACGCATCATCCTCTATCGATGAGGAAAAAAAGGACAAGGAAAAACCTGATAAATGATACTGGCATGGTCACTGACACACTCAAGACGTGGTGGGACGCCGATGACTAACACTCACTGCCATATCTACAAAGTCTCGTCATTGTTTCTGCGAAACATACGGAGTACGCTCATACCACGCAACTTCATGGGAAAAAAGAAACGATTTGGCAAACGAAGGCTTAAATGAAGTCCATCAATCAGCTTTCTAGCTGGCAGCAGCATGGACGTGTTGTAATCAGGTCAAACAGGATTCATAACCGGCTTGAATCTTGCGTAGCACGGCGTCATATATATATATATATATATATATATATATATATATATATATATATATATATATATATATATATATATATATATATATATATAACCCATATATATATATATATATATATATATAGTTCTCGTTTCGCTCATCGTATTGAATTGCCATGTCCCGCCTTCGTGTGTGTTCCCGCGTGTTTCCGCGTGTATATGTATAGTAATTTCGAAGCAATTGACAGAAGGACATACGACCACACAATGTCTGTTTCATCACTCGTGGAAAGTGCGGTACCTGTGCGGCGCAAGCCACACAGGATGACATCGCGTGCGCATAAATATAAATGTTGGAGGAAACAGCAAGTAGTACGCTCACGCAAACACAAGTGGCGCTGACTAAGCCTTCAAAAAATAGGAGTGGCTAATATCAGCTAATTTCTCAATGAAGAAAAAAATGAAAGATCAGGCTTGCGCATTTGCTCCTGCCCGGAACTCAATTACTGCGACAGCAGGAGGCTCCTCCCAGCAGACACCGCTGTCTTTTATCCTTGCATGCTCATCAGGTAATGTCCCTATCTTCTCTAGCGGGAACGTCTTTGTGATTTCTGATACCGTATCACCTTCTGTTACCTGCGAAATGCATGCACAGGCGTTACCACTTTCAGACGTGGCATGGCGCACAAAACACCACACAATTAGCCGAGCGCTTAGTTCGCGCAACGGCTTAGTGGTTAGCGTTTCCGGCTCGCAACATGCACATTGCCACAGAAGCTTCAGCTGGATTGTCAGTGGCGGTGAAGGGGGCGACCACTGTCTTTCTTCACATCGCGTGGGAGGGGAGTGGGGGAGTGAAGGTAAAGATGGAGGAGTTGGCCTCACGACGGGTAAAGAAAAGGCGGAGCACAACGAATCCAGTGGCGAGCTTTCGAGTAACCGGTGGTTGCGTTTCGAACTACCGGTATAGGGTGTAGCTGCTTTACGGCGCGAACTTCAGACCCAAGCGGTGAACCTACTCGCTCGAATTGAACTGCAGCAGAACTGACAGTTGGGCGAGTTGGTACGAATTCACAGTGAAATATTTAGCGCGCACAACTGACAAGGACACAGTGAAGGGGGACACACGAGCGCTTACTCACAACTGTTTATTTTCGGAGAGATACAGAACATATATACGCCAGCTATCAGCGCTTAGCATGTCCAACAAGAGTCGTCCGTATAAACAGATAAACACATTAAAAAGGTTCAAGGAATATTTAAAAAAGCAAATTATTTGTCAGAGATTGCAACCGATGGTTGGCTTATGCATTTACCAGCACACTTTTTGATATGAAACGCTTCCGTCATTTCACGTGTTAGTTTGTTTTTATCTGAAAACAAAATGTCAGTGTCAAAAAATACCGGATCACAATGACATAGATTACAGTGGTTCAACAAGTGCGAATAGACGCGATATTTTTCTAGCTCCTGTAGACCAAAGTATTCACAGTGCTTTAGGAAGCTTGGCAAATTTTTTCCGATTTGTTGAGGATGCTTTGGTTATTTTTGATGGGAATGAACATGGCTGTAATGTAGTTAATGTACTAAAAGCGTTTCGTGAATGTGACCTAGGCCTTAAGTTTACCCATGAGATTTCCAAAGAAAACGAACTACAGTTTCTAGATTTGTTTCTGCGATTGCTACCCGACCACACATGCTGGATGTACAGCTCTAGATCAAGAAAGCCCATATTACAGTACAAATAAGGACATTCGAAGATTGTAAAGAGCGGAATTGCGGTATCTTGCCTTCGGGCTGCTTTAGTAAAATCTTGTTGCCACCGGATAAAAGAAATCCGCCAGTCAGGTAACAAGACTAGCTTCAGTGGGGTTCCCGGAACACATTATAGTCAGAGCGGCCGGAAAGGTAATACAAATAGTAAAGGGTGTACAACCCACAGATTCAAGGAACAGGCTTAGCACGAACAGAAAGCGCCTTGCGGTTGCACCTGACGTCCATTATTTTTCTCATGGGCTAAAGAATGTTGCCAGCCGGTATGACCTTGAAGTGGTTTTCAGTGCTCCTAACAAGGTGCAAAAAGTGTACCAAGCTACTTCAAATAAGTTTGACAATAGGGTAAAAAAATGCAGCTGCGGTCTTGGAAATTCACCAAATGCAGAATAGGTGTTGTGTACCGGCTTCCGTTAACCTGTGGCAACATGTACATAGGACAAACCGGTCGGTGCATAAACACCCGTCTAAAAGAACATGAACGTGCTCTCGGTAAAGAAAACTATTCGCACTTGTTGAACCACTGTAATCTACGTCATTGTGATCCGGTATTTTCTGAGACTGACATCTTGTTTTCAGATAAAAACAACCTAACACATGAAATTACGGAAGCGTTTCATATCAAAACGTGTGCTGATAAATGCATAAGCCAACCATCGGTTACAATCTCTGACAAAGAATTTGCTTTTTTAAATACTGGTTGAACCTTCTTAATCTGTTTTTATTCTGTTTCTGTTTATAGTGACGACTCTTGTTATGCATGCTCGGCGCTGATAGCTGGGGTATATATGGTCTGTATCTTTCCGAAAATAAAACAGGTGTGAGTAAGCGCTCGTGTGTCCCCCTTCACTGTGTCCTTGTCAATTGTGCGCGCTAAGTATTTCACTGTGTCTACTCGCTCGAGTGTTTCGAGCGGGTTCGTACGTGAACGGGAAACACTTTGTTGGTGCAGACCAAGCGGACCTGGTGATTGACGAACACGAGGTGGAGCGGTCGGCGTACCTCGAGGACCGGCAGCTGCTGTACCTGCAGTGCGCGATGGAGGAGCACTGCGTCTCCACTTCCGCCTATGCGCTCAAGGCAGACCCCGGTGAGGCACCAGCTGTCGACGGCACTCGGTGGGTCGAGGAGTTTAGTTGAACATGATGATACCTTTCGCAGTCACCTGGTCCCGCTGTGACTTGGCACAACCGTAGTAGAATAGAAACGCATTTGGTTGTCCCATTTCGAAAAAAGAAAAAGAAACGCATCGCATCTCTTTCGCAAAGCTACTAATTGACTTGTTCATTTAACACTGGTTGTTGTGGAGTATCCTCCTTAATAAGATAAGCAAAGTGTTTGAGCGACGCCCCCAGAAGGAAATTGAAACGCGTAATTAAAAAAAAGGGTGTTTACCTCGTGCGCGCCAAAAGCAGTGCCTTTAAATGTCTCAACCTTTTTCTACAGCAACGCTGCACTTAAATATGAATAGAGTTGCATACAGCTCTGAAGAAAAAGCTTAGTTGCACGTAGTATGAAAGCACAATTGAGGAGAAGCCACTGAAACTGACGGGAATACTGTGAATCCTAGAAAACAGGTCGCTAAAGAACGCCGAGCTAAATAATAAGGAAGCCAGCGTGTTGTGCAGACACGTTCATGCTACCTTAGACGATATCTTGTCGCGACATTCAGGCGCGGGAATGAGGTAACGCTGCAGTTCATCCCGTGATCTGACGTCTTCATTTGAATTGCCTTAAGCGTATCTACCGGTTGTTTTTTCTTAGACCGTGCAGAATATCCATAAGAAAATCAGCTTTGACAGATGACTTCAGTCTACTCATTCAGCCGTATTACACAACAAGGCGGACATTACTTGTACAAGGAATCGAGCTACCTAATCGACTAACACAAACATTCACTGATTATCTGTTTATTTATTTACATGACGACAGATATTAAAATTCGCGAATTGTAGCCGGTGAGATCACAATAGGTATGCAGTGGGAACAAATTTTTTGAACGACATGAGTTTCAAGATATTAATTCCCAATGTGATACACAGGCGTTCCAGTTACTTTTGTGCTACAATGCATAAAACGGTGGTTGAAAAAAAAATATGTAGAGGAAACAATCCTGGACATTTATATCAAGTTTCACGGTGCATATAATGCTGCCATCCTTAGAAGTCGTTTCAAGTGGCTATGCCTTGAAAACTACCCGGCTATCCATTCGCACACTTCAATGTGGACCGTAAAACAATTAACTAAGATGTTAATTAGTGAATGTGTGTTAAGACGTCGATAATACATTAGGATTTCTAGGGCGAGTAATGTCTGCCGCTTCGAGTAATCGAGCTAAAGGACTACAATTAGGCTGCCTGCCAGAGGCGATTTTTAAAAGCTCTCAACGAACTAAAAAAACAAAAAACATCCCGTACTCTTATGTACGCAGTATTGCCGTTCAAATTCACCACTTTGCATCGGGCAAGGTTTTATTGAAACAGAAATTTATTTAGAAGTGGCAGTTTACACACTTAGGGGGAGGGAAAGCAGGTGACAATGCCGGACTCGGCCCTGACACATATGACAGCCGTCACTTTGCATTTCAAGGGCACATAATCTGACCATCCCGCAAACAGCTGCGATCTAAGAACACAGAGCGGAAGGCTCTTGGACACGCTCTGTTCCATGCGTTAAATTTGCTAACTATAGAGGGCTACGTCAGGTGGCCGAGCCATTTTCACGTTTGCGCAAGTGTTCCAGAAAAGCTGAGGACACTTCCCGGGCAGAAGTCGTTACGACTGAAAGTTTCTTAGTACTGCGCGTCATGTCATCGTTCAAGTTAGGCGGTTCGATGGGCGAAGCAGACTAAACTAGATACTACCGCATTTACGAGCAATAGAATCCGCTAAGAGCTTACTCCGCACGTATACAAAATAATTACCTGCAGAACCATCCTCGGGTTGATATCTAAATGACTGCTGGCATCTTAACATAAAAGACGCACTTCTGATTGCAATGACGAACGCATCATTCAGGCGCGATTGTGTATATCGCAGAGAAAGCAGAAATTTTATTCAGTATTAAAATGGCTTTTCAATCACAGGACACCACGTGCTTGACTCAGTGGAAAATCTCCACACTGCAGCGCGCCGCTACGATGATAAAGTGTAGTGAATTTCGCCGACGAACGCATCCCTTAACTTCTACCATCATCCTCAGGTAGAATATGTGAAAAACAACAACAACAACCAGAAATACAACAACAGCAAATACAAATACAAATACAACAACAAATACAAATACAATAACAGCAAATACAAATACAACAACAGCAAATACAAATACAACAACAGTACATACAAATACAACAGCAAATACAAATACAACAAAAGCAAATACAAATGCAACAACAAATCCAAATACAACAACAACAAATACAAATACAACAACAGCAAATACAAATACAAATGCAACAAATACAAATACAAATACAACAACAAATGCAAATACAATAACAAATACAAATACAACAACAACGAATACAAATACATATACAACAACAACAACAAATGCAAATACAAATACAGCAACAACAAATACAAATACAAATACAACAACAACAAATACAACAAATACAAATACTACAGCAAGTACAACAACAACAAATACAAATACAAACACAACTACTACAAATACAAATACAACGAGAACAAATACAAATACAAATACAATGACAGCAACAGCAAATACAAATAAAAATACAACAACAACAAATACAAATACAAGTACAACAACAACAAATACGAATACACCAAATACAAATACAAATACAACAACAGCAAATACATATACAAATACAACAACAGCAAATACATGTACAAATACAAAAACAACAAATACAAATACAACAACAACAAATAGAAATACAAATACAAATGCAAATACAACAGCAAATACAAATAGAAATACAACAGCAGCAAATACAAATAGAAATACAACAACAGCAAATACAAATACAAATACAACAACAACAACAAATGCAAATACAAATACAGCAACAACAAATACAAATACAGCAACAACAAATACAAATACAAGTACAACAACAACAAATACAACAAATACAAATACTACAGCAAGTACAACAACAACAAATACAAGTACAAACACAACAACTACAAATATAAGTACAACGAGAACAAATACAAATACAAAGACAACAACAAATACAAATACAAGTACGACAACAACAAATACAAATACACCAAATACAAATACAAATACAACAACAGCAAATACATATACAAATACGATAACAACAAATACAAATACAACAACAACAAATACAAATACAAATACAACAACAGCGAATACAAATACAAATACAACAAATACAAATACGGCAACAACAAACACAAATACAACAAATACAAATACAACAAATACAAATACAACAACAACAAATACAAATACAACAAATACAAATACAACAGCAAATAGAAATACAAATACAACAAATGCAAATACAACAACAACAAATACAAATACAAATACAACAACAACAAATACAAATACGACAACAACAAATACAAATACAAATACAACAACAAGTACAAATACAAATACAACAACAAATACAAATACAACAACAACAAATACAAATACAACAAATACAAATACAACAACAAATACAAATACAACAACAACAAATACAAGTACAAATACAACAACAAATAGTATGAATACAACAACAACAAATACAAATGCAAATACAACAGCAAATACAAATAGAAATACAACAACAGCAAATACAAATACAAATACAACAACAACAAATGCAAATACAAATACAGCAACAACAAATACAAATACAACAACTACAAATCCAAATACAACACCAACAAATACAAATACAAATACAACAACAAATGCAAATACAAATACAACAACAAATGCAAATACAACAGCAACAAATACAAATACAACAACAACAAATACAAATACAAAGACAACAACAGCAAATGCAAATACAACAACAAGAAATACAAATACAAATGCAACAATAAATACAATTACATCAAATACAAATACAAATACAAATTCAACAACAGCAAATACATATACAAATACAACAACAACAAATACAAATACAACAACAACAAATACAAATACAAATACAACAACAGCAAATGCAAGTACAAATACAACAACAACAAATACAAATACAGACACAACAAATACAAATACAACAGCAAATACAAATACAACAACAAATACAAATACAACAACAAATACAACAACAACAAATACAAATACAACAACAAATACAAATACAAATACAACAACAAATGCAACAACAAATACAAATACAACAACAAATACAAGACAAATACAACAATAAATACAACAACAAATACAACAACAATTACAACAACAAATACAAATACACATACAAATACAACAACAAATACAAATACAACGGGCGTCAAAATTAAGCTTGAAACCAAAACGACAGCGGAAGTTATCGAGCTATGTACGGAGGAGTAATAATGGGTAATTAGCCAAAAAGGGTGATATGAAACCCAGGTGCGCTGGTTAAGACTGCCTTCATGTAAAACCGGAACCGTAAGTGTGTCTTTACTCAAGTAAAAATTTGGGCCGATCGCGGATATTGTGCAGTCTAAAAGCAGGGTCAGATGGCGCATGTTAAGTTAATGGGACTTGGTAGCGGTTGACATCAAAGAAATAAAGACAAGATCATCGGGGTTAGCCTCTCTTCCCTCCTAAATAACAAACATGGAAACATATATAAGAACAAACCCCATGGTACGCTAATGAGCCCCGGAAGACCTCGTCTTCGATGTCTACCACTGGTGACTGGCCTCCTTTATAAATGATTGTAGCTACGCGACGCATCTAACGCACCAAACATCTGTAAGTACAGGCTTGCACGAGGTAAATCCGAAAAGGTGTTTTATGCCGCCTTTCAAAGCATGCGTCCGTGGCACGTTGGTTATACCGAAGTTGGCCATAAAGCGCCAGTTTCATATAATCGCAAAGTGGGCTGAATAGCCAAAGAAAACTATGACTTAAAAAAAAAGGCTATTGAACTCTTGCGACACTCGATCATGTCTGGAGCGCGAAGCAGTACTGGAAGAGCTCGTCGTAAGCGTTAAATTGCGCTGCACGAAATTCAACCATTATCTATGTGTCGTTGCTTTATCAAATTGCAGGCTAATCATAATCACCTTCCACCCAGATTTTCCTGTATCTCCCACTTCCCCTTACGCCAGTAAGAAGTAGCAGGCTAGAGACACGCTCTCCAGGTCGACCTTTCCTCCTTTCTCTTCATTAAGTTCTATTCCTCCTACTCACTGCTGGGTTGTCATCGTCCCCAAGCTCTTTTTCTCTGGGCCAGCTCTCCTGTTTACTGTGGCCAGCTGACGAAAATTAATGTTTGTGGCTATTGTGTTCGAAAAAGAATGTGCAGCCGTTAAAGTAACCTTACCTCACAAGTTGATTTGTTACGAGCGTGCTTATAGCATATTGGACTGGTCGTTTCAGAGCACTCTCGGTTCAGCGCTAAAGCGGTCGTGTAAAGCAGCCACAATAACTGCACATTTTTTCTTTTCTAGGATAGCAGCAAACTGTCGGCCATTTTTTGGTAATGCCTGTTGTATGTTCGCCGATCCATTTTATTCTTTTGTAAATTTCCTTCTCATGATTAGGGACCCCTGCGAGTAAGTGGCCAAGATAAATGTAGTCTTGCACAGATTCTAGAGGCTGACTGCCAATCACGAATTCTCAGTAACAACCGTTGCATTCTACCGGTTCTTGCATATGAGGCAGAAACTTGGAGGTTAGCAAAGAAGCTTGAGAAGAAGTTAAAGACCGCGCAACAAGTTGCACAACGAAAAATTTTAGGCGTAACGTCAAGATACAAGAAGACAGCGGTATGGATTAGAGAGCCATTGAGGCCACCCGATATTCTAGCTGAAATTAGGAGGAAGAAATGGAGCTGGGTAGGCCATAATATGAATAGGGCCAGTGGTCTACAGAGTTACAGAATGGGTGCCAAAAAAAGGTAAGAGCAGTTGAGGACAGCAGAATCTGCATGGACTGATGAAATTAGAAGCGTTTCTGGCATGAAATGGGGTTTCCTGGCCGAAGACCGGAGTACGTGCACGAGATCGTTGGGAGAAGTCTTCGTCCTGCAGTGGACACAAATAGAGTGGCAATAATTACCGCGATGATGATACTGATGATGAACAACGCCACTAATCGTTACTGCAAGCATAAGGGGGCACCAGTGGCTATAATGAAGCCGTACTGTAGATGCAGTTTACACCTTTTGGGGCCGTATCTTGTCCCCAAATAATTAACGTCATCTACCTTTCTCACGTTTGCTTTTTTGGCCACCGCGCGCCCGAAACTTCCTGATCACGAACAGCATTCGCATTTTCAGCGGGACGTAGCATTCTTGACTGGAAAGTAGCCAGCGGACACAAGCAAGACAGATGACTATTGTCGTTAGGGGGGGGGGGGGGGGGGCAAGATACGTCCTGAGGGTGTAAACATTTTTTTTTACAGCGCCGGTTATCACCTATCAGACACCACTCTCATTTGCATAACACAGCTTCAAAAGTGGTTATCAAGACTAACCTAGCACATGGCATTACTGTCACTCTGTCTCCTCATCATGTGCTTTCTCGCTCAATAATGTTTTCTCAATAATGTTATTGTAGGCGACACCATCTTTTGAAATGTGTGTGTATAAAAAAACCTCCTAGGACTGTGTATCGATATAATAGGGCTAACTACTCTGCACTAAAATTAGCGCTTGAATCTGATTTTCCCACTTTTGACACATTGGCCGATAAATTAAACGTGGAAGAGTTATGGGGGGGTACTTACAAGCAACCTTTTCGAACTGCGAGATGACTTTGTTCCCCTTTGAACTCTGTCTTGCAAACGCGAAAAAGATAAACGAACGTTTCACTGTCGACTCCGTTCCTTATTACGAAGAATTAGAAGAATCTATCGGCAGATTAAAACTAAGAAAACTGACAGTCGTCACATACAGTTAGATGAGTTAAAACGTAGCTTTAGAGAGCTCGCTGGATCTGCTAAACGCACATACTTTGCGAACTTGGGGCAGAGATTAGTGAACGATCCTAAGGGATTTTGGAAATATGTTAAGAGAACCGGTAAGCATGACACTTCTGTTCCGCCCTTGCATTGGTCCGACAGAATTGTTAATGAAAACTTAAGAAAATGTCGAAATTTTTGTTAAATACTTTTAATCAGCATTTCAGTCTACTCATTCAAACATTAGTGGGGTTACTAGTGTTGATTTTCTTGTCGAAGCCGACGAAATGTCTGAGGTTGTGTTCAGTGTGACGGGCATCGAGCGATTATTACAGTGTTTGAAACCAACAAAAGCGTGTGATCCGGATGATATCCCTGATCAGTCTTTATAGATTGCTCGGGCGTTTTATGTTTTTACTTGTGTCGCTTACTTCAAAATTCCTTAAATAACAGCGTTGTTCCATGGTGATTGGAAACTAGCGTGAATGGTGCCAATCCATAAGAGTGGACAGAGAGACAGAGTTGAGAATTACAGACCGGTATCCTTAACTGTAGCATTGCATGTAAGATTATAGAACATGTGATTTACATCTGCATCATGTCTCATCTTGATAGCAATAACCTTCTTCATCCTAGTCAGCTTGGGTTTGGGCAGGGTTTTTCATGTACGGCACAATTGGTTGCATTCACTCATGGGCTAGTCTCAGCAGTCGACAAGAAACAAATTGTTGACTGTATATTCCTGGATTTCAAAAAGCTTTTGACGTCGTTACGCATAGTCTACTGATCGCTAAACTTCGACGTTACAAATTGGATGACAAAGTTATCGCATGGATTGCTAAGTATCTTCGCTCAAGACAGATGTCTGTGGCTCCCAGCGGATGTTCCTCTGAATATGTTCCTGTGGCTTCTGGTGTACCCCAGGGATCAGTTTTAGGTCCACTTTTACTTTTGTTGTTCATTAATGACATCACTTTGGGCATTAAATTATCCTTTAGAATGTTTGCAGATGACTGTACAGTATATAGGGTCATCAACAACGAACCTGACCAAGAAGCACTACAACATGATTTGGATTTGATTGCCACATGGTGTGAAAAATGAAAAATGGCGCTGAATGTGAAAAAGAGTGTTCACATCACCTTTACCAGGAAGCGCTCATACGACAGCAATCATTACGCTATAAATTATGCTACTCTTGAACAAGTGACAGAATATAAATATTTAGGTGTATTTTTTTCTGCTGATCTAAGGTGGAACAGACATGGTTCTCATGTTAGAAACAAGGCTGTCGGAGCATTGGGTTTCTTGAAACGTAACTTTAGTAGTTTGCTACAGAAACTTAGGGAGCAACTGTATTTTTCAGATGTCCGCAGTACACTGGAGTAGGCATGCGTTTGCTAGAAAAAGTGCAGAACAGAGCAGTTCAGTTTGCCCTTGGCAATTATGACAGAATGCTTAGCATGACGGAAAGCAAAAAAGCGTTAAGCTGGCATCTTCTTGAACACCGTCGTCGAAATGTCAGATTAAAATTTCTTCATAACTCTTTACTACTCTAAAACGGGAATAGCTAGAGAATTGTATTTTCAGCCGCCCACATATGTTTCTAAAAGGCGAGATCAGAAATTAAATATACGTGAGATTACTTTTAAAAGTGACGCATTCCGCTACTCTTCCTTTGTTCGTACTATAAGAGATTGGAATACTCTACCACCTGACACTGTCTGTATTTGTTGAAATGATGATTTGTTCCATGCTTTATGAATTTAATTTTGAGTATTTGTTTATGTGAGTTGTACCCTCACTGCAGTAATGCCTGAATGGCGAAGCAGGTACTCAATAAATAAATAAATAAATAAATAGATAAATAAATAAATAAATAAATAAATAAATAAATAAATAAATAAATAAATAAATAAATAAAATAAATAAATAGAGCAAGTAGCAATGCTTCATCCGAGCGTTCTTATCTCACATGGTCGTGTCTCCAAACCACCGTCCCGATGCAGGTTGGCTGTACGAGACTCGGCGCCTGCTCCGCTTCACGGCGCGCGTGGCGAACGTGGGCAACGCCGAGTTCATGCCGTTCCTGCCGAAACACGCCTGGGTCTGGCACTCCTGTCACATGTGAGCTGCGCTTCACCTACATTCAGTGCCCCGTCGTCTTTGGGCAGTCTCACTGACGCGGGCGCATGCTGAGCGCGTGGCACGCACCGTTGACGTCGTGACATAGACTGGCGAGCACTATAAAAAAACATAAACAGGAAGAAGTGTGTATAGATGCTTGTTCTGGCGCTTCACCTTTATTCCCTTTTGACATTGGCCTGGGCCCCTATTTGTCTACATTATTTCTTTTTTTTTCATTTACGCACGAGCATACTCAAAGTTCTTATGTTTGGGCAACCCAAGTGGCCGCTCCTCCAGAGTAGATATGTTGGTTAGCTGCAGGATTATTGCATACCGTTCCGTATTTACTCTGCCGCACAATCAATGCTCGTGGCCATACACAACCACCGATGTAGCTTAGTGGCTATCGCATCTCGCTGCTAAGGTCGCGGGCTCGATCCCGGCTATACGGCAGCCGCATCCCTGTGGGTGGCGAAATCCAAACAACGCTCTTGTGCTTAGATTAAGGTGCACGTTAAAGAACCCTAGGTGGTCATTAATAATTCGGAGTTTCCCCACTATGGCGCGCGCGTCATGATGAGATCGTGCTTTTGGCACGCAAAGCCCCAGTATGTAATTTGTTCTATGGCAATACACAAACGGTTCAAGTTTGCCGACTCTCTTCTGTGAGCAGAAGTGTTACACGTTTTCAGGATTAAAACACTAGCCCCGGTGACCAGTGTTTGGCTTCTAATTTGTCTTCAGTACTTGTCGTCAGTACCAAGCCCGTTTTCACCGCTACAACGTCTCGATGGAGGGTTAGCCACCGACGCCAAGCAATGCGCAGGAATAACGAAAGGAACCATGGCCTGCAGCGCCGAAAGCAGTCAAGAACCAAAGTGGTCACGGATGCAGCGAGCTTGCCCAAGAGTGGCGCTGAAGGATTTTGTTGAAACGCCTAGAGGGTGTATCAGATCCCATCAAAAGGACACTATAAAGGTGGTCGTGAATGGAGGTGAAATTAGAAGATCGCCTTTCTTAAACGTCGTCGCAGCATTCGTTCGGCGATGAGGTCATTGGGTGAGATAATCGCAATCAGACGACCAACTTTCCCTTTCTCAATCTGTCTCTCGCAGCGGCGATGGCTGGAGTGACATCAGTGCCATGACGTTACTACCAGATTGTGCAACTTTAGCCTGTAAGCGGTAAACGAAACAGCACGAAAACGATTCCTTGATAACCTGCCCAGCCAAAGTACTAGTACCATAATAGCTAGCTGTTTCCGGAATACGACGAGAGCATCGGCACCTGCATTAAACCTTTCGTGTTGCCATTACATTTTTGTGGCCTATTCTGCTTCTGACCTATAGTAAAATGCGGCAGTATTGCGCTTGTTCTTGCACAAGAAAAGTCTACAAGCGAACACTGCCTTATTCTTCTGCTTCTGTGTCTATTGAGGCTGCGGCTGGCTTAATGGACTAAGAACAGTGCATTATCAGAGTGGAAGACACTGTTAAAAGTTTCACTGCCAACATACGCAAAGCGGGGCTGAGCCTCCACACATGTGCCCTGGTGGGTGTCTCAGTACACAAAAATTAGTTCGTACACGGGAGGTATTTATTCTTCCACGTATACGCGTAACTATTCTGACGATACGCGCGTTATCTTATGGTTCAATTTTGTTAGAAAAAGAAACAAGTTTCAAAAATTATAACGCCTGCCACACAGAGTGGTCGCTTCATAAACGCCCACTGCAGGGCAAAGGCCTCCCCCATACTTCTTCAACAACCCCGGTCATGTAATAATTGTGGCCATGTCGTCCCTGCAAACTTCTTAATCTCATCCGCCCACCTAACTTTCTGCCCCCCCCTGCTACGCTTCCCTTCCCTTGGAATCCAGTCCGTAACCCTTAATGACCATAGGTTATCTTCCCTCCTCATTACATGTCCTGCCCATGCTCATTTCTTTTTCTTGATTTCAAATAAGTTGTCATGAACTCGCGTTTGTTCCCTCACCCAATCTGCTCTTTTATTATCCCTTAACGTTACACCTATCATTCTTCTTTCCATAGCTCTTTGCGTCGTCCTCAATTTAAGTAGAACCCTTTTCGTAAGCCTCCAGCTTTCTGCCCCATACGTGAGTACTGGTAAGACACAGCTGTTATACATTTTTCTCTTGAGGGATAATGGCAACCTGCTGTTCATGATTTAGAATGCCTGTCAAACGCACCCCAGCCCATTCTTATTCTTCTTATTATTTCAGTCTCATGATCCGGATCCGCGGTCACTACCTGCCCTGAGTAGATGTATTCCCTTACCACTTCCAGTGCCTCGCTACCTGTCGTAAACTGTGAATCTCTTCCGAGACTGTTAAACATTACTTTAGTTTTCTGCAGATTAATATTTAGACCCACCCTTCTGCTTTGCCTCTCCAGGTCAGTGAGCATGCATTGAAATTGGTCCCCTGAGGTACTAAGCAAGGCAATATCATCAGCGAGTCGCAAATTACTAAGGTATTCTCCATTACCTCTTATTCCCAATTCTTCCCTATCCAGGTCTCTGAATACCTCCTGTAAACACGTTGAGAATAGCGTTGGAGAGATCGTATCTCACTGCCTGACGCCTTTCTTTATTGGGATTTTGTTGCTTTCTCTATGGAGGACTAGGGTGGATGTGGAGCCGCTATAGATATGGTTCAGTATTTTTACATACGGCTCATCTACACCCCGATTCCGTAATGCCTCCATCACTCCTGAGATTTCGACTGAATCAAACGCTTTCTCGTAATCAACGAAAGCTATATATAAGGGTTGGTTATATTCCATTCATTTCTCTATAACCTGGTTGATACCGTGAATATGGTCTATTGTTGAGTAGCCTTTACGGAATCCTGCCTGGTCCTTTGGTTGACAGACGTCAAAGGTGTCCCTGATTCTATTTGCGATTACGTTAGTAAATATTTCGTAGGCAACGGGCAGTGAGCTGATCGGTCTATCATTTTTCAAGTCTTTGGCGTCCCCTTTCTTATGGATGAGGATTATGTTAGCGTTCTTCCAAGATTCCGGTACGCTCGAAGTAATGAGGCACTGCGTATACAGGGTGGCCAGTTTCTCTAGAACAATCTGCCCACCATCCTTCAACAAATCTGCTGTTACCTGATCCTCCCCAGCTGCCTTCCCCCTTTGCATAGCTCCCAAGGCTTTCTTTACTTCTTCTGGCGTTACCTGTGGGATTTCGAATTCCTCTAGACAATTCTCTCTTCCATTATCGTCGTGGGTGCCACTGGTACTGTATAAATCTCTATAGAACTCCTCAGCCACTTGAACTATCTCGTCCATATTAGTAATGATATTGCCGGCTTTGTCTCTTAACGCATACATCTGATTCTTGCCAATCCCTAGTTTCTTCTTCACCGCTTTTAGGCTTCCTCCGTTCCTCAGAACATGTTCAATTCTATCCATATTACACTTCCGTGTGTCAGCTGTCTTACGCTTGTTGATTAACTTCGAAAGTACTGCCAGTTCTATTCTAGCTGTAAGGTTAGAGGCTTTCATATATTGGCGTTTCTTGATCAGATCTTTCGTCTCCTGTGATAGCTTACTGGCATCCTGTCTAACGGAGTTACCACCGACTTCTATTGCATACTCAATAATGATGCCCATAAGATTGTCCTTCATATCTTCAACACTAGACTGTAAGACAGATCCCGGGTAAAACGGGAGTAACGGGGCAGTTAATCCTGAAAAGGGCGATTTCGTCCTTCAAGGGAGTAACTGCATAAATGTGCGTGCCGTGTGCAAATTTCGGAGAGTAAGTGTTTATTCCCTGGTCGGAAAGAGAGCAACGGGAGGACGAACGGCAACAGTTGCTCCCCATGCGCTCCGTTGTTTTCGACCGTGTCGTGCAGTGATGCGGCAAGAACGGTATTGTCTATAAATCGTGAATAGTTCGAACTTCGTGCACTGTCTATTGAATTACATGAAAAGCAGCACTTTGCCTCTTCGTGAGAAAATTTCGTGAAATTTAAAAGCTGGAATGTGAAGAACCATGCCCTTCGTGCGTACACCATAAGTGAGTGATACACATTAAACGCGCGGGTCATTGATAGACTGCCAGATTTTGCTCTTCAATAGTATCTAAGTTCCTTCCGTTCCAAGGGTATTACGAACTTAACTGAAGCGATGTGTAGCTCAAACGGCACACACTAAGCGAGAGAGAAATTGTCCTTCTCTGTCGTCTTAGGTGCCCCGTTTGAGCTCGCTGCACGTTTACATCGCGTAGTGCCTCAGTTTTAATCACCCTTAGAATACTCGGGGAGATTATTATAGACCTGAATACCCCATTTACTCCTTTTCTTCTTGGAGTGTATAAGGTCCTCTTCCTGAGTTAAAGCCGAATACCTGTTCTGTAGCTTGATCCGGAATTCCTCTATTCCCTCTTACTGCTAACTCATTCATCGGCTTCTTATGTACCAGTTACTTCCGTTCCCTCCTCAAGTCTAGGCTAATTCGACTTCATACCATCCTATGGTCACTGCAGCGCACCTTGCCAAGCACGTCCACATCTTGTGTGATGCCAGGGTTAGCGCAGAGTATAAAGTCTATTTCTTTTCTAGTCTCGTCTTTCGGGTTCCTCCACGTCCACTTTCGGCTATCCCGCTTGCGGAAGAAGGTATTCATTATCCGCATATTATTCTGGTCTGCAAAGTCTACTAATAACTCTCCCCTGCTATTCCTAGTGCCTATGCCATATTCCCCCACTGACGTGTCTCCAGCCTGCTTCTTGCCTACCCTGGCATTGAAGTCGCCCATCAGCATAGTGTATCTTGGTTTGACTTTACCCATCGCCGATTCCACGTCTTCATAGAAGCTTTCGACTTCCTGGTCATCATGACTGGTTGTAGGGGCGTAGACCTGTACGACCTTCAATTTGTACCTCTTATTAAGTTTCACAACAAGATCTGCCACCCTCTCGTTAATGCTATAGAGTTCCTGTATGTTACCAGCTATATTCTTATTAATCAGGAATCTGACTCCTAGTTCTCGTCTCTCCACTAAGCCCCGGTAGCACAGCACGTGCCCGCTTTTTAGCACTGTATATGCTTCATTTGTCCTCCTAACCTCACTGAGCCCTATTATATCCCATTTACTGCCCTCTAATTCATCCAATAGCACTGCTAGACTCGCCTCACTAGATAACGTTCTAGCGTTAAACGTTGCCAGGTTCTCGATTCCAATGACGGCCTGTCCGGATCCAGGGATTCTTAGCACCCTCTACTGCGTCACAGGTCTGACCGCCGCGGTGGTCAGTTGCTTCGCAGATGCTGGGGACTGGGGTTTGATTGTTGTATCGTATAGTAGGTTGTGGCCAAGTACTGCAGGAGGGTGTCCAATCCTGCTCTGCTGAGGGAGTGCGTTACCGGTTCTGGCTACCGGGATCAGGCCGCACTCCAGGCCGGTTTATGCAACTTTATCAACACATGGATTTTATTTTAATCCGGTAGAAAATTGCGCGGCACCGGGATTCGAGCCACGTTCCTCTTGCACGCGAGACTGATGCTGTACCTCTACGCTACCGCTGCGCCTGTATATATATATATATATATATATATATATATGTTGTGCTTGCTTAAGTTTCAATTCCATGATTCACGGAAGTACTTCAGACGAACACGAAAATTATTGATTAAATGAGTAAAAAATCCAAGGACACCTCCACCCTTCTTATGAGTTGTGAATGCGAAATAATTAATGTCCAACTGAACGCCGCTGAGCGGTCTTTCGAATTTGCACTTCGAGTCATGTATCCTAGTGGTACGTGGTGCCCGAGCCAGCAAGCAGCAGCAGCCTGTGGTGCCAACGCCGCTTGCACCGATGTCCTGCAAGACGAGAGGCTGAGGAAGCGGGTCCCGCGACAGCCTCGCCGACGACAACTCGTGTCGCCCCGCGGCGTCGCGTCGCTGTACCTGCTCCGTCCAGGCGTGTTGGTGACGTGGCGTCGCGGTGATACCCTCTCCCCTCACGCAACACCTGGCACGCCTACGCTTCAGCAGGTGTTCCGATTCGCCCACTCTGCTCCGTCGATGCGCGCTAGTGACGTGCTGTGACAGCCAATGGCAATTAATGTACCGTTTCGCTGCTACAGACATCGCCAGCTCTACAGTTCAATGTGCGCTATGATGTTTGGGCATCAATAAACTTTAGTGACTTCAGCGTGAAGATCTGTTTAATCTCGGCTAAATATGTTAAACTGCTACTTGATCTAGAAAAGCCTCTGGTATTCCTGCAAAACTTCGGGAGAACTCCAGCTCCACTTGAACTTGAACGCGTTGTCCCCGCTTCTGGGAAATCCAGTTACCTCGCCTGGCCTCCACGTGGGGGTCATTGCCCCTTGCTCTGTCTTGGAAGTGAGGCGACTGCCCGACAGGGGTGCCACCAGAGCCACTCGGCAAACCTGCTTTTACTTTGGAATAAAGCCTGTCGACTCTCCGTTCTCAACCTGTCAAAACGTGTATTACTTGCCTTGGCTAAACCGAGCTTCCAACAAGTGGTGACCCGGACATGATTCGAACACGCTATTTTCCGAAGCTCGCCCGCACCTTTTAAGAAAAAAGGAAGAGAAGAAAGCAAGATCCGGCAACTAGCGTGCCGCAGTATATGCGCACTTTTTGTAGTTTCCTTCATTGGTAAGCAAGATATTCCCGACACGTCCCAGTGAGCAAACGTCCCGCAAGTTTACATATTTAGAGTTCGATTTTTCTGGTTTTTCTGTTTGTGCATTTGCTTCACAAACCGGCGAGTGTCGCAGACAGTGCATGCAGAGCTATGTGAACGCTAGTGGATCGACGCAACAGTGCGTCGCACTGCTCTTGCAACCGTTATGCAGCCATTGCCTTTGATCAGCGCAGTGCCTGCGACGTTGCATAACAGATTAGCACCCCCCCCCCCAAAAAAAAAAAAAAATATTGGCGTCTCTCATCAGCGCCCAATAAAGTACTCTCCGCACAATTGCGGAAGGCGAACGTGACGCAGTGGGTAAAACAACATGCGTGAAAAATTCATTAAATTATTGGGCTTTTACGTGCCAAAACCAAGATATGATAGTGAGACACGCCGTAGTGGGAGACTCCGAGTGAATTTTGACCAGCTGTGGTTCTTTTACGTGCGCCTAAATGTAGTATACATGAGTGCTCTTGCATATCCCTCCGCCGAAATGCGGCCGTCGTGGCCGGGATTGAACCCGCGACCTCGAGCTGAGCAGAACAATGCCACAGCCACTAAGTTACTGCAGCGGAAGGCGTAGGCTTCGAACCCACATGACCGCTGATTAGATCCCAGGTATACATCCGCTCGGAACTCTCGTTTACGTTGCGCCTCACCAAGCCGAACCAAAGCGTGGCGAACGAACACGATCGCCCCATTTCCGAGGTCGTGACAGCTGTTCGCATTGAGAGATCGCAGAGACTTGCGCAATTTTCAACGTGTACACATCAAAGGTAGCGAGCAGTCCCGCATACCGCGGCGAGAGATGGCGGCACTTCATTTTAGCTTAGCCAAAGACGGAGCTGGTTGAGTAAAGGACGGCTGTACTGTATTTTTTTAATTCTTCTTCCGTTTAGGCCTGCTTCATGCTCTGTGTCGCAAGCCACGGCAGGTGTCCCGGGATCCCTCTCTGCTTTTAGCTCTTGCGTTTTTAACAACGGTAGTCAACGTTCATTCAAGATCGACATTCTTTTTTCTTCAATTTATGGGAGTGCACAGTCTTTATTGAGTTGTTAAGTCTTTATTATTAGCGTCGTATGTGTAGTATATTAGCTCCAATTTGAATCGCGTTGTTTGGTGCTTTATTTTGCTCAAAGTACAGAGTACCATTGGTCAGGTGCGAAGTACTAGTTACATTTCCGGTATTATGGCTGTTATTAGTGTTACCATAGCGCTAGGAGCCAAGCCAGGCATGTTAGTTTGTCTTCAGCTCCAGCTTCATGCCAATCATGAAATTTTGTGTATTGTCAAAATCAAATAATTGAATCAGAAAACAGACAATACCACTACAGCGGAATCCAATGAAAAGTACTAGACGTTAAACGTGTTTACAAACACGTAAAATTAATCTACCGTGGGTCGAAAGCTCTCTCACTTGGATCATGAATGAATCGCGAAATTTAGCGGTTAACGCAACGTAAAAGAAATAAGAAGACGATTTTACGAGGCTGAAACTATCTGGCCTGCTCCCAGGATTGTTCCATGACTCATCTTCTTATTTTGTGAATTCGACGTTTTAACCACTAGACTTCTATTTAGCCATTAAAATAAAACTGGCCAACACATGCGGGAGTCTACAAGTAGCAACTACCAAAAAGGTGGTACCAACGTAGGAACCCCACACTTCAGTAGCCTGCTCAAGCTCTAGGGTTAGTCTTCAGAGTTAAAGCTCACCTTTTCAACAGCTTGGACTTCTCAAGTTCGAGAACTATGGTTCCAGGTTCGACACATTCGTTTTATCGCCCTTATGGCGACGTGATGATGAATATTTCTCCCTGGGTACGGGAAACAAATGGACGGCTGTGGCCTTAATTAAGCGCCCATTTAGCTTTTCTAACTTGCTTTGGCGATTTCGCCTAAGCAGGGTAGATAAACGGGACGCTTAACCCACAGAAATCCTCATTTTATCTGTAGTCACGATAGAAAAAAAGAAATGACACAAATGTCGGTGTATCTCTTAGTGAAGAAACACTGCTCTGGACATGGTGTTTCCAACCAGGGTGGATGCTCAACGATACTGACTCATTCAGGTGCACCAATGGCACTCGTCATCATTGAAATACTGATCGTTTTATAGCTTGTCATAAAATGCGAGATGGTTCACCTGACAAGTCGGAGTTGGTAGAGTGCGGAACTATCGAAAATGAAGACAGTATTTCAATCGACACGTCAGTTTCAATTTTTCTTCACGAGCCCACAAATTTTACAAGCAGCACCTAATTGTTTGAGACTAATTCGAAATTTTCTGTACTTGCATAGAAGTATTTCTAACTCCACTTCAAATGTGTTTCTTGAGCCGCAAAAATCATCCTATAATTACATATATATACCATTGAACCTGAGCCTCTCTTGCATGCAGGCATTACCACTCAATGGAAGTGTTCGCTCACTACGACGTGCTGGACGCTGCCGGAAAGCGCGTGGCCGAGGGCCATAAGGCAAGCTTCTGCCTCGAGGACAACGTGTGCCAGCCCGGAGTGGACAAGCGCTACAACTGCGCAAACTACGGCGACCAGGGAATCTCTGTCGGCTGCACCGACACCTACGCGCACAACATCGACTGCCAGTGGGTCGACATGACCGACGTGCCACACGGACACTACACTCTCAGGGTGCGCATGCGCGAGCTTAAAACGATCGTTCCTTAAAGAAAAACGGGTTTGTTTGAGTTTTGGCGTAACAGAATTATGTTCAAATTACAATCCGACGCTATCATATTTGTAGGTTGCGTGTAAGTCGTACTTTATAATTTGTCTATGTATTTTAGCTTGAGAATGTCAGTTAGTTCAGTAATTTGCTAGCGCCACATGGAGGGCCTGGGTATGGGCAATTCGAAATTCATTTTGCCGAAACGACGTCAGACGCCGGGCACCGACGCTGAATTTTCTGCGACCCGGGGTCCTTAACGATATCACCTTAAAAGAGTCGTGGCGCGGCTCCTTTCTTGGCGCACAGTAATCCAGCAGCTGACATCAGTGCTTCCATCTGAGGAAGCGCGTTCAGGAAAGTAGATATAAAATCGTCCGCAAGAATCAGCTGTTGATTACGACTGTTCCGCGCCTGTCCTGTGTGTTTGCTTCTTTGTCCTTTGTTGTTTGCGCGGTTACACGATGCATTCCAATATTTTAAGTTCAGCAGGGCATGGCCAGTGATGAAACACTATATTTCTAGTCACTGGCTGCACAGGAAAACAAAAGTTACCTTATATTTTTGCAAGCAAACGTTCGCCTGCGCTAAGTGAAAGAGAGGGATAGAAGTGCCCCGTTTGCCAGGATTACGCCACGTATACCTGACAGACTTTGCGTTCAATGAGGAATGACGGCAGTCTTATGAATAGCAAGAAGAATTATTAATTATTTAGAATGTATAGAATACCTCGTGTATATCTGCAAGTATCAGCAAAAATTGGAGCGACTATTGTAGACATAGGTAGACAAACTTGTCAAAAAGAAATCGTGCGTAAGCGTGCGTGTGTGCACGCGTCTACCTTGAATGACGACTTGTTTCCCATATTTGGTTTTCTTATCATCCTCTATACATTTCTATTGGACTTGCAGTAATAATACCACAAACAGACGTTTAGAGGCGTCGGCTGCAGTCTGTGGTTAGTGCTCTGAGGTTACCTGTGCATACACGAGCACATCAAATCACTCTTATAAGTGTTGATGTAAAATTGAATATCTACTACATTCTTCATTGTTGGTGTCTTGAACTTTGCACAGAGTTCGGAAGTAACCCTACTCTCCTGCTACGCAGGTGTCCATCAACCCGGAATACAAGCTGGCTGAGATGAGCTACGATAACAACGCTGCTGTATGCGACCTCATCTACACGCAGACCTACGCTGCCGTCACAAACTGCACTCTTGGAAGGCCGTGAACTCGCAGCGACAACGAGAAGGCTCCTCGCCCCAAGAGGACGCGCATCTCAAGGAGCGTCGAGATAAACTGAAAAAACCCAATGTGCTCGTTCGGATTCCGCCCACTTACCGCATACGACCTATATGAACCGGCCATTGGTTGGTGCTGCACTCAAGGTTCAAGTCGCAGCAGTGGGACTTGCGACAATCTAGAAAAAGAAAGGACAAGTCGCGCCTGCGTGATTTCCTTTTTCCTTTTGGTAAAAAAAAAAGTTACGCCGGCATCAGTCGCAGGGTCAACACGACAGCATCCTCGTAACGACGAATGTGCTCGAGAGACCGTCTCGAGCTGCAAGCACACTCTGAGAAAAGGACTACAGTGCTGTAGCATACATCTAGGTGTTCTACGACGTTGGGTGGCTCTCATAGTTAGGTCCCTAAGTGTACATGTAACAGACGCAACACTAGGGACCTGCATGACGACATCGGGTGGCGTGGTCAGAACACCTTGAATCGAAGTTCGCAAAGACCTTTGCTTTTGCCATGGCGGTTGCGTCAAATTAATCCCGACAACCACGATGAGATGCTACCGAGAAATACTGAGTAAGTAAAATGAGCGCCGCAAAGGGACCGATAGTGACTGGCTGATGCTTAGGTACCGCAGGGGACCTGAACGTCTAATAAACGCGGAAAGATTATGAGATTGCTGTAGGCTTGCGGAGTCGCTGAGCAATTAGAAACAACCGCCCCCCCCCCCCCCCCCTCGCCGCCTTCCAGGCTGACTTGAAAACAAGCTCGGTTCAATACTCAGGTTTAGCAGGAGCTCATCACTAACGCAAAATACGCATTAGCACTCTCTGTCACAGCATCTCTGGTGGCGCCGGTGTGTTTTTGGCGGGATAATGTAGGCCGCTTTTCGGGGAGCTAGCCTTTGCGGCTGCCCAACCCCTCATCCCTTTGGTCTCTCTTTATTCTCTGTGCTAAGTTAAAATTGAAGTGACAATTTAATTACGTGAGCCGGTTTCAAGGGTCGCGTTAGGTTCATATGCGTTCAAGTGCGGCTGGAAATTGTCTGAGTGAGGTTATTTATAATAAGGTGTGATTCGCATTTCTTCGACAAAAGCAAACATCCACATACGCCGCGCCAGCAGTATAGGCGAACGGATGCTCGCCTTAACAACACCGCCACCGATGACGAGCAACTGGAAGCTGATATGCTGAGGTGCAGCGGACGCTGCATACCACCTGCTGGTGCAGTAATTGCACTGCCAAAGGAACTTGAGTGCTTTGTAATGTACGCTAACAGAATAAAAATAATCAGTATAAAAAAGACATCAAGCATGTAACACTTTTTCTTAGTGTAAGACCGACATATCAGCTAGCACACAAAGGAGCTGCAAGTCGGGCTACAGAACACAGCTACGAGAAAATCCATAGAAAAAGTGTAGCCAAAACAAACAGGAAACAAGAACAAAGAAACAAATAAACAAACAAGAACAAACAAGCAAATAAACAAAAAATAATGAATTGCAAGCCATGGCACAGCAGAGTGCATGATGCCCAGAATTTCTATATACAGGGTGTCCCACGGAACTTTAGCCAAAAGTTTAAAAATATGGGAATGCCACGTCGCTGGACAGAACCAAAGTTATAATCATATAACATAGTAGATAATCAGACACATAATCTTCTGCGAATTACTGTCATGGACAGAACAAGTTAAAAAAAATTCTGTTTAAATCTTCCTCGATCTGTTAGAGTTATTCAGAAATTTAGGCCTTCGCCGCCGCCCTGACTATTAACCAGCTTTATTTCGCACGCATTCGAACGCATCTGCATTACCTTTTGTGGCTGCTCGAGTAATCCAAACCTCAGTTCGCTTTCTTACATTGAAATAGAAGGCAATAAATGTCATTATCCACATAGCGTATCTTGAAATTACGGCTACCCGTCTAGGTGCGTTATATATAATGAATAGAGCGCTCTTAGTTGTCTACTGGTATGCACTAGTCTTACCAAGCCGCCCATATAATAAAAACAAAATGACATGGAACCTGAAATCTCTTCCATGAAGCAATTGTGATTTGAGGTCCGCACGCACTTCTCGTAGAATGTCAAATGTACCTAAGAACAAATTATAGCGCGCAAATAAATAAATTCCCGTTAACCAATTTTTTAAGCCTTAAAGGAGTGCAGACACCAAATTCTCGGATGACATTATTCTACTTGGTAATACACAGCGTCTAGGAAACCATGACAGCCCGTATATGTGGGACCATGTCCCAAGGAATTTAATACGACGCAAAAAATTTCCATTGCACATTTTCATATTTCAAGATTCCAGACAGCAGGGGTGGGTAACCTTTGTGTGGCGTAAATCAGTAGTACCCGACGTCATGGAGTCCACACAAATCACTGACAGGTTGAGGGCAACGACCTCACCCGTCGTCTGCTCGATTTCACAGTTGTGCCAAGGTTTATCGAAGCCGGAGCTACTTGCCTCTCCCGGTCGTGTCTCAGCAAACGCACGTGCCGCCGCTGTGAAGATGTCATGGCATGAGCGTAGGGAGAGAGAGATAGAGAGAGAGAGAGAGAGAGAAATTTATTTACAGAAAGGCAGAGAGGTCGGCCTGAGCTATAACTTGCTCTGGCCTGCTACTCTACACTGGGGAAGAGGGACGGGGAGGAAAAGGGCTGATGAAGGATGATGGTATAAGATAGAAATGCGTAAATACAAATTCACAGAGTTGTGGCCTCTCTAAAGCCGTGCGTCCAGCCCAGTGGCTTGGAGAAGAGCTATAGCGGCTCTTGTTACCAGGGCTGCGCTGTTTGCATTAGGCCAATGACCTATTTAAACGCAAAATATTTAACTCTCAAGAATGACGTTTTCATAATGGCTACTCTCAAGAGTCCCTTGAAACGAGGCACGTTTCATTTGCAGAGTTCCGAATTGAAACAAATTAGGTTTTAAGCATATGCTGTAATTCATACTTTGTGAAAGCTCTCCTTGTAAGCATTCAAACCGTATCATATACGGACAATTTAGTTTCCACAATTGGTGTCTAAACTCCTTTAAAAAACACACTGAACACTATATTTACGAGTGTCCTGCTTTAAGGGAATAAAAAAAAAAAAAGCTTTGTAACGTAGTTGCTACTCAATGGGAAATAGTAACTTTATTGAGTGAAACCCGTTAGATAGTGACGCTGAATCTATTTCGTTATAAAACAGTTCCAAGTGAGGTCAGACTATATGATCAGCCTCTCGTGAAGTGGCGTTGCCGATGACAGTGCAATGCTGTGACTGCTTGTAGAGATACGCGTCACGTCCGCCTCTTTAAATAGACATGCATTCACACATTTCGAATAAACTTTGCTTCAGTTTAGGCGGAATTTTCATAAGGACTGCACAGCAGTAATGTTGGCGTCTTGGTACTCGTCCATGTGACAACCAAGAAATATCGTCAGATTTTTTTGTGTGCAAATCTTTGCATAATTGGTGGGCAAGTACTTGCCTCTATAAAATAAAGTTAAAGCCATAAAAACTAATGTATCAGATTTGGCAACAAATCCATATATAACTACGGAGCACACTTTTCCCAATCAAGGACAGGTTGTTGGACAGCCGTTTCATGGCGTAGAGTTCATTCGTCCTACTTTAAGTTATCGGATCTAATAGCAGTATTTACGGGGCCTCATTAATTGAGCTGTCACACAGAGAAATTCTTTCATAATTGTCTTTCAAGAGAAAATACCGGGGTAAAATTTGGTTATATAAAGCTGTGCTGCCTACCTCGAAAGGACTTATGATCATCGAATCCCCTACGGTGTTCTCAGCAATTATCTATAAGGTAAGGCCTATTTTGATTCACTGGTCGCAGAAATGTTGCTAGCGCTCGTCACACTTAGCCTTACGGAAGAACGTGTTCCTTTAAATGGGCGCTTTTATTCTTTCTCGGACACTGTAATGCTGCAAGCAGTAAACTGCAATGAACGAAGTGCTGGAACACTCAGTGTATCATCATCTGCTTTATACACAGTTTTGCGAAACATTTATCTCTGCCCTGATGATGATATATGGAAAACACATCAAAGAACCCGTACAGGACGCCTATGAGCCCTCGCGTCGCTCTATCTCCGTTATATAATCTTAACGTAAAAATACTCGAAAATTACAATACGCAAATAGAGTGACACCTAAAATTGCCAACTTCAACATAGCCAATATTAGAAAAAAATGGATTTAAATTATGGGGTTTTACGTGCCAAAACCGCGATTTTCTTATGAGGCACGCTGTAGTGGGCAACTCCGGAATAATTTGACCACCAAGGGTTCACTCACCTACACCTAAATCTAAGTACACGGGTGTTTTCGCCTCCATCGAAATGCGGCTGCAGGGGCCGGGATTCGATCCCGTTACCTCGTGATTATGGCAGCCCAACACCATAGCCACTAAGCAACCACTGGGGGTAGAAAGAGAAAACGGAGGCCTTCTATGCAAAATTTGCTGTCAAAGCGCGTAAGCGTACAGTAACTTCCAGATGCGGCAGTTTTTTGTGCAATAATGAGATGGTTGCCGAGGCAACGCTTGCCTGTTTCAACGATTCTTCGTTCCTCCATTATCAACCTCACCCACTTATTGTGACTTCTAGCAAGAGCAGCCTCGTGACATCAGCTCAAAGAAACCTGTATTATTTACAATTCTCACGGTGAGAGACGAGAGGGTGACGTGATGTTAATGGTGTCATAGGCTGCAACTGAGATAACATATACACGTTACACATGAGTCAAGGTTACTTGGCTTCCTAAGATAATCAGAGAAGTTGTGTCATCGGTTAGGTAACTTCTATTCTGCTGTTTCTTCAAAACATGGTGCACAGTGCGTTGTTTTAAACCTTCTTGTGAACGATGATCTATCGACCTATCCTAAAACGGTTTTGTGGGTACGTGGATAGGTAGTCGGCGCACTACAGTTTGGCCTTTATTAAGATTATTCATATTCTAACCAACGTTCTGAACTCGCCTTCTTACTGTGCCACTGTTGGTTACGCCAGCAGTCTTTGTCTCCATGCTTTCCCGTGATGGCTGTTTATGTGTACGATGCGCGGATAAGTTAAAATTAAATTATGGGGTTTCTTTCGTGCCAAACCACGATCTGATTATGAGGCGCGCCGTAGTGAGTGACTTCCGGCATTCATCAAGAGTGCGATTGCAAGCATACAAAGCTCAATCTATACGTTTTTTCTCCGTAAAGAAAGAAATGAGTGAGAGAGATAAAACAAGAACGTGAGTACAAACTTGAGCGTACACACAGTGCCATTAAAAAAGCAAAACAAAGTACGTAGCCTATGACCACAAGCACACGTACATTTAGTGGCGTCACGAATACCAACACGTGCATTCGCTTTTGTCAAAGTCAATGAAAACAACCATGAATACTAACTTGCGCATCATAAAAAACAAAAAACTGGTAGGTAGTTTGTGACTAACCGACACGTGAACAGGTGCACCTTTAGTCGTGTGCACAAGGGAGGAAAGTCGATAGACGCAGCCAATGGAATGCAGGGGAGAGGGGTCACATGTTAACAAAGAGCAGGCGAGGGGTCGGAGCTGGCAGGAAAAGTTGCTGCAACTTATGTGCGACCACGAAGACGGTCAATACAACCACACCTGGTTATAGGACTGATTTGAACTATAGGACTATAGGACTGATTTGAACGAACTGTGTTCGATTGCATTCCTTGCAGAAGTGGTGTCCCTAGTGTTTGCGGGCAAGCTGTTTCTAATACAAAGTCAACGTGTGTAAGTATATATAAAATATAAATGAAAGAATATAGGAGAAGGTGCGGAAATAATGCGGAAATATAACTTCATAAACATGCCATATATTATTTGTTATATATAACCGTTAGGAAATGCATAAGCTAACCAGAAAAAATATTAAATGGTGCACCAAACATGTAACAAAATATCCCCTATTAGATGGGAAACATACATATACACATACACACACACGGAAGAAGTGCGGAACGGTAGACCTAGTTCTGTGGTTCTTCAAAGTTGTGCGACTTCTGCATATCAGGAGCTTCCTCGAAGACGTCATCTTCCGGAATGGAGGACGGAGGACCTCCGCGCCCTCATGGCAAGGCGAGTCCCGCGGCGGTAGCCCTGTCCGTGGGAAACCGCGACATCACCGACTATAGGCTTCCCGATTCATCTGACAGCTCAACAGCGGCAGAGATGGAATCGGACAGTGATTACACGCTAGTCCAATCGCGCCACTTGAAGCGCAAGCTTCGCCGGACGTCAGCAGGCAGTGATTCTACTCATAAAAGCAGATGTGACGAACGGGTCTTCTCCGTGGGCTACACCCCAACTACGGAAGGTACGAATATGAATTCGTTGAACAGACAATCGCTGACCAAATACTTCGATCGAATAGCCTCAGGACATGTGAGAGAGATCCGCATTAATGCTCGGAAGAACATTCTGACGGTGGACGTTAATTCTCAGGCAGTATTGGAGGCTTTGAAAGGCATTCAAGTGGTTGGTAACATACCAGTTCGCTCATTCCTAGCGTACGGCAAAGATACCTGCTCTGGTGTGATATCAGATGTGGACATTGACATAAAGGATGAAGACCTGCGATCTCTTTTATCGTCGACAGTGCGAATCCTCGACATCCACCGATTCGGCCGCTCCCGGTGCATCAAGTTGGTGTTCGAGTCAGACTCTTTGCCAGCATCGGTCAAAGTAGGTTATGTGAGGCACTCAGTGCGTCCATATGTACCACGACCGTTACAGTGTCACAAGTGCTTCAAACTGGGCCACGTGAGTGCGGTGTGTAAGAATCCTACGTCGTGCCGAAGATGTGGTGGTGCTCATCATGTAGACCCCTGTGAGACTGACGCCATGAAATGTGCAAATTGCTCCGGAGCCCATGAAGCGACATCCAAGGACTGCCCTAAAGTGGCAGAGGAGAGGCAAATCCTGAGAAAAATGGTGAGAGAGAACTCCACGCACAAGGAGGCTGCCGATTCCGTCCGCAAGAAAAGGCGCCGGTTGCGGCAAAGGCGTCGCCGCTCCCAGAGCAAGCCCGGAGGGAAAGAGGCACTTCCTTTGAGTACTTGGATGCAAAACGTGCCACAGAGAGTGCACGGCCTGGACACACAAGATGCGCCTCCCCCAGTACCACCGCGCCCGTCAAGGAATGAGGCGTCATCCTACGTGCGTCCAACCTCTTCGGCTATTGAGTGGCCTTCGCTACCACTAAGGGCTTCCGGAGGAGATACTCCTTCGGCTCACCCCAAGTGCCGGGAGGGTAATGAAAGGCTTGGAAATGAAAAGGTGATAGACATGCTCAAACAGCTAGTAAACACTATGCGTATATTACTCTCCGGAATGGCAACGCCAACTGCACTATCGGTCGTGAAGGCGTTAGATGATATGGAGCCGCTATTAGCGGCTCTAAAATAGGGGTGTTAATCATGGCTCTCACGATAAAACACTGGACATTGGAACAAAAGATGCATCATTCTGTTATAATGCAATGGAATGCTCGAGGTTTATGCGGCCGCATGTCTGACTTTAGGCAACGAGTCTTCAAATACCGCTTCCCAGTGATCGTGATATGCGAGCCAAATCTCACGTCGGAATTTCGCCTTTCCGGATACGTTAAGCTCTGGTCACGTGAAGATCGACACAAGAGCAAAGTGTTAATGTGTATACGCAGTGACATGACGTTTGTGCGGAACACGATCGCTCCACATGACAGCAATGAATATGTGTGTGTGACACTAAAACATAAACTACATGTGTTTTCGATCATCGGCGCCTACATACCTCCTAGACAAAGACTTGAGCTCTCTTATCTATCCACTGTATTACAATGTTCCCCAGGCCCTCATGTTGTTACTGGAGACTTCAACGCTCATCATCCTTACTGGGGAAGTGCCGCAATGAACTGTCGGGGTAGGCACTTGATGGACTTCATAGACACTGAAGGTCTGGCTGTCATCAACGATGGATCTCCAACTTACATCCGCGGCACTACCTACGGAAGTTGCTTAGACCTCACTATTGTATCTCAGAGCCTCCTGCCCTTAGTCAACTGGTGCTTGGACATAGAAACGCATGGGAGCGATCATATACCAACATATGTGCAGATGAAGTGGTTTGTGCAATCAACTGCATCTGCTGTACGCTGCAGTGATTGGTCCACATTCACTACATCTGTCGAAGAGTACTGTGGAGACATCACTTCACCATCTGATATAGAAGACATTATTGTATCATCAGTGCAGAAGACAACTAAGTTCATCAGTGCACCTACATCCAGAACGGCGATTGATATTGAATATGAACGGCTCCGAGCGATCCGTCGGAGAGCGGAAAGGAAGGTTAGGCGAACTCAATCGTCATTAGACCTTGCTTTATGTCGACGAGCTCAACGAAAAATACGGCGTCACCTTCAAAAAATGGGAAAACAACGTTGGAGGACCTTCTGTTCGTCTCTAGATCCTCGAAAGCCACTTTCTAGGATCTGGCAGATAGTACGAAGCCTTCGTGCCCCTCCTCAGCAAAACATCCTTTCCGTGCTCTAGCACTTCACCAATCTCTGACGGAAGTGCAGGTTGCCGAATACTTCTGTAAGAGAGTCACCCGTACTGATGCTTCAGCATGTCCAACATTGGATCGACCCGTGCTACCTCCTAAAGATGATCGTCTTGACCTTCCTTTCACGATGCCGGAATTGGAAGTTGCACTTGCTGCGTCGAGACGATCTTCTGCCCATGGACCTGACGGTATTTCGTATACTGCTCTGTGCCACCTTGGGATGGAAGGTCGGAAAGTCCTGCTGTCATACTATAACGCCACGTGGTCATCCAGTACAGTCCCGAAACAGTGGAAAACCAGCCGTTTGGTCGCCCTCCTAAAGCCAGGAAAATCGCCTTACGAAATGTCATCTTACCGGCCAGTAGCTTTAGCTAGCTGTGTCGGTAAGGTGATGGAACGGATGGTGCTCACTAGATTAGAATGGTTCATGGAAAATAATGAGCTTTATCCTGAAATGATGACCGGATTTAGACGTGGCCGGTCTGCAATAGATGGGGTCATTGATCTCGTGTCCACGATCGAACACGAAAAGAAGCGACACCGCCTTGTAGGAGCAGTTTTCTTAGACATAAAAGGAGCTTATGACAATGTACTGCACGAAGCCATTCTTGATGCCCTCAGTAATTTAGGCATCGGCGGCCGTCTCTACATGTGGATTGATAATTACCTAAATGGTCGTACAGTCTTCGTCCACGAATGATGGCGAAACGACAAGACACGCTGTGGTCCGTGGAGTGCCTCAAGGAGGAGTTCTCAGCCCGACTCTTTTCAATGTTACCCTTATTGGCCCTGCGGAAATAATTCCTGATACAGTACACATCAGTACATACGCAGACGACATATGCATATGGGCCTCCGCAGTCACGCGACCGCAAATTCGTGCCAGATTGCAGCGTGCTGTTTCTTTAACGTCTCAGTACCTGCAGTGCCAAGGACTGCAACTGGCCCCAGACAAGTGCGCTGCGATAGCGTTCACACGGAAGCTTATGTGTTGGTATCCAATTATGATCAATGGAAATGCCATCCCATATGTCACCCACCACAAGTACCTCGGCGTTGTCATTGACCGCGGTGTTTCATGGTCGAAACATGTGGCAATGTTAAAGAAAAAATTAACTGGGCTTGCTCAAGTTTTCCGCTTTCTGGCCGGTATGAAGTGGGGTCCATCTGAGCGTTCGCTACTCCGGCTGTACCAGGCTCTCTACGTAGGATACATTAGGTATAGCCTGCCAGTTTTATCAGGTATGAACCCGTGATGTTTACGCACGCTGGAAAGTGCCCAGGCACAGATACTGAAAACATGTCTCGGTGTTCCACGTTGCACCTCAACCCACGGAACAATTGAGGAGGCTCGCGTCATCCCTTTACCTGTCTATCTACGATGCGAACCTCTTCGAGTATTCCTGCGACTGCTTTGTCGTCATGGACGCCATCCCTTATCGACATTACCCGATATACGGCCGGACTCCACTTTTTCAAGAGCCGTTAAATGGCAAGAATCTGCCATACCAGCATACTTTGCCCCGGCTGACCTTCCACATATGCCCCCATGGGTAATGTCCAAAATACCGGTACGTCTATCTATTCCGGGAATTTCTAAAAAATCGCGAATACCTACCGTCGGCCTCAGACATTTAACACTTGAATATATATCGAAAGAATATGACTCCTCGGTGAGCCTGTATACAGACGGATCGGTATCGTCGTATGCGTCTGGTGCGGCTTTCGTCGTGCCTGCGCATCAAGTCATTCGACGGTTTCGTCTGCATAACAAGACGACTTCAACATCTACGGAACTAGTGGCAATCAGAGAGGCCGTTCAATATATTTCGCGACAGCCTCCTCAAATATGGACAGTCTTCAGCGACGCAAAATCGGCTCTTCAACTACTTAGAGTGGTGTTGAAAGAAAGCGCTTACAGAGTGTTGGCTCTTCAAACTGCCGAGCTCTACACTTTAGCACAAGAAAACGGCCACCACATCACATTTCAGTGAATTCCCAGTCACTGTGGTATACAGGGCAACGAACTGACCGACGCCGAAGCGAAGAAAGCACTCGAAGAACGAGAGTCACTGCTTTCAATTCCTTTTTCAAGAGCGGACGCCAACTGTCTCCTCTCCAGTGTCATCCGAAAATTGACAGCACAGCACTGGGACAATCGGGATAATCGCCACAGACGACTCCAGAGATTGGACCCTGCCATGAATTTTAGGCTACCACCGAAAATTTAACGAAGCTGTGCCAATCTTCTGCACAGAGTAAGGCTGGGGGTAGCGTTTACGCGCGGATACGTGCACCTCATGCGACGCACCGAGTCTCCACACTGTGAGGTGTGCAATGTGACTGAGACTATAGGTCATGTGCTTTGTGACTGCCCTAAGTACGTGGAAGAGCGTGAAAGGTTGGACAACGACCTTACGCGTCTCGACAGCGCACCGTTGTCGGAGGACGTTATTTTAGGCCCTTGGCCAGATGCTCAATCGAGTTTCAAGGCCATTCAGGCATTACTGAAGTTTTTAAAAACTACGGGCTTGGATTGCAGACTTTGAGCATGCCAAATTGCTTGCGATATGTTCTACATCTTCCTTCTATCGTCATCGTCACCCATCATGCACCTCTTCCCTCTTTCTTTCCCTCTTCCCCTTCCCCCAATGCCGAATAGCTGGCTAAAGGAATATACCTCAGGCCGACCTCTCAGCATTTCGTATCATTAAACTTCTCTCTCTCTCTACACACACACACACACACACACACACACACACACACACACACACATACACACACACGCACGCGCACGCGCACGCACACGCACACGCACACGCACACATACACAAACACACACACACACACACATATATATATATATATATATATATATATATATATATATATATATATATATGCGTGTGTGTGTGTATTTCAAAGAATGTAGGAAAAATAACAGGACTTTACTGACGTTTCCGCCGCACAATCAAGTGCCAAAATCAAATAGAAAAGTAGGGATCCATGACAGCTAGAAATGCACGTGCATACATTTTGACAACATAATTGTCATAATGTATATGCAAATGTATGCGCAAAATAATAATAAGGAGCCATGAAACCTGCGAGGTGTTAGTAAACTAAACGGGTGAAGAGGAAAGTTTGGCAGCACTTTTATTCATTCCACAAATTAGGGCTTTAAATTTATGCATTAGATACGATTCTCCAAGCTCTCTTTCGGGGTGAGAACGTCAACAAGATTGATGGATGGTTGCGGTGCTTTTATCAAACGAGCGGTTCGGAATACGGACATGTTTTTATGGCCGGACATTAGGCAGAGTAGCAGCATGACACTTATGGTTCTTAAAGAGGTATTTGAACGGCGTTTCAGTTTGTGCAACGTACTGTATTAAAAACAGTAGTAGAAATTGAGTTTGATGGGTACCTATTGTTCTGGGCGACTCCCAAATCAAGTACCTATTTTATCACGTCAACAGTAACCGCACTGCTACTGCGGCCTTCGTTTGGCAGGTGGGAGCGCGCTTAATTGATGCACGCGTCTTGCTAGGCTTTGTGCCACCTTCTACAACAACCCTTGTCCTCAGTGAGGCTACTAATGACGACTTCAACGACTGGACGCGTAGCCTTCAGAAACTACCGTGACTTGCTTCAGATCATAGCCAAAGAACGACCGGAAATGGGCCGTGTCTATGCTAGCCTAATCCTGCCGATAACTACGAATCGACATCGTGGTAAGTGAAATGATGTCCTCATTCGTCACTGCAATCGCGAGGCCTGTGCTTTCAACTGCCTGCTGCAGTACTTTTGCCGACATTCCAGGTGTGTGAACTTCATCGACCACGGCTTTGAATGGTTGCCTTCTTATAGTTTTCTCCCTGCTAATGGTATCCCGGTTTTAACGGCGTCGCGTTAATGGCTACTCATCTCCAAAGGCTGTGCTTTAGAAGAATCAATATTTTTTCTTCCTTTTGGAAAGACACTGCTCCTTGTCTGCCGATCGAGTGAACACACTCGCGGTTGTCTGCAAGCCAGCTGTCCAATGCGCCAAGCTTCCCATCTCGAAGTGAATTTCCCGCACTCAGTACACCGATGGTACAGGAACTACCACCAGTGTCATTTTCGTCGAGAACTAAGCTCTCAATGAGCCAACCGGCCAACTACCCAAGCTCCCCACCCACCGGACAACGTCCCACAGGCCTGGCCTGGACAGTGCTGCCATCCGCTTCCCTGTCCCTCTCGTGAAACTCCGAGTCTTCAACCAGCCCACCACCAACTGAAAAAGACTGCGTACCCAACCGGTCTTCACAACGACAAATAGGCAACTAAACTCCAGCAACGAGAATGCGACCTAGACCCCAATCAGCAATGCAAAGCACTGTGCGGACCGGTTCCCCAAAGGCTAGGGGAAAGAGAAAAAACCCTACACACTGACTAGGTAAGCCTTGCGCGCATAAGGCGAATACTTATTGTGCCTCTTCCGCCTTCTTGAAGGTCAGGAAAGTGGCGGAAAAGCGCATCCGAAGCGAACTGCATGTATGTACACTTAGTTCATACTTATAGTGGCTCGCGTTGCACCTACGCGACTCATTCTTTCAGTAACAGCAGCCACCAGTCCAATGCCTGATAAGTATACTGATCAATGGGATGAAACCCACAGAACGACCTATTTAGATGCTGCCCGTATTATTCACAATCGTTATCAGCACCTTTTCGAGGACTCGCTAAATACGAAACGACAACTGTGCGCCAGTGGTGACTTCAGTACGCATGATATCGCCAAGCTAGAGACTGGACCGCTCGTTGTTTCCGCGGCAGGTAATAAAGGCGGACCCGATAAAATCCTTTCCTAGGCTAGAGCACAGCACGTCGCCTCCTTCTAACGTAGACAACCTCTATCATGTAGGCGTAACTAGGGATGAACTTCGCATTCTTTCACGGGGCCTAACCTTTTGTCCCGAAACTGGCGGATATGACGATTTTCTGTTGGCTAAAGATTTGTAGAACTTTTCATTCAACATGCGCCTTCGGGAATATTTCCACCACTGTCCATCCCCTTTTGATACGCCGCTAGTAATGCCTTCTAGCAACCGTTGCACCCCTCCGGCTCAGAGTGATAAATACTTGGATATGCATATTGCCGCTGCCCAACGGGACGTACATAAAGCTTACGAAAAGCAAAATTTATTTAACCCAAATATTTCATTAGCAGAAACGTAAACTATCACGTCATTGGCTAAACGCAGTGATATTGTGATAAAACCAGCAGACAAAGGTGGTACCGCGGTAATCATTAGCAAAACGGATTATATAAGCGAAGCCCAGAGACAGCTAAATGATCACACTTGCTATAAGCGCCAAGACAGTGATTGTACCGCAGATTTTAAAACAATTGTCGAAGACACCATTAAAGGTCTCGTAAAGGCTAAGCAATTAAGCGATAGAGCAGTAGGTTCACTCGTCCCACTCAGTCTCACCCCTGGCCGGTTCTATTTGTTGCTTAATATACACAAAGAAAACTGTCCCGGATGGCCCCCTGATTCAGGCACTGGCACTGTCACGAAACAACTTTGTCGTTATGTTGATGTAGTTACGAATTGATGTAGATACGAATCATTTTTTATTAGACACCGACAACCTCCTGATGCTCGTTACATTAGATGTGGTTTAACTCCATAGAAACATCCCCCATAGTGATGGCAATCAGGCACTTGCTCATGCATATGACAGATCGTCTGACGAAAAAACCATTGGTAGTGACAGACTGTCTACATTTTTGAAATTAATTTGACAACTCAATAATTTTGAATTTGACGGTTCGCATTACCTTCAAATAAGCGGTACATCAAAGGGCAGTTGCATTGGATTTAATTATGCTAGCATTTTTGTGTCTGTTCTGGGGATGACCTTCTTAGCAAGCGCGAACTAAAACCAATTTATTATGAGCGGTTTATAGGTGACATTTTCCGGATATGGCCTCATGGGGCAAAATGAACTGTCATCCTTTATAGGTAATTCTAGTACCGCCGATCCATCCATCTACTTCTTTTTCGCATGAGTACTCTCGTTCTACGATTAACTTTCTGGTCGGTACAGTTTCCCTATCTAACCACAAACTAACGATTAAACGGTACAAAAAACCAGCGGGCGGGCATCGTTATCTTCACTTCAAAGGTTCACAAGTAAAACATCGGAAAATCGTATACCCATACTGAGGCGCTCAGCTTTAAGAAGCTTTGCTCAGAACAGTCAGACTTTTACGAAAACTGTGAAAAACATCGCGAAACTTTAATTCAGCAGAAATACACACGCCATATTGTGGATGATGCCGTTAAATGGGCCGATGCGCTGACTCGGAAGGATTTGTTCTGCGCAAAAAAGCAATGGTCCATTCAGCCCCAAAATAACCTTGTTCTAACCCACTCAGCATCGGTTCCAAAGGTTTTGTCAATCCTTAAAAAACAGTTCAACATACTAGCGCAAAGGGATCACCTTCACTTTGTCTTTACAGAATCACCTCGATCTGCCTTTAGACGGTCTAATAATTTGCATGACACCTTAACGTCATCTAAAACGAGGATTCCTGAGCGTGCGGGTTGTCGTGACCTAGCAACAAAACACGCTGCAAGGTTTGTGCACTTATGACGAGATCATGTGTTGTCCAATGCGCTGCCTCCGATTTCCGCATGAAAATAAAGGTAACTTTACGTGCGACACTAGCAACTGCATCTATTTGCTCGAATGTTCTGTTTGCAAATTACAGCAAGTTGAACAAACTGAAATGCCGTTCAGGTACCGCTTTAACAACCATAAGTGTCATGCTGCTACTCTCCCTAATCTTCGGCTATAAAAAGACCTGCGTATTCCGGGTCACTAATTTGATAAAATCACCGCAGGAACCGTTTAATATGGTATTCGTTCCCCCCACGAAAGAGAGCTCCGAGAACCGTATCCAATTCATAAATTTAAAGCGGTAACTGTGGAATCAATGAAAAGTGCTGGCAAACTTTTCTTTTTTACCCGTTTAGTTTGCTAACTCCTCGCAAGTTTCATGGCCCCTTATTATTCTTTTCACATATGCATTTATCCATATTACTTTTGGTCGGTATGATGTCAAAATATGTGCACGTGCATTTCTAGCGTTCATGGTTCTATACTTTTCCCTTTTATTTTGACATTTTATTGAGCGGCTGAATGATTAGTGCATGTATACACGTATCCACGTATACATTCACGTAAACATACACGTATACATGCACGTATACATGCACGTATATATGTATGTATAGAGAGAGAGAGAGGTATTTATTATGATAGAAAAGCTAAGAGGTAGGCCTGAATCAATGTTCTGACCTGCTACTCGGCGTTGGGAAAAGGGGAAAGGGTGTAGACAGAAACAATAGAGAAGACGTTAATTATGAGGATGAAGATGGTAGTGAAAATCTTGCACGCTCCAAGACTCTTCAAAGTCTCTTGTCCAGTCCGCTCTCAGAAAAATTTGTTGAGATCCTTCATACTATCAGGCTGGTGACGAGGGTCAGGCGAAGGTCCCAATAGAATCTTGTCAGGTAATGATCCAACTTTGACAAGATGTCTGTCAGCGGTTTTCTCTGCACATCAAATCGTGGGCAGATGCACAAGAGGTGTTCTGTCGTCTCAGGAATATCGCATTCCTCCCAATTCGGACAGTCCGCCCAGCTGGTGAGATGTAGATACCGCCGGGTGAAGGCCACACCTAGCCTTAATCTGTGCAGCAAGCTTACATCACACCTTTTCATGCTCGCTAGTATGCGTATTTTCATCTCTGGGTTGAGTTCTTGAAGGCGCTGATGACGATGACCTGGCGAGGCGCATTATTATCGCGCAGAAGTCTGTAGACGAGGGCGTTAGTGTCTGGTCGTGAAAATGGGCTGGACACTGGCGTGGCATTAATGTGCGCCATCTTTGCCTCCGCCTCGGCGAGCTCATTTCCATGTAAACCACAGTGTCCTGGAATCCACTGAAACCTTATGCAATGGCCAGCTCTTAGGGCGACATCGTGTGATTCGTTCACCTCTTGAGCAAGGACATAGTAAGGTCCTCGTCTAAGGACAGAATCGATCACTTGAAGTGCCGGCTTGGAATCGCAAGATATAGTCCAAGTCTGGTGCGGCTCCATCGATGTGTACAGATTGCCTCCCGAATGGCAACAATCTCTGCGGCCGTTGAGGTAATTTGCTGCTCGAGATGGAAGCGCTTTCTGAGTTTCATATTCGGTATTACGAATGCCGCGGTTGAAGTGGTTGTTGACACACTATATGTATTGAAGCGACTTGTATATTCTTCAGATATATGGGTTAGAGTAAGTTGTTTATGTCCACATGAAGGTATACGCGATTTTTCCCTGACTCCTGGAATTGATAGATTCACCACAGGTCTTTGTCAAGTCCACTCTGGTATGACCACTGCTTTTGCCGCAGTAAAGCCTGAGGGAAGGACGCTCTCCTGACGCGAATGAGATTCCGAGAAAGTGCTGTCTGAGCGTAGAATGCGAATGGTCGATAGAGGGTGACGTTCATGGCGGGTCAATAGTCGAAGATATACCCTAAAGGTTCGCATGAGAAATAAGCGTCTATAGGAAGTACACATGCTTCCGCAATCACGCCCTTTGTCGAAGTGCAGCGTGGCAGACCAAGATATGTTCTCAGTGCCTGAGCTTGTAAGCCCTCCAGTGTACGTAGGCAGGAGGGGCGAATGTTTGTAATAATCGGTGAACTGTATCGTAAGTAGCCTACGAAAAGTGATTCATGTAGCTGGAGCAATAATCACTCTGACGGGCCGTACTTCATGCCTACCATATATTTAAGCATGTGTATGAAGCTGCTTAATTTGGACTTAAGCATCGACGCTTGCTTCGACCAGGACAAGGTTCGCTCAAGTATCACTCCTAGAAATCTGTGGTGCGTTACGTGCGCTATGGCTGCGCCGTTAATCGTAATCTGGTAGCGGTGCATCGCCTTGCGGGTAAAAGCAAGGGCCGCACAATTCGCTGGTGCCAATTGTAGACCTCGCTGCTGCAAATACTTCGAGGGGACCGACACTTCACGTTGCAGTCTAGCCCGAAGTTAAGGCCGCGAAACACCAGAAGCCCATATGCAGATATCGTCAGTGTATAGGCTCATGGTCGTAGTCTCTGGCACGATATCGGCGAGTCCAATAAGGGTTATATTGAACAGCGTAGGGCTGAGTACGCCTCCTTGAGGAACGCCACGGCTTATTTGATGGCGACTGGTCTCCCCATCTGTCATCGTCATAAATATGGTCCGGCCTGTAAGGTAGTTCATTAACCATTGAAACATCCTACCTGGAATTCCAAGCTCCTCAAGTGCGTCAAGAATGGCTTCATTCAACACATTGTCATATGCACCTTTGACGTCCAAAAATAGTGCTCCTGACAAGCGTCGACGCTTCTTATCCTGTTCGAAGGTTGACACCAAGTCAATCATGTTGTCAAGTGAAGATCGTCCTTTGCGAAAACCCGTCATCGTGTCTGGGTAAAGGCTCTGCTTTTCGAGAAACCACTCTAGTCTCGTCAACACCATTTTTTACATGTTTGATGCACCATTGAATATTTTTTTCTAGTTGCCTGATGCATTTCCTAACGCTTATAGCGGGTGTCCCAGTTAACTTGGATAAAGACAAAAAAAATTAAGAGCAATTAATAATCACTTCGTGATCGAAAAAATACTGGCTGTAAGTACACACGACTGCCGCTACTATGCAGTCGGAAGAATTTCTTTAGACCTCTTGGTTTTTTAAAAATCTTGGTTCAAGTTAACTGGAACACCAGGTATATGACATATATGGCATGTTTATGAAGTGATATGTGTATTTCTGCATCATGCATTAGCAAATTTTCTCGCCCTTCTGTTATGTCGAAGTTTATACAACACCTTGTCATATAATTTTTCATTTATATTTTATTTATATTTACACACACTGACTTTGTATCAAAAACAGCTTGCCCGCAAACACATCTGCAATGCCACTTGTGCGAAGAATGCAATGGAACACTGTCCGTTCAACTCAGAGGTCAGTGAAGGTCACAGTATAGGTGTCCTATAACCAGGTTGGGTTGTTCTCATCATCTTAGTGGTCGCACAAAAGTTGCAGCAACTTCTCCTGGCAGCTTCGACTCCTCGCATGCTCTTGGTTAACATGTGACCCCTTTCCGCTACATTCCATTGGCTGCGTCTTTTGTCTTTCCTTCATTGTGGATACGACTTAATGTGCGTCTGTTCACGTGTGGGTTATTCACAAACTGCCCAGCGTTTTTTTTTTTTTTTCATGATGCCAATGTATGTGCGCGCAAGTTTGTATTCACGGTTGTTTTCGTTGACTTTCACATGAGTGAATGCACGTGTTCGTATTCATGGCGCCACTAAATGTACACGTGGTCGTGTTCATAGGCTACGTTCTTTTTTACTTTTTTTTGAAGCCACCCTGTGTACGCGCATGTTTGCATTCACGTACTTGCTTTCACTCTCTGTGCGTGTAATTATCCTTCTGAGGAAGACCGGACCTCTGCCGATACGTTACATATATATAATACATATATATGAACTATGAACTACATCTTAGAAAAAAAAAGAAATTAAGGTCTGCAGACCACATGCCCGCATCAGTCCCAGACTGATCCCTCAGGACCTAAATAAAGTTCTTCATACCATACCATACCACATGTGAAAAATACACTTCCAGCTTGCGACGAGCTACCTTTTGCGTAATTCTTTTTTGAATGTTGCGACGAAACTTTTAAAACCAATAAAAAGCCTGTGTGCCACACCGGCTTATTTTTTGCAACTACCAACGCTTGCAACACTTTTCTTGTCCCGTTTTCTTCCAGTACAGAAGAATGATGGAGCGGCTTTCTGGACTTCTAACTTTGCTCGCAATCATGATTGGTATGGTTTCTCTTGCACACAATCTAAGTGGTTTCGTAAAGTGGTATCAACATCCGAACATGCATTGTTGAGGAAGAAGCTAGCATTCTGTGCAGATATGATCAGCTGCCTAGGGAAGTTATGGAAGCTGTAGATATAAAGACGCTGGGAGAAACTTGTGTCAGCATGTCCTCCGTTAGAGAAGAATGTATTTCCTGTCCGGAATAAGACATTAGTTTTTGCCTCTCCTTTTGGTGTATGTTCGGCTTATTGCTTGTCAGCCGTCATGTACATTTAACTTTCTGCTTTTAGATCATCTCGGTTTTCTTGTTCGTTTTATGTGTTCTCTGGTGCTATTTGCAGCCAGGCTATTCTTTATTTTTTTAGACTGCAACAAATCACTTTAATGGTCCTTATCATGATTCTGTGTACCTTCTAAAACCTTTTATTTGGGCACTGTTGCAAGAGTGTATAGTGTGATACTGTAAGAACAGGGTAATCCAAGTTCTAATTAAGAAGTTTGTGAAAATCCAGTGATTTATAAAGGTTACCAGAAAATAGTACAGCAAGAAAGCCTGATAAAAACCAGTGCTTGATGAAGCCAAATATCATCTAAAATAGGAAAGAGAGAAAGAACAAATAAATATGTAAGTCTAGCGAAAAAACAATGCATTGTGATCACCAACTGCGCATGCAACTGTCTACGTTCCAAGAAAAGCTTTTTTCCCCAATGGCAGTGTGTTTGCATAAGCAAGCGTTCAGTCTGTCTAGAGAAAAAGAATGCTATTTCTTGAAAGGTGCTGATATACACGATTGGCGATTGTAAGGTTTGGTTTTTTCTTGCAATTGGAATTTTTATCTGTATTTTGTTTCTGTAACGTTTTTATTTATGCTTGGTTGCATATGTTTGCATATGTTTGGTGTGTGCGCGTGTGTCTGTGTGCGTGCGTGTGCATGTGTGTGTGTGTGCTTGCGTGTGTGTGTGTGTGTGCGTGCGTGCGTGTGTGTGTGTGTATGTGCGTGGGTGTGCGTGTGTGTGTGCGTGTGTGTGTGTGCGTGTGTGTGTGTGTGTGCGTGTGTGTGTGTGTGTGTGTGTGTGTGTGTGTGTGTGTGCGTGCGTGCGTGCGCGCGCGTGTGTGTGTGTGTGTGTTGGGCTCATGAGCCCCCTTTTGTCCTGAAATATCTACATGGCTATGTATAGTGTAATTTAATTTCTTGGCAGTTTCTTGTGAATCCACGAAGGCAAGAAAAATGCTGTAGTCTGCAAATTTGCACTGCAAGTACTGCTTTGATTGCTTTCAGTTCAGCGTTTCTGATTGTATGGTATTTATTTTATACAGCGTCATACTACTGTTACACTGTTATTTCCACGTCAGTGTGCTATAGGTGCCTCATGTTTGTTTGTGTCTTCATGATTAGCGCCCTCTTCTCTATGTTTGGCAATCGCACATACTCTCATGGCCTAATTGCTTACCCCCATGTTGCACGGTCTGGGCCTGTTGTGTTTCAAGTTCAGGTGCTCCTGAGGTTGTGTTTCTGAAGGGAGTGGTAGTCGTCTTTGCATCTCATGTGCTGGCTGGCATAATATCTTGCAAGCTGGTTCCGAGCTTTTCAGTCAAAGAATTTGGGCCGCAGACTGCAGCTCTGCTCTGTCTAGGTGCTTGTGCGTTTGCTCTTTCTCGTAGAGGTCTTCAAAGACGCTAAAGTTGGAATGACCTGTCAGTACCCGACACCTGTATTCGATGAACTGCCTTTTTGTGCGCTGCTGGTAATTCATACCGTACAATACCTTTGACACAAGTACAGCGTCTGCGATTTTCCACAGTATTCGCTCGTCCATCCCCCATGATCTTGAGATTATTCTTTTCACCATGTGTAGATTTTCTTTCCAGGCATGGCATAATTGTTTCGCACACGTGCTGGCTCTACCATCTTGCTCTTACACTAGCTGACAATTTGGCGATGTTGACTTGCGGATATATTTGTCCAGCTATGTGAAGCACAACAGGTAATCTGATGTAGTTCTTGATTCTGGTCTTATTTTCGACGTCGATGTAAGCTAGCTTATCAGAAACTGAGAGGCCTGAATGGCTAAGAAAGTTTGCCATGTGGTCGAGAGCTTGTTTCATCATTCTTGATTTCTGTATAAGATATCTTTTCCAGAGACTCTAGTACTTCTTGTAGTATGCCTGTGTAGTTGGTGTGTGTGGGCGAAATGCAGCTCCTACTCTCACCTGCAATTTTCTCTTTTTCAAAAGCTACGGTTTAACTTGCGTGCTCTACTACCAATTTGTTTGTTCATTGTTCCTTCTACTAAAATAGCATGAGTTACTGTATTAAAAGCCACTTCACCCTTTTTATTGTTTCATAAGCGGTATTACACAATGCCCTCTAATAATCTTTCTGCTGCTTATGACCCACTCGAATCTGCCAGAAGGGACAACTCTTGAAAAAGGTTTTCTTCGTGCTGTGTGCACGATGCAGTATGAGCATTTATGTCTTTTGACATTGATACATCTGTAGAACCAGCTACCTGACAGAGTGCTTACTGTGCCTGATCATGCTAATTTACGCAGTGCGGTTGAACAATACATGTTGATGCAATAAATGTTTACACATTTGAAGCATCAGGAAAGATGCTTTTTTGCAATGGTGCCCTTTGCTTTCGATTGGTGTTAGTGTCGCTTTTAGATTTTCATATGCATACCCGCTTATGCAATAGTCTTGCAAAGTTTAAGGGTTCAATAAATGATGATGAACTAAATCTAAGCGCAAAAGCTTTTTTTTTTACCTATGACTCCGATCGAAATGCGATTGCCATGGCCAGCAATTTAACCCCTCACCTTGTGCTAGCAGCAAAATGCTCCAGCCACAGTGGCAGGCGAATAAATTGAACAGTTTTGTTGTGTACAAATTTGTTTTTTTTTCTTGCCTGTATGTTGGTAAAACTCGCAATAAGTGTGTCATTGCAAAAAAAGCAGATTGTGGGCCTTTATTGAATAAAGTAGACATTGTGTATAGTTGAAATGCAGAGAGAGAGAGAGAGGAATATAGGAAGGCAGGGATGTTAACCAGTTAAGAGTCTGGTTGGCTACCGTACGCTGGGGGAAGGGAGAAGGGAGACAGAGAGAAGGGAGAGAGAAGATGTAGAGATATGTACGAACAGTACTTGAGTCAAAACCGCTCGCGCAAACCAGACGTTCTGAGAAAGCATAAAAGTGCCTTCACTGCCTTCTGAACCGATGATCCGTGGAAACGGTGCTCTAGTACTGTCTGTTCAGTTGAAATGCAAAATTTTCTTTTAAAATCCCAGGCTTACATGTTCTTGCAAGTAGCATGGTACTTCATTACTTGTAAAGGTCGTGATCACAGAGGCTATCGTTATATCAGTTCATACACTAATAAATGTGGTCACAAGCTTATTAGAAGCATGTAAGGCATGGATGCTTCTACACACTTGATTAGCTGTGGACATGCAAGAACCGCTTATACTTAAAAGATCCAAAGATTCACAGGAAGGGATGCAACTGGTTGACTTCACTGCAGTTTTGATTTCCTTTTCTTTAACGTGTTGTTTTCTACCGTTTCGCCTACATAAGAACAGGCTGCTTTCCTGCAATTTCGCATTGTTGCCCTGAGTTTTACGTGACGGTGCAGGAGGGTGCGTTGTCACTGTACCACTGTAGCAGGCCAATAATTTACTAACTGTAAAGTTAATTACCGTTCAAAGCAAAGGTTAATACAGGTGCAGTGAGCATACAAAGTCCGCAACATATTCAAGGTTCATTTGTTTTCGTACCGAAAAAAAAATATTCAGAGAAGAGATGCAGCTTCATGTGCATGAAATACTGGAAAACAAATTGGCGACGCTGGTTTCTCAAGCCATGGAGTTAATGCTATCGTGGAAAATTCATTGCGATAGCCCGCACGTTTGCCATGTCAAATTTAATATGTAAGTGAGGTAAGATAACCTTTCAAGATGTATCGGAACATTCACACTTGAAAACCTACAAGAAAATGCAACTGAACGGTACTGGTTAAGCACAACGTTGAAACTTCGGGTACTTTGTTGTCTTGTCATTTGTCCTTGCCGAGGTTGAAATTATTGAAGCTGCTCAAAAAAGAAATTGTGACGACCCCAAAAGACACTGCCCTCTCGTGGGGATCAAACACCTCGTTGTATTGACCACTCGCAAAGGTGGACGAAGCAAACTTGAAAATACACTTCATTTGCTGCGAAGAGTGTCAACGAACGCATAGAAACGGGAGAATGGAATCTGCAGTACAAATTTTTTATTCTCCCTTCGGGTACGTACCGAATTCGGCAATCCATGTCTCCGCACATTGCACTTGTTGAGCGAGATGCCATTTCGCAAAGTAAACCGCGAAATAGCTCTCGGTGCAATCTCTACTGAAAATCACAGCGATCGCTGCGACGGTGTGGCGGTGGGACCAACTCGCTGGCCGCAGCCGAAAATCGGGGAGTCGGCATTGCGTGTGCGATTTTCGTTACAAGCGACAGAAATCGCACTTCCGGTGCGTCAAAAATCACATCATGTGAAACAGAATTATAGCGTCGGCGCGATGCTGCGATTTTCGCGGGTACCGCAGATGACGTCGGGGATTGGTTCGCTTCGCACGAAAGAGCCAGCGCCCACGACCACTGGGACGATTCGACTAAGCTCAACAATGTAATTTTCTATTGAAGTAACGTGGCACGTTTGTGGTATTTTAGCCACAAATCCGACATCCAGACATGGTCGTATACAAGACCAACTTCACGGAAGTCATTGGTTGTCCTGCTGTCCGCAAAATTCAGGCCGAACAACGCCTGGGCAGACGCGCCCAGAAACAGGTGAAAATTTCACCAGCTACACCGAAGACTTCGTTAATCTGTGCAACAGAGTTGATGCAACGAAGACAGAAGCCAACAAGATCAGGCATATCTTCAAGATAATTGAGGACGACGCCTGCCAGATGTTGGTCACCTGAAACCTGACCACTGTGTCGGTCGCCATTGCGCTGTGCTACAGTTAGGACGAACTTCGAAAGCAGCTAGTAGTCACATGAAATCCGCCCTCAGAATTCGCCTCTATCTCAGGTCTGACGCTAGGTGTTGACGAGCCGCCTCTATTTCCCCAGACAAAGAAGTTCGTGTGAGAAGTTGCTGGGCAGCTTTCCCTGGTGCCCTTTAGGAATGCGGAATCTTAATACCCATTGATACCGGGGTTGCAGATCGTCATCAAGGAGCAAGTCGCTGTGTGCCTGTCAGCTGCTAATCAACAGCCTACCGTCGCGGCGCCCTTGACGTACGCTAACGTCGCTGCAAGGCCGCACTTCGCTCCACGTCCACCGGTCCAAGGTGTTGCCCGACCAGCCTCGATGCCTTTTCGCCGCCTGCACTACAGCTGTCCCGCCAGCCAAATCCTTGGCGCACAGCGACCAACCGCCCATTTTGTTACACTTGTGGTACTCTAGGACACGTTGCCCGCTTTTGTTGACCCCGTACGCCGCCTATTTAGGATTACCGCCGGCCCATGAGCACTTACGGCCCTCAACAGCTACAATCTCCTGTGCCGCCAGATGCAACTCCCGTTCTTAACACTACTCGTCATTCTCCATCATCACGCCGCCGCTCTATCTCATCAATGAGACGCCGGCCCAGCCCTCTACCTCAGGGAATATCAGTGTGGCAGTTCCCGAAGCGAAAACTGCGTCCCCTTCGATTTACCAAAGGCCTCAAAATGACCTCATGCAACCTCATTGTGGTATATTTTGAAGGGTTTGCAACATTCGCACCGGTAGATACTGGCGTAGCATGGTTTACTGAGCTCGATCAGATACTGATCGAGCTCAGTAAACGTCTAACAAGCGTTGAAACAAACTGCCAGGAAATTGAGCCCTTGAGGCAGCAGCTTGGAACCGCGCAAACCGGCACCGCTGAGACGGTCCATCGGGTTTATAACCTTGAAACTCGCCTTGATGATGCCGATAACCGCTCTCGGCGCAATCACTTGATCTTTTATGGCATTACGGATACTAACAAATTTGAATCATTTGCTCAGTCAGAAGAACGGGTCATTCGGCTGTGTTCTGACCAGTTAAATGTTTCCCGACAGCCAAGAGAAATCGAGCGAGCGCATCATCTTAGTCGATAAATCCCTGGTTGTAACCATCCCATCACTGTCAACCTTTCCTTCTTTAAAACACAACAAGCCATCTTGTCGAATGGCCGCAAGCTTAAAAACACTTCTTACGGCATGGGTGAGGATTTTTCTAAGTCGGTAAAGAACACGCGAAAACATCTAGTCGCTTTTGCACGAAGCCAATCAGTTCCATTTTATCTTCGCTTTAAGATATTATTCATAGGTTAAAAGAGCAACATTTTCGATGGAGCATCCCAATCCGTGAAAGAGTGATAGCTACCACGTTGTCACCAGCATTCCTCTCGACGTGTTCTGCCTGCGCCCCGTAAATATTTTTCAATCTCTGTTATTTTTACTAACATAAGACGCTTTCTTCCGAAAAGACAAGAATCGGATCTAGTATCTTGGTCTGGCAGTGATCTACTGATACTAACTGAAACATTGCTTACCGATGATGTCGCTGACAGTGAATTTCTGAGTGAACTACCGAATGTCGATGTTTTTCGTAAAGATAGGCAGCGTACTCGGCGCGGTGGCGTTCTTATCGCAGTAAAAAAAAAACGTCTAATGTGCTCCACAGTTCATGTGGCCACTGACCTACAAATTCTATCGCTTATCGTTCGTGCTAATCCGCAGCTACGACTTCTAGGTTAGGTATCTGTTATCGTCCCCCCAACAGTAATCCTGACTTCCCCCTCGATCTCAATAACACCTTGAACCATTTAACAAAAAAATTGCCGGAAGATTGCATCTTGCTTTTTGCGGATTTCAATTACCCACATGTCAATTGGTCAAAGTATTCTAGCACAGTTACTAGCATGACAGGAGCTGGAGTTTTCTTAGATAGTTGCTTTAGTTTTAACCTCTCCCAGATGATAACAGAGCCAACGTGTGCAACTCATGGCTCGGCTAACATCCTAGACCTCATACTAACCACTCATCCTGAAAGCATGTCCTCCATTAGTTACCCACGTGAAATAAGTGATCACAAAGTAATTCATGTTGTTTTCTCATTTTCACCTATAGTACGTCATTCGGATCAGAAAACAATCCGCCTGTACGAACAAGGGAATTATACCACGATAAACAACGAACTAGTCGCATTCTACCAATCATTTGAATTAGGCTTCGAAGATGGCTCGATACAAGAAAACTGGTTGGTTGCTCTTCTAAAATAAAATGACTAACCTCGTGGCGCAGTTGATACCAACTATCTCACTTCGCTCTAATCGCAACAAACCAAGGTTCACAAACCCACTAAAAAAACCTGAAAACAAAAAGAAACCTCTATTTCGCTCCGCTAAACTTAGGTCAAGCCCTAGCTCCTGGGAAAAATACTACGTATGTGAACACGCCTACCTGATAGCTATCCGGCAACAAACATTTTTTTTTCATTCAGACCTACCCCCCATGCTAAGCAGTAACCCAAACAAATTTTGGCAGGTAATCAATCCCCAGTCATTCTTTGGTGCCAGAATTTCGAAAGATGAAATTTTACCTGATAATGACTTTGCCAATCTGTTTAATAATGCATCTTCATCGGTTTTCACTACCGAACCACACGCGCCTCTTCCTGTTTTCCCTGTTGCTGTAATGTCTCCAATGCCGGATATTATTTTCTCACGAGATGGAATATCAGCACTCACTGATAATTATAAGTTATCCTTATCAGCTGGTGTTGAGGATATCCCCTCAAAGCTTTTAAAAAACATTAAGCGCATCTCTGCCGTGTATCTAACCCTGCTGTATACCCAATCACTATCATCAGGCACGCTCGCAAACGAGCGAAAAAGAAGTAAGGTCATTTCAGTCTACAAACAGGTAACCGTAATTCACCCTTAAATTATCATCTCATATCCATAACTAGTATCCCTTGCAAAATAATAAAACACGTCATATACTCCTACGTAATGAATTTCCTAGATAATAATAACTTTTTCCATCCGTCGCAGCATAGCTTCCGTAAAGGCCTGTCATGTGACACTCCATTAACTACATTTCTTCGTGACCTACATTGAAATCTCGATACTGACACTCTGACCGGTATCATTTTTCTTGACTTTGCAAACGCGTTTGATAAAGTAGCTCATCAACGCTTATTATTACAACCTTTTCGCTTGAACTTCCCCCCCAATGTCCTAACATGGATAAAAGAATTTCTTTGTAACCGATCACAGTCAGTGAGTGTTAACAATACTACCTCAGAATTTCTTCCCGTAACATCAGGCGTCCCCCAAAGTTCCGTTTCAGGTCCCCTTCTGTTCCTAATATACATTAACGATCTTTCATTGCATGTTTCCTATCAGATTCATATGTTTGCTGATGATTGCGTTGTCTATCGAACTATCAGTGACAGTAATGACTACATTTGTCTCCAAAATGATCCGAACAACATTCACTGGTCAATTATCACTGATCACTGGTCAATGGTCCTAAACACTAATAAATGTAAACCTATGTCAATTTCCTACAGCCGTAATCGGCATGACTTTCTCTACACAATTAATGACATCCCAATCGACACTGTAAAGTCAATTAGGTACCTATGTATTACGATCATGCGTGATTTCAATTGGTGCTCGCATGTAACTAACATCGTATCATCTGCTAACACAACCTTGGAATTTATGAAACATAACCTCCACAGTGCTCCTCAACAGGTAAAATTACTAGCATATAAAACACTGGTTAGGCCAAAACTCGAATACGCATAACCCATATGGCAATCTCACCAGATTTACCTCAGCAACGCATTAGAATCCATACAGAACCGCGCCGTAAGATATATCCACTCGTCATACTCATATGGTATCAGCGTATCACCAATAAAAGTAGAGCCTGGTTTGGAAACACTAGCGCAACGTAGCCGTATCGCGAGCTCCTCATTATTCCATGAAATCTACAGCAGTTCGCTTCGCCACACACCCTACATTTTACCACCTTCTCGCGTATCGCTGCGCACAGTCCACCCAATAAATGTTGCTCGCCTTGGTGCACGCACTGTCACCTGCTCGTCCTCATTTTTTCATGGCACAGCTAAAGACTACAACGGCCTTTCCCACCACGTTGCTGCCATCGCCACCTCATTTGCCTTCATGGAAGAAGTAACAAGTGTTCTATCTCTCAAATAACATAGTCGGTAACCTCCTGAATTATTTTTGTACACCCACCCCTTATGTAATACCCCGCAAGGGGTCTTTAAGGCAATAAAATCAAAATGGAAAAAAAAATGAAAAGCGCCTTTATTCTTAACTACTAAGTTCATGAGAAAAACTCAGAAACTTGCCGTCATTAACAAACTCATGCGGCTTCCGCACTAATTTATTTTTTTTATAGCGAAGCTGTTTATGGTTAAGGTTCCATGAAATTTTCGTGTGCCAGAAAAAAAAGCTATCATTATCAGCATTGTCTCGTGCCACTGCTCGCGCCTTCGTCGTCTTCTTCTTGCACAGCTGGTTCCGATAGCGCTCTTCATGCCAGCGTTCCCATACTGCCTCTCGCGCTCGTGCCCTTGCTCACGCCTTCGTCGAACGTCATGTTCCACAGCTGAGAGCGATGGCGCTCATCATGGAAGCGTTGCCATACTGACCCTCCCTCGGCGCAGGCGCGGACGGCACTTGCCCAATGCCAGTCGGTGCTGTAATTTCGGTCTCGAGTTCTTTACCTCAATATATCGCGAAATGAAAACACAAATGCCTATAACAGATCTGTACGCGTACCTTTCGTTACGGTGGCCACCAATCGAGACAATTATTGTGTTCGTATGTTTGATCAAAATTATGTGTCTCCTCTTTGTCGTGTGCTACACAGCTTCGCGGGACATCCGCCTTCAGAGAGTGCAATGGCTCATATTTTTGTCTCCTCTCCGAACGCACGGTAACCAAACGACACAAACGCTCTGTTGCACACGATGCATTGATAGTATTGTTCTAAAAGAACAACCATATTCAGGAGTGTCTCGGTCACCAGAAGACGGCAGGCTTCCAGATTTGCACAGCTATATTTGGAAATCTGACATCTGAAATGTTTTCTTGTGATAGAATTCTCTCTCTCTCTCCCTTCCTTAAAAGCGTGTTTAAGCGCACTTCGTTGGCGCTAATAGCGGATGCTCAATTTTTCTTCGCTTAATGTAATCTACTACTTTTCTGACACAGACGTCGTTGTCCATTAAACGAACAAATTGCTATTGATGTATGCGCGGCTCAAGTACACCTATTTTTCCTATGTAGCAGAGGAACAGTATATTAAAGGCTAAATATGTGTTGATGTGTTTGCGCGTGCGTGTGTAACGTCAACGCTTTCCGCTGTTGTCTCTTACAATTAGTCTGCCAAAATGGATGACGTGTGAAGGCAGTAGGTCAACCATGTGTTGGCCAACAAATTCCAAGAGGGCTTCCATAGCTCGATAGCTATTCGCCACTTCAGAAGTTGATGCCAGAGAATCGCCCATGGCCGACAGCGTAGTCGGGAGAGCCTTGCCCTGGCCCCAGGAACAATGAAGCGCTGCGCTTCATAGAGGACCCATAGAGGAGCAGAGCCGCATTAAGTAACCACAACCCTGTGAACAAGCTGTTTGCATGCTGAAATACAGCATTTCTCTCCCGCGAGCACTTCGAGCGAGTTGTCAGTTGTCGTTGCAGGTGTCTTCTCAAATAAACGATGGACAGTTACCCAAGAAATCTATCAAAATCAATTTTCACTGACGATTTACGAGCGTGTGAAGTCCTGCAGCCGATGCAATGAAAGAGCCAGGTCAGTTTGTTCTATTTGCTGTATTCGCGCCAAAGTCAGGAGGAATATGACGGTAAAGGAATCGAGTACTTATTAATGATGGCTCAATAACTTTTGTGGTAATTTAATTGGTATTTGGAATTAATAAAAATTTTGTAGGAAGTTTTAATCCTTGGTCTTTAGTTCTTTATGTAACCCTTTCAAGTCTTTTCACTATACATGGGAAAGAGCAATTCGTCCCGGACATAAACAATCCTTCGTTATAGATGTGATATCGCTATAGAGCAGTTCGTTGAAGAGGTGTTTGGGGGGGCACTGTTTAATTAGCATGTCCTGCTTGTGGTAAACATAAATTTGAAAACATAAAGAAAAAAAAAGGACACGTGACGAACGGAATCTCAAGGCGCTAAAGCAATATTTTTCCCTACTTAAAAAAAGTTTATTTTCTTTGGGGCATCGTAATGACTCGGCCTATTTCCCTTTTATGTATATCGTTTGTCCCAAGCAAATGTCTCAAACAAATAAAAGAAATAGTTGATTGCATTATGCGCACGGTGATCAATGTATGTTGATTGGCGTTGTTCATGCAAAAGTGAGAAGTATGTTTTCTTAGCTTCTTAGGAGCAAATATTCAATGAATTTCAATGACTTTATTGGAATTTAATGATCGAAGCGAGCACATCGTGCAAGTTATTATTTTAAACGCGAGTAGCGGTGTGGCCTCTGTGCCGCAGAGAACCCGGTGGCAAAGTTTTCTGATACGTTCGGGAGCGAAAGCTTCCGCGTGAATATACGTAGGTGTATGTAGGCGTACTAGGTGTATGTGTAGCACAAAATGGAAATACCCCGTGTCTCGTCGTCTTTCGGGTGAGAGAAGCGACCGCTTCCATCCTTATTTTGCGCCGTACTCGTTTTTTAAGTGCTGTCTGAGGCCGTCGGAACGCCTGTATAGTTTGCCTTGCCGATTTCACGGCCGCCTGCACACGCGAGAATTCCGGAACTACAGGGCCAGAACCGCTTAGAAATCATACTATGTTGAGTCACCAAACGCGATCAGCAAAATACATCTATGGCGGATAAATTAAATAAGCTTTTAGGGATGTAAGTCTTACGAAATGGGTTGCAGAAATTTCCGAAACGCGCTGCCGATACGTGCCTGCTCAGATGCCCCCCTTTTTGCGATCGAAGTGAGCGCATCGTGCAGCTCATTATTAGTTTAATCGCGAATGGTGGTTTGGGCTCTGTGTCGCATTACAAGGGCTCCTTTAGGCTACAGCAAACGCGTCTGCTATCAGTCAGACATGGGTTGTACGTTTCGAGCGGGAAAGAATCAAAATGGGTTGGCGCGCATACGGCACACATTGCCAGATGCTGACTGGAAGCTTACCATTATCATTAAAAAGAAAGGTGTACAATCGGTGCATTCTACCTGTGCTAACATATGGGGCAGAGACTTGGAGATTGACAAAGCGAAGGAACAGAGGGAAGGAACGAAGAATGCTAGGCATAAATTTAAACGGCACAAAGAGAGCGGTTTGGATCACATAGCAAACGGGTATATCCGATATTCTAAATGCGCTTGTTAGATAACTGTTGTACTGTACCATTAGGGTTACAGAATGGGTGCCAAGAGAAGGGGAACGTAGTCGAAGACGGCAGAAGACTAGGTAGAGCGATGAAATTAGGAAATTCGCGGGCGCTAGTTGGAATCGGATGCCGCAGGACAGGGGTAATTGGAGATCGCAGGGAGAGGCATTCGTCCTGCAGTGGACATAAAATAGGCTAATGATGATGATCATGATAATGAATAAAAGAGTTTTTATTATCCAACATTGAATTATCTTACCTAATAGATAAGGCCTTAATGCAAAAATTCTTGACGGTGTCGACAAATGACAGCGTTAAAGGGAGCCCAGATCTTCCGTGGCATTTAAAAAAAAAGCCCGACTAACTTAAAGGAGCCCTGCGACCATTTAATACCGGTAAAGGTCTGAATCGCAACGCGTTTTTTCTAGATGTGAACGTTCAAAGAAGCTGCCCACTGCTTCTTGGCAAACACGTTAAACTTTCGTGCTATTACCATTTCCTTTAAAGCAAGGATCAATCATTTTTTTTTACTTGTTGATTACTTGTGCCGACGTGAGGTTTGCTGTGGATGAAAAAGAGAAAGTTCACGCGCTGTTCCGCCGGCGCCAGATCTACCCACGAGCGCCGCCATCAAGTCGAGAATGCCGAGGAATCAGAAGAAAGCCCCGGTGCCTTCGGCCACCTCTGTACCCAGCAATGGGCCATCGGGTCCTTGTGATACCGGAGCCACCGGTGTCATGACTCGCGCACGCTTGGCCAGGCTAAGGAAGGCTGGGATCCTTCAGGACCGTTCGGCGTGCGTTCCAGAGGCTGCGATACCGAGGCGTCGATGCGGTGTGGCTACAGCGAGGACGACGGGGAAGGAGAAAACCGAGGGCCCACCACCGGCTGAAGAAAGTGAGCCTCCGCACACGCCCCCGAGGCGATTTCCCCTTGTTGTGCCGCACGTTCCAAGAACGCCCAGGCCTCACACAGTGGACGTTGGGGGGACCTGCGTATCCAGGCCTAAAGACGGCCCGGAATTCAACATCGTGCGCGCCAGAGTGAGGCGTCGCTTATTCCTGTCGGACTAAGTGAAACGCTACAGTACCTGCAACGGACTACTGGGTTGAGCTGACCCACCAGTAAAATTATTTTGTCGAGTGCTTTCTGTATTCCTTTTTCTTTAGTTCCTGTGACGTTATTCTATTTCCGTTTTGCGAGCGCAATGAAATGGAAGGTAATCAATGAAAAGCTTCGTGATTTCATTCCCAAGTGACGCCCAGAGACTTCAACTCGTGTTACTGCTACAATGTGCTGTCGCGAGCTGCATGCGTTAACGCCTCCTCTATTGTACAGCTCTGGGCGCAGCGGACGCGATGTACTGAAAAATAAAACAATTATACTTCAGGCACAACACGCGATGGTGCCGCCTTGATGATGAATCTCTCACTTATGAAAGTGCCTGTCCCACAGTGCCAGAGAGCAATGCCGAGCTGCTCTTTGTCGCCTGCAAGAATGCTAGCTAATCTGTGCTTGGGCAGCCGATGGTCGCGTAAAATGCGTATTGCTCTGCAATACCCCTTCAATGCAGAGTTTCGCTACTAAAGCCCATTTCTAACGCTGGTGATCTTGGCGACATTGCCAAGAGAAACCAAGCAAGGCATGCACAAAGAGTGTATAGTGGTGGTTACGTCAGTATTTATTGACTTCAGCGTATAGTTACGTATTACACTGATCTCATCTTTAAACAAACACCACCATAGCGTTTCATTGGTACGTAAAAGCGGTCATGGAACCCCAACGGCATTCTGCAATAAAGCCAGACAAGACGTTCCCTTGCTATTTGAGTTCATGAAGAATTGTTGCCCCATTGGTAATTTTGTAAAAGACGTGCCCCATCGAGTGACGCGACTGTCCACGCCCTTTACCCACAGATGACGCTAGCAATTTATGCCTAAATATGTTGCTTCAATGCCCTATTTGGATTGCACAGGGTGGAGACAATCCCGCTGGCGCCGCCATATTTACTCACGCGATCTAAGTAACTCTGATGCGCTGGTGTTCGCGAACAGTGTTACGCACGACGCGTTTCTAAGTGTTTTGACTTGGGTATATTTAGAGCGCAGCCCTTAGGCGCCCGTTCCTGCGGTGAGCGTCGGCGTTCTCCCTCTTAACCGACCAAACGAATACAGCGAAGGATGAAAGCGAACGCAGCGCGCAACGGGAGTTGAAAGAATGCGAGAACGGACAGAGCGCATGGAGGAAAGTGGAGGAGGAGGGTGCAGCGGAACCATGAGGTGAAAAGTGGAGGAAGTCGCGGATAATTAAGCCCTTTGATAGTTTGAAAGTAGCGACAGTCTCCTCCTCGCGGCACTTTCCTCCTCGATTCTCCTCGCCCGCGGGCTGCGCACGGCACACTTTTTCTTCTGGGCTCCCGCGGACGGGCCGCAGCATATTATGGAGGCATGTTATTTTGGGCTAGTTTCGCGCCTCAGTGGTGCTGAAAACATTTAGAAATGCTGATAACCGCATGGATAATGCTCAAGGCAACGTTTATGAGGAGGTTGGTTTTTTTTCTTAAAGCCGTATGAACGGGTATAGTGATGTAAAAGGAGCGTTGAGGCGAGTTCTGTACTCCAGCGAATTTTTCTGTCACATGATGAGATGCTTTACTTCGTGCGCCTCGTCTAGTATTGCTTGTGACCGATCCCTTTGTGTGTGGCTTATTAAGCGAAAGCCTTAGGTCTCGGTTTCAAGGTTGCATTGTGAGCTACAGACAATATCACGTGACCGAAGGAAGAGAGGAAACGAACCAAAGCATGTGCCGCCGTGTAGGAGAGATGATTACTGATTAGCAAAGTTAAGTAATGATTGATTAGTGATTGGATTAACACGAATTAAGGAGGATTAGGGATAATTAAAGTGGATTAAAGTCGATGAAGGTGAATTATGGCGGATTAAGGTCAACGTAAGTGGATTAGAGTGGATGACGGTAGATTAAGGTGCATTAAGGGGGATTATGGTGGAGTAGCGTGCAATAAAACGACCGAAGGATGATTATCGTGCATTAAGGAGGATTCGGGTGGATTAAAGTCGATTAAGGTGGGTTAGAGTGCGTTAGGGAGGATTATCGTGGATTAGAGTGGATTAAAGTGAATGAAGGAGAATTAGGGTAGATGAAAGAGGACTAAGGTGCATTAAGGAGGATTAGGGTAGATCAAGGTCGATGAACGAGTATGAAGGTGAATTCTGGTGAATTAAGTTGGATTGAGGTACATTAAGGTGGATTAAGGCCGATTAAGGTAGATGAAGGATTAGTATGGATTAAGGTTTATTACAGTAGGGTTTACAACCTTAAGCCTCCCTAATTCACCTTAATAGACCCTAATCCACCCTGATCGTTCTTAGTACTAATAAAGGGAAAATCAGACATCCACCTGTTTGTAGCAGTTGCTACAATGGACACCCATACGGGTTCCTCGAATGAAAAGCGTCAGAGTTGAAGAAAAATTCGCCCTGGTCGGGGACGAATAATATTCTTAATACTCCTTTGTCAACCCTGATTCACCTTAATCCACTCGAATACACCTTAATGCTCCTTCATACACCTTACTCCTCTTTCATACATCTTAACCCTTGTTCATGCACCTTAATCCGCCTTAAGATTGCTGAATAACCCTAATCCACCTTCATCAACCTTAATCCACCCTAATTCATCCTAATCTGTCTTAATCCTCCTTTATCAACCCTAATTCACATTAATCTACCCTGATCGACCTTAATCCTCCTGCATCCACCTTAATCCTTTCCAATCCTGGTCCTGCACTCTAATCCACCTTAATCCAAACTAATCGGTCTTAATACTCCTTCATCAACCCTAATTCGCTTTAAACCACTCTAACCCACTTTTATCCTCCCTAATCCACCTTAATTCAATCACTAATGAATCATTATTGAACTTGGCTAATCATTCTCTTAACAGGTGTGGACATTCTATGGGTCGCCTCGGGCCTTCCTTGGGTCACGTGGTATTTTCTGTTAACAACGCGACCTTGAAGCAGAGAGATCTAAAGGCTTTCGCCTTAAAGCTAAAAATACGCAATGTGGACTAGCTAGCGCTAATCACCTCCAATACCACGGGTATACTTGCCACTAATTTTTTGAGGACTTGCCTTCATTGTATCCGACTGACGCACAGATCGACGTAAGCTAGAAATAATAGCTCCTCTACAAGCCGCTACTTCAAATTTCAGCAGAACAGGCGACGGATCCTAACAATCGCGATGAGTGCGATCGAGAGGCTGTATCTTCGCACATAATTGTTCACAGCGGAAAGCAGAATCTATAGTCCTGCGTTCCCGACTGAATAACAACAGTTGGCGACGTGCCATGTGATGGAGCCGCCGCGGCATATTAAGCATACTCAGGACAACCGCATTTTTATGCAACGTAGAAATTGCCGCAACTAAAACGCTGGTGAGAAGGCCGGAAGAATGTGAAAAAATGCAGCATTACGGGATGCTTTGCTACGAACCATAAGAAAGACGCCTCACCTCGCAAACAACACTGTTCTTTGCCGAAACAAAGTTATTTCGGCGAATGTTATGCAGCCACTGCTTCCCGCGCAAGCCGTCACACTCTCCTTGTGGTATCATAAAAACGGCATAACCATCTTCAGGCTTCTTACTGCAGTTATATGCGCAGCAGCACGGCACGGAGCTAGCACATAGAGCAGGAAGCACAGCGTGGAACATTCGCTACGCAGAGCTAAAGCTCCGAGCCAGCCGAGCTGAGGAGAAAAATGGCGCGAACGAGAAAGAATAACACAAGCAAAACGCAAGATATGCGCGTTGCCAAGTGCAATGGCAGGGAGACGAATCGTGCAGAAAAACGGGGGCAAAACTGGTTGCGCGGGGAGCGGGACGCAAGGGGCGAGGAGGAGGAGAGGAGGTCGCTCTCGGCGGCGGCATAGTGAAAGAGTGGCGGTTCTTTCAAATCATCAAGGGATTTTAATCGCGCCCACGCGCCGCCTCTAGCGATGTCCAGATTATAGGCAGTCGCGCCACACATCGCTCGGTTTGCAACGTGACGTATGAAACATTGCCCGCGCCGGCCAATATAAATATCGCGAAACGAAAACACGTATGCAGCCGCGCTCAAATATTGTGTTAGGGAGGATCGTAATGGTCGGTGATTTTTTTTTTATCGGTTATCGTATCGGTACGTCTGTTTACTCTTAGCCGTTAACTCTTCGATGGTCGTAGACGTAACTGTACGGAGCAGCGAGCAAGTCCTCAGTAGCCTAAGAAATTCAATTTACTTTCTCGTCTTTATGAATGAAAACCACGTAATTTTTTGGCGCTTGTTTGCTAGGTAAATGCTACCACCACATATGGATCAGTCAGTCAGTCAGTCAAGAACTTCAGTGAGGTCCTGAGGAGTTTTAAGCCGTTAGAGATCCCATACGGGGAGCTCCTCGGGCCGAAACCGTAGGCGACGCCCAAGTCGGGACGGGAACATGGTGACGCTCCGCCAGGTCTTGGGCCCTCTGGACGGCCTTGAGCTGGAGTTTGAGGTCCGGGCTTTTGAGGGCTTCTTCCCATTCGCGCTCACTAGAGAGACGGCGCTTTGGTAACGCGGTACATTGCCATAGCATGTGCGAGAGTGAGCAATAAAGTTCTTGGCAGTCTGGGCAATTTGCCGGGATGTCTGAGTTATAGTGACTCAGTAGGCCTCGTGACGGATACGAGTCCGTTTGTAGCATTCGAAACGCGGCCGCCTGCGCGCGTTCAAGTTGGAGTGCGGGAGCGGATATTTCATTCTGCCTTTTCGATAGTATGAGGTGATTTCGTGATAAGTGAGTAGAGGGTCATTAAGGTCCAGCCCCTCGGAGGCCGTGGGACCGTCGCGGCGGGCAAGTTCTCGCACACGGTCGTGGGCCGTCTCATTGAGGTTTGGTTTCCGCGGGTGAATGTCTTTCCCCGTGTGAGCGGTGAACCAGGGAGGCGTCGTTTGCTCTCCTTTGAGCTCGCTAGTAGTATGTGCGCCACTTCTTTGCATACGTTGCCGCTTTCGTAGGCCCGAATTGCGGCACGCGAGTCCGTGAGGACATGAGTAAATGTGGGGTCTGCCATGGCGATGGCTACAGCTATCTGTTCTGCTTTAGCGCTGGTGGTCGTTTAAACCGATGCGGATGATCGTAAGGTTCCGTTACCGTCCACGACTGCTATCGCGAAAGTGGATGTGTTGCCGTACTGGGCCGCGTCCACAAATGCGGTGGCTTCGCGATCCGCGTCGGTGCGATCGAGAATCGCGCGGGCGTGGGCCCGGCGCCTGCCTACGTTGTGTTGTGGGTGGACGTTTCTAGGAAATGGTGAGACCTTGTAGTTGTCTCTAATTTCGCTCGGTAGGGTAATCGCATGCTCGAAATAGGGAGATGGGGAGATATTAGCTTCGTTTAGGATTAGTCTACCGGCTTTGGACGAGTATAGGCGTAGTATTTGCGCCTTAGTCTGAGCCTCGATCACTTCGTCGATGTTGTTATGCATGCCTAGCTGGTCAACCTTTGATGTAATTGCTCTTTGTGGAATGCCCAAGACCTGTTTGATGCTCTTGCGAATGAGTGTGTTTAGTTTCGTCTTTTCTATTTTCGTCCAGTTGTGGGCAGAGGCGACGTAATTAATGTGGCTCATAAGGAATGCGTGGTATACGCGCAAAAGGTTATCTTCGCAGAGACCCTTTCTGCGCCCCGAGACTCTGAGGATGAGTCTGATCATGTTTTCGGTTTTGGCGGTTAAATGTTTGATAGTGCGTCCGTGGCATCCGGTGGCTTCGATTAGGAGCCCAAGAATGCGGTTGTGGTCGACTCGCGGAATCTGTTGTCCGTCTCTTGTGTGTAGTGCGATCGGAAGTTAGTCTAGAGGTGTTAGGTAGCGGACTCCTTGGCAAGACTTGCGAAATAATAAGAGTTCCGATTTCTTGGAGGATAGTTTCATGCCTGTGTCTAGTAGGTAGTCTTCCGTGGCATCTAGGGCAGACTGTAATGCCTGCTCCATGTCTGCGAAGGAGCCTCCCGGGCTCCAAATGGTGATGTCATCTGCGTATAAAGCGCAGTTTACGTTCGGGATTTCTCGCAGTTTGTCTGCGAGTCCCTTCATCACTATATTAAATAGTAATGGAGAGATCACTGAGCCTTGACGTGTTCGACGGAGCCCAGCGTGTAAGGGTCCGACTTAAGTTCTAAGACTCGCAGTCGGGCTTCTCTGTCTTTCTGGAAGGAGCGTGCGTACTTCTGAAATCTCTGGCTGAGGCCGAGGCCTGCAACTGACTCCAGTACGAAGCGGTGCGAGACGGTATCGAATGCTTTCGTGAGATCGAGGGCGAGGATGCCTCGAACGTCGCTTGTTTTAACGTCGAAGGTCTGTCTCTCCTAAGGCCTGTTACTCCTAAGAAGGTCTGTTACTCCTAAGAGTAACATAACATCCTGAGTGGACAGGTGGGGTCGAAACCCTACCATGTTGTATGGGAGGAGTTCGTGTTCCTCAATGTAGCGTGACACTCGGTTGTGAATGACGTGCTCCGCTACTTTACCCACGCATGAAGTAAGAGAGATGGGTCGTAAGTTGTCCAGGTTAAGGGGTTTGCCGGGTTTGGGAATGAGGACCACCGTGGCAGTGCGCCATTGCGTTGGTACCTCTCCTGTTTCCCACACGTGGTTGATGTCTTTCGTGAGCAATGTAATGGATTGGTCGTCTAAGTTACGTAGCATTCGGTTGGTTACCCCGTCGGGTCCTGATCCCGACCTGCTGTTTAGGTTGTGTAGCGCCTCTCGGACATCTGCTTCCGTGAAGGCAGCGTCTAGCTCGGGAGTGGATTCGCACTTTATGCTCGGGTAATCGTTGGGGTGAGCGTCGCCTAATGGAAGGTATCGTTTGGCAATTTCTTCCACGAAAGACTCCTCCGTTCCCCCTTTCTCTTTATGTGAGTGTAGAAGTCGGTCTAACGCGTGGCTTTGATTATCCTTCGTTTGGCTGTCGTCTAACATGCGTTTCAGGAGGTTCCACTTACCTCCGGTCCGCATGCGGCCGTCGACCGCCGAACAGAGTTCGTGCCATTGGAGTCGTGTGAGTTCCGTACAGTATTGGTCGATGTCTTGGTTGAGGATCGCGATGCGTTTGCGCAGTCGTCTGTTTAGACGTTGCTTTCTCCATCGCGTAAGTATCGAGGCCTTGGCCTCGAGTAAGTGTGCGAGGTGAGGGTCAACCCTTGGGACCTCCAGTTCCGTTTGTATGGTTTTCGTGGCTCTAGTTACGTCGCCCTTTATCGCAGAGAGGAGTTCTGCGAAGGAGTCGTACGTGTTCGTGTCTTCCTTACGTAACTTACGGAAGGTATCCCAGTCTGTGAGGGTGAAAGATCGGGGTGGGGGGGCGGTCGTGTTTGGTATTTCTGTGCGTATGACGAAGTGATCGCTGCCCAGGTTCTCTTGCGTATTCGTCCATGTGTAGTTTTCTACATTGCAGAATAACGTGAGGTCCGGCGTAGTATCGCGTCGCGTCGACGTACCCAATCTGGTGGGAAACCTGTGGTCCGTCACCAGGGTGTGGGACAGGTCGTCTATTGCGCGCGAGAGGTTGTTGCCGCTCGGCTTGATTGTGGGGTAGCTCCACGACGGGTGGGGGGCATTGAAGTCACCTGCGATAATGAGTGGTGAGTTTCGTGCCAATGATGTGACTTTAGTAAGGATCGCGTGGAAGGATTGTTTGTAGTGCATGGGGGAGCTGTAGACGTTTAGTACAAAAATGCTTTGTTTTAAGAAGGCGTTGCATCCACATATGGATGCAACGATTTTTTTTTTTTTTTGCCACTGTCTTTTCTTTAATACTGGATGCAAGGATTTTTTTTTTTTTTGCCACTGTCTTTTCTTTAATACTTCACGCCTTCTTTGCTCAATTCAGCCGCTCGCGCGCACAGGTCGTGTGATCTTTCCGTTTGTCTTGCTTGGATTCTGTGACGTCTATCTGGTGCGCAATCTTCGAGAGGGTAACTACAAGATGCTCGTCTGCTTATTGCTCACATGGGTGCAAATAATTGTGGTTGAAGGTCGGCGCTGGTACATACAAACGATGCCGCAGAATATCAACGAAGCCACAGCGCATGCCTTTCCTTTCTCTATGTCCGTGAAAACAGCTTACCCCCTCGCGGGCGAGCGTACAAAGAACTACTGCAAGTTTCCCACTCGTCTGATTTTTTTTTTCTGACGGGCATACAACCATCGAGTTTTCTTGCGTGCGCTCACGTGCTCACTTTCCTTGCGCTATGGACGTGGGCACCGGTTGCTCTGCCACAAAAAAGTGGAGCAGCAATTCCTCCGTCTGTGAACAATACTCATTCTTGTATATCTGTAATTTATAGTTATCGTTTTTTACACATAGTATTCATAAATAAACCCTGCATGTACACCTACAGCAAATATTTTTTTTGTAATTGTGATCGTTTGTAAAAAATTACAGCAATCTCTCTTATTGCGATAGCGATTATATGAACACTCCAGGCGCATTTCCGCCTTCGGCATTGTCGTTATGTCCCGTATAAAGTGCAAGTGCGATAAAATCGTGGCCACGCGCCATGAGCTGTGGGTGCGAGTGATAGCGTGGAAGAGTGAGTCGAGGATGGTGGCTCGATCTCGCGCGCCTGAGAGATAGAGGCGGGCAGGAAGCGCACCGTCTTCGATTACGCGCAAGGCAGCGAGAGTGGAGAGGCAGTGTTCTGCTTCGGCGCTTGCTGCTGCTGCCGCTCTTCCTCCTGCCATTGTTTTGACAGCGAGTGTGCGCGGTCATCGAGTGAAATGTGCTTGTTTGTCTCTGCGCATGCTTGTCAATGTAGTTAATAAGCGAATGTTTACGTTTTTGTACGGCTTATAAAACTACTATCATTATTTCGTATAGCTGCGCAATATTATGCTGTCGCAATCGATGCTTCGCCTTGCGCGCAGAACACCGGGTATTTGTTCGACATGTACGACAATGAAGTTTGTTAAATCTGCAATAACAAAATTGACTGGGGGTCGCGTTTTCATAAAAAAACTGGCCCACAAAAGGCTACATCGTTCAAAATACTGCAATTTTCTTGACAATATCTACGCGCCCGTTTCCTAGCTTACCTACAAAATTGTGTGGTGCCAGGTTTTAACTGCTGCCAAATTACTGCGACATGACAATGACGCTCATTACTGCTGCAAACAAATGTGTAACGCAACTTGCCTGTGTCAACCTTGCTTGTTGCAGTCTACGAACCGAATGATGCACAAAATAAATTTAGTTATTGTTGTTTAGTGCAGTCGATCATGGAAAACAAAATATACATACCACTAAATAAGTAGTCAAGACAGAAGGGTATGCGTAGCCACGTTCGTTTAGAGAAATATCACTAAACTGAAGCACTATTGAGTAGTGGACGTTAGCGTCCCAGCCTGGCGTGGCTTCCACAACAATTGATGCCAAGGCCTAAGCTCCCATCGACTTGACTTGGAATGGCCCCTTCGTATTTTCTTTTATTTGATAAACTGAGAGCAACAGTAGGTGTCACGCAGTCAAGATTGTGTACGGCTTCAAAAAATAATTTCGAAAAATCAGGCTGCTGTTCCAGTCTCGGTCGGCAGCTTCTTCTCCACAAGGTAGCTGATAGCTGCAGGTGCTTCACGGATCAACTGAACAGCCACCCCTACTTTCATCTTTAATGAGAGGTCGTTCAAACACAGAGGGTACTTAGATTAGGAGCCACGTTTAGCTCTAAATTTAGCAATATTTGAACGTACTCAATCGACACATCACTGGTCGCTATTTAGTGACTGAAGAGCATCGAATCATTCCGCACGAGCTGCCCTTAGACATATTTTTTGCGGAACGTGTGGAGGATCGGGAATAAAAAACAGTGACATAGCATTGCCGCATGGGTTGGAAATCGCACGGGTAGTGACAGAGTAGCGCGAACTTGACAGCTTTAAGCTTCACCACATAGCACGGTTGGAACTCCCCAAGTCGCATGTAACACAAAGCACGCACAATGAAGCATTCGGGGAAAGCTTGATTGCATGAAATCAAATTGTCTCAACTTCTATCTCTTCACAAAAGCATCCGTGCAGTGATATTCAATTACCTGCTTCAAGCGCGTGTTTAGGCAACCAACCATGACGACCAGTATGTAGATTGCGGCTTGCTCTGCTTCTGGGAGTTTCATCTTGCCAATGATCCGTCACCACTGCGGTCTTGCTCGACACCCTTACGAAGTTGCATTTCCATTTCGCACAGGAACATGACGCAATCTTCTCCGATCACATGCATCGCAGCCACTTTTAAATTTATTATGCTTATGATCTCAGTCAAGACGCCTGGCTTAAATGAATGGTGCTGTAATCGCCTGTGAAGCGTTCTACGTGATGGAAGAAGGTTACCTTGTTCTAATAACAAGTCATATCCACCAGAGCCACAGGCAAATTTCAGTAGCAACGCTTCATTCATATGGTTTCTACACGCCATGCATTACCTTTCCGGCTGTCTTTCCAAGGCAGCCTTCTGACCCCGATTCACAAAGTGTAGATTTTTGGTCTGCGCAGAAAGGTTTTTTTTCTCAGCCGCTTTGTTTTTCAAGTAGCGGTCTTTCAAGCAAAGTCCATCTTTTGTGCAATTAAGTGTTTTCTCTTTTTATACCTTGCACAGCCTATCGTAGTTCACATGCAGAAATTGAGATCTCTTCATTGCACTTACGCTCAATTCTAGTTTTTTCGAAAGACGACATACAATCTCGGCTGACATCTGCATGTCATGGTCATCTTCGGCAGCAATACTTGAGGAGAAGTTGGGTCTTTCCTTGCCCGTGAGTTCACATACGACAGGTAGTCTCGTAGGGCGTTTTCTTCGCTTGGGCTGAGCTGAAATAAAAAAAAAAAAAAAAAACAGAAAAGAAAAACACACGCTGTTCTTTGGTCCCCTCTGGAGATTACATAAATAACACACCACAGTACAGTCATTAATCATGTGGGGCTAAGAATAAGTAAAAAAAAAAAAAGGTGACCATTGGCCTTACGACTGGTGCAAGAAAGTTCTTGTAAATAAATATAACCATTCCCTCCCAATGCCTAAAAGGAAGCGTTCGTAAAACTAATGCTAGGTTACCTAGCCTTACACGTTTCCAAGCAATGCACGTGCTACAACGGACGCCATGACAGAAAAGGCACAAAACAATTTGGTCCCATAATGCCGCTTATCTCTACATATATCTAGGAACACCATGGGCTTTAGCCATGGCCTTTAGCGACCGTCACAATAGCCACCACGACCGGAAATGAGCGTGATCGAATCACCAGTGGCTTACGACAGCCCACTACGAATACAATGTACTATATGTATAAATAACAAGTACTTAATGAAAAGAAAGAGATAACTGGAGAGATGATCAGTGCTTTTCGCGAAAATGTAAAGTGACTGTACCATGTGACGATTCGTTGCAAATGTGAGAATATTGCATAGGTAAGTATCCTTGTCGAAACCTAAAATGAGTGCGCTGCTCACTAGAAAGCACCGATAAACACTAAACAAGCTTTCGTTATACGCTACGCAGGCAGCAGCGGTGAACACTTAAGCGTGGATTAGAGTATAACAGTTTACTACCCACCATGCTTACCTTAACAAAATGTTAAAATTAGTGCAACACAAAGATCTGCACATTATTTACTCAAAGTACCAGTGGCATGACAGCATAAGCGCTATGCAAGTAATGGCGTGCATGCCAATTTTGGCGACTAGATGTAAGCTGCATCCACGAAGCTGGTATTCATGCGGTAACGTGATCAAGCTTGCACGGAACGTACGTCATCTACTCAAAATATTGTCTCTCATTTACTTTTAATGCAACTTGTCATGTTCTAAAATTTTGACAACTCGATATTTTTTTTGCAGTAAACTTAAATACTTTTCAGAGTATCATGTACTCAGTACTTAAGATACGTCCATCGTAACTGTAAGGTGCTCCATCGGCGCGCAACGAGCTCGTCGCGCCGGATGTGCCGTGCGCTGATGGCTGCTTCTGGCCATTTCCTCTGTCTCACAATCGTTCGTGGTGGCAGGCGTACAGATTAAGCAAAGAAAAGGAAAGAAAGAAAGAAAGAAAGAAAGAAAGAAAGTAAGAAAGAAAGTGCAGTCTGATTGTACGTATCTTTGAAGGAACGACATTGTTTTGGATGAAAGTGGTACTAACGCTGGGGCGCTATAACGTAAAAGCATTCCAAACTTTTCTATTCTAATTCTGCAATCAGCCCACCGCGATTGGTGAAAAACTTTTTTGGACCACCCCCACTTCACCTGTCTGTCACGCGACGTCACGAAAACCGCGATAGCTCCCCATCTGATATGATGTGTACACACTGATTATGCATGATTTGGCAGAAAAAAGAAAAACAGTTATTTCTGATTCTACCCCTTTTCGCCATTAGTCCTCGGCTATTGGTAAAAAGTTTTCGGGCTGCACCCACTTCACATGCCTCTCACGCGACGTCACAAAACCTCAAAAACTTACCGCGTCAAAGTGACGCGTACGCGTTAAAGATGCATTAATATGCCGAACATAAATGCAGTTTTTTCTGAATAGCCGCAGGCTGCCCCGTTCCGAAAGGAATAAAAGATGGCTACCGCCGATCGCTCCGCCACTGGCTACTCGCCCCTGCCGGAGTGTGTGGGTTTATTTGCGTGTAATAAAACATTTTGCGTAGCCGTGTAACGTTTCGGCACGTTTACGGCACTTTCGGTACGTTTACGCCCTCGTTCTGCAAACTCTTTTGTTGCTGAGGATCCGTTTTAGCGTCATTTGCAAATTTGACGTCAGGAGATTGGAATAAAAACATATTGGAATAGTTTTATGTTATACGGCCCCTGCACTCAAATATTTTTTTCGCGCGTAGTATTTGCTACCTATCCTTAACACATTTTCGAAGCATTTTGTACAAACCTGATTATAATGGGATAACCGAGGGTATTTGTTACACATTTCAGGCACCAGTGGTGGAAAACAACCAGTCGTTGTGTGATCGCCGTCAGCAGAGTAACATTTGAGCGGGAAAATATTCCGCCATAAAAGTAGTCCTATCACTGTATAATTAAAAACGATGCATTAACAATGGCTACTTCTCGAAGTGAGACCACAGCGTTGTGTTAAGCCATCGAGAATTCGCAGTATGAGCTTCATATATATAATGCAGTGTGAGTATTGTGAGCCACTTCACAAATGCATAATTAAATACGTGATATTTACGAGTCACTGGGACTATTAAGCAGAGCTGGTTGCTCTTCTTAAGATATAATAAATTAATATACACAATGTTGAAATATATACATGCCGCTGCATAAAGAAGAAGTCGCAAGATGACTAGAAGACAGCCCGAGTTGTGCCGATATTCAAGAAGGGCAACCGTCAATTACTACAAATTTATTGCCCGACCTCCTTAACATTTTCGTGTTGTAAACTTATCGAACATATAATAACACCCAAATAACCAAATTCTGAGAAGAATACTACGTTTTAACAGATCATCAACATTGATTTCGAAAAGGATTTTCTACTACGACACAACTGGTTCGCACCTTCGCAGCTTGTTTAGATAGTATCAAATTTATGTAATATTTCCACATTACATAAAATCATTACATAGTGTTCCATAGTGTAGTAGCAAAGCTTCGGTTGATTGACATACACCAGAATAATTTCTTTTTTGAATTTCAGCCTATATAACCAACCGCAACCAATACGTTCATGTGGGAAAACAACATCTCTTTGCCCCTTCCGGTAACTTCTGGTTCCACGGGGGAGCGTACTTGGCCCCCTACTTTTTTTGTCGCTATACATAGATGACATCGTCAATGTGGTTAACACCCCAGTTCAAATTTGTCCATTTGCTGATGATTGTGATTTGTTTAGAGAAGTTACGTGCATTAGTGACCAATGCGCACCTGAATTCTAACTTAGGGAATGTGTTAAAATGGTGTGAGCAATGGGGATGACTTAATGCAACTAAGTGTGTCTATCTCCCCCTAACGCACAAAAAAGTGCCCTTAGATTACACTTACAATTTGGCTGAAGCATTCTTAGCGAAAGTAGCCTGATATAAATAATTACGTCTAACATTAACGAGTGATTTATCATGGAACTTGCATGTAAATACCATCTGCTCTGCCGCTTCCCGAAAAGTGTGCCTTCTAAAGCTGGTAAAGCGCAACGTAGAAAGGAAGAAACAAGCCAAGCCGGCCACAAACTCAAGACTGTTCCGCCTATTGTTAAACCCCTCTTACTTTTCGTCAATTAGGCCAAAACCAGAGTACGCTTCCATAGTTTGGGAGCCTCAAACAAAAATTAACATGAAGAACACAAAGAATTGAAGGAAAAGCAGTAGGATTTATTTAGGGTAAATTCGTCTCCGGACATACGGATGCACCTCCCGCCTGGGTTACCATGACGTGAACAGGCCATGCTATGCCGTCTGTGGCTAGGCGCTGACTTTACGAACGCATATGCTTTCCTCATTGGAATGACCAACAGCCACACGTGCGACACATGCAACATCGATGAGACGCTCGCACATATTAGCCCGCGATATCGTGCCCAGAGACAGGTGATGTGCAGAGTACTGGACCAGTTGCACACTCGTCCACTAACAGAACTCAAAGCTTTAGGCTAGTGCTCCGAAAGAACATCCGCGCTGAAGGCCTTACTCGCGTTATTAAAGTTCCTGTGGCCTACGGGGCTTCACTATAGACTTTAAGAATGCCGCCCCCTGCCGCTCTATAGTGTACGTGCTTTGTTCGTGCTCGTCTGTTTTACCCTCTATCTCCCCCTTTCACTCTCTTTCTCACCGGAGCTTTTCTTTTTCGGGTCCGCACCGACACGTGACGTCAACCCTGCAGTCACGGTGATAACCAGCTTTCCTGGTTGCTCTCTGAAAATGACTTCTATGAATTTGGGCAACGAGCTCACTGAGAACGACAGCGGAGTGGGGTAAACGTTCAGGCCACTTGTTAGATGTGAGCCCAATAAACAACACGCACTCGCTTTTCGTGCACACTTCACCAGGCTGCTTGAAGCTAAAGGGCGGACAGTGCAACATTATTAGGTCAAAAATCCCTGCCATCTTGCGCAAAACCTGTTTAGTCTGTCTGTGACGGCGGGTGATTTCTGGTATGAAGCCGCGGCAGCAGGTGCTCGGCTGGCCGTCAACTCAGAAATTCAGCTCTTCCGTGGCCTGAAACTCTGAAAGGCCGGTGAAACCAATTAGCTGGCCATGGGATATGCAGCCGTAGCCTTTCCTGAAGCGAAATCCCAGGTCTCTCTTCCTAGCTGGAGAACAAACATCTAAAAAACGAAGCAACATGTCGTTGTCCCACCTGCAAGCCCAAAGCTTTGCCCTTGACCCGCCAGGCTCATACTATATTCTTGAATTCAGGCCTATCTTTTTGAATTTCGGTAGGAGAGGCTTCATAACACCTTTCTAACATACTCCCTCGAATACGGCCTAAATGACAGTGTCGTTGTTAAAAGAAGCTGATACCCTTCCAAAATGCACTGCACGATGTGCGAATGGGAAGCTACGATGTTCGTATGATGGACAGTGGACAGTGGCATTTTTAGAAAATGGCCGACAGTCTGTAGAGATAGCAAGGCCCCAACCAAACATAAGCAAATATTTTAGCATGCTGCAGGCCTCCTCTTTGCATGCAGCTAAACTTGCAGCTTGCAGTGGGTTCGTGCAGGGTGCCTCGATGGATTCCCTGCCCGTCGCAGCGGGAGAGGAGTTGCCCACCGAGACCCCCTAGGTTCATGCTACTAACGCGTGTACTTGTTCCACCTAAATCTTTGTTCCATCTATGGGTGTAGATTCATAATTTGCATAAGTGTGATTCCAAATTCACATAGCGCATGTCTGTACGTACGATTCATGCCGGCGACTATGGTTTCCTTTACTGTTGTCCCTCGTAGACATGCATGAAACGCACATGTGAACGAAAAGATAACTTGAAAAACGCGCAGAAAGGTAATTTTTAAAAATCGCCTGTATCCTTAACTACTAAGTTCATCAGAAAATCTCTAACCTCGACCTCGACACAAGACTCTACGCTTATACAAAATCGTTCCTGAGCGACAGAACGGCGAACCTTTGTCTAGCGGAAATCAAGTCCCAGAAATAGAAACTGGGCAGCAAGGGCACCCCGCAAGGGTCTGCAATCTCGGACGATTTTTAACCTTGCGCTAGCAGGCCTAGGCAAGAGACTGCATCAAATCGAGAACTTCAAATACACCATATACGCAGATGACGTAACGCTCTGGATCCCCGGAGGTAGCCTTGGATCAATTGAGAACGCTCTACAGCGTGCGATCGACGCGATCGAGGAATACCTCGCTCCCAAGGACCTGTGATGTTTGCCCGCGAAGTCGGAGCTCCTCGTCTACAAACCATCGAAAAGTGGTCCCAAGCCCAAGAGCGAAATCAGAGACACACACGCCATTACTCTCAACACAAAAGACGGAGGAACCATTACACACGTCAGCAAAATCAAAGTCCTCGGCATGCACATTGCAGCAAACAGACAACACGGCCTTAAGGAAGAAAATATCCTCAAGTTAACACACTCCATTGCGCTATGCCACCTCACGTACGAGGTAGCCATGCACAGATGAAAGGTAGCGGAGTAGGACAAACTCAATACGCAACTGAGGAATCTAGTCAAACTAGCGCTGGGAATCCCCAAGAACACTGACAGAGCTCCTGCTGCAACTGGGGGAACACAATACACTTGAAGAAATCGCCGACGCTCAAGAACGGGCTCAATTGACAAGACTCTCTGGAACCAACCCGGGTAGAGAAATCCTAGCCAAACTAGGTCATCACATCACAGCAATCGAGAATCTATACCAAAGCGGTCCGACGGACACACGCAACTCCTACACGGTTCGCCCACTCCCGCGGAACATGAACCCCGCGCACCATCAACCCAGAAGGCTGGCACGCAGATCGTTCATCCTGCGCGAAATACGTGATAAGATGATCCTAGCTAGTTTCGTAGACGCGGCACAGCACCCGTCCAGGGAGGCCTTCGTTGCCATCACGGCATATCATAAGCAAGGCCAAGTCACAAACGCTATCACGGTCAAGACCCACAAGTCCGAGATAGCAGAACAGGTCGCCATCACACTCGCGCTCACAGACCCGACCACCACCCACGTCTACTGCGATTCACGCTCGGCCGTCAAAGCCTTTCAGAAAGGAGCCGTTACAAGACAAGCACTACAAGTAGTCAACTCATCCGCACCGCTGCAGCATCACACCATCTGCAGGTTCCCGGCCCACATCGGAGAGATCGAGGACGCCCTTCCCAATCTCAATCTGAAAGCTCATATGAGGCGCGCGAAACCTAACCCTCCGCGACGCCAACTATTCCGGTCGTGACCATCACAGCGTGAATCAGGACCCTCCCTCCACATACAACGAGATTACAAAGCACTTTTATCGAGACCGCAGAATATACAGCACGCCTCACGATAAGCTCACCAGGCCTTAAGCCGTCACGTTCACAATGATTTAAACCAACACGTACCACACGCAGAACGGACTACATCACTACATGCCTGACCTATAAACAATATCATATTGCGATAATTGCCGTAGCACACTAGACGTATATGACTTGCTCTGGCCGTGTGGTCGGACCCACGCAAACAAGAATCAAGACTCCGCCAGGCTACAAGAAGCATTACGCAGCACGGACCTGGCGGCGCAGTTCTGGGCCGTCCAGCGAGCCGACGATGCGGCCAGGGAGTTACAACTCCCGTTCCCAAAGTGGGAGTAGCCCGTTCTATGGGGCCTTGCGTCCCGTAGCTCGCAGGACCTTTTAGTAAATTTATTCCACCCATCCAACAGAACATCTCAGAACCTTGCCTCCATTAACAAACTCATGCGGCTTACGCACTAATGTTTTGATATTTTTTTCATGGCGAAGCTGTTTATGGCTACGGTTGCGAGAAATTTTTGTGTGCCAGCAAGAACTATCATCATCAGCTATTGGCTCGTGCCACTGCTCGCGCCCTTCGTCGTCGTCTTCTTCCACAGCTGGCTGCGATGGCGCTCATCCTGCGAGCGTTCCGATACTGCCCCTCACTCTGCAAAGGCACGGACGGACTGGCCCACCGAGAGTCTGCGCTGTGATTTTAGTTTCAAGTAGGTAGTCTCAACCTAGGTAGATTATTAAGCAGTATAATAGCAAGAGCTTGGTGGCGCAACCCAGCGCCCTGTTCCAAAGGGGACGCGCATAACATCCATCCATCCATCCAAGTTCTTTGCTTCAATATATCGCGAAATCAAAACACAAATTACTATAACAAATGTGTGTGCGTACCTTTCGTTACGATGACCACCAATTAGGGCAATAAATCGGTTTGTATGTTTGATCAAAATTCTGTGTCACCTCTTTGTCGTGTGCTACACAGCATCGCTGGTCATCCACAGGCCTTCACAGAGTGTAAAGGCTCATATTTTTGTCTCCTCTCCGAACTCACTCTAAACAAACGATGCAAGCGCTCTGTTGCACAGGATGCATTGATACTATTGTTCTAAAAGAACAACCGTATTCGCGATTGTCTCGTTCACCAGAAGGCGGCTGGCTTGCAGATTTGCGCACCTACTTTTGGAAATCCGACCTCTGAAATGCTTTCTTGTAATAGAATTCTCTATCTCTCTCTCTGGCTTTCTTAAAAGCGTGTTTAAGCGGCCTTGGTTTGCGCTAATGTCGGATGCTCAATTTTTCTTCGCCTAATGGAAGCTACGACTTCTCTGACACCGACGTTCCTCTCCATTCAACGAACAAATTTCTATTGATGTAAGCGCGGTTCAAATACACCTCTATTTCCGATGTAACGGAGGAACAGTACATTTAAGGCTAAAGATGTGTAGGTGTGCTTGCACGTGCGTGCGTGCGTAACGTCAACGTTTTCCGCTATTGTCTGTTACAATTAGTCTGCCAAAATGGATGACGTGTGAAGGGCGCCGGTAGTAGGTCAACCGTATGTTGGCCGACAAATTCGAAGAGTGCTTATATTGCTCGTTAACGATTCGCCACTTCAGAAGTTGATGCCAGAGAATCGCCCATGGACGACAGCGTTATCGGGAGAGCCTTGTCCTAGCCACAGAAACAAAGAAGCGCTACGCTTCATAAAGGACCCAGGCTCGAGCAGCGCCGCATTAAGTGACCACAATCCTGTGAGCAAGCTGTTTGCATGCTAAAATACAGCATTTCTCTCCTGCGAGCACTTCGAGCCAGCTGTCAGTGTCGTTGCACGTGTCATCTTAAACAAACCATGGAAAGTTACCGAAGCAATGTTTCAAGAACAATTGTTATGGATGGTTTAACAACGTGTGAAGGGCTGCAGAAAACAAAACAAAAATTAAATTATGAGGCTTTACGTGCCAAAAACACTTTCTGGTTATGAGGCGCGCCGTAGTGGAGGACTCCGCAAATTTCGATCAGCTGGGGTTCTTTAACGTGCACTTAAATCTAAGTGCACGGGTGTTTTCCCTGTCGCCCCCATCGAAATGCGGCCGCCATGGCCAGTATTCGATCGCGCAACCTCCTGCTCAGCAGCCCATCCCCATAGCCACTGAGCAACCACGGCAGGTGGCGAGGGTGTACAATTGAGAATAAAGCATTGCTGTGCACAAGGTCACTTCGTTCTATTTATTGTATTCGCGCAACGTTAATAAAGGCCGGGCGAAAGTAACGTTAAAGGAATCGAGTACTTATTAGTGATGCTGAATAGGTTTTGTGTAAAGTAATTGGTTATTGAAATTAATTATATTTTTGTAAGAAGTTTAGTCATTGTAACTGTTTACTTTTTTATGTAACGTGTACGACAGCGTTATCGGGAGAGCCTTGTCCTAGCCACAGAACCAAAGAAGCGCTACGCTTCATAAAGGATCCATGCTCGAGCAGCGCCGCATTAAGTGACCACAATCCTGTGAGCAAGCTGTTTGCTCGTGTATGTATGTGTCGTGTATGTAAGGTGGCGAGGGTGTACAATTGAGAATACAGCATTGCTGTGCACAAGGTCACTTCGTTCTATTTATTGTATTCGCGCAACGTTAATAAAGGCCGGGCGAAAGTAACGTTAAAGGAATCGAGTACTTATTAGTGATGCTGAATAGGTTTTGTGTAAAGTAATTGGTTATTGGAATTAATTATATTTTTGTAAGAAGTTTAGTCATTGTAACTGTTTACTTTTTTATGTAACGTGTTCAAGTCGTGTTCAAGTCATTTCACTGTAGAAGCGTTCGTTGAACAGGAGTTTGGCTGCTTAACTAGCCTGTCCTGCTCGTGGTAAACAAATGTGAAAACATAAAGAAAAGAAAAGGCGCGCGACGAGCCTGATCTCAAGGCGCGAAACCAGTATTTTTTCCACAATTAAAGAAAAAGGTTATTTTCTTTGCGGCGCCGTTATGACTCGGCCTGTTTCCCTTTATGTATGTCGCTTGTCCCAAGTAAATGTCGCCAAGATCTGAAAAAATAATTGATTGCATTATACGCGCAGTGATCAATGTATGTGGATTGGCGTTGTTCATGCTAAAGTGAGGAGTATGCTTTCTTAGCTTTTTAGAAATAAATATTTGTTGAGTTTTAATGATTTTAATTAAATTGAAAGATCGAAGCAAGCGAATTGTGCAGGTTATTATTATTTTGAACACGAGTAGCGGTTTGGGCTCTGTGTCGCAGAGAACTCGGTGGCGAAGTCTTGCGATTCGTTTGGAAGAGTAAGTTTCCGCGTGTATTTACGTAGGTGTATATCACAGTGCAGCTATCCATTCTCGACGACTCGGCATTTCGACGCTGCAAGAGATGGAAATACCCCGTGTCTCGTCGCCTTTCGGGTAAGAGAAGCGACCACTTTCACCATTATTTTGCGCCCTACTCGTTTTTTACCTACTGTTAGAGGCCGTCGGAACGCCGGTATGTTTTGCCTAGCCGATTTCACGGTCGCCTGGGCACGCGAAAATTCCGGAACTACATGGCCAGAACCGCTTAGAAATCGTTCTATATTGAGTTACCTATCGCGATCAGCAAAATGGACCTATTGCGGATGAACAAAAAAAATTTTTTTAGGCATGTGAGATTTAAGAAATTGGTTGCAGATATTTCCGAAACGCACTGGAGATATGTGCCTACTGAGATGCCCCCCTTCTTGTGATCGAAGAGAGGCATCGTGCACCTCATTATTATTTTAAGCGCATGTGTCGGTTTGGGCTCTGTGTCGCAGTACAAGGGGTCCTTTAAGCTACAGCAAACGCGTGTGCTATCAGTGAGACATGCCTTGTACACTTCCCGTGGCGAAGAATCAAAATGGATTGGAGCGCATACGGCAGACATTGCCAGATGCTGACTGAAAGCTTACCATTATCACTGAAAACAAAGGTGTACAATCAGTGCACTCTACCGGTGCTAACATATGGGGCAGAGACTTGGAGATTTGACAAAGAAGCTTGAGACCAAGGTAAGGACCACGCAAAAAGTGATATAACGTCAAGAGGCAGAAAAAAAGCGGTTTGGGTCACAGAGGAAACGGGCATAGCCTATATTCTAGTTGACATTAATAGTAAGAAATAGAGCTCGGTAGGTCATGTAATGCGCGGGTTACATAACCGTTGGACCATTAGGGCTACAGAATGGGTACCAAGAGAAGGGACACGTAGTCGAAGACGGCAGGAGCCTAGGTGGAGCGATGAAGTTAGGAAATTCGCGCGCGCTAGTTGGTATCGGTTGGCGCAGAACAGGGGTGATTGGAGATTGCAGGGAGAGGCCTTCGTCCTGCAGTGGGAATGAAATAGGCTGATGATAATGACTATGATGATGATGATGATTAATTTAGCTTTATTTATCGGACATTGAATTATCTTACCTAATAGATAAGGCCTTAATGCTAAAATTGTTGACGATGTCGACAAATGACAGCGTTTAAAGGAGCCCAGATATTCCGTGGTATTTAAAAAATAAGCCTGACTAACTTAAAGGAGCCCTGCGACTATTTTATACCAATAAAGGTATGGATGGCAACGCGTTTTTTCTAGATGGGAACGTTCAATGAAGCTGCTCACTGCTTCTTCCGAAACACGTTTCAATATCGTGCTATTACGATTTCCTTTAAAGCAAGGATCAATCATTTCTTTTTTACTTGTTGATTACTAGTGCCAACGTGAGGTTTGCTGTGGAGGAAAAAGAGAAAGTTCACGCGCTGTTCCACCGGGGCTGTTCTGCCCACGCGGGGCGCCATCAGGTAGAGAATGCCGAGAGATCAGAAGAAAGCCCCTGTGCCTTCGGCCGCCTCTGTGCCCAGCAATGGACCATCGGGTTCTCGTGATACCGGAGCCACCGGTGTCATGACTGGGGCATGCTTGGCCAGGCTAAGGAAGGCTGGGATCCTTCAGGACCGTTCGGCGTGCGTTCCCGAGGCCACGGGACCGAGGCAGCGATGCGGTGTGGCTACAGCGAGGACGACGGGGAAGCCATCGGGTTCTCGTGATACCGGAGCCACCGGTGTCATGACTCGAGCACGCTTGGCCAGGCTAAGGAAGGCTGGGATCCTTCAGCACCGTTCGGCGTGCGTTCCCGAGGCAGCGAGGACGACGGGGAAGCAGAAAACCGAGGGCCCACCACCGGCTGCAGAAAGCGAGCCTCCGCACACGCCTCCGAGGCGATTTCCCCTTGTTGTGCCGCACGTTCCAAGAACGCCCAGGCCTCACACGGTGGACGTCGGGGGGACCTGCGTATCCAGGCCGAAAGACGGCCCGGAATTCAACGCCGTCCGCGCCAGAGTGAGGCGTCGCTTATTCCTGCCGGACTAAGTGAAACGCTACAACACCGGCGACGGACTATTGGGTCGAGCTCAAGCGACGTTCGAGAAGTAAAATTACTTTTTCAAGTGCTTTCTGTGTTCAATTTTCTTTAGTTACTGTTACCTTACTGTATTTCCGCTTTGGGAGCGGAATAATATGAAAGGTAATGATTTCAAAAATGGAAGATAATCAACTTAATGATTTCGTTTCCTAGTGCCGCCCGGATATTTGAACTGGTGTTTCTCCGAGAATGTGTAGTCGCGAGCTGCATGCGTTAACGCCTGCTCCACTGTGCAGCAAGGGGCGCAGCGAAGGGGATGTCCTAAAAAATAAAACAATTGTAATTCAGGCACAACACGCGATGGAGCCGCCTGGATGAATCTCTCATTTATGAACGTGCCTTTGCCACACTGCTGTTGAACATTGGCGAGCTGCTCTTTCTCGCCTGCAAGAAGTCTAGCTAATCTGTGCTTGGGCAGCCGACGGTCGCGTAAAAGGCACATGGCTCTGTAATACTGCTTCAACGCAGAGTTTCGCTGCTGAAGCCCCTTTCTAACGCGGCTCGGCTTGGCGACATTCCCGAGTGAAACAAAGCAAGGCATGTACGAAGAGTGTATAGTGGTGATTACGTCAGTATCTAATGACTTCAACATATAGTTAACACTTATCTCAGCTTTCAAAAACACCACCATATCGTTTCAGTGGTACATAAAAGCGGTCATGGAACCCCTAAGGCATTCTGCAATAGAGCCAGACTAGACGTTACAGTGCTATTCGAGTTCATGAAGAATTGTTGCCCCATTGGTAATTTTGTGAAAGACTTAATTATCCCATCGAGTGGCGGGAGTGTTCCACGCACTTTACCGACAGATGGCACTAACAATTTATGCCTAAATATGTTGCTTCAATGCCCTATGTGCGTTGTGCAGGGTGGAGACAACCCCGCTGGCGCTGCCATATTTACTCACACGAGCTAAGTGACTCAACTGCGCTGGTGTTCGCAAACAGTGCTGCTCACGACGCGCTTGTAAGTGTTTTGACTTGAGTCTTTTCAGAGCGCAGCTCTTAGGCACCCGTTCCTGTGGCGAGCGTCGGCGTTGTCCCTAGTAACCGAGCTAAGAATACAGCGAAGGATGAAAGCGAACGCGGAGCGCAACGGGAGTCGAAAGAATGCGAGAGCGGAAGAGCGCGAAGGGGAAAGTGGAGGAGGAGGGTGCAGTGGAACCATGAGGTGGAAAGCGGAGGAGGAATGTGCGGCGAATGCGCGAGAAAAAAAGCGCAGTGCCGCGCAAGACTGGCTCTGCGACGAGATGGCGCCAGAGTACCACGCGTCGTCTGTATGGAAGCAAAGCGTTGCATGAGCAGAGGTCTGTCTGAGGCGGCTGCTGTGAATGGCGCCCACGCTAGAGCGACCTCTCCCACTTGTCGCCTAAGCGCCGCGTCTCGCGATCTCCCGATTATAGGCAGTCGCACCACACATCGCTCCGCCGCACGAAACAGATTGTGCACGCCGGCCAATATAAATATCGTGAAACGAAAACACGTATGCAGCCACTCACTTTCAAATTCTGTGTTAGGGACGATCGTAACCGTCGGTTATTTTTTTATAGCGGTATCGCATCTGCCTGCACATCTCTATACTCAATAGCCGCTAACTCTTTGATGTTCGAAGATGTAACTGGACGGAGCCGCGAGGAAGTCATAAGTGGCCAAGTCATTGAATTTAGTATCTCGTCTGCAGGTTTCCAAACTGCGCCATTTTTCAGCGCTTGTTCGCTAGGTATAAGTGCTGCCACCACGTGAGGATGGAATATATTTTTTTTGCCACTGTCTTTTGTTTAATACATCTTGCCTTCTTTGCCGCAATCAGCCGCTCTCTCGCACCGGCAGTTTTACTTGCTTTGCACTTGGTCTTTCCGTTTGTTGCGCGCGGAAACAGGGACGTCTATCTGGTGTACAATCTTCGAGAGGGTAACTACGCGATGCTCGTCTGCTTATTGCTCACAGGCGTGCAAATAAATTTGTTTGGAGGTCACCGGTGGTATATACAAACGATGCGACCGCAAACCAACGATGACACAGTCCCTGCGTTTCCTTTCTCCATGGCCGTGAAAACTGACTACCTCTTCGTTGGCAATCGCACAAGGAACTACTGCAAGTTTCTCACTCGTCTGATTTTTTCTGACGGGCACACGACCCCCGAGTTTTCGTGCGTGCACTCACATGCACACTTCACTTACGCTACGGACGTGGGCGCCAGATGCTCTGCTACAAAAGAGTCGAGCAGCGATTCCTCCGTTTGTGAACAATATTCATTCTTGTATATCTATTATTTGTAGTTATAGTTTTTGCCCATCGTATTGATAAAGAAGCATTGCATGTATACCTACAAAATTTTTTTTTGTAGTTGGGATGGTTTTTTAAACTACAATAATCTCTTCTATTGCGATAGCGATTACATGGACAGACCAGGCGCATTTCCGGCGTTGGCATCGCCGTTATGTCCGGTAAAAAGTGAAAGTGTGATAACGTCGTGGCCCCGCACCGTGTGCTGTGGGTGCGAGTGATAGCGTGGGAGAGCGGGTCGAGGATGGTGGCTCGATCTCGCGCGCGATAGAGATGGAGGCGAGGAAGAAGCGCACCGTCTTCTGTTGCACGCAAGGCACTGGGAGCTCTCTTCCTCACGCCAGTGTTTTGACAACGAGTGTCCGTGGTCATCCCGTGAAATGTGCTTGTTTGCCTCTGCGAATGCTTGCCAATGTAGTTAATAAGCGAATGCTTACATGTTTATGCGACTGATAAAACTACCATCCTTACCTCATATAGCTGTGGAATATTTTTCTATCGCAATCCATGCTTCGCTTTCCGGGCGAAACGGCGGTTTTGTTCGAGATGTACGGCACTGAATTTTTTAAAATCTGCAATAACAAAATTGACTGGGGGTTGCGCTTTCATAAAAAGGAAACTGGGCAACAAGAGGCTACATCGTTCAAAATACGGCAATTTCTTTTGACGATACCTATGTGTGCGTTTCTTAGCTTAGCTACAAAATTGTGTGGTGCCAGGTTTTGGCTGATGGCAGAATAACTGCGTCGTGAAAATGACGCTTTATTTCTTCTGCAAACAAATGTCGAATGCAACTTGCTTATGTCAACCTTGTGTGGTACAATCAACAAACTGAATGAAGTATAAAGCAGATTTATTTCTTATTCTTTAGTGCAGTCGTTAGTGAAAAAGCGAAGATGCATACCACGAAATAAGTATTCAAGGCAGAAGGGTATGGGTATCCACGATTCTTCAGCACAATATCACTAAACTGAAGCACTATAGTAGTGCACCTTAACACCCCAACCTGGCGTGGCTTCCACAACATTTGATGTCAATGCCTAAGCTCCCACCGACTTGACAGCGAATTTCAGCGTCGAAATGGTGCCTTCCTGTTTCCTTTTATTTGACAAACTCAGAGCAACAACAGGTGTCACGCAGTCATGATTGTGTACCACTTAAAAAATTATTTCGAGAGATCAGGCTGCTGTTCCAGCCTTGGTTGGCAGCTTCTTCTCCACAAGGTGCCTGAAAGCTGCAGGTGCTTTACGGATGAGATCAACAGTGACCTCTACTTTGAACTTTGTTAACAAGCCGCTCGAATATAGAGGGCACTTAGAATAGGAGCCGTGGCTATGGTGTTAGGCTGCTGAGCACGAGGTCGCGGGATCGAATCCAGGCCACGGCGGCCGCATTTCGATGGGGGCGAAATGCGAAAACACCCGTGTACTTAGATTTAGGTGCACGTTAAAGAACCCCAGGTGGTCAAAATTTCCGGAGTCCTCCACTACGGCGTGCCTCATAATCAGAAAGTGGTTTTGGCACGTAAAACCCCATAATTTAATTTTAATTTTTAGAATAGGAGCCACGTATTTAGCAATATTTTTAATAAAAACAGTGACATAGCATTGTAACATGGGTTGTGAATTGCGCAGGTAGTGAAAGAGTAGCGCGAACTGGACAGGTGTAAGCTTCACCACATAACGAGGTTGGAACTCCCCAAGTCGCATGTCACGCAAAGCACACGCAATGAAGTATCCGTGAAAGCTTGGTTGCATGAAAAGCAAATTGTCACAACTTCTATATCTTCACAAAAGCATCCGTGCAGTGATAATCAATTACCTGCTTCTAGCGCGTGTTTACGCCACCAACCATGAAACCAATATGTTGTTTGCGGCTTGTTCAGTTTCTGGGAGTGTCATCTTCCAAAGGAGCCATCCCGGCTAGGGTGTTGCTCGACACCCTTACGAATCTGAATTTCGATTTCGTCCGGGAATATGACGGAATCTTTTACGATTACATGCATCACAGCCACCTTTACGTTTAATATGCTTATGATTTCAGTCAAGACACCGGGCTTAAACGACCGATGCTGTAGTAGCCTTTAAAGCGTTCTTCGTGGCGGAAGAAGGTTACCTTGTAGTAGCAAGTCATATCCAGCAGAGCCACAGGCAAATTTGAGTAGCGGCGCTTTCTTTATATGGTTTCTGCACGCCATCCATTACCTTTCCGGCTCTGTCTTTCCAAGGCAGCCTTCTGGCCCCGATTCAAAAAGCGTAGGTTTTTCGTCTGCGCGGAAAGGTCGTTTTCATTTTTTGTCAGGCTTTTTGTTTTGTCTAGTAGGGATCTTCTTTTGTACTAACATGTGACTTTCATGCAATTCAGAGTTTTTTTTCTTTTTAAACCATGCAGAGCCTTTCGTAACTCACATGCAAAAATCGAGATGTTTTCATTGGACACACGCTCAACTGTAGTTTCTTCCAAAGACGACATACTATCTCGGCTGACGTCTGTATGTCATGGTAAACTTCGGCAGCCACATCTGAGGAGGAATTGGGGCTTTCCTTGCGTTTTCTTCGGTTAGGCTGAGCTGAAATTAAAAAAAAAGCGTAAAAGAAAAGCACAGGCTGCTTTTGGCGCCCACTGGAGATCACATAAATAACACGCCACAGTACAGACATTTCTCCCGCCGAAACTCAAGTAGCTTGGGCAGGGCTGTGGCGGCCTCCATCCAATTTGGCTCGTAGTGGTCCTCTGCGATATGGCGCTAAGCATAAGTAAAATAGCAACCGTGATTATTGGCCTTCAGATTGCTATAAGCAAATTCTGAAATACTTAAAGAGGAGTTGGGGCGTTCCTTGCCTGCGAGTTCACATAAAAGCTGACATAAAAAAAAGGAAAGATGATTTAGACGAATATATATATATATATATATATATATATATATATATATATATATATATATATATATAAACGAGAAGAAAGGGGGTTAACGAGGGGCGCCCGATATGTATTCGTCATATCATAACATGTCAACAAACGCTGAGACCAAGGACACCTCAGGGGAAATCACTTGTGCTTAATAAATGAATTAAAGAAACGATGAATTAATCGAAATTAAAGTGGAAGAAAAACATGCCGCAGGTGGGAACCGAACCCATATATATATATATATATATATATATATATATATATATATATATATATATATGCACGTCTAAAACATCCGCTATGCAATGTCACAGCCTGAGATCACGGTGCTTCGCTTGGCGCAACAGCCGCTTCCTTCGGACGAAGCATTTCGTTCTTCCCTCTCAAATAACGAGTACTTAAAAGGGAGAGACAAAAAGACAGACGATCAGTGGTTCCCGTGATAGTGTAAAGTAAGTGTGCTGCGTTACGATTCATTGCTCATGTGAAAATATCCCGCGTGCAAGCATCCTCGTCAAAACTTAAAATGAGGGCGCTACTAGCATAGAAAGCACCGATAAATACCAAAAAAGCGTATCCTATACGATACTCAGGCAGCAGCGGTGCACACATAGCGTGGATTAAACTATAAGATTTTAATAAAGGGAAAATCAGACATCCACCCGGTTGTAGCAATTGCTACAAAGGAAACCCATACAGGTTCCTCGAAAGAAAAGCCTCAGAGTTGAAGGAAACTTCGTCCTGGTCTGGGACTCGAACCCGGGACCACCGCCGTTTCTGGGCAGCCGCTCTATCATCTCAGCTAACCAGGCGGCTAGCAGATGGCAGGACGAATTCGAATTTGTCGACAACACGAAGCAAAGGCAAGTGTTTGACGTAGTATTTCTGCGGAAACCCGCAGAACTCATACGGCGTGTAGCAAAGAGACAACACGGCTTTAAGGAAGAAAATCTCCTCAAGCTAACACATGCCTTTGCGCTATCCCACTTCCCGTACGAGGTGGCCATGCACAGATGGAAAGTAGCGGAGAAGGACAAACTCAATGTGCAACTGAGGAAGCTAGTCAAACTAGCGCTGGGGAATCTCCAAGAACACCGAGACTGAGCTCCAGCTGCAACGGGGGGTACGCAATGCACTTGAAGAAATCGCCGAAGCCCATGAACGGGCTAAATTGACAAGACTCTCTGGAACCAAACCGAGTAGAGAAATCCCAGCCAAACTAGGTCACGACATCACAACAATCGAGAATCTGTACCAAAGCGTTCCGACGGACACACGCAACGCCTACACGGTTCGCCCACTCCCGCGGAACATGAACCCCGCGCACCATCAACCTAGAAGGCTGTCACGCAGATCGTTCATCCTGCGCGAAATACGTGATAAGATTATCCTAGCTAGTTTCATAGACGTGGCACAGTAACCGTCCAGGAAGGCCTTCGTTGCCACCACGGCATATAATAAGCAAGGCCAAGTCACAAACGCTCTCACAGTCAAGACCCACAAGTCCGACATAGCAGAACAGGTCGCCATCGCACTCGCACTCACAGACCCGACCACCACCCACGTCCAAAGCGATTCACGCTCAGCCGTCAAAGCCTTTCAGAAAGGAGCCGTTGCAAGACAAGCACTACAAACAGTCAATGCATCCCCACCCCTGCAGCATCACACTATCTGCAGGTTCCCGGCCCACGTCGGAGAGATCGAGGACGCCCCTCCCAATCTCAATCTGAAGGCTCACATGAGCGCGCGAGACCTAACCCTCCGCGACGCCACCTATTCGGCTCGTGACAATCCCAGCGTGAATCGGGACTCTCCCTCCACATACAACATCACGAAGCACTTTTATCGAGACCGCAGAATATACAGCACATCTCACGATAAGCTCACCAGGCCTCAAGCCCTCACGTTCAGAATGCTTCAAACCAACACGTACCCCACGCAGAACAGACATCACTACATGCCTGACCTATAAACAACACCATATTGCGACAATTGCCGTAGCACACTAGACGTTTATCACTTGCTCTGGCCGTGTGGTCGGACCCACGCAAACAAGAATCAAGACTTCGCCAGGCTACAAGAAGCATTACGGAGCATGGACCTGGCGATGCAGCTCTGGGCCGTCCAGCGAGCCACGATGCGGTCAGGGAGTTACAACTCCCTGTCCCAACGTGGGAGTAGCCCACTCTATGGGGCCTCGCGCCCCGTAGCTAGCAATACCTTTCAGCAAAGTTATTCCACCTATCCATCAGAAAATCTCAGAACCTTGCCGCCATTAACAAAATCATCCGGCTTAGGCAATAACGTTTCGATATTTTTTTATGGCGAAGCTGTTTATGGACTACGGTTCCGCGAAATTTTCGTGTGCCAGCAAGAACTATGATCATCAGCATTGGCTCGTGCCACTCCTCGCGCCTTCGTCGTCGTCGCATTCCGCAGCTGGCTGCGATGGCGCTCATCATGCGAGCGTTCCCATACTGCCCCGCCCTCTACGAAGGCACGGACGCACTGGCCCACCGCCAGTCGGCGCTCTGATTTTAGTCTCAAGTTATTTGCTTCAATTTATCGCGAAATCAAAACAAAAATTCCTATAACAAATGTGTGTGCGTACCTTTCGTTACGATGACCACCAATCAGGACAATAAATGTGTTCGTATGTTTTATCAAAATTCTGTGTCACCTATTTGTCGTTTGCTACACAGCTTCGCTGGTCATGCACCTTCACAGAGTGTAAAGGCTCATATTTTTGTCTCCTCTGTGAACTCACGCTAACCAAACGATACAAACGATCTGTTGCACACGATGCATTGATACTATTGTTCTAAAAGAACCGCCGTGTTCACGAATGTCTCGGTCACCAGAATGCGGCTGGCTTGCAGATTTCCACACCTACGTGTAGATTTGCACTACCTCTGAAATGCTTGCTTGCAATAGAATTCTCTCTCTTTCTCTCTTCCTTAAGAACATGTTTAAGCGGCCTTGGTTGGCGCTAATTGCGGATGCACAATTTTTCGTGGATGACTGTAATCTACTACTTCTCTGACACAGACGTTCTTGTCCATTAAACGAACACGTTTGTATTGATATATACGCGGCTCAAATACACCTATTTTTCCGTTGTAACAGAGAAACAGTATATTTGAGGCTAAAGACGTGTAGGTGTGCTTGCGCGTGCGTGCGTAACATCAACGTTTTCTGCTCTTGTCTCTTGCAAGTAGTCAGCAAAAATGGATAACGAGTGAAGGGCGCCTGTAGTAGGTCAGCCGTATGTTGTCCGACAAATTCCAAGAGTGCTTCTATTGCTCGATAGCGATTCGCCACTTCAGAAGTTGATGCCAGAGAATCGCCCGTGGATGACTGCGTTATCGGGAGAGCGTTGCCCTAGCCACAGAAACAATGAAGCGCGGCGCTTCGTAGAGGACCAAGACTAGAGCAGCGCCGCATTAAGTGACCACAATCTTGTGACCAAGCTATTTGCATGCTAAAACACAGCTTTTCTCTGCCGCGGCCACTTCAAGCGAGTTTTCAGTGTCGTCGCAGGTGTCTTCTCCAATAAACGATGGAAAGTTACCCAAGAAATTTTTCAAAATCAATTTTGACTGATGATTTAACAATGTGTGAAGTGCTGCAGCCGATGCAATGAAAGAGCCATATGAGTTCGTTCTATTTACTGTATTCGGGCAAAAGTCGGGAGGTAAGTAACGGTAAAGGAATCGAGTACTTACTAGTGATGGCTCAATAACCTTTGTGGTAATGTCATTGGTAATTGGAATATATATATACTTTTGCAAGAAGTTTTAATTCTAATTGCTTACTCCTTTATGTAACTTGTTCAAGTCTTTTCACAATACATGGGAAAGAGCAATTCCTCCGGGACATAATCAATCCTTCGTTGTGGATGTCATTTCAGTGTGGAGGAGTTCGTTGAAGAGGAGTTTGGGGGGGGATGGGGGGACTGTTTGATTAGCGTGTCCTGCTTGTGGTAAACATAACTTTGAAAACATAAAGAAAAAAAAGCACGCGGGACAAGCGGGATCTCAAGGTGCTAAAGCAATATTTTCCATACTTAAAAAAAAAGTTTAATTTCTTTGGGGCGTCGTTATGACTGGGCCTCTTTCCCTTTTATGCACATCGCTTTTCCCAAGTTAAGGTGAGCAACAAATAAAAAAAAAATAGTTGATTGCATTATGCGCGCGGTGATCAATGTATGTTGATTAACGTTTATCATGCTAAAGTGAAGAGTATTCTTTCTCAGCTTTTTAGGAGTAAATATTTAATGAGTGTGAATCACTTTCTTGAAATTTAATGATCGAAGCGAGCGCATCCTGCACGTTATTATGTGTCGCAGAGAACCCGGTGGCGAAGTCTTCCGATTCGTTCAGGAGCGAAAGTTTCCGCGTGTATATACGCAGGTGCATATGACAGTGCAGCGATCCACTCTCGACGACTCCGCATTTCGACGCAGCACAAGATGGAAATACCCCGTGTCTCGTCGCCTTTAGGGTGAGAGAAGCGGCCACTTCCATCATTATTTTGCGCTCTACTCGTCTTTTTAGTGCTGTCTGAGGCCATCGGAACGCCTGTATTGTTTGCCTTGTTGATTTCACGGCCGCCTGCAAACGCGAGAATTCTGGAACTGCACGCCCAGAAACCCTTAGCATTCGTTCTATATTTAGTTACCTATCGCGATCAGCAAAATACATCTATCGCGGATAAATGAAAAAAGAAGTTTTTCGACATGTAAGGCTTAAGAAATGGGTTGCAGAAATTTCCGAAACGCACTGCGAATATGTACCTACTGAGATGCCTCGTTTTTGTGACCGAAGCGAGTGCATCGTGCAGGTCATTGTTATTTTAAACGCGAGTGGCCGTTTGCATGGGCTCTGTGTCGTAGTACAACGGCTCCTTTAAGCTACGGCAAAGGCGTCTGCTATCAATCAGACATGGTTTACACACTTTGCGAGGGGAAGAGTCAAAATAGGTTGGAGCGCATACTGATGCTGACTGGAAGCTTACCATTATCATTAAAAAGAAAAGTGTACAATCAGTGTATGCTGCCCGTGCATTCCTCAACAGTGTTGCCCTTCTCTTGGTACCGATTCTGCAACCCTAATGGTCCAACAGTTATCTAAGCCGCGCATTACATGACCGGCCCAGCTCCATTTCTTTCTCTTAATGTCAGTTAGAATATCAGCTATACCCGTTTGCTCTCTGATCCAAACCGCTCTCTTTCTGTCTCTTGATGTTGTGGCTAGGCTTCTTTGTTCCATCGCTCTTTTCGTGGTCCTTAACTTGGTCTCAAGCTTCTTTGTCAATCACCAAGTCTCTGCCCGATATGTTAGCACCCGTAGAATGCAGTGATTGCACAACTTTCTTTTCAATGATAATGGTATCAGCTTCCAGTCAGCGTCTGACAATGTCTGCCGCATGCGCCCCAACCCTTTTTGATTGTTCCCCAGTCGAAGTGTATAAACCATGTCTGACTGATCGCAAACGCGTTTACTGTAGTTTAAACGAGTCATTGAACAAGCGCTGTACAAGCGTATAGAACGCCGCGTTTAAGGTATCATTTTCTTTCGCCTGGCTCAGAACCGTATCGTTCTGTCGGCTCGTCTCGCAATTATTAGGATTTGTGCGTGAGCAAAAGTTTCGGCTTATATTTTTGTACGTGTATATACAAGCGTACCCTTCTCACACCCGATGACTCGGCCTTCGGCGGGACAAAATACGGTGCGTAGTAGTATCGACTCGTTTTGAAAGGACTTCTCCGATGCCAGAGGCAGGCAGACGCGACAGTATAAGCTGATAGATGTTTCTCCGGGCATACGCGACTTGTGAATTCCCGGTAAGCAATGAAACGTTTTTTTTTCTACACACACGTTTTAAGTGGTGTCCAAATTCGCCGTACATATATCGCGCATCTCGCCAATTTAATGGCCGCATCCGTACGGGAGATTCCGAAACACCGTGTTAGGACTATTGATAAATATTATGTTGTTCTACCTGACGCGATCAGTAAAACTGGTATATGGCGGATAAATCAAGCGCTTTTTCAGGCATGTAGGAACCTTTGGACTGGAATTCGCCGACATAAGGCGGCCTCACAGCCTGCAGGGTTATCTGACTCAGCTAGCTTGTAGGCTTGGTTGCCATAGTCAGAAGTTCCAATGGTAGTTTTTTTTTTTCATATCTAAAGGTGGCAAGCTCGAATTCCCATCATTCAGTACACCACATCTCCAGGCTTGGTGTGGCCCCTGACAGTAGCAAAAGATTCCGAGAGACAGGGGGGCTATACTAATCCAGGTACAGCCAAATAAGGAAAACCCACTAAGCTTCAACAAATGACACTCCCAAACCAGAACAGGAATTGGCCTCTCCGGTGCAGTATTTGGCCACTCCCTATCAAATAACTCATTCGATCAACCAATGTCCGTCAGTCCCTAGCAGCTGCGGGGACTGACGAAGGTGGCGGTCAGACCTGTAACTCAGCAGAGGGTGCTTAGAATCTCTGGACCCGGACAGGCCGACAACGGCAACTGACCCTGGCAACATTTAACACCCGAACTCTCTCGAGTGAAGTTGCCTTAGCAGGACTCTTTGAGGAACTATCAGGCAATGTTTTTGATATCTTCGGAAGCTTAGAGAGAGAGAGAGAGTAAAACATCTTTATTAATAATATTTGAATGAAGATAGCATTGTGGGAGGAACCCGTTGTATCACAGCACGGTGGACCTCGGGAGGTCCGTCGTGGAGGGCATCGTCCCACAGCTCTTTGTTGCGTAGGGGTTAAATTAGAGTTGGCAAGGAAGGAAAGAGGTTTGCAGTGCACTCAGTCGTGACGTGGAAGATTGTGGGCGAGCTGCCACAGCGAGGGCAATGATCTGCATAACAGTGTGGGTAGAATTTATTGAGAGAGACAAGATTTGGAAAAGTTACGGTTTGTAACTGGCGTAATGACACTGCGTCCTCCCACGAGGAGGACGGCGGTGGTACGGCGTGGGTGCGACGAATGCGTGTATAATGACGGAGTATGTCTTTGTAACGGAGCAAGGCATCCCGCCACTCTGAACTAGTCGCCTCACCACGCCGAATCACCCGGAGGGAAATATCTCGGGCAACCACATGTGCGCGTTCGTTACCTAGCAGCGAGGTATGACCCGGGGTCCAGAGTAAGTGGATGCGGGGAGATGTGGTTGGTGTATTTTGTGGGATCTGTTTGAGAATTTGGTGCGCCTCTCTCGGGATGCCATGTCCTCATAGGAATGCCCGGCATGCCCGTTGCGAGTCCATCAATATATACACTTCCTCAGGAACACGGATGGCGTATCGAATTGCAAGAGCAACACCGAGAATTTCTCCGTAAGCGGCATTTGTTCCGCGCATCGCAGCAGAGTCTCTCAAGGATTCGGTGCCATCCAAAACTACCGAGGTATAGCCCTCTTGAGTGCGTGATGTGTCCGTGTATAAAGTATGTGTTTCCGGGATGTTTGCAAGCATGCGGCCAATGTAGCGTACACGGGCTTTGCGCCGCCCTTTGTCATGCTCGGGGTGCATATTACGTGGCATAGATGAATACTTTGTGCTTGGCGTATCGCTGACGACAAGAAGGTTGGACCGGTTTCAAAGTCAAGGGGTGGGACCGAGTATCCTAGCCGTGTGAGAAGATGGCGGCCAGTAGGAGTGAGTAGGAGGCGCTGGCGATGGCTGACCCAATGTGCCTCTAGCAGCTGGCGTAGTGTGTTATGTGGCCCGAAGTTAAGGAGACGGCGTGTGGAAGTATAATTCGGGAGGCCATGGGACAGCTTCGTCACTTTGCGAATCATTGTTTCTATTCAAAGTTGTTGCGCTTGAGTCAACCACTGAAATGGGAGATTGTATGTAAGGCGGCTGATCACGCATGCCTCCACCAAGCGCAGCAGGGCCTCTTCGCGAAAGCCCGAGCGCCTGTTGGAGACCCTCCGGATCATGGCCAGAATTTGCTCAATCTGTCTGGATAGAAGGGAAACAGTGTAGTTTGACCTGTCATCCGCTTGGACGTGTAGGCCGGGGATACGATCACGATGAACCTATAGTATCGGTGTGCCATCCACGTGCACAGTGATAGGGGGAGTAGAGGAACGGCTTCGGGGGCGAATGATTATGAGCTCCGACTTTTCCGGAGCACATCTTAAGCCGCATTTTCTCGCCTACTCGGAAACTGTATCGACTGCTTGCGGCAGTCGGTCCTGGATGGCTCCGTCGGAACCCCGTATCGACCAGATAGTAATGTCGTCCGCATAAATAGCGTGGGTGACATCAGGGATCTGGTCGAGTAGCTGGGGGAGCCCTGCGAGCACGATATTGAATAGAGTAGGGGAAAGAACTGAGCCCAGGGGTGTCCCACGTCCTACAAGGCGAATCGTACCGGATCAATGCGGTCCCATTCCTACGGCGACTGTGCGATCTCGAATAAATGCGCGGATATAGTTGTACATACGAATTCCACAGTGTGAATGTGCAACATTGCGAAGGATGAGGTCATGTTCAACATTATCGAATGCCCCTTTTAGGTCTAAGGCGATGAGTGCTCTCGTTTGGGCGGACGACTGAGATCCTATGACCTCCTCGCGCAAATGTAAAAGCACATCTTTGGCAGACAGATGAACTCGATATCCCAATTGAGAGTTAGAAAAGAATGATTTTTCTTCGAGGAAGGGCTGCAGACGCCGCAAGAGTACATGCTCCATGAGCTTACCAATGCAGGATGTTAGGGAGATGGGTTGTAAGTTTTCAACCTTAACAGGCTTGCCCGGTTTGAGGATCAGTGCGATGTCGGCGTGTCGCCATGCTTGGGGAAGCACGCCCTGGCGCCAGCAATCATTGATGATATGGGTGAGCTGGTTAATATCCGCGTAACTGAGGTTACGATGGGTAGCGAATCGGATGTGGTCGGCTCCCGGTGCCGTGTTGAGGTGTAGGTCTTGTAGGACAACCCGCACCTCGTCAGATATGATGTCTGCATCGAGCAATTCGTTCGCCTCGCCTACATAAGGATAGTCAGGGTACTTGCTTCTGTAGCTCTCTGAGGAGTGTCGAGACATCGTCCCTGTACTCGTGCATTAGGATGTGCAGCTGTTGAAATGTTTCTCCCTTTGTTGTGGTGGGATCTGTGAGTGAGCGAAGAATCGACCACGTTTTTGCTGTGCTCAATGTGCCTGAGAGGCGATCGCAAAATTCTCGCCAGTTATTCCTCGTAAGGATCTCTGCATACTCCTGAGATTCCCGTGTAATTTGATCGATACGTATCTTAAGTTTTCGGTTGAGACATTGTCGTTTCCATCGTCGTGCCAACCCTCTGCGGGCGTTCCAAAGATGAAGTAAATGCGGGTCTATGTCTGGTGCCTCGGTTGTGGTGCGCAGTGTGCTCGTGGTGGCCTCTAGATCTTGTGCGAGAGAGTCAAGCCAGCGTTCGTACCCTTGGCGCTCAGGTGGGTCCTGGCGACGTTCCTGAATTTCGCCCAATCCGTTATACGCACATTTCGCTCGGGCCTTCGCGCACCCCGTAATGACAAGGTGGTAGCCACAATCTAGTGGTAACTACCAAGGTGCTCCTCTAAAGGCCAGTGCGCAACGACTGGGCCAGTATTGCGCACGAAGGTAAGGTAAGGGCAGGTGTCACGAGATACGCTGTTGCTATACGAGTAAGGTGCTCTGGGTCGGTAAGCAGTGTGTATCTCATGTTACAGATGGCATTCCATAAGCGGGTCCCTTTAGCCTGCGATTTAACGTAACCCCGTGCAGTATGCGGAGCGTTAAAGTCGCCGGCCACCACACAAACCCGTAAAAACCTACCAAATTCTGTTAGTAGGTGTTGAAAACAGTGCGTTCGCGAACGGGGGGAACTGTATGCATTGAGTATATAAACAGACTGTCGCTGCGTTTACCTTGCGTAATTATTTCCAATATTTGGTGAGGAATGTCAATGTTAGTGGTATGCATGCGACATGTAACATGTTTCGAAACTTAGGCTCCCACAAGAGGAGAGACACCCGAGAACGTGCTGTAGCCGGATAAAGAAAGGGTGCAATTGGCTTCCTGTAAGAGGATGTCATCGGGAGGGTTCGTAGATGCGGCAATATACTGCTGTAGGGAACCTCGTTTTCGGCGGAATCCCCTACAATTCCACTGCCACACCACTAGTTGCTCCGCGTTACGCGGCGCCATCATCATCGCGAGAGGAAGCAGGCTGTCGTGCATAGGGATGCGGGCGTCGGGTGCCCACATTTGAAGGTTGCGGCCGAGAGCCTTGGTCGGAAAGCGCGCTTTCGTTGTTACTGCTATGCTCAGGAACTTGCATGCGTGCGAAGGTACACTCTATACAAGATTTCACTTGCTCCGTAATCCCTATTTGAAGGGCCTTCATTTGGCGTTCTATCCTGTCCAGAGCCGCCGGCATACTAGTGCTCATGTCTGCCACCAGCACGTCGATTTGTTTTTGCAGGCGCTCACAGCGCGCCTCCGTGTCACGACGTAGGCGGGCTATTTCTAATAGAGGATCGGGATTTGATAACGAATTGGTAACAGGGGAAGGGGTAGGGAGAGATTTACGGGGCGGAGCGAGCTGTGGGGGACCCTCCGCCCGACCTACCTCCCGCGGCGCCTCCATTGCTGTTTTCTTCTGCGGGGTCCGCTGCACCCCTGAAGGGACAAGGGTCACCTTGGCTGGGGCGTTGGTCTGCAGCGCCTTCTTGTAGGGTTGTTGGGAAGATGGGAAAGGAGGGCGCTTCTCTGGGAGGCGCACCGATGCCTCGCAGTATCGGGACCGAGACTTGGAGCGGGTCTGGAACTTGTGACGGGATCTCGAACGGGTCTCCGACCGGTCTTGTCTGGTCTCCTGCGTTGGGGCGCGCCGTTCGGGTCTCCGCCGTATCTCTGGTAGTGGTCGGGTCGCTGGAGGGTTGGAGTTTACGCTGCTCTTTCTCGAGAGCTTTCCGCACCCAAGCTTTGCTCATTGTCTGCCTAGCACGCCGCGGGCAGTTTGGATCCACTGTAGGGTGGGTCCCGTCACAGGATCTGCAGTGTGGGGTGCACGGATGTGACGGGGTGGGTTTGTCAGTCCCGCACGTCGCGCAAATGACCACGTGTGGCGTAGGACAGTAATCAGCCCAATGGCCGAGCTTGTGACATATCTTGCAGACCAGTTGGCGGGGTCGATGGGGGTAGCAGCGGAGTTCTGCACCATAGAAACGCACGTAGCGAGGCACTTTAAGTCCTTCAAATGTTACCAACGCAACGTTGGTTTGACCCATCATTCGTGCTTGAAGTATTTGAGTTCTAGGAGCCAAGCGCTCATCCACTAGCTTGGAAGACGGTGTACCGGGCAAAAGACCAGGAACAATTCGCTTGCATGAGTTGTGTGGGGCCACAAAATATGTTGTGATGGGATAGACCCGCTGAGCAAGGCTCAGCTCCCTCACCTTGTACAATTGTACAATGCGTCGGCTACGTGTGACTGGGGTGTGCTGAAGATTGCAAAGTTCTGCTGAGGTCGCAGTCGGAATATGATGTCCTGACGATCGTCGGTGGTCAAGCCGGCTGCACTCCATAGAGCGCTGGCGAGTTCTGGGCGCGTCCACTTATCGAGGCAAAGTCCTCCGTGAGGAAGCAGAATTATCTTTTCGTCGTGCAAAGGAAGTTGAGGCAGGTTCTGATTCCGACTGAGCTTGCGTATGGTAAGCTGGGTGGCGTCCGGAATGCCCAAGATGTTCTCGGAGTGTTCCGTCTTAGCGTGCGCTTGACGGATGCGTCGCTTATGTATGGCTGTCTTCCAACAGCCGCCTGTGTCGTCGTCAGTTTTGCCGTCGTAAATGTTCGGGGTAGCATCCTCCTCCATCGTTTCCCCGGTCGGAGTGTCCACCTCTCGTTGTTGGGAGGGAAAATTGGCGACGATAGGATCGGCGGCCACTCCCGCGGTATCCACCTAGGGCGTCTTCGTTGTTGCCGAGGAACGCGCGGCGGGGTTCTCCGTCGCTGATTGCGCCTTCTGCTCGTTGAAAAATGACGTTGCGGTAGATAAATGCTCCGTCGAAACAGAGCGGTGAATTGCCCGAAGGTCCTTTGCACGCTCCTTTAGAACATGGGCCTCGGAAGAGCTGGTCGCTTGGCGCTCTTGGTTCATAGTGTCGAAAACACGCCAAGGCAGCTATGGCCCCGGCAGGGGCAGCCGCGTTGTTACTGCTTCAGAGCTGTAAAGGCGCGGGGAGCGGCAACAAAGTCCCGGGAAGAAAAGGCGGTCGGTGGGAAACGGCGAGAAAGCCGCTTCCCATATGACTCCCGGCGAAAGCGGCCCGGGCAAGGGCGGTCAAGGGCGGTCGGTGAAGGTCGCGTAGTCTCGGTGGTTGCGGAGCGCGCCTACGACACGTCCGTTCACTTCGGCTGACTCTGCTCCAGAGCTCTCGGAAGCATAGAAGAACTGGTGAGGCTTATAACCGTGCTGACAAATTGCCACGTGTTCTTCTAGGACTTCCATATAAGAAGCAGTACGGAGTAGGATTCCTGACGCATCAGGTCATAGCGGATAACACTGAAGAATTCTACAGCAATAATGAGAGGGTAGCAGTAGTCGTACTTAACAAGAAGTTTAGATTACGGGTAGTACAAGCCTACGCTCAAACCTCCAGTCAGGATGATGATGAAGTATATCAGTTTTATGAAGATGTAGGCTTAGTGATGAGAAAAGTGCAAACTCAGTGTACTGTAGTAATGGGTGACTTCAATGCAAAAGTGGGGGAAAAGGTAGGCTGGTGAACAAGCAATTGGCAACTATGGCGTAGACTGTAGGAACAGTCGCGGAGAGATGTTAGGTTAATTCGCGGAAACGAATAAGCTGCTAATAATGAACACCTTTTTCAGGAAGCATAAAAAGAAAAAATAGACCTGGAAAAGCCCTAAAAATGAAACAAGAAATGATATTGATTTCATACTTTCTTCAGATTCCAGCATAGTGCAAGATGTGCAAGTGTTGGGTAGGTTCAAATGCACTGATAATAAATGCAGTGATCCTGGGGGCCAAAGGGACCAAAGCTTCGTGATTACGGAAGTCACGTAGCTTCCGTAGCTAACACCGCCCCGCCCCCCCCCTTCCGCCCCTTATCGCACCCCGCTTCAGCGCATGGGGGCGGTATCGCAGCCGGTGCCACCCTAGTTAACTGGAAAAATAAGTGTTGAGGCATAACGATGTATGTGTATACGTTACGATTCTACGTGGTGTTTCTTTTTAGCTGCACCAAATTGTTTAAAATCGCCTGTGGCAGGTAGCCCAATTTTAACGGTTGGTTCTAACTTGATGAGGCGGTCGTTACTTCTACGAGAAATAGGTGTGCTTAATTATTATTATGTTAATCAGATATTTTTACGGCACATACTCCAATCTACTATTTGTAGCTAGTGATTTAGAACAAATTCCGAGCATGCCATTGGTTTCAATATATGCGCCGTCAAACTTGCGCTAGAATACGTACTGTTCCACTTACCTTTTTTAACATCTAATTCAACTATTTATTTGTCTTTTTTTTCAATATATAAATTCATGTCTTGAAACTGGCGTACAGTGGCGTAGCCAAGGGGGAGGGGCTTATGGGGCTTCAGCCCCCCCCCCTCCCCAGGAAATTTTTTCATCCTAAAATGCACCACCGACAAAACGGCCCCCGGCGCCGGAAATCATTCTGGATTTTGTCCAGAACGTATTTTTTACGCTCGAAAAGACATTTAGGCCCGAAGGTATTGAGGTCGGGCTGGACTTCGTTGCAACGCCCATGCACCTGCTGTCACATAACGCAAAGAGCCCCATCAAAGCACAAAGTTTCAAAGCGTTTTAATGGCGAGCGGGCTCGTAGCGGCATCTCCCCGATGACGCGGAATCTACGGAGCGTATGGATTTCAATTCGGAAACTGTATGGACATAAAGACCACATAAGCTTTTGACGCGAAAAATGCATTGAGATTTCTAAAGTCGTGCTTTAGATATTCAATTCCGGATCTTTGTGGGTTTAACATAAGCAATTGACACCAAAGGTGCATTGACAATTCTAAAGTCGTACATCGAACCATACCCGACAAGCCAAATGAACACACTATCAGATAAGTTGACAAAGCACGCAGCGAGGTACGATGACACGAACCCTTGTGATGGTTCATCTGTGCCATCATGTCCCAGAAAAGAATATCAACATTTTTTTCACCGGCGACAAAGCATCGATGTAAAGACACCAAAGCCAGCAAAGGCAACTACGTTCTTATTTATTTGTTCTACTTTGAGTTTTATTCGCGAGCACACATTGAGCCTCTTCAATTTTTTTGTTCTCACTAGCCCGTGCTGTCAGAGCCAGACGGAGGTCATGTGTTTTAACGTCTTGCCCTGACAACCGCGCGGCGCACTTCGGTGTGCGTTCGTTTTTCGCTGGCCGAGTCGATTATGGCCTCACAGAGTTTCGGACACTTTCTGGTCAGCAGACTAGAAAAAGAAACAATGGTCGTCCGCCGCCATCACTGTGGGGACTCGACGTATTGCAACGCGTTCAATTGAGCGCAGCCTCTACGGAAAGTCTTGTCTCGCCGGTTTAGGATATCGAGCAGTATGCGTATGGTTGTCCGTGGACCAAGCCTCCCACATTTTCTTCGATATTCCTTGGGTAGCCACAATAGGCGCGCAAAGTAGGCATTCGATTGTTTAAAAGATGCTTTCCTCTGCGTTTTTTTCATTTCGGTGCCCGCACCCCACAAAAGAAAAAAAAAAAAAAAACGTTGTTGCGGAGCAGCGATTTGACACATGGCGAAATTTCGATCTTGTTACTTCTTCGTTTGCGGAAAGTAATGGGCCACGGGACTCTTCAGTTGCCGGTAACTCCTATTGTATTATTCAGATAGAAATTAAATGAACACTCAAGGCGCATACCTATCGTCGTCGTCGCCCTCATGTTCCGTATGAAGTCCAAGGGAGATAACAACGTTACCGTGCGCCATATGCCTTATGTGCGAGTGAAAGCGCAAGCGGGTGGAGGGGGAATGGGGGGAGCCGAAGTCGGTGGGCGTCTTGTGTGCGCAACGGAGAAAGGTGGGCAGGATGCGCGCCGCCTTCCGTGGCGTGCGATGCATTGGAGCGAGTAGAGGGAGGGAGGGGGGGACAGGATTCTGTGTTTTGTGAATCTGTGTTTGCGCAACATGTTTAGTAGCCTTGTTGGATGCACTATACAGGGTGTTTCAGTGAACTTTAGTCATAGTTTAAAAGTATGCCGATGCACACTAAGACGGGCTGCTCACTTTTGTATGCAGTGTGTCACGCTATCTTCTGTATTTTTATTAATTAGATGATCAGTCAAGATTAATTAACCAACTTCTGAAGCAACGAAGCTAGGAAAAAAATTCCGATTAGAAAGTCCCAGAGCCGTTAGCAAAACCCCTGTTTAAACAGTTCCTATCATTGTATTTATTAAGTATTAGTTCTTTTTCAGCTTAATGCGGATGCCCACGATATACAAAAAAAAAAAACACAACGTGACATGCCCGCGTATGCGTCATGATTGCACTGCTCCCAAGAGTTCTGCAGACAAAAAGCCATGGGTGCGCTGCCATTTTAAAAGCGACAAGGCAGCGACGCAAGCGTTGGCTCTTCGATTTAAGCTAGCAGCCGTTATTGCTTGCGCTGCATAAAGCAACTGACGGACGTGGTCGTGTGGTAGGTGGTAGTTCAAGACAGTGATAAACAGACTATCGCGCATCGACTGTTAAAGTGCGAGCAGTTTCGTGATGCCTTTTCCCAACGAGGAAAAAGCAGACATGATCCTTGTCCTAGGAGCTGCAAGCGGACAGAGACGGCAGGCTGCAAGAATATTTCAAAACTGGCACCCGGGTACGCTACCCAGCCCGATGACAATAATCAGCACCTACGAGTCGCTGAAGCAAACCAGAACCTTCACAAGAAAGAGGCAGAGATCTTCAGTCATAAATATTGAGGTTCGCTCCAACGTTTTGTCTTTCATGGCGGCTAATCCACATGCTAGCACGCGCAGCGTGGCGCACAGCTCGGTGTGTCCAAGTCAACCAGGTGGAGAATTTTGAAAACAGCTAGACTGCGCCCCTGTCATCTGCAGTTGCATCAGTGCCTGGAGTCAAGGGATCTCCAAAAGAGACTCGTCTTTGTGAATTGGATTTTGATTCAGGAGGAGCATGATTCTGACATTCTCACCAAGGTACTCTGGACTGATGAGGCCAACTTTTCCCGAAATTCCAAGTAAATGTCCACAACGCACACTACTCGAGTAAGCAAAATCCCCACTGGCTAGGAAGGTTCCGTCACCAATATCAGCGGTCTTTTGACTTTGGGTGCGGAGCATAAGATAGCACAGTCATCAGTCCAGTGTTTTTAACGACACTCTGACCGGCAATAGGTATGGAAGTCCCTCAAAGGGTCGGTTGAAGACTTCTGCTGCAATGTGACACAAGCCCGGCTTGACGCAATGTGGTATCAGCGCGACGGCGCCCCAGACCACACATGCAGTCACGCACAAAGATGGCTTGACGTTACCTTCCCATGGGAATGGATAGGGAGAAACCGGCCTGTGCTATGGCCGGCAAGGTCACCCGACCTCAACCCTGTTGACTTATGCTCGTGGGGCAATGGTAAAGATCACGTATACACGACGGAAACGACTCCAGAAGCCTTACAGGAGAAGATAATTGAAGTCTTCCACAGCATTTCACCGACGGTGCTCAATGCAGCGACAGCAAGCCTTCTCAGAAGATATCAGTGTTGTATCGCTGCAGAAGGTGACCTCTTCGAACGCTTGCTGGGAAAGTGCATGAAAAATAAACGTAAATTCAGTGAAAGACGGCGTCTGGCCATTTTCGATGCTCTTATTGTACCATGTCAAGCCTTCAGAAAACTGACTTTTTTATACAGAGATGTTCAATTTGCTTACAGCTATCACGAAATCACGGACTTGTTGCTTCCGGTAGCACAAACGATAACCGCTGCGTCTGCTTATCGCTATAACGAACTGTCGCGTGGGGAGCACATCGCTGACGTAAATGGCACACCGAACGCCTACGTCGCTCCTCTGTGGCCTTTTAAGCGACAGCACGTCTATGGCTGTTTGTGCGCGGAATGTTTGGCAGCAGTGCAATCACGACGTGCAAGCGGGCACATCACGTGGTGTTTTGTATATCGGGGGGCATAATCAGTAAGCTGAAATACACTAATACTTAATAGATGGAAAGATAGAAACTGTTTATTTGGACGTTTTACAAACCGCTCTGCGACTTTTTAATTGACATTTTTTTCCTAGCTTCGTTACTTCAGAAGTTCGTTAATTAATCTTGACTAAAATGTAATAAAGCAAAAATACAAAACATAGCGTGACACACTACATACAAAAGTGAGCAACATGCATTTGGTTGCGTCGCCTTAGAGTGCATCGACATATTTTTAAACTTGGGCTAAAGTTAGCTGAGACACCTTGAATACAGTGACGTATGCTTAGATACGTAGATTTATTGGAGACTGATACGTATATTGAAATATCTTAATGCCAGGTTTTGTAGACACATGCCGAGAACTTTGTTTCCAGTGACACGTTTTTTTCCCTTTATCAAGGTTTCTCTTAGCATTTGTGTATTCCATTGTATCTTCAAATTCCTAACGTATATTTTCCAGAACTCCTGCTTTTTACATGTCATCTCCGTTGGAACTATAATTCCGGTGCAATTACAGTGCACGACCGATGACAGCTGCTCCTGCGCAATAGGCTGGAACGAAGGACAGCGTCCCTGAGATTTTTCCCTTGCCGCTGCATATGTACAAAAATTTAAAGAAGGTTGTTGAATGACAAAGTTTCAGCAAAATATTTGTCCTCAACTCGTTCATTTCACGGCCTTTACATTTATCGTATCAGCAGCATGCACTGCTTTGCTGGTTTCGTACTGATATAGTTCTAAAGTCCCTGTGATATTTTCTTTACTTACTAAAGAGATACAAAAGCGTGGAAGCGTTGATATCAGTTAATGGCACAATTTTCTGGGACATACTAACATATTCTTTTATGAAAAAATACATATTTTACTTGTCTTTTGACAGTCTGTAGCGTTTGAGAATTCATTTGGAGCATATTTGGCGATGGCAATGCAGCTATTATTCATGAATTTGATCCCTCGACAAATTCTGCTACGCCACTGATTGCAGCTATCCAATCACGACGACTCGGCATTTCGACGCAGCACAAGATGTAAATACCCGTGTCTCGTCGCCTTTCGGGTGAGAGAAGCGACCACTTCAATCATTATTTTGTTTCTACTCGTTCTTTAAGTTCTGTCCGCGGCCGCCGGAAAGCCTGTATAATTTGCTAGCCGAGTTCACGGCCTCCTGCGCACGCGAGAATTCCGGGACTACACGGCCAGAACCGCTTAGAAATAGTCCTATATTGTGTTACCTATCGCGATGAGCAAAATACATCTATCGCGGATAAATAAAAGAAGTTTTTAGGTATGTGAGACTTACGAAATGGGTTGCAGACATTTCCGAAATGCGCTGCGGATATGTGCCTACTGAGATGCCCCCTTTTTGTGATCGAAGCGACCGCATCGTGCACGTCATCATTATTTTAAACGCGAATCGCGGTTTGGGCTCTGTGTCGCAGTACAACGGCTCCTTTAAGCTACAGCAAAGGCGTCTGCTATCAGTCAGACGTGGTGTGTACGCTTCGCGCGGGGAAGCATCAAAATAGGTTGGGGCGCATACGGCAGACATTATCGTTATCATAATCTTACTATTATCATTAAAAAAGAAAGTGTACAATCAGTGCATTGTACCGGTGCTAATATATGGGGCAGAGACTTGGAGATTGACAAAGAAGCTTCAGACCAAGTTAAAGAGCGCGCAAAAAGCGATAGAACGAAGAATGCTAGGCATAACGTCAAGATACAGAAAGAGAACGGTTTGGATCACAGAGCAAACGCGTATAGCCGACATTCTAATTGATATTAAAAGAAAAATATGGAGCTGGGCAGGTCATGTAATGCGCAGGTTACATAACCGTTGGGCCGCTAGGGTTAGAGAATGGGCACCAAGAGAAGGGAAACGTAGTCGAAGAGGGCGGTAGCCTAGGTGGAGCGATGAAATAAGGAAATTCGCGGGCGCTAGTTGGAATCGGTTGGCGCTGGACAAGGGTAATTGGAGATCGCAGGGAGAGGCCTTTGTCCTGCAGGGGGCATAATATAGGCTGACGATGATGATCATGATGATAATGATGATTAAATGAGTTTTACTGATCTTACATTGAATTATCTGAATGGCTCAATGCGCAAATTGTGGTCGATGTCCAAAAATGACAGCGTTTTAACGAGCCTAGATCTTCCGTGGTATTTAAAAAAAAGCCCGACTGACCTAAAGGAGTTCTGCGACCATTTTATACCGGTAAAGGTCTGGATCGCAACGCCTTTTCTCTAGATGTGAACGTTCAATGAAGATGTCCACTGTTTCTCGAGTAACACGTTTCACTTTCGTGCTATTACCATTTCCTTTAAAACAAGGAACAATCATTTCTTTTACTTGTTGATTACTTGTGCCAACGAGAGATTTGCTGTGGAGGAGAAGGAGAAAGTTCACGTGCTGTTCCGCGTTCGATCTAGCTCTGCGTTTAGGAAACGAGTTCCTCGATTCTGGCTTCTCCTGCTTTGGGGGCGTAGGTCAAGTATCGGGCGGTATTTTCTTTGCCTAGCTTGTAGTTTTCCGTTACACTTTTTCTTTATGTGTTGTTGTGTTAGCCTAGCTTGATGTCTGTATTATCACCGGGCTACGGGGCTTCCCCGTGGTCAGACTCGGTAGCTCCTCATGAGCTGCCACTGGAGCCAGCAATGTTCCTGTGGCCATGGTGCCCACCGACGGTGGAACGATCAATATGAAAAATCCAAAGACGATTCAGGGCGAATTGCAGAAGGCCTCACCGCGCTTCCGCGAGATCACAGAGGTCCGCCAATTTGGCAAAGGGGGTATACTATGCTGCTCACCAGACCAGACCTGTGTGAAAGACCTACTCAGTTGTACCACCTTCGTTTCACATCCGGTGAGCTGTTTCGTACCGCCACAGCTCGCATGCTCTAGAGGCATTGTGCGAGGGGTAGACGTCACTTTAACCCCTGACGAGATTTTAGACATGTTCTTGGTGGCTGGAGTCATATCCGTTTACCGGTGTAGTCGAGTAATTGGCAATAAAAAGATACCAACCAACAGAGTCGGTTATAATTACAAGTGCTGGGACGATGCGGCCAACAGAAATTAAGGTCTGGCCCCTAATTTACAAGGTAGAAGCTCTGGCTCCACGCATTCTATAATGCAACAAATGTTGGCGATTTTGTCACAGCGTCAGGGGCTGCAGACCTGCACCCTGCTGCCGTACCTTTGGAGACAACCACAATTTTAGTGATTGTTCGTCAACAGAATAGAAATGTTGTCTCTGTGGTGGTGGTCACCCCGCTAACTACTCGAATTGGCCTGCAAGATCACAGGAAATGCAAATTATAGATGTCATTGAAAGGAGACGTTGTTCACGCCGTGATGCTGTTGTTGAGGTTCAGCGGAGACCTAAGGGATATGCAGGAGTGACAGCCCGTCAGCAAATGGTTGCAGACTCAGCCCTTTCCGATTATATTGCGACAGCGTTCGAAAAAGCGTTGTAAAAAACAACGGAACAATTAACATTGAACTTGTCAGAGACGCTAGCTCAAGTGCTGACTTCACAAATGATTCAGCTGCTCAGTCCTTTAACGAGTTCTAATGCTAGCTTACACATTCTTTCACAGACCCTAACATCGAATGCTCAACAGCTAATGGATCCCTTATCAGTTACCGTAGAAGACGCAAACAATGCGAGGCCATCAACTTCAACTCAGCAGACAAACAACGGCTGCTTGTCTGGATCAGTGTCGGAAAACAACCAGGATGTAAAATGGACCTCCCGATGCTCAAACGCACAAGATCACCTAAAGATAACTCGTCAGTCTCTATGCCGCACTCAAAAAACAAAAAGATTGTGAAAGATAGTCTTTCCAAGTCAGATTCTAATTGTAACTCTTCCAGCTCTGTCCCTGAATCAAAACCCTCAAAGTACGGTAAAGACAGTTTCTCGAAGAAAGATTTTCTAAAAGACAGTATTTTAGAGCAAGGGGTCTCTAATGTAGGCATTAATTCATCATACGTTAATTAAAGGTATTACAGTGGAACTGCCGCTCCATTATTTCAGCAGCTACCTATTTAATATATTGTTACGGCTAATGTTAAACCGGCTTTATTCAAGGGACGAGATTGATGGCAAAGTCAAGGTGACGTCCAGAGGCTGCACCAGATCACGTCTTCTGCCTCTAATCCTCGCCTAGCTGGCTCATGCCGTAGCAATCCCCGGTTGCCAGACGAAGCCCGCTGGGCAAGTCCAAATCACTGGGAAAGCGTAGGGTGAAACCGCTTAAGACGGGCACCATGTACTAACTGGGTCCGGCTAGACCGACGACCAGCCGACTTCAAGCGTGCCACCACGTACGTCAAGTCACTCAAGCAATCTACAATGACGAATAGGCCCGTGCACTGGGGTAAAAACTTTTCGCATAAGCCACGTTTACGTTGCGGAGTCCACAACCACACCAAGTCTCCTTTGGCGTACGAGACGGACTGGTGTCGGCTGTCATAGCGCTCTTTCGATCGGTGTTGCGATGCCACAGTACGAAGACGAGCGATACGCCTGGCTTCTTCGGCAAGACAAAGCGTCTTGGCACCAGAGTACTCGCTGTGAAAGTCAAACGGTAGTATAGTGTCAATGCAGCTTAGCGGTGAACGTGCGTAAAGGAGATAAAGAGGACTGTAATCGGTCGTCTCATGCTTTGCAGTATTATAAGCATAGGTGATGAAGGGGAGTACGTCATCCCAGTCCTTGTGATCGGAAGATACGCCCATGGCCAGCATGTTAGTTCGAGTTCTGTTCGTACGTTCTACAAGCCCGTTTGTCTGAGAGTGATAAGGCGTTGAATGACGGAACTGACGACTGCGATCGCTAATAATCACATGGGAGGGACCATGTCGAAGAATAATGAATCGAAGCAAAAACGTTGCAACGGACGCAGCTGTTGAAGATGGTACGGCCGCCGTTTCCGCGTAACGGGTCAGATGGTCGACACATACGATCACCCATCGGTTGTCGTTAGATGATCGGGGAAATGGGCCCAGAAGATCGATACCCACTTGTTCGAATGGCAGGCGAGGCGGCGGGAGAGGTTGGAGAAGACCTGACGCAGCGGTCGTAGGGCGCTTGTAGCGTTGACATTGTTCGCAACTGGCGACGTAGTGCTTGACTGTATCCCGCATTCTGGGCCAGTAAAAACGCTCCTGTGTCCGGTTCAAAGTTCTGATGAATCCTAGATGGCAAGAGGTCACATCGTCGTGCATGGCTCTCAGTATGCCCGTTCGCAGACTCTGCGGCACCACCAGAAGGAAGCGTGCGCCTTTAGCTGAATAATTGGTCTTGTAAAGCAGGCCGTCACGGACACAAAATCGACCGGTGGCTCCAGGACGCGATGGCTACAAACAGAGGTTCCAAGCTAATTTAATTTTCCTGCTCTGCTTTGAAAGTCATCGCGTCTGGGAATGTAGAAGAAATGGGAGGAAAACAGTCATCAAAATTGTCTTCGTCATACTCCGTCGTCGTCAGAGGAAGGCGGGAGACACAGTCCGCATCTGCGTGGCGACGCCCGGAATTATAGGAAATAACGAAGTCGTTCTACTGCAGTCGAAGAGCCCAACGTGCCAGTCGTCCACTCGGGTCACGGGGATTCCCCAACCAGCACAACGCGTGGTGGTCAGTAATGATAATGAACGGGCGTCCGTAGATATAGGGCCGAAATTTGTGGACAGCGAAAACAGCTGCCAAGCATTCTTGCTCGGTCACAGTGTAATTGCGTTCCGCCTTAGTCAAAGAGCGACTAGCATAAGCCACAACGTATTCAGCTCCTTGATCACGTTGCACAAGTACGGCACCGATGCCGATGTCACTGGCATCAGCGTGCACTTCCGTAGGTGCGGATGCATCGAAGTGACGCAATATGGGCCCTGACGTTAGTAGATATTTTAGTTGACAGAACGCGTCGTCGCAAGCCGATGTCCAGTTGAAAGGGACGTCTTTTTGGAGAAGACATGTTAGGGGGTACACCACGTCGGCGAATCTTGAAACGAAGCGACGAAAATACGAGCACAGGCCCAAGAAACTCAACTCCCGCATTCACTTCGGTGCTTCGAAGGAGCTGGCTGCCTCAATCTTCCGTGGATCTGGCCTCACACCGTTTTTGTCGACAAGATGCCCAAGTACTAACGTCTCGGTTTCTCCGAAACGACATTTCTTGGAATTTAGGATCAAGCCGGCTTGTTTGACACAATCCACACCAAGACTGAGACGGCTGTTATGCTCACTCAATGTGCTGCCAAAAATCATCACATCATCGAGGTAGCACAAACAAATTTCCCATTTAAGTCCTCGGAGGATAGTATCCATGAATCGTTCGAATGTTGCTGGAGCGTTACAAAGGCCGAAAGGCATGACGTTAAATTCATAAAGACCGTCTGGCGTCACTAAGGCCGTTTTCTTCTTATCGTCTGCGTGCATGGGTACCTGCCAATACCCTGATCGCAAATCCAGTGATGAAAAGTAGGCAGCGGAATGTAGACAATCGATGACATCATCAATTCTAGGAAGCGGATACACATCCTTTTTGGTGACTGGGACTTGAGCGCGCTGAAGCAATGTCTGCTCCACCCGCTTCCTTTTCATGGTGGAATCGCCAAAGCACTCTGTGAGGTGAGTAACGAAGCTGTCCCACGTTGTGAATGTATCTTCATGGTTCTCGAACCACACTAGCGCAGTGTCTGTGAGGAACAGAAACACACGGTCGAGCTGAGTCGTGGAGTTCCAGCCGTTGTACTTGCTCACACGCTTGTAGTGGATGAGCCATTCCTCCACGTCCTCGCCGAATTTTCCAGAGAAAGGGCGGGGCTCCATCTGATGCATCCAGGCGCCGGTTGTTCACACTGGAGCAGCCAGAGAAGGCTGTTGGTCGCTGCTGTGGGACATCGGGATCTGAAGTGGTGTTGGAGGCAGTCGATCGAGGCGTCGGCTCCGGCGTGGCACTTGCTGCAGCAGCTCCGTCGTCTTGGTCGAAATACCCAGCACCTCCACCACAAAACTGTTACGGTTAATGTTAAACCGGCTTTATTCAAGGGACGAGATTGATGGTAAAGTCAAGATGGCATCCTGAGGCTGCACGAGCTCACGCCTTCTTCCTCTCCTCCTCGCCTGGCTCATGCCTTAGCAATATTTTTGCTCACAACTTTCTCCCGACATTATTCTTTTGCAGGAAACTTGGCTTTCCAATGGCCAAGATTTTCATATAAAAATGATCGTTTATTTCGATTGGACCGTCCATCGAGAGGCGGAGGACTTGCTTTCTTGATAACAACTAAAATATGCCACAAAGTAAAAATTTCCTATCAGTACATGTCTAAAGAGTGGGAGATACTAGCAATAGATGTAACTATTCCTGTTTGTTCCGCATTTTCATTAGTTAATACATGTTTTCCCACAGGCGTGCATGATGCTCGTTTCCTCGATACCGTTGTCAAATCTTGTAGGAAAGAAATTGTGTTAGCCGGAGACTTTAATTCCCATCATGTGCCTTGGGGTTTCGAAACGGACTCATGTGGAAAGCGATTGTCGGACTGGGCAATTAGTCAAAATTTTTGTTGCTTAAACACGAATTCAGCTACCTTTATTCAGGGTCTTACTAAATCAGCATTGGATCTTACATTTGCCAGTTCAGGAATTTCCGTAACTTCCTGGTCTACTTTCGACTCAGCCTCAACTAGTGACCATCTACTTATTAGGCTTGATATTGTCTGTCCTGTTGTTCCCCTGGAGTCTCCGACGCGGACTTTTGTCAACTACTAGAAATTTCAGAGTGTCTTGAAAACGGTCCTCAACTCCCAGAAAACGGTACGCAACGACATCAAAGCCATGAGGCTTTGCGCTTTATTAAAATGTTCCTTTAAAAAGTCCCAATTTAACGTTAACATAAGCAAAAGTACTACCTCTCCTTGGTGGAATTCGGATTGCACGCGGGATTATAGAAGACGAAAAGCCGCGTGGAAGAAATTACTTTACAATCAGTGTCCGAGTAACTGGAGTGATTATAAATTCGCAGCTGCTGCGTTCAAGAGAACAGTATTGAATGCCAAGTGCGAATATGACGAAAAACATCATGACTTCCTCTCTAAGGCCAGCAACAAAAAAGCTCTCTTCAGATTTCTGCGATACAGAAAATTCATACCGACACGAGCGAATACTGAATCGATAATTCTTTCACCACGCGAGATATCTGCTTCATTAGAATTCATAGGAAGAGGCTTAGCGCAACTCTTAACATCACGTTTGCCGAATGGGCCACTAAGGCCCCCCATCGCCGATGACTTTGTGGAAGTCACAGTGTCAGAACTGTCTAATGTCCTTGGGTCTCTGCCTGCCTCAGCTCCAGGTCCTGACGGCATTTCCAATGCCATACTAAAAGTATTGTGTGAAATGTCTCCTGATGACCTTCTGAACACGGTAAATTATTCTCTACAAAATTCATGGATTCCACAAGAATGAAGGACCGCCAAAATTATTCCGTTGCTTAAAAAACAAGGAGCCGGCTACAATCTTGACAACATTAGGCCTATCTCTCTAACGTCAAATATGTTAAAACTAATTGAAAGAGTTTTATATGATCGTATGATGGATCATATATCTCAAAATTTGTTATTGAGCCGATGCCAAATAGGTTTCCGGCCCGGTCTGTCCATTTGGTGTCCGCATGTAGATTTAGAAAGCCGCATCCAACTTGCTCAACATAGAAAAGAAGTTAGTGCTTTAGTGACTCTTGACATCGCAAAAGCTTATGACAGCGTTTAGTACTCTCTACTGCTGGACAGATTACAGTCCTACAATTTTCCTAGATATATAACGGCATGAATTTTTGAATTTCTAAGGAACAGAAAATTTCATTGTTTTCAAAACGGCTTTTCTTCAAGGCAGTTCGATCAGACAAGAGGGGTGCCCCAGAGGGCTGTTCTGTTTCCTGTGCTATTTAATATATTGATGAGTTCAGTACCGCTGCACCAGGATGTGAATCTGTATGTCTATGCAGATGACATTGCATTTTTCGGGACTGCTAGGGACATAAATTCTCGTCACCTGTCTTTGCAAACGTACCTCTCTACTCTACGGACGTGGCTTCACGATCTGCATCTATCACTAAACGTAAACAAAAGTGCAGTCCTTGTTTTTCCGCTTTCTGTGCCGGTACAGTTATCATTAGTATATGAACAGAGAACCATTCCTCAGGTAGAGTCGCTTAAGTACTTCGGTATCATATATGACGGAAAACTTGACTGGCGTTCTCACATAGAGAATATTGGAACGAAGGGGACACGAGTCGTAGGTTTACTACGTAGAATCAGTAACCGACGTTCTGGTATGCGAAGTGACACACTAAATATGATTTATTGTATGTATATACGACCGATTCTAGAATTTGGCTGTGTTTTATTCTCTGGAAGTGCAAAATATAAATTAAGACCCCTTGTTTACAGGATCGCTCAAAATTGAATTTGCAGACATTTTTTCTAATAATGCCAAATTTCTGCCCACAACATATTTGAATGACCGTTTACAAGAATATTTGGCCCGTTTCAAAATAAATGTAGTAGCGACTGATGCTTCTTCGTGTGAAGAGAAGGCAGGCGTGGGTATCTACTCACCATCCGTCGATTGGTCTTTTTCACTTCGCCTACCAGATTACACATCAATTTTTCATGCCGAACTTCTGGCAATAGTTCTTGCCTTGAAGAAATTACCCGTTGATACTACAAGAGTTATTATCGTCACAGATTCTCTATCTGTATGCAGCGCACTTACTGCGTCTACAAAATCGACAACATTGAAGCGGGTCGGGAAAACTGAGTTCAGCGACCTCCGGAGGTGAGGCCGCTGACGACGACCGTACGCAAGGTCCTCCACTACGACGACAAGGACGAAAACAGAACGACACAGACGTACAAACGGAGTCAAACACCTTACGAGAGGTGGTAACGTGGAACATTCCCGTCACCATAGACGACGAATAAATAACGGCGTTAATCGACACTGGAGCGGACACCTCAGTTATGAGCATGGAACTTGCCTGCAAGCTGAAGAAAGTTTCTACCGAGTGGACTGGGTCGCAGATTCGCACTGCAGGAAGCCATCTGCTAACCCCGGCAGGAAGATGCACAGCGCTAGTGAACATTCGTGGGTTTACGTACCTCGGAGATTTCGTTATCCTCCCAAGCTGTTCGAGGGACCTAATTCTGGGAATGGACTTTCTGCAGGCTAATGGAGCTGTGATTAACTTACAAAAGTCCCGGGTAACGTTTTCGACGGCGCATGCCTTAGCAGGGAGCAGCACTGACGACACGTATGTCAACGTCTTGAGGATTGTTGACGAGAACATCACAGTGCCGCCAAGGAGCAGCGTATTGACCCTCGTTACCTGCGACGCATTCGACGGCCATGAGGGTATTGCCGAGGAAAATATCCCGCTGCTGCTCGAAAGACACATCTGCATCGCACGGGGCCTTGTTCGAGTACAGCATAAGTGCTCGCAAGTTTTGTTGAAAAACTTCAGCCATGAGTATCAGCACGCCCCTCAAGGTACAGCTGTGGCATTCCTGAACGACATTGCTGACTTCTCAGACATCGGCACATTACAAGTGACTTCACCGGATGCAACAACTCATGCCAGCCTGAATACCCGCGTCCACATTAATGTTGACTTAGCAGATGTACAGAAGGATCAGCTGCTGGGCCTACTGACAGAATTCTCCGGCTGTTTTTCCACGGAATCCAATGTCCAGCGCAGTTCCGTTACGCAACACCGGATCGTTACAGAGGAGTCGACGCGGCCTGTTCGTCAGCATCCCTATCGCGTGTCACCTATGGAGCGGGAGGTGATTAGGCGTCAAGTTCAAGAAATGCTAAATGATGACGTCATCCAGCCTTCGACAAGTCCGTGGGCATCGCCTGTCATACTAGTAAAAAAGAAAGACAACACACTCCGCTTCTGCGTTGACTACAGACGGCTTAACCAAGTCACCAAACGCGACGTTTATCCCCTGCCACAGATCGATGACGCTTTGGGCCATGTGCGTCATGCTCAGTACTTCGTTAGACCTAAAGTCAGGCTATTGGCAAATCGAAGTGGACGAGCGTGACCGTGAAAAAACCGCGTTCGTGACTCCCGATGGGCTGTACGAATTTAAAGTGCTGCCTTTTGGTTTCTGTTCTGCTCCTGCTACGTTTCAACGAATGATGGACACTGTACTCGTTGGACTAAAGTGGCAGACGTGTCTAGTGTACCTAGACGACGTTGTTGTGTTTTCCAGCACGTTCGATGAACATCTCGCCCGGCTACGAAGTGTCCTTACCGCAATTTCGCAAGGCCAACCTCACCATCAAGCCTGAAAAATGTTTCTTTGGCTTCCAGGAACTCAAGTTCCTAGGCCACGTGGTCAGCTCCCAAGGTGTACTACCAGACCCAGAAAACTCGCTGCCGTTGCCGAGTTTCCTCGTCCTAAAGACAAAAAGGCTGTTCAGCGGTTCCTGGACCACTGCGCTTACTACCGCCGTTTCGTTGAAGACTTCTCAAGGATTGCTGAACCACTCACGAGACTGACGCGACAAGATGTGCCCTTTGCGTGGACGGAAGACCAAGAGCAGGCCTTCACCGAATTGCGTAAACGCCTTCAATCCGATCCAGTGCTGGCGCATTTTGATGACACCACGGCAACTGAAATACACACCGACGCCAGCAACGTAGGACTCGGGGCCATTCTGGTTCAATGGCAAGATGGCGCAGAACGTGTAATTGCGTATGCGAGTCGTAGTCTGACAAAAGCAGAAGCTAATTATTCAACGACCGAAAAAGAATGCTTAGCAGTCGTGTGGCCCATCAGCAAGTTCCGACCCTACTTATACGGCCGGCCATTTCGAGCGATCAGTGATCACCACTCGCTCTGCTGGCTACCCACCTACGATATCCGTCAGGTCGCCTCGCTCGTTGGAGCCTCCGCCTGCAGGAATACGACATAACTGTTGTCTACAGATCCGGCTATAAGCATAGCGACGCTGACTGCTTGTGACGTTCTCCTATTCCCTTGACATCCTCCGAATCGGAGCTAGATTTGCCGTTTCTTGATGTCGTCGACGTGGTGCGCATGGCTGACTATCAACGTGCAGACTCTTAGCTGCTTCCAGTCATCCGATATCTCGAGGGAGCTGACGTTGTTGTCCCACGCCCACTTTCACGAGGATTGACGTCGTACTGCCTGCGAAACGATGTCCTGCACACGAAAAATTTCGAGAACAGCCAGGAAACGTTCCTTCTCGTCGTCCCGACGGCACTGCGCTAGGAAGTTTTACAGGCGTGTCACGACGATCCCTGTGCCTGCCACTTAGGCTTCGTGAGGACATTAGCGCACATACGGCAAAAATACGATTGGCCACACCTATTTTCGTCGGTTCAGCGCTATGTGCGAACGTGCCGTGACTGTCAGAGGCGCAAAGTTCCACCCGTCAAGCCTGCCGGCCTCCTTCAGCCTTTGGATCCGCCTCCGGCGCCCTTCTAGCAAGTGGGAATGGACCTTCTTGGGCCGTTCCCCACGTCATCCTTGCAAAATAAGTGGATAATCGTGGCAACTTACTATTTAACTCGTTATGCGGAGACGAAAGCTGTGCCGCGGGGAACTGCTGCTCAAGGCGCCAGCTTCTTCGTCCACAACATCGTGCTTCGTTACGGTGCACCCGCTGTACTCATTACTGACCGTGGTGCAGCGTTTACAGCGGAGTTATTGCAACAAGTCGTCATACTGACGCACACCGACCACCGAAAGAGCACAGCCGATCATCCCCAAACTAACGGCTTAACAGAGCGCCTAAACAGAACATCAGCCGACATGCTCTCCATGTACATTGATGTGGAACACAAAACATGGGATGAAATTTTGCGATACGTCACGTTTGCTTACAATACCGCTGTGCAGGAGACCACCGAGTTTACACCATTCGAGCTTGTTTACGGACGTCGCGTTACAACCCCCTTAGACGCCATGCTCCCGCTAGACCACGGAACCACAAGGAATGACACCACTGAAGATTTCGTCGAGAAAGCCGAGGAAGCTCGCCAGCTTGCTCGGAGTCGCATCCGCACCCAGCAGAATACCGACGCCTACCGTTACAACCGGACCCGACGGAATGTCCAGTACTTACCAGGTGACCGCATGTGGGTTGTTAAGAATGGCCATACGTGGTGGCAACGTGCCAGCTTTCACCCCGCTGCACGTGTTCCAAGCCCACCAGACAGGGAGCCTTTCCGAGAACTGCGGATGACCGGCAGCCATGTGGCGCGCGGTCAGTTCAGGAATGTGGTACTCCGCCGCGCCACCCGAGACGGAGCACAGTTCTACGAAGCCCTCGGTTGTCGACCCCGGAGCCTTTGTGTGTATGGGCTCGAACGTGTGTGCCTTTGTGTGTGTAAACGATACTGCGGAACGGCGGCAAGATTACAATGATTGGACGAACCTTCCCGACCATTCCTGCTCCGTCCACGCCGAACGATGACGTCGACCTATGACGTCAAGCGGAGAGCTTATAAGCAGCGTTTGCCGGCTGCTAGAGTGTGCTCGTGTCGTGATCATTGTCGGGAGCTGAGTGCTCTGTCATGCTCGAAGTGTACTAGTGAGCTGTATGCTCGTAAACTGTTTGCTGTATGTTAGTCTTGCGGGCTCCATATGGGAGTCGCGCTAGTCTGCCAATGTATCTTGCTTAAACTGTTAATATGTAAATAAATCCTGTTCACCGAGTTCCTGTCTACGACCTTCATCTCCTTCAAATGGTGGCAGCGGCGAGATAGTCCGACGACTCCTACATCTGGTCGACAGCGGTAGGACCGTCCGACAAATCTTACAGGGTGTGGACACCTGTCCGACACCGTGGGCTCTCAGAGAAATTCTTGCGCCGCTATTTCGGCCCCTATGAAGTTGTACGCCGCCTCAGTGATGTGAACTACGAGGTGGTGCCTCAAAACTCTGATCCTGGTTTGAACCGACGCCGTCCCCGTGCTGAAGTCGTCCAGGTAGTACGGATGAAGCCGTACTACGCACGCGAGGGATAAGCAACCCTCACAAACCGCTTCAGCATTGAGTACATTCCTGTATGTTTTTTTTTGTTATTTCATGTTGGCACTCTTGCCCATAGTGCGCGCCCGCTGCCCTTGAAGCGACCGGGCCGGTCGCTTTTGAGAGGGGAGGAATGACGCGAAATAAGTTTGTACGTGATGACACGGGACCCTTAAGGCGAGAAGGACGAAGTTTGTGATTGCGCGCGCGCTCTCCAAGCACCAGCCATCGCTAAAGGCAGACGTTTTTTTGCCAATCTGGCGGTGGCAAACTTTTAGTTGTAATAGCTGGGTGACAATATTAGCGGTGCCGCTTGCATATTCTCTGTGTCGCAGCTGCTTCATTTCGCCGACGAGCAACGTCGTGACGCCTACATCAAAGCACTCATCGACCTTTTTGAACACTCTCCGGCCGACGCCACTCTACGCCGCTTCGTCCTCCGCGACGGCACACTGTACCGCCGTAATCTTCATCCGGACGGCTCTGAGTTCCTACTTGTCATACCTAAACACCTCTGCTCAACCGTTCTAGAAGAGCTTCGCGACGCACCAACGGCAGGACACCTCGGCGTATCTCGAACCTATCACCGTGTACATCGCCGTTTTTTCTGGCCGGGCCTAGCCCGTTGCGTACGACGTTACGTCGCCGCTTGTAAGCTTTGCCAACGACGCAAGAAGCCTTCCCAGCTCCCCGCTGGTTACCTGCAGCCGCTCGACATCCCTTCCGAGCCCTTCCATCGTGTCGGCTTAGACCTTCTCGGCCCATTTCCGCAATCTACATCAGGAAACAAGTGGGTTGCAGTCGCGGCGGACTACGCGACCCGCTACGCCGTAACCCGCGCTCTTCCGACCGGTTGCGCAACTGACGTTGTGGACTTCCTCCTGCATGATATCATTTTGATTCATGGTGCTCCGCGTCAATTGCTAACAGACCGTGGCCGTACGTTCTTAGCCAAAGTCATTGACTACATTATGCGTGCCTGCTCTATGCAGCATAAATTTACCACCTCCTACCATCCTCAAACGAACGGCCTCACTGAGCATTTGAACCGCTCTCTTACAGACATGCTATCAAAATATGTTTCACACGACCACCGTGACTGGGACTTGGCTGTACCTTACATTACCTTTGTCTCCAACTCTACCCGTCTCGAAACTGCTGGCTTTTCGCCTTTTTACCTCATGTAAGGCCGTGACCCAGCGCTACCAATGGACACTGTGCTTCTGTCCACCACAGCTTCTACTAGTGCTTATCCCCGTGATGCTATCCCCCGTGCTGACCATGCTCGTCAACCTGCGCGCGTTCGTCTACAAGTGTCTCAAGACAAACAGAAGCAACGCTACGACCTCGGTCACCGTGATGTCCATTTTGTGCCCGGCACCCTCGTGTTGCTTTGGTCACCATTGCGTAAAGTAGGCCTTTGTGACAAACTGCTTTCCTGTTATACAGGCCCATATCGCGTGTTCCGCCATGTGACCGATGTCACCTGTGAAATTGTTCTAGCCACGCCCACTAAGTCCTCCGCGGTAACAACCAGTAACATTGTCAACATCGCCCGGCTCAAGCCCTACAACTCTCCACGCGCCTTGGACATTTAACAGCACCGTGACGGCGCTTTTGCCGCCGGGGGGTAGTATTACAATATCACCGAGCGATGCTCAAGCTACGAGCCGCCACAAGAATGACGACGAAATGAGTCTGTGCCCTTGACGCGAGCGAGTGTCGGCCTGGCGGTCTGGCTACAGTGTAAATAGTCTGTATATAGCCTCTTTCATCTGTGTCTTTCCACACGGAACAATATTTTTGTTGTGATATTTGGCACGTGCTTCTGCCAAGTTTTTGTGTGCAAATGTTCAATTGTTTATTTTGGCTTGCACTGTCTTTTCCCTTTAATAACTCATCCACTACATTCTTCATTGGTCTTGTGATAATCCAACTGTACAAGCCCATTGTTTTATGCCTTTTTCGTATAATTTTAGAGTACTGAATTCTTTTGGAACGGGGATGCGTAAGCTCGGTAAATGGCAGACAGATACTAGCGCGTTTGAGTTACGTCATTTCCTGTGATAAGCCATAATATTTTATAGTCTCTGTTTAATGTTTCTTTGTTCCACAGCCAATGTGCAAGTTTATTTGTATGTGGTGCACTTATGTCTCGGGCCATTTCTATGACAAACTTTTTTTAATATAGGGGCATGCGTATGAATGCCACTTAGTGCCTAGTGTCCTTTCATTTTTGGTATTTGTTCCTTGTGGACTAGGCATTTTCTGTGAAATTTGAGTCGAACATATCATAAGTGTATGGAATACTGCCACTCAATAAAGTTTACACATTTTGAAAAGCAGTGTAATATTTTGATTCATAGGTGTTTTAATTTAGGTACCTTGTTTCGTTTACAAGCAGCTAAAGGCCAGAGCAGGATCCGGCAGGCGAAGCTAAAGTTTCCACTGTGCCATTCCAGGTACCTCAAACCTACTTTTATATAGAACTGTGCTCTAATAGGCAACTGTTGGGGACTGCCAGGGACCACACTGCTACTAAACTTTCTACTTTCCAATTCATGGTATCACCGCAGGCCACATGCCAAGGCTGTGCTGTCAAAATAATGTCGGTGGTTTCTTTCTGACACAAATGCATCAGCCAGCTTGGCATATCATCTCAGTTTGTACTAACAGGGGAAAGCAGAAATATTGCAGAAGTGGGAGCCCATAGACAGTTTCCTGTCTATTAGAACACGTTTTATATAAAAAGCAGGTCTGAAAACACCTGGAACGGCGTTGCGGATATAGCCATGACTATTTTATGTGGATCAACGTTCCAGTAACTGAAAGAACCATTTTATTTGGAACAGGGTTCCATATACTCTTATGCGGAACGATGATCCACATAATAAGTAAAAATAAGTGGTGCGCTGTTCCATCTACTTCTTAAAGTATGTGGAACGTGGTTCCAAATATGTAAACGGAACATTTTTGCTAAAATGTTCCAGCTACTAAGTGGAACTTATGTGCATCCAGATTAAGAGTGCATTCTAATCAAAGAGAGCATTATGTAGAACTAGGACGTCAGCAGTTTAGTTTATCTTTTGTAGCCCTAGATGTACCCCACGGAAGCAGGGAAGCCCTGCTGCTCCTGGTCTTCCTGAGTGATTTCCCTGGAGATTATACTACTCAAATAAGAATATTCACACACGAATGCGTAATATACAAGATGTCCCAGCTAACTTTAGCCAGAGTTTAAAGATATGCGAATGCCACGTAGCTGGAGACAACCAAGTTAACGTTGTTTGCCGTCGCTTGGAGATACTCATAATATTTTTCTTTTCTACCAAATTACATAAATAGTCCTATTTAATTAATTAATCAACTTCTCAAGTATTATAAATAGATGAAAAGTGTTAATGTGAAAATTGTAGAGCAACATGAAAAACCCCATACAGCTTTCTGTTGCTCAATACGCCCTACATAAAAGTTTTTCCGAGCGTGAAAGCCCGCGAGTACACGCAAAGTGCCTCGAGCGGCCAGTCGCGCCGCAATTCTGCGTGCACTTGCGGGCTTCTTTCACGCTCGGAAAAACAGTTATGTCGCACGTATTTAGTAACATAAAGCTTCATTGGGAGTTTGCAAATCACTAGCAAATGCAGCTAAACAAAGTTAAATGAGTAGTCGCGCATGCCTCTTTATGGAAGAAAACATTCATAATTTCTGTTTTCGTACAAGTGCCCATGAAATCATTCGACTTACAGTACATAAACTCTTTGGTCTCATATTTACACCGGTCTTGCACTGGAATTTTCATATAGAAAAACTTTGTTCAAAAACAAACAAAAATTAAATTATGGGGTTTCTACGTGCCAGAACCCCGATATAATTACGAAGCCGCCATTCTCGAAGACTGCCCATTCATTTGGAACACCTGGGGTTCTTTAATAACGTGCACGCAAATCACTGTACCGGGCGTTGTTTGCCTTTCACCCCCATTGAAATTTGTCCGCCTCGCCCGGTTATTGCCGCACCCTCGAGCCTAGAACTACAACACGGCGGGTACTTCTAAAGCTAAGAAAAGATATTGGGGACCCGGAGGAAATTTGCGTTGCGCCTCAGCAGAATATAAAATTTTGCACATAGAGCCTTGGCAACACCCATCACTGAATACGCTAAAATTGTAGGGGATCTCTATACCCAAATAAACCGCTTAAATCTTCTTGAGAAAGTATGGCGCCTTGCTTCCAGCTTTATATTTAGTAAATATCGTCGTCGTGACTAACTGAACTATGTAAGCTCTCTGAGCTCCCAGAGCTAGAATAACGAACCGCATATGAGAGTCAAACTTTTTCTTGGTAATCCCCCAACGAATAAAAATAAGCTAGGATAAGTATTTACAAATCGAAACAGATGAAACATCCAGACACCGACACGGTATAATAGATACCCCCTCTCATAGTGCGTAGTGACTCCTTCAAACAGTTTCTTCCTTAGGGCATTAAACATTGGAATTGACCAGACTAGTTTGTCACGTCCAATTTTGCCAGTAAAATTGACTTGTGTATTGCGTACCTTGATGTTCTTTCATAAGAGTGTTAGGTTGATTATGATTACATATCTTTCCTTTGGTTTGCCCCTGCATCGGTTCTTATGGTTAATCCCTCGCTTTCGTTGTAGCAGTAATGACTTGTTTTTCTTTTCTTGCAAATACACTTTTCCTTATGTACGCTATCCACTTCTGTGATAGTCCGTAAGTGCTGACAGTACGAATAAGTTGAATGTAGGGAAAAAATGAAAAGGAACTACTGTGTAGTTTAATAACTGTCATAGCTTGTTTGTAAGCCCCCCTTTCTGTACGCACAAAGAAAACCATGCTCTTTGCCATAATTTCATGACATACCTTAAGGGGGGGGGGGGGGGGGGTGAGCTGCTGTCCCTTTTATGGAACTTAGAATGTAGGAAATATTGTGGCCCGCCAGATAACCTTCCAAACTTGTTCCTGCAGCGTCATGCCGTGTCAGTTGCTAAATTCCCAATAATTAGTTTTTGTGTCTCTATACACAGTCAAACTGTCTGGTGGAGGATAGCCCTACTAGTATGCCTCTTCCAAAGTGAGCATTGACTAATTCTGAGTAATTATGTACAATACGATTATCTTACTATTCTCATCCTGTAAACTATTGGTGTATATAGTGTAAAAACTTCAATGAATTCCTTGACGGGCATTCTTCCCTGAAAAGATTTGTGCATGGATTCAGAAAACACCACTCATCAGTCAAAGGTAACCACTCTAGTGCATCCACTTGCATCATTTCTTGACAATAAAGGGCAGAAAGGTATGATCTCAAATTTTAGCAAAGTATTCAACCTCGTACTTTTAACGCCGAGTACCCAAAGCGAAAACTTTGGCGTGTCAAAGACAGTAAAATTATGGATTACTACAAACTTAACACAACACAGCTAGTTGAAATAGACTAGCAACAATCGGACTGCCCTGCAATCAAATCAGGAGTAACTCACGGTAGCGTTTCATGCATCTGCTTCGGTTCCTGTTGTATGATAATGACATTGTAAGGCGTTGTTAGGTCTGGTAATAACGTGCTATATTATTTGTCGATTGTGCCGTGAGATCTGTGCTTGGATTGACACCTGCTTTAGAAACATAATCATAGGTTCAAAGCATGGGAAATTGTCATGAACAAAAGATGCCCCTTCCGTATGTCACATATAAAGATACCATATCATATACTTACAGTCTTAGGTCTTCACAATCACCGGATGTTTGAAGCCATAAGGTCCTGACAGTTACTATCATTAACTGCCTTGAAGCATGTACATTGATAAAAATCTGCCTGCTGGCCTTTGGAGAACAATTTTACTAAGCTACAAACTGCAACGCCCGTTCGCGAACCAGACACTATCAGCTACACTAGTATGATTTGACCCAAGCTTGAATATGTATGCGTTGTGTGGGACCCGCGTATATTGACACTATTAAGAAAGCTTGTTCAGTATATACAGAGAAACATTTACTTACTCTACGTATTCTCAGCAAGAGGCCCCATACTAACTAATAAAGATAATCCTAGTGAACCATACGACTTAGGTAGAAAATCTAGGTATATTCAGTTCCTTTGTCTACTTTCCGCTAACAAGCTTGCTGTCGACCCCAACCAGTACTTGCCACATCTATGGACACGATGCACACGACATGCTAGGTCACGTTCTCTACCACCATACTTTGCAATGACCAATACGTTTGAACACTTTTTTTTTCTCCTGCAACAATAACAGAGTGGAACGACTGCACAAAATGTACCATATTTTTAGAGAATGTAACCTTACTTCTTTATTGACTATTTGCTTTGTTTCTTTACCCTGCTTCGAGTTACTTGGGCATGTAGCATGTAAAAATGAGAAAAAAAAGTAAGTAGATTAAAAGTTAGGTAGAATTTTGACTTGTGGTGCAAATCACTCGTCCTAAATAGATACGTAATTTATTCCTTTGGAAGCCACTCCGGAGTAACTCCAGTAAACACCCCCACATAGCCCCTGTCAACGCCTACAGATTTTTTTTCTTCAGTTTCGCAACTTCTCTGCTGGAGCCGGGCGCGACCTGTTCCTAGGGGTCTGTGTGGACGCTGCGGTCGAGCTCTACGCCAAGTGAGCGGCGCTGCCCTGCTGACATGTGCACGCTGGTCGCGCTTTTTTGCGCTGCCTGTTGTGCTGGTAGCCGATTTTATTTTCTCGCTGCATGTCGTTCGTCACCGTCCGCGTGCACGTTGCCGGCTGTGGCGGCCTTTTGTGCCCGGTCCAAGTTCTGCGCTCACGGAGACACGGGTACCTGCGACGGTGCGGGTCGCCGAGTGTTGATATCGCGCCCACGCCTTTGGTCTGTAGGTCCACTTTCTTTTTTTTTTCGCCTCCTGGGAAAAACCTTACTCCTGGTGCCATATTGTATGACGTGTTATAGAACCTCACGACAACATGCCGACGCGTTTCATACCTGCTTCCACCAGCAGGTACAGGAAACCTCCTACAAGCGGCGCATACTTCTCCCCGCCGTCAGACCTGCGTTGTTACTTCAGAAGGGGGCAAACACCCATTTCTTAAGCGGAGAAAGGTATTGGGGAAATTATGCGAGGTTTTTGATGTATAAAGTCCCAAGAAGGTCACATAATCAAAGTCACACGTCGCATACCTTATGAGAGGCGAGGTCGTCGAAAGTGAGCGTGGTGCATGCGCATGCAAAAAGAAGCTGTACGCTTCCTTGTTTGTTTCCAAACGTTGCAGTCTGCTTTTGCTCCCACCCAATAAATTAAACTTCGCCAAGATAAGGAACACTGGTGCATGAGCAAGTAGTAGAATCACGTTGTGGCCTCTCCGGAAAATATTCGCAAGAGTCACCCCTTCCTACGGACGTACGCCTTCAGCTATGGTGTCTAGAATATACATCAGCTTAGGAAACGGCAGAAGTTAAAAAAAGAAAAGTTCCATTCTGAGCACTCCTCAGTGCTCAGAATGTGGGATGCATTTTTTTTTTCTTGCAACGTGAACTTCGGAGTACTCTTGAACTAAGAGCGTGATGCTATACTAGGCCTGTAGCTGGTGCAACAAGAGTATTAACGTGACGCTTTAAAGATTTGAAGTACATTTGGATCACGGGGTTAAGTTTTAATGCATTTTACGATAGGTTAATGCATTAAGAATATCTGTAACGTGTACCAGCCTTCAAATTTCGACAACAAAAAGTAGAACCCCCCTGCTTGGATGTAGCTAGCTGACGTTTGAAAAGGGCAGCAGTTCGGCGCGAGGGGGCGTTCCTTTAACTCAGTGTCGTGTTCTGAACAGAAATTGCTACTTATAAGCGCGCATGTAGGTTGACAAAATGCGGCATTCGTACGGACATTTGTAGAAAGAAGTACATGAAAAACACGCAAGCTTGGAGCTCTCGAACTGAACTGAAACCCTTCTGCGCGTGGATAGCGTTGATGTAACGCTTCTGGTGCGCAGCCGATTATGTGCCAACTTGTGATAGGCGTGTGTAATTACGCGACCACAAAAGCCGCCGAATATTTACTACCTTATGTCACGGCAAGATGAGGTGGTTATCCGCATCACACAATTCATGCGTGGCGCGCCAGAGATCTCGACCGGAAACGGCGTTCACTCGAAACGTGGACGCTTACAGTACACACCGCTTTTATTCAGACTTCAACAAGAGAGAGCTCGTGTACCTATCTAGGTTATTCGTACATAAGAGAATAAGATGTTGCGGAGCAAGATGGCTGCTTTATTCAGGGAGCATCTTGTAAATGCGCAGCGCCACGACAAAGAATCATAACCACGCAAGGCTACAGCAGACGACGCTCGCACACTAGGCGCTAAGGTCAACGGCAGCGTTGCGGTGGCGGTAACGACAGCGGGCCACTCGCTGCTCATAGGTGAGCCGAGGAGTTCGTAAACTGAAGTATCTATAAACGTTGGCCCACGTCACTCCCAAGATATTCAATTTATGTTTTAAGTGCAATCCCTGCATCTCCAGAACTAGGGCATAGCATGGCACTGCGTACCAGTTGTGCCATCCATAGAGAGGTCATCTACAGACAAAAACCTTGTAAGTGAAATTTCAGACTGCAGATGCAGCAAATGCTTTGTCACTCCGTCACGGCAGCGCGTCCATGGCGAATGCGGCAAGTCTGCCTTCACTTTGACAGGTGAATATATTTAGGAACACAATGAATTTTGAATCAGAGGAGCCCGACGACGGGGAACCAGTGTCTATGTATCATGAAATCTTCACTGAGTCAACGATAGAAAAGAAAAACAGCTAGGACTGAGTATCACATGACCAAGGTGCATGGCATGCGTGTCTGTCTGGACTGAGAAAGACTAAGGAACTTACAAAATGTTCCCAAGTAATGAAATGGGGAGAAAAAAACGAACGAGAAACCAGCTTCTTTGCAGCAAGTAATGTCCACTGAAGGAATACGCGAAACAACTTTGCGGGGGTTGTGTATAAGTTCAAAAAAGAAAAACTTGGTAGTCAAAGGGTTGATACTCGTATCGAATGTTTTTTCTTTACGCACATCCTGCTCATTCCCACAGACGACACATACATAAACACCCTCGTATTAAAAGGTTATTTGAAAACATTGAGATTGCTAAGCGATAAGAAAGGCCGCTTGGAAGTTTCACGACAAATGGATGAAAATTCCTCAATGATTAATTATAATCAGAACGCGTACCACAATTTAAGTAACCAAGCTTGCGAAGAAAATTCTTGTCTATCATCAGGTTATAGTATTCTTTATAGTCCGTACGGCAATATAGTACTTACGGTCGGAATGTTTTCGTGGTGCCCCTATGCTAAAGTAAATATGCTGCAGTAGTGCCAGTAGACGTCGATGTGCGGAGACGTGCATGCCATATCAAGCTGATCATCTTTATTGTGCGCTTGCTGCGGGTAATTCGCGAATGCACATCCAATGTATCCAGTTGAGAATGGGGGAAAAGTAGGCTGGCACAATGTTCGCAGTTGATCACACAGCTTAGGCAGTCGCTCGCAGCAATACAACAAGGAACATATTACCCGAAGCATCCATTGAAACGAACCTACTGTCGTCAACGTGCGTGTGCATGTGGGTTTCGTGTATGTGTGTGGCAGGGGAGTTTGCAGTTATATTTTAGAAAGCTATCTTGCGACCTGAAAGTTTCTTCCAATGTGACACTTTTTCTACGGCTCTTTGTGTTGAAGGTGCATGTTGAAGGTGCAAGGAAGTTTAGATTGAAATGCTTAAACACGCTCTCTAGATTACGTGTTCATTTCTTGAGCAGTGCTGCTTAATTTCATAATTGAACTGTGGGATATGTTCGTGAACATAAGCAGGGGCAAACCGGGAATGCAGGTGCCAGCATAAGTTTACGAAACACGTCGGAAGCGTCGCGATTCCATCTCTTGCACACAAAGCCCTTCTCTTAGGCACTGAAAAAAATTGCCCGTCAGTTTTTTTCTCGAAGCACAATGCGCTTTCCAAAAGTTTGTAACGCACATGTCTTCATGTACATTGCATTTCCAGTATGCCTATACAAAATCTACTTTTGTTGCTTCGGGACTATAGCGATGCGCAACATATGATGAACAAAAACACTTCGTCAGTGACGGATGCATAAATAATGATCCGTTATGAAAGAGGTCATCGCACACCGACGCTATTGGGCGCGAGACCCACCACTGGAGATGCGGGCGCTGCAATCGTTTTGGTGTGCAAAGTTGGATCACGTGATCCCACCTTGCTCCGACGAAGGGAAGCGGGTGGTTTGAATGAGTTTTTTTAACCACGATTTCCTAGTGTTTTTTTTCCCTGGAAAAGCGTTATATTGCCCTCACTTCACGCACGCAGACACCTAGAGACTACACAAGCTGGGAAAGTGCGCTCAAATTTATTGGCGGCATGGTACTTTACTGCTCCGCGCCGCAGTGCGTTATGTACGCAGCGGAGCTGGGCGTGAGCTCTCACTTTTACCTGAAAGATAAAGAACTGCGCAACGCATGGCTGATAAAGTTTCAAATGGCTACGGACCCAAGCTCCTACGCACGTGTTTGCAGCAAGCACGTCCACGAAGAAGATGTATGCACGAATTCGGAGCGCAAGTGTTCGGTGAGTAGTAGACGACGTAAGACGGTCGCTCCCGTAGAGTGTTCAGCGATCGAGTGATATGCAATACTTGTACCGCATAGCGATTGATGCTTTTTACGCCATTGGTGAGGAGTAGGTGATCAACGAGGGGCCAAATGCAGTCAAAATGTACCAGAAAGGCTCGCTTTCATGCGATACAGAAATGCATCAGCTCGGTGACCCCAGCGCCCACCGGTGGCGCAAGAAGTGCCGGCAACCACGGGCTTCTATTATCGTGTTTAAATCGCTGAGCACTGTTCATAGGCAGCGAACCGCGAGCTACGCATTGCAGCATGCTAGTGCGTACAAATGCGCAAATACTGCCGGGTGTCACATGGTGCATTTTCGATCGCGAGCGAGCCCGAACGGGACCAAATTTCTCTTTCGCGATTGTGGCCTTTGTACAACTGCGGAAGGGAGACAACAGCTGAAAAATTCAATCCCGATCTGGCTCGATCATGATCGAAAATGCACCGTGTGACAACCGTATAAGATTCGAGAAATGAGAAGCAACAAATAAACAAACGTGCGTTCGTCGTCACACTGGCGAAAATGTAAAACGTTACTAGCTACAGCGTCACAAAGGGAACACCTGTCAGAAAAATAAAGCTAAATTTTCTGAAGGACGCACCCACGTAGATATGGCTCCCGTGTGTATGCCTCAAATAATGTGAGAAAGGTCGCAGCTGCGTGCAGCTCGAAGCGTGTTGGGTTGCTTCCCACAAAACGGAGAAACCACTTGCATCATGCTTCATAGGGGTATGCGTGCTAAACAGGCGTATAAATTTGCTAATGCCATTTCTTTGTCGTGTCAACCGCGGCCCATTTGCACATGCAAATCTACAAGGAATGAAATTACACGGTGGACACCTTGCACGCCATTCTTACAGCAAAAATATGTATCTTTACCGCAAGCACACGCTAAAGCCAATTTGGGGCTTTGTTTTGATTCGACACAATGGTTTCTTATCTTTTCCAAAGGCAGCGGACTCGGCCTCCATGGTTTCCATGTCGGTGGCCATAGCAGACGACGCCGGCAGTCGGGGGGATGTGTAAAGTTATGTAAGGACGCTAAGATTTTCTGAACACTTATTCAGCATAGCGTACAGCCAGTGACAAAGCCATAGCAGTACATTACTGATTTCGTCGAAGTGAAACACAATAATACATAAAAAGACGGCGCGAAAGCGGCTGCAGGCTGGCAGAGCAATTCAACTTTGCACGTCACAAGGCTGACTCCGCATGGTGGCGCACAAGGTATGTCCTCGCCCCCAATAGTACAAAAAGCGAGTTCCATATCTCTAATTGCGTGTTTACTCGTAAGGTGATAACGCCGGACATGGAATCGCGTGTGAAATAGTAAGTGGAATTTGCGATTATGCATTCAGTTACAGAAGCATGTTGTGCTGCTCTTGGCTGATTGCGCGAAATTAATAGGTCTGGTTAAAAAGAGCTCATGAACTATGCAAAGCCACCAACTTCAACCTTCAATACAAACACGCTTCTGAGGCACATTAAACTTGCATCGGCCTACGTGGGGTCCAGGGGTCCAGCGGATGATCCCGGGATGACCATCTCAATGCTGAAGTAGCTCACGTCCTGTAGTGTGTTGTTGCTGTCTAGGAGTTAGCGAACCGCATAGCTCTCCGTGGGTGCATGCAGAGGTCCCTAAGGGTCAGCTTGGTTACGGTTCAGTTAGCTGCCAGAGCCTCAAAAATATCCCTTATTCTGAAGTGTGTCATATTGGTTCCAAAGGGACAGAGTGAGCTCAGTGAGGGTAGTGGTGCTTTCTAGCAGCCGTCTGATACCCGCAACGCCGTCGCCAGGGGAAAAAAAATTAATCATGGGGTTTTACGTGCCAAAACCACTTTCTGATTATGAGGCACGCCGTAGTGGAGGACTCCGGAAATTTTGACCAACTGGGGCTCTTTAACGTGCACCTAAATCTAAGTACACGGGTGCTTTCGCATTTCGCCCCCATCGAAATGCGGCCGCCGTGGCCGGGATCCGATCCCGCGACCTCGTGCTCAGCAGCCTAACACCATAGCCACTGAGCAACCACGGCGGGTGACGACGTATGAGAAAGGTGAGGCTAGTCACGCTTTCGTTGGCAGCGAGGCCGTCAAGGAAGGCTTGCTCAACCAAAAGATCCGGATGCAGTGGCACCTGAAATAAAACGCAGGCAGTCCCGACATTTGTTAGAATATACTTTAGACATCTGAAAGCAAACAAAAGTGAAATTAAATACTCATTAGTTTCCTCGAACACTGCAAAAAGTCTACTATACCGATGGCAAATATGTAAGCTTGAATTTACACCGTCCGTCTCACCCGCTCACTGTTCTCATCAGACTACTCGACGCAAATGTAAACCACTCTGCCCGCTCTATCACCCGTCTTCCGATCACTAGCCTTTAAATGTAACTCAATGAGGTCACCACATCTTTGTTCAAAATCGTACCTCGTAACTGCCCCCCTTTCCCATTACACAGACGTAAAACAACACCAAAAAACGAAACACGGGTACATCACGCTGCACAGAACTGCTTCTTCATCCCCTAGGCATATCTCATATCTCTACAACTACATATCTTTACAGGGTTGCCGTAGACAGAAAAAAAAATTGCGGATCCCACACACTGTGTGAATCAGTTCAAGCAACCCTTTTATTGGCCTTTGTGAAGAATGCTTTTCCTGGTTATCGATTATTTGTGAGCAGAGACCACAGGACCCACTTGGGCACATTTTCACCGAGAACCACCTCGCTCAACTCGTCACGATCGTCATGCTCGATCACTCGTCACGCTCGATCATGCACATGCAACACAAAAAAATCGCCCCTTAATTACCGCCCGATCTCTTGAACAAGTGTGCCATGCAAAATCATGGAATGATTTTTGATTTTGCGTGGCAGTGAACTTTCTTGACTATTTATTTATTTCATAAGCACCTATCCTGTGAAAAACAATGGGCTATTTTCGTCCATGACTTGCATGTGAACCTTGATTCTAACCTTCCAAATGACGAAAAATCTCCGGTATTTCGCGAAAGCTTTCGACAAGGTTCATCGCAAACACTTGCTACTAAACTTCTCTTTTAGTTCTCATCATTGTACTGGTTATACCAAAACTTGTCACTGCAGTGCACGGATCACTGTTCCCATAGCATTTTGAGAATCACTTCAGAACCATAGAATACTTTATGTAAACAATCTTGTTAAATTTAAATAAGCCGTGGCGCTATTTAAAATATCACGTAATCTTTCTCCAGTAAATATTTTCTGAAGCTACTTTGAATAACTTAAACCGCATAAGATTCGCAGCTAATAATTTTTGTTGCCACTAATACATACTGTTTCTGGAAAACAATTTGGATATTTCGCAACACTATCTACTTGGAACAGCCTCCAACTAGATTTCTAGCGCTCTTAAGTCTTTTCAAGAAAACATTATTCACTTACCTACTAGATAGCCAAAATTATTCGCATATCTAAGACATTCACTGCACTCCTGCTCATTTCTTTTTCGTTTTTACTTTTTTTTTAGTTTTTTTTTTTTTATTTGTAGACTTTATAAACATTTTTGGTTTGTTCTGTGACGAATGCCTTAACTACTAGTTTAATTCTGTGACTGCTCATTGACTTTATATTATTGACAGTTTGTACTACATGTACTTTTCATATTATTCCACTTAGTGACTGCTACATTGCTGTTTTAAACTGCATATTTGCACAAATGAATATATTTTCCGACAAGAGGTCCCCTTTCAGCCACATGCTTTGGGACCTCCTTCTGTGTACTTGTGTAAGCATGTATTCCACTTATGAATGGAATACACTGAAACTGACTGACCTTCAAGTCGCGACAGTTGGTGTTGCCAACTTGGTAGACACTAAGCATCCTCAGAGTTCGAGTCTCGCGAGGGCTTTCTTCAGGGCTTCCAGCATCGCCAGTGTGACGTCCTCGAGGATGACATCCTTCAGTGACAGATGGCGCAGCTGCTTCTGCAGCAGGTGACAAATGGCGCTGAGGAAACTCCCAGTGCGCTCGTCGCAGAACTCCCATTCCTCTAGCTGGAGGCTGGTCAGCCACGAGTTGGACTGGAGTGAATCCCAGATCATTGGTTCAATGATTGAAGTTCGTGGTATGTACTGCAGAACCTACGAGTGAAGTGCTTTCTGAGATCCATATTTTTTAGCAATAGAGTTGACGCATCGCACACTAGAACAAAGCAAGTGGATTAAACCCCTTTTGCAAGAAAAGGTTGATGTCTGCCTCAATTTTTCATATTTCTCGTCAGGTCCTACTTCGCGCTTGAGCAGGTTGACTAGTTCATTCGGGAAGTAAAAATATGCAGAAACTCTAGCAAATGAAGTTGCTATAGTGTTTTTTTATCAAAATATATGCCTACTTACGCAAACTTTTCGGAAAGTGTGGAATGCGAAATGAATAAATACCTCAAGTCTCTAGCACGCAGCATGTACTGCGCAGGTGCAGAATGCAGAGCTCATTTGGCGGATGCGATCGTAGGCTGCAAAATATTTGAGCATTTTTTAGTTGCTACATTCAAGCAATATATATATATATATATATATAGTATATATTTCTGAGCGACTGTAAATATTCATTTACATCTTGAGATAGTGATCGCGGGGCATCGTTGATGACTACGTTGAATATCAGATGGAGCTATTGCATTACGATTTGTTTTCTGATCGTCTTCTCGGCTATATGTGGGAGTTCACACGCAGTATTACCCCACATAAACGCTGCGAAGTATCACTGAAGGCACAAAAGAATTTGAAACTGTCCGGCGTATTAAGTTGTTAATTGTTTTTACATGACACCTTCGCCTAGCCTGTGGAGGTTTCCTACTCCTTAAAAAATAGTGAATTTATAATTCCTTCCATATCAAATTCACTATATCTTAATGAAAAAAATCTGCAATGACACGGCGATCCTTAATTATATTGTTTTCATTGTGACTAACAAGTCTTTATTATAGAGGTATATTGATACAGACTTTCAGGAAATCGTGTTACAGGACCCGAATGCCCGAAGTTTCGAGGCCGACACCCAGCTTCGAAAATTTGTGTTTTTTTTACCGTAGTTTAATATCGGAAGTTTGGCAATGCGTTGTAGTGTTACTTATGGTATCTTCGACCGGTCGCCTCCATCCCACGAAGGAGAGTCGGCCAGATCCGGCGTTCCTCGAACCCAGAGATAAAGTACAAGCGCGCAAGCCGAACATGTGGCATGCTCTCGGAGGAAATGGCAGATGCGAAACCACGTGATTACTGCCGCCTGTCCAAGGGTGCGATCTTATCTTCATCATCATCATCATCATCATCATCATCCCGGTTACGCTCACTGAAGGGCAAAGGCCTCTCCCATACTTCTCCAACTACCCCGGTCATGTACTAATTGTGGCCATGTTGTCCCTGCAAACTTCTTAAAGGGAAGCTGAAGAGTCTGTCGAATTCAATAAGACGCTCATATACGGATGCGGGAACCTTATAAACCATGAAGGTAAAATTCTGGGGGGGATTTTTCACTTAGGAGTGACGCAATCGTCGGTTAAAATTGCGCTGTAGCTCCGCCCCCCGTCGAGCGCCGCGCGCTGCTGCTGACGCTGACGGTGCGAGCGGAGACCGGAAACGGCGGCGTAGTGACGTCAACACTGGTGTTCCGCTCCTTCGCAGCCTCCGCGACCGTGCCTGACCGGGCTTATTTCTGCGTGCGTGCCGTCTTAATCTGCTTCGCTCGACCCTACATTCCTTTATTTGTGTGTATATAGGAGTGGTAGTTGACGTGCGCAGCATCAATTGAACTTGTAGGCCGATCATGCCGGCGTTCTGTGCAGCCTACGCTTGCACGAACACCACCGGCTGCGACGATGTTCCGATGTTCCATTAGTTCCTGCAAGACAAGAAGCTTTCAGCTAAGTGGGAGGCTACTGTGAAGCGAAACAACTTCAAGCGCTTAAGAACAAGTGTTGTGCTCTAACCACTTCCGTGACGATTACTACCGGAGTTTATCAATAATGCGTGCTTTGGGTTCTCCTAAAAAAAAAAAATAGTTAGCACGCTGAACGGAAGGTGCATGTTTCTCGCCCACCCTTGAGGCAGGTTTTATCGCCAAGCGCCGCGAATTTTCTATTCGCACGTGGGTTGTGAAACAGCCTGCATGCAGCTACCATAACGCAGTGCAAGCGTAAAGTTTGCATGTGTTGGAAAGCCTGCTCACGCCAAGACGCTGCACTCCCCCTTCTCTCGCACACATAAGAAACCGACCATCTCACGTAGCCGACGGAATTCGCCGGTTACGAGTAGCGTGCGGATGGCGCGCTGATGAAGGTTCTATACTACACGTGCTACAACAGCCGGTAAACTTTTCCCGCGTTTAAACCGTCTGTGTAGATTGCCGACAGCTTTGGGGCAGCGCACAAATGCTGAAGATCGCATCAGCGCTTACGTTCTACGAGGAGGCATGCAGGAACATAACACTACAGTTGTTTGCCCGGAAACGTACTCACTGGAACGCTGAATGCAGCTTAGCAAAAAACATACTCGCCAAAGAACATTTCCAACACAAGGAGATGCTAACACTCCGCCTTCGTTCGCGTGGAAAGCAGTGCTTGCGCCAGCATTTTTTGCTTCTTGGAGAGGCCGGCTCGTCGCAATCGGCTCGCACATACATGTAGTATGTACAAGTATGTACGTACGCGTAGTATGTGCAAGTATAAACCCCTTACAAGTGATCTTGCACGCGACAGCGACAGCGCTACAAGCGAGGCGGTGGCTGCCGCGTTCACTCGTCGTCTGCAAGCCGAACTCCACGCGAGCGACGGCTTTGAGCGACGACTTCCCGGAATGAGGGCAGCAATATACGCGCCGAAACTCGCGTGACGCATGCTTTATCAATTTAAGTTGATGTATTTTACTGAAGAAGGAGCATAAAATATTTCTGAAGGTCCTGGACTAGGTTCTTATTTTTGCACGTGTAAAATTCAATAGTTTGCTCGTTCCGCGCGACAAACAGCAGTATTTCAGTTATGTACATCCCGTTTCGGCTTCGCACAATTGGCTAGTCGCTCATAGCATTTCCGGGCGACGAGCGACGAGTTCTAGATTTCTAGAAACGAGCGATCGAGCGACAACACCGAGCGATTTGTTCAAGCGACGGCCCGTTTTGTCGCTCGAAGCCGTCGCCCGTCACCGTCGCGCGCAAAATCGTTCTCGTAGAGTTTGGACTTAACGCCGAACTCCTCAGGGAAACGCAGGCTCTCGAAAATTTCCATGACCGTCTCAGAAAAACACCACCAAACTACTTTGCACCGTGCTTCGTGTGTAGCAGCAGCAGTCGGCCCGGACGAACACCATTGTTGACGTTACGAGGCGCCCGACCAATCACAGACGGAAACGAGGCGCGCGAGCTGAGCGTGTCTGGTGCTGCACTTTTCGTCGAAATAAAATATGTTTGCGCTTTCCTTCACTCAATTTCGATGCGATATTCGAATTCAGAGGGTTGAAAACCACGGCGTACTGCTCTTCACTCATTTTTTCTGGAAAATCTTTCAGCTTCCCTTTAATGTCATCCGCCCACCTAACTTTCTGCCGCCCCCTGCTACGCTTTCCTTCCCTTGGAATCCAGTCCGTAACCCTTAATGACCATCGGTTATCTTCCCTCCTGATAACATGTCCTGCCCATGCCCATATCTTTTTCTTGGTTTCAACTAAGATGTCATTAACCCGCCTTTGTTCCCTCACCCAATCCGCTCTTATCTCTTAACGTTACACCCATCATTATTTCTTCCATAGCTCGTTGCGTCTTCCTCAATTTAAGCAGAACTCTTTAAGTCAGCCTCCAGATTTCTGCCCCATACGTGAGTACTGGTAAGACACAGGTGTTATACGCTTTTCTCTTGAGGGATAGTGGCAACCTACTGTTCATGATTTCAGAATGCATGCCAAACGCACCCCAGCCCACTCTTATTCTTCTGGTTATTTGAGTCTCATGATCCGGATCCGTGGTCACTACCTGCCCTAAGTAGATATATTCCCTTACCACTTCAAGTGCCTCGCTACCTATCGTAAACTGTTGTTCTCTTCCGAGACTGTTAAACATTACTTTAGTTTTCTGCACAATAATTTTCAGACCCACCCTTCTGCTTTGCCTCTTCAGGTCAGTGAGCATGCATTGGAATTGGTCTCCTGAGTTACTAATGAAGGCAACATCATCAGCGACTCTCAAGTTGCTAAGGTATTCTGCAACTTTTATCCCCAATTCTTCCCACTCCAAGTCTCAGAATACCTCCTGTAGACACGCTGTGAATAGCATTGGAGAGATCGTATCTCCCTGCCTGACGCCTTTCTTTATTGGGATTGTGCTGCTTTCTTTATGGAGGACTACGGTGGCATTGGAGCCGCTATAGATAGCTTTCAGTATTTTTACATATGGCTCATCTACACCCTGATTCCGTAATGCATCCATGACTGCTGCGGTTTCGACTGAATCAAACGATTTTTCGTAATCAATGAAAGCTATATATAAGGGTTGGTTATATTCCGGACATTTCTCTATCACCAGATTGATAGTGTGAATATGGTCTATTGTTGAGTAACCTTTACGGAATCCTGCCTAGTTCTTTGGTTGACGGAAGTCTAGGTGTTCCTGATTCTATTTGCGATTACCTTAGTAAATACTTTGTAGGCAACGGACAGTAAGCTGATCGGTCTATAATTTTTCAAGTCATTGGCGTCCCCTTTCTTATGGATTAGGATTATGTTAGTGTTCTTCCAAGATTCCGGCACGCTCAAAGTTATGAGGCGTTGTGTATATAGGGTGGCCAGTCTTTCTAGAACAATGTTCCCACCATCCTTCAACAAATCTGCTGTTACCTGATCCTCCCCAGCTGCTTTCCCCCTTTGCTTAGCTCCCAAGGCGTTCTTTACTTTTTCCGGCGTTACTTGTGGGATTTCAAATTCCTCTGCACTATTCTCTCTCACATTATCATCGTGGGTGCTACTGGTACTGTATAAATCTCTATAGAACTCCTCAGCCACTTGAACTATCTCGTCCATATTAGTAATGATATTGCCGGCTTTGTCTCTTAACGCATACATCTGATTCTTGCGTATTCCTAGTTTCTTCTTCACTGCTTTTAGGCTTCCTCCGTTCCTGAGAGCATGTTCAATTCTTTCCATATTATAGTACCTCATGTCAGCTATCTTGCGCTTGTTGATTAACTTAGAAAGTGCTGCCAGTTCTATTCTAGCTGTAGGGTTAGAGGCTTTCATACATTGGCGTTTCTTGATCAGATCTTTCGTCTCCTGCGTTAGCTTACTGGTATCCTGTCTAACGGAGTTACCACCGACTTCTAATATCCACTCTTTAATGATGCCCATAAGATTGTCGTTCATTGCTTCAAGACTAAGGTCCTCTTCCTGAGTTAAAGCCGAATACCTGTTCTGTAGCTTGATCCGGAATTGAATTAAGCCCTCGAGCCGCGTCATGTGCCGCCTCGTTGTTGCCGTCCTCTGCGAGGGTGTGAGCGGGTGTCCACGTGATGTATATTAGTCTTTTGCAATCTTGACCTTCTGCAAGAAGAATGCATAGTGCCTCCGGGGAGATTCGGTCGTTGGCAAAGTTTCTTACTGTCGTCTGAGAGTCGCTGGCTATCGCGGTTGTGTTTTAAGGCGGAACCGCATGGCGCGATTTCAGGCGCGATTGATGCGCGGATGGTGGGACGCGCGCGTCATTTTGACGCGTGCCCAGTATGATTTGTCACGAAATCGTGCCGCCACATGCTGCTGCTCGGAGTAGAAAAAAAAACAAAAAAAAACGCGTCGCGTGGTGCGTCCACCAATCAGAGTTCAGGTAAGTCACGTGGCATTCTGGTTTTTGGTTTTGCCACCAGATGGCCCTGCTCTCTGCGCATCTCGACGAAACTTCTCTGGCGCAATTTTTTTTCTCGGCAGAACTGGCGCGTGCGTCAAAGACAGCACGTGCTACCTTGATTTCGTTCGCGCATCGTGTTCACCTAAGATGGACAAAGCAACCTTCAACAAGGCCATAGTAAGTGAAGTTGTGAAGCTTCGTGTCCTGTGGGACGTACGCGACCGCAATTACAAGAACATCATCAAACGTGACCAGGCTTGGCGAGCTTGCAGATACCCTCAGCGTAGACGGTATAGCAGATGCCCTCAGCATCCCCCTTGATAGTAGCAATCGCCTCTTCTGCTCGGTAGTAAGTGGCCGACACTCTATTTTCTATGTGAAGTTGTAAACAAGCAGCGGCCTTTCAGTATGCGGAAGGTACAGGTACATAGTCGCAGTTTCGCACGCAATCTTGCTGCTTGAAATTAAGCTTGATAAATACACTTCGGACAAAAATGTCGCTGTCTAATTACACTAAGATTATTTTTATTGCAGTGTTCTGTAAGTTTAAGGGCATATTATATATGCGGTAACAACGACAATTCATGTCGTTGGGAGTTATGTTGTCTGGCAACCCGGAAAACGCGACGCGAAAGCGCCGCTCCCTTTTTTCGTGCGGGTGCTGGCGCCTCATGTATTTCGCTCGCGGAAAACGCGCCATGCGGTTCAGCGGGGGCTACATGGGGCGTTTTTCTCCTGCGATTATCGCGCGCCAAAAAAAAAAAAAAAAAAAAAAACGCGCTGGCGGGACGCCGGCCAGGCTACATGAGGCGTACGAGCGGCGAACGCCGCCGCAGTTTGGCCAGACAAGGCAAAAATGTTTTGGCTACCACTAAATGAACGAACAATGCTTATATGTTGTTTGCTTGTGTTATAAAAAATAAATGGTGCAATAAGTACCCCACTAATGTGTCTATACACATTACCAGGTATGCTTTCGCCGACGTAGCCATGGTGCTGACCAGCACACGCGCGCGAAGTGTTCAAGGGACGGCAAGGAACGGTGAGACGGCTGGCCACTCCTGCCGAAAACAGGCACTTCCGGTAGCGTCATACGCGTGCGCGTCGCGTCAAAATCTAGCCGGTCCTGATCGGCGGCGGCGGGCGCTTTTCTCGACGCCGGGCGTCAAATCGGCGCCGTGAGGCGAAAATCGCCTCAAAAACTCTCCATGTATTCCGGGCTGCGATGCCCGACAGACGGTTGCACCGAGCCAAGATAGAGCGGCGAATTCACCGCTGCTGCTGCTTTTTGGTGAAGTGACGTACACCGTTCGGGCATCCCGCAACTTCACATGGAAGTTCAATTCTCTGTTACTTCCACTTCGTGCGAGTTTCGCGAGCCAGCAAAACCAGCGCAGCACTACGCGATCAGGAAAGTGTTGAAACGCGAAAGCATGAGCGACGCAGAGTCGAGCGAAAACTTAACCTTCCGACCGCCCGCGTCCTTATCAACGGAAATTTCAATTTATTTTTTCTAAACGTGTAATGGAAATGTACGAGTAGCATTTTATTTCATCTTATAATACAATATGAGGATATTTTTTTGCAACGAGTAGTTAAACACTAGTGAGATAATTTAACTCAGGAGTGCTTTCTTCATCGGGCAAGTGCTTGAATGGCCGGAGGGACTCTCTAATCATGTCCTGCATTGACCTCGATTTCTCAATTATTAAGGCTCTTTTCTTCATACTATTGCCGCCTTAGAGATTCTCGAGCACTAATCTGTCCCTTTAGCTTGACTTAGTATTTGCCTTTAGTGGCCCCTCGAGTTTGCTTTCTTATGGCTTGTATAGCGCAACAGCGAAAAGGTAAAAAGGACCTACTTTCGTTTAATCAGTGGGTCGGTCTGCCGGTTGAACTTCAAGTACTTCATTGAAATGTCTTCACACCCCAACTTTCTTTCTTCGATTATTATCTTCTCAACTGCGTGACCTCGCTCGGTGCTTTAGGCACCCTTGCTTGAGTAGATGGTGCGAGAGCATTCGCACCGCTTCATGGTTAGCCCACTTAATAAGCTGGGCGAAAGCAAACACAACGTAGGCCTGCACAGCAGATAGTGGGAGAGTTATGGTGTGGTGGTGTCGAGAGAAGGCGAACATGGAGTCTTTCAAACGGTACAAGGCAAAGGACGCCACGCCTTACATGACTTTTAAGTTACCCCGCAATGTGTCCGCCGTACCATATGGTACCCCAGGCCACGGCCGCAATTAGGAAAATTATTTCTGTACTGCGTTACCCTTACGAAAATGGTTTTTAAATTCCTCATTACATCTTGATAAGTTTTTGATGATTCATCAAAGTGTCATCATAAGCTCGACAGCTAATGACTTTTAACATCAAGTTGGCAGCCGTCACTCAGTATAGAGAATACACATTGCGATTTCGGCTGAGAAAACTATGCAGATTTTCAACTTACATACCCGATGTATAAGCACTCAAGACATTTAACATCAAGTTTACAACAGCCACTCAATGGAGAATACACGTTAGGATTTTTGTAATTAAATATACAGAGATTTCTATAGCACTTACTGATGTATGAACAGATCAAAGATGTGTGCTCTAACCCATCCTCGCAGTGTATAACACAAATTAAAAAAAAATTATAGTTGCCCTAAGGCGAGCTTAAGATTTTGGCTTCAAGGGAAACTGCCGCGATTTTTGTGGTGAACGGACCACACATTATTTATATATTTTTATTACAAGCACTTGTTCTCACCACGCCATCGCGGATCACGTCGCATACATATAACATAATTGCAACAAGTGGTCAATCGGAAACCACGGCTCTGCTCACGTACGTGGGCACGAGTGAATAGAGTGAGCGATAAGCTAGTACCAGCGTCAAACCTCTAGCCCGAGCGGGGGCTACGCTACCAGAAATGCAACTCTGCACCAGCGTCCATGGTCGCTTATGAACACGGACAAAACCGCGCTAGCCCACCAGCGTCAGAAACATGGCCTCGCAAAATAATTTCTGCTATATAAAGGGATGTGTAAGTTGTACATTTTTTTAAAAGCGATGTCTGGGGTAAAGCGTCAAGCACCAACAGGAGCTCATGCAGATACTTGTCCAACTGCGCGGCAGTACGGTGCACGGTGAATCGGCTCAGCTGTGCAGGCATCGCAGTCCACAACGCCCCGAATATCAGCGTATTTCCTTCTTTGTGTGCAACTATTGCGAGGAGGTGGTAAAGTGGCAACAACGGTAACGAAGTATTGCGTCTGCTGACCATCTGTGGTTCGTTGCGAAGCGCCGTGAGCCTTATATAGCTACCAAGCGAACTGGAAAAGGCCCAGCGACGATGTCGGCTCCATCGAGCGCTCAATGGCGGTGAAGGCTGCCGGCGATATGACAGAGTGACCGCTCTTCTGTCGCCGATTAACCAAGTCGCTGTGTGGCTGCCGTAGACATTGAGGACCCATCCTTTGCCGTTCGCGAACGGCAAACGGCGTGCGGCGAGCTGCCGTGCCCAACGTGGACGAACCTGTACACCGCGAGCCGGCTCACGCACGTACCGCTTCGTAGCGGTTTACGGACGCCGCCGCATAGCAGCCGGTTTTTTTTAATTCTGTACAAAATTAGGTATGAAAATTTTGAAGCGATCTTGACAGTATGCATTTTCTAAACGTTAATGGTCGTTTTTTGAAGCGCTTTCCATCCACGACTGCTTAGAAGCAAAATATCTTAGGCTTAGGTCATCGTCGCGACCGTGCTACTATTTAGTGGTCGATAATTGAAATTCCTTCATATAATGAGGTTTTAAAATAAGAAGCATGTGTGCTGTCGGTGCGCTTACTAGCTCATTGTATTCTAACAAGCATTCTGTCGAGATTTATTGCTTATTTACGCAGAAAAGAGACGCTGCAACTGGTACCATGATGGTGGTGAGGATGCCATGGCTATATATTATTAACAAAACTAGAGGCAGGTGAAAGCGGGAGCCAACGTTTCGACAAGTCACTTGTCGATACGTTGGGTCCCGCTTTTACCTTTTTCTCGTTTTGCTCATCGCCTTGAACTTCCATCTACCGCCTTCCCCGTGTCTCAACGTTTCGACAAGTGACTTGTCGAGACGTTGGGTCCCGCTTTTACCTTGTTCTCGTTTTGCTCATCACCTTGAACTTCCATCTGCCGCCTTCCCCGTGTCTTTCCTGTATATCACGTTTTGTGCAACAGGCCAATCTCTCAAGATAGTCACTTTTCCCTTTCTAGCCTTCTTTAGTAGTAAAGAATTGTAAAGACCTTGCACCTTCTTGACTCCAAAGAGGCAAAGCGTGAGCGTCGAATGGCCAGTTGGCTATCTAGAGTGGATGTCGTAAATTGTACTTGAAACTCAGTTGTAATTTTGCTTCTTGCTAATTTGATTGATCTTTAACCTGCTGTTGCAGTTGAAGTTTATTGATAACATTGAAGTAATAGTTAAGTTCCAGGTAAGCACACAGACAGGAGTGCTCGCAAAACGCGGAAGATGGAGGCTCACGACGACGAGCAAAACGAGAACAACGTAAAAGCGGGAGCCAACGTTTCGGCAAGGGGAGTGTGACCTTGAAAAAGACAAGTCACTAGTCAAAACGTTGGCTCCTGCTTTTACATTGTTCTCGTTTTGCTCATCGTCTTGAATTTAGATCTCCCGCCTTCCCCGTGTTTTGCCTGCATGGCTGTATACGCAGCTTAGCAGTACGTCTGCGTGGGCAATTCAAGCAGTGTTTGTGTGCAAATGTGTGGCAATGTGCAGGCTCGTCCACTCTTAGGGTGAACACGGCTCACCGTGGTGTCACCAAACGGAGGCGATCGAGGCGGCTTCGTGGGGAAGCGCGCCTCACTCACTGGCGCATTTTCCGGCTGGTTTTCTATACAGCTTGCGAACAGCCTGCTTAGGCAACGTGCATGAACAGAAACGAGCTTCTCACCACATAAATCACTTAGCATTTATAATAAGTGATGAGGGTAAAAATACAGTCATTTCTCGTGCTCTTTATTAGGCTGGGGCAATTTTATTTTACTCTCATCGCACTTGATGTAGTGCATACCGAGAAACCTATTAGGCGCGCTCTTCTTCGTTGGAGTCATCACGCGATGAGCCTAGCGCGCTATGTCGCGCATGTCTTGATCCTAGAACGTATTTGCTTAATTGACTTAGAAAAACGACCTAAACCCGCAAAAAATTTAACAGAAAGATACAGAGCGATTGTTCAATTATGCATCGTCATATCTGCCATCGATTTTACCATTAAGGAGGGCAATAATATTACTTCGACAGCAACTAAGAAGTGACGTCCGCTGCTTCGCGACTCTCTTATTGACGCGTTAATGTCGCTGGTAGGGGTGCATGAAGCGCTTTACGCGATGTAGGATAGTGCTCTCCCCGGCATAGCAACTGACTGGGCGGCAACTTTACTCCCCCTTTTCATCTTTCTGCATCATATAAAAAAAAATTCATTTTTGTTGTCACAGTTTGGATGAAATCACCGAAGCAGTGCCGGTCCCTTGACGGCTACCTGACGCGAGTAGTAGCATTCTTATTTAGAGAAATCGTCGATCAGTTATTTCATAACATTGATTAGGTGGAGTAAAACATGTGGCGCCGAAGTTTTTTTTTGGTTGTTTTCTTTTTCTCTTTGGAGTGAATGCTTGGAGTCAATGCACGCCGCATACGAATGCTGTTTCTGCCCGTTTTTAATAGGTAATTGGAGTGAAAAATTTTTAATCTACATGTCTGTTTTCTAGCTTAAATTATGTCTTGCCGGGTAATGAGGTCGTTATCGGCTTCTATTTCATTTCAGTACTTCCCCGGAATAGGCCATATGCATATTCTCACTAGCATATAATAATTTTTTAATTGTGCGGTATACGTCCCGAAGCGACACATGGCCCCTGCGTTATGCCATAGAGGTGGGCATCGGATAAATTTGGAGGGTAGGAGGAATTGATTTGTTTTTTAGTAGATGGGTGGGTAGGGGGGGGGGGGCTAGGCTGAGAGGGTAAAATCCAAATATGAATACGGCACAGGATCGCTTGCCACGGACAAGCGATGCTGTTGCCGTCGTGGGGAAGTCGCCGGTCCGTGTGTTGTCGAACGCGGCCATGATAATTAAACCGGCAGTCATGAGGCCGGCCCGGTGTTGTCTGCCACGAGCATGCCGGTGGTCCGCAAACGGGCTGGCCATTTGCAAAAGTCAAGCCCGGCCCAAGCCAGATTGCTGTGGTTGGGCCAGTCTACTTTTTAACTGATAATGGGCGCCAGCCCGATCTTTAGCCGAGGCTTTTTTTTTCCTTACGTGATGCTACCCCATCTTAGCTTAATATGCTGATGCGGAGCAGCCAACGTCTGCACAACTGAGTGACTGGCCGCTCACGAGTTAAAGATTCTGGAATGACTCGTCAAATCAAGACACCAGAGGTGTTTCCATTAAATGCATTTCTGTCGACTTGCATGATGAATTGCATTTTGTTTGGTTGCTCAATGGCTGCCATGGCACTTCGGGGATAAAAACGCTGTACCATTGCAGGAAAATTTCATTTCGCCGGTGCACTTTCGGAAACTAGCCATGTCGCGGGTACCGGAAAAAGAAAGACGCCGCATTGTAGATCTGTGCCTACAAAACTATTCTTAACGCGTAATTTCGGAGATGACAAAAAGGCCACTGAAATCTTTGAATGACAGCCACTGAAAACTGTGAAGAGAGATGGTGACTTCACTCAGTTTGTTTTATGGCTGAAATATTCCTCCCGTCTACGTGGAACTTCGCCACATGTTTTCGTCAATGTTTTCTTTCACGTCTAACTTCGCAGAAATGTTTTGGTTAATACGCTGCTACGGCGTAACCAAGAGTGGCGCCAGTCAGAAGACGATTTGACTTGTAGAGGTGGAATCGCTCTCGACAGCCATCTTCTTTATGCATCGTTGTCTCTCTCGTAAATATTGTGAATACGCATTTGTATGTGACTTTTGCAACGTAACGATGTGTCACGCATTTCTTTCCTCTTTAGGTTCCTTGTCTTGCATCTTTCTCAAAGAAGAAATCTTAATGTATGCTAGGAAACTCACGCGTCCATTATAGATGCTTTACTTATACCATCTATTACAATTTGGCAGAAACAGCATTGGCATGTTGCGTGCTGTTTCTCCAAGGATACACACAAGAAAACGTCGGCGCCACATGTTTTACTTCACCTAATCAATGTAATCAAATAACTGACAGACGATTCCTCTAAATGAGAATGCGACCTCTCGCTTCAGGTAGCCGTCAAAGGACCGGCACCGCTTCGGTGATTTTATTCAAAATGTGACAACAAAAAATAATTTTTTATATGATGTAGAAAGATGAAAAGGGGGAGTAAAATTGCCGCCCAATCAGTTGCTATGCCGGGGAGAGCGCTTTCCTACATCGCGTAAAGCGCTCCATGCACCCCTACCAGCGACATTAACGCGTCAATAAGAGAGTCGCGAAGCAGCGGATGTCACTTCTTAGTTGCTGTCAAAGTAATATTATTGCCCTTCTTAATGGTAAAATCGATGGCAGACATGACGATGCATGATTGAACAATCGCTCTGTACCTTTCTGTGAAATTTATTGCGGGTTTCGGTCGTTTTCCTAAGACAATTAAGCAAATTCGCTCTAGGATCAAGACATGCGCGACACAGCGCGCTAGGCTCATCGCGTGATGACTCCAACGAAGAAGAGCGCGCCTAATAGGTTTCTCGATATGCACTACACCAAGTGCGGTGAGAGTAAAATAAAATTGCCCCAGCCTAATAAAGACCGCGAGAAATGAGTGTATTTTTACCCTCATCACTTATAAAAAATGCTAAGTGATTTACGTGGTGAGAAGCCCGTTTCTGTTCATGCACGTTGCCTAAGCAGGCTGTTCGCAAGCTGTAGAGAAAACCAGCCGGAAAATGCGCCAGTGAGTGAGGCGCGCTTCCCCTCGAAGCCACCTCGATCGCCTCCGTTTGGTGACATGTATGTACTGGCACCAAAGCCAGAGCGGCGCGATCCAGCTCTGTAGTAGACAACGCGAAGCGCCTTCCCTAAGTGCGTGTGCGCCTGCCCCGCTTTGCTTCGATGCGCCGCCGCGTCGGGCGCACTGGCGCTCCCCGGAGCGCGGCCACGGTGAGCCGTTTTCACCCTAAGAGTGGACGAGCCTGTATTTTATCTTTTCTGTTATGAATAATTTTTGCATAGGAATGTGTAGGTTGCAGTGAAATGTGTGAAAATTTTCCGGACTGTGATGGAAAAAAAAACTTTTTTTGAAAACAACAAAAACTTTTTCTTCCTTTTTTGCGACATCTATCGGTTTATGCCCTAACTACTGCGTTTAGTAGTTCTAGGCCTCTCCGAAATGCGGTAATCAAGAGTGTACCGCAAATGCAGTAAAGTAATAACCAAAGCACCACAAATGCAGTAATCAAGAACGTGTCACAAGCGAGGCAGCGAAATACATGCAGAAAGTTATCAACCATTCATCACAAAAACACATCACAGTGTAAACACAATTTCTGGAAACTTTGATGAGGATTGTATACAGTTATTAACCAGACTTTCAGCGAACATTTTTATAAGGGTACAGCTAGGAACTATAGGCAATTGAGATCCTTAAGGTGTTATGGTTCGTGATCACCTCATTGAAGGACTTGTCGAGAATTGGTAGCGACCGTCGCGCGTTTCGTGCAACCGTGGTTGGGGGCCCGGCGACGCACCAAGAGGGAGCCGGCGAACGGACGAGGGGGCGCCCCGCTGGGCTGGTGTCCCGTCCGGCGCCTCGACCCGCAACCTGATCCGTGCCCCGTGTTTTCGGCTAACCGCCTGCTGGGCACGAATGGCCGGCGCTTCCGAGAAGGACGAAGGCGTCGGTGCGGCCAACGGACAACTCGTATTTTGTATTTTCTTTTCTCTTCCTTTTCTAGCCACTGCGATGTCTTTTGTAAAATAAACGTTCGGTCTTGAAGCGAACCCCGACGAGTGAGAATCGTTCCTTCGCGGCTCCTGCGTGCGCGGCCGCTGTATACGCCGCCGCCCGAAAGAGACTCACGCAGCAGCAGTTTTTTGTAGTCGCACTCGCGAAGTGACCTCCACAGAGCGTTGGTCGTAGCCTTTAATTATTCTACAAACTTTCTGGTGCCGAAACCCGGGAGTGCTACATCTGGAATAACTTCGCCTGCATCATGGAGCGACTACGAAGGAAGCAAGCGGCCCTACGACAAGCCATCGACACTACCATCGCAGCGGCCACCACCTTACTTCAAGCGTCAGAAGCACCAACCGGTGAGCTTGAACAACATTTGGACAGCCTTCTTGAACAAGCTGAAGAGCTTAAAGCAGTCAACGACGCTATAGAAAAGAAAGTGAACCTACAGGAGCTCGACACCGTATTAACAGAGTGCGCTGCGTACAGCTTGAGAATTTGCACCTTGAAAACAAGGATAAAAAGGGCACTGAGAAATGGAGCTGCGAGCGAAAGGAGGTCAAGTACACCATCACGAACAGGAAATAACTCTGACCACGTCGCACAGTCAGGTTCCGTCCAGCATGCAGTTACGACGACTCTTCAGCTACCGTCGACAACGACAAGACTTCCGAAGCTAGAGATCGCCAAATTCGACGGAAACCTGCGCTCATGGCACAGATTCTGGAATCAGTTCGAGTCTACCATCCACAAGAATCCAGCTCTACATCCAATTGACAAGTTTCAGTACCTGACGAGCTATCTCACCGACAAAGCAGCAGCCGCTATCGACGGGCTACCACTCAGTGACCGGAATTATGAAATTGCAGTGAAGACATTGGTCGAAAGATTCGGAAAGGACGATGTTATCATTGAAGAACATATGTCGAGGTTGCTCAACATCCGACCTGTCCATAACATCCTCGACACCGAGAGGCTGCGGACCCTTTATGATGAGGTACAAACGGGGGTTCGGAGTCTCGAGGCTTTGGGTGTGGCGTCGAGCACTTATGGAGTGCTTTTATTGACAGTCCTACGGAAGAACATCCCGAATGAGCTTTGCCTCGGTTACTTCAGACAAAAGACATCTGCAGTCGCGCCAGGAGATGATCTTCAAAACTTCCTCAGTTTCCTCAAGACCGAAGTAGAAAGTCGAGAGAGGGCCGAATGTGGAACCCGTCAACAGCTGAGCACCGACAGGCTGAGTCGCCCGATCCGCAAGGATATTCCGGAAAAGAAGGCGTCCGCGTCGGTTTTAACTGCCGTCATGAGAGCTGAAACACAGTGCAAATTATGCGAAGCGAGCAGCCACTCAACCGCCGACTGTGAAGTTGATTTGACTGCGGATCAGAAGAGGCGAATTGTGCAGCGGGACAGACTCTGCTTTAGGTGCGCAAAGGCAGGTCATCGAGCATACGAATGCCGCACCTCAAGATGGCTTAAATGTAAGAGATGTTCCGGCCGGCACGTTGCAGCCCTGTGTAACCTGAATCGACCACCAGCAACAGGAAAGTTGGAAGAGAAGACTGTACTCACTGAGACAATCGTACAGTCTTCGCTGCAAGTCGAAGGCTCCAAGAAGAGAACCCGTGTCCTTCTGCAGACGGCTAAAGCGTGGGTTCAGGGTAGGGAGAAGCGAGCGATGGTCAGGCTGATGATTGACGGCGGAAGTCAGCGTACCTTTGTCAAGAAAGAGGTTTCACAGAAGATGGGACTTTGTGTGATGGGAGAGGAGACCCTGAAAATAATGACAATGGGAAACGACAAGCCGTCTTCAGGAATAAAGTGCCGCCGAGTGGAGTTATGGCTGTGCAGTCGACACAACGAAAGAAAGATCCGCGTTGAAGCACTCGAGATCCCGCAAATCTGCTGCGACATTGTGCCAGCACCTGAAGCTTCCACCGTCAACTACCTCGAAGAGCAAGGCCTCGAACTCGCCGACAGTACGCAAGATGGAGCAGAGATAGGGCTGCTGCTGGGATCCGATTTCTACTGGGAGGTCACAACCGGTAGTGTCAGGCGCCTGGACAGCGGTCTCGTAGCCGTGGAGACCATTTTTGGCTGGACCCTGCAGAGGATAACGCACACCACAGAATCAACAGCAACGTGCGTGTCCACTGTGGGAGTGTTGCGCGTGGCTGTCATCGGCGAGGAAGACCAAGACGACACTGCTGCTCAACTGAAATCGTTTTGGCAGCTCGAGCACATTGGCATTGTCGACGAAGGAGAGGCGGACGTGGAAGACAACCAAGTTTTGCGGGAATTGAGGGAGAACATCTCCAGGAACAACTGCCGATATCAAGTTTCCCTTCCCTGGAAAGAGAATGCTGGCGATTCAGCAGACAACAAAGCCACGGCTTTCAGTAGGCTCCGGTCGTTGACGACAAAATTTGTGAGCAACAGAGTACAGGAGATACAAGCACTAACTGATCCCGCTGTTTGGAAACATTGCCCGGGGAGAGAAAATCCAGCAGATCTGTTGACACGGGGCATGCTGCCCTCCGCTTTGGTTGTCAGCGAGAGCTGGTGGACGGGACCGAAGTGGCTAAAAGGTGTTCAAACGTACGACACGATGCCTTCACACGCCCCTGAAGCTGAATGTTGCACCGAAGAGCTCCGGAAAGTTCACGTGCTGAACACCGTGACGCTGGTAGACAGAATGCCTCTCATGGATCTTGAGCACAAGAGCTCAATGACACGGGTACTCCGTGTCACCGCATGGGTTATGCGCTTTCTTCATAACGCACGGAACGCGTCAGAGAAGCGAAGGGGAAGCCTGTCAGCGGAAGAGTTAGCACAGGCCGAGAGTTACTGGCTGAAAGTATCACAAAGAGAAACCTTCGGGAAGGACATCCATTCTCTAATCTCTACCGGGACACTTAATCGTAAGTCCGCCATCGCGGGTCTGACTCCATTCATTGACAGCGACGGCCTATTGAGAGTTGGAGGCAGGCTACAGAATAGCGCGCATAAAGAAGAGACGCGGCACCCAGTTATTTTGTCCGCTGTGCATCCGTTTACACGCTTATTGGTGGCCTGGGAGCATAGGCGGCTTTTACACGCTGGAGTAAGGGACACTCTGACTCAACTTCGCGAAAGATATTGGATCCTGCGAGCAAGACAGGCCGTGAAGAAAATCATACGTCGTTGTGTTCCGTGTCAAAGACAAAGCAGCCGCCCCGCGGATGAGCCGTTTGCACCGCTCCTATACGACCGTATCCGCGAATCAGAGCCATTTGAAATTACTGGAGTGGACTTCGCAGGGCCGATATTTTATACCGAGCTTGGAAATTCCTACAAGGCCTATATAGCCCTGTTCACATGTGCCACCACGCGAGCTGTGCATTTGGAACTCGTCAGGGACTTGACAACACAGTCTTTCCTTATGTCTTTCAAGAGGTTCGTGGCCCGGCGGGGAATGCCCAGGAAAATTTATTCAGACAACGCTCTAACGTTCAAGCGAGCATCGAGAGACTTGGAAAAGCTATTCTACGCTATAAAGGGAGGCGAAATGCAGGCCTACTTGGGCGACAACCGCATCGCCTGGAAGTTCATCGTAGAAAGAGCACCGTGGTGGGGCGGTTTTTGGGAACGCATGGTACGAACTGTTAAGACAGCGCTGCGAAAGGTCCTCGGAAGAAGTGCCTTACATTATGACAGCTTGACCACCGTCCTCACTCAGATCGAGGCGGTTGTGAACTCCCGCCCGCTCACGTTCCTTCCCTCGGACGCGGGGGAGCTTCTGCGCCTAACGCCATCGCATTTCTTAATAGGGCGCCGAATGACAAGTTTGCCTAGCACTGTAGAAACGGTCCCCAGCGAATCTGCGAAGGCTGCGCTCACAAAACTTTGGCAACACCGTATGACACTTGTCGATTCATTCTGGAGACGATGGAGGCAGGAATACCTATTAGAGCTTCGCTCTGCTTATGTTACCGCTCAGCCCAAAGAGAGAAGCACAAGGGAAGGGGACATTGTCCTACTCGGGGAAGAGAAGGTCCCGCGACAGATGTGGAAGCTGTGCCGGGTTGTCAAGACGTTTCCTGGAAGGGACGGCCGAGTTCGAGCATGCAAGATTTCTCTGCCGGACCGAAAGCTGCTGAGACGACCGGTCCAAGCCCTCTACCCGCTTGAACTAGGGGAGGAACCCTGAACCCTATCTCACTCTCAACAATGGCGAAGGAAGGAAGGAAATCAACTTTATTCAGGTCCTGCAGGCCACGAGAGCTTTGGGCTCTCATGGAGTGGGCGTCTCCCACGACGGAACCGGGAGGTTGAGTTTCCTGGCGGCGTCGTGGACCTGCTGGACGGCCCAGAGTTGGGGAGCGAGTTCTTCGCTCCGAATTGCCTCTTCAAACTTCGGCTTGTCCTGTTCGTAGTTTACGTGAGCTTGCGAGTACGGCCAGAGTAAATGATAAACGTTAAGGGATGTATTGCAATTGGTGCAATAAGACTTGTCGTAGAGCTCAGGCATGTAATGGTGTAATCTGTTTTGAGTGGGGTATGTGTCTGTTTGTAGCATTCTGAGTGTAACCGCTTGAGCTCGAGTGAGCGTGCGGTGTGGCGTGCTATATTGTCTGCGTTGTAGGTAGTAGTGTTTAGTGACTTCGTTGTATGTAGTGGGCGCGTCCTTATTCTCCGAGTGGTCGGGTGAAGCCGCGCGGTCTGTAAGCGCGCGCGCAGCCTCGTGTGCCGCCTCGTTAAGGTTGGGGACGTCGCCGAGCTTTGGTCCTAAGTGTGCCGGGAACCAGTATATGAAGTGTTTCTTAATCTCTTTCTTTGAAACAATTTTGAGAGCCTGTGCGCAGACCGTGCCCTTCTGGAAAGCTCTGATAGCGGCTATGGAGTCGCTGTAGATATGGGAAAGATTGTCGTCGGTGAGCGCAACAGCGATCGCAACCTGTTCGGCCTGTTCAGGCTTCCTTGCAATTACCGTGGCTGCATATCTTGTGGATCCGCGGCCGTCCACAACCGCCACTGCGAAAGCTTTGTTTCCCGTGTATGCCGCCGCGTCCACAAAAGCTGAGCGTTCACGGTTCGCCAAGGCTTGGTTAAGAAGGAATTGTCCTCTCGCTTGTCGTCTGCCCCTGTTGTTTTCGGGGTGTACGTTTCTGGGTATAGGGCGGACCGTGATCCTGGCGCGTACGTCCCGTGGGAGGTCCGCAAAGTCTTTTTCTATGTGTCCTTGTGCAAAGCCTAGCTTCTCTAGGATCGTGCGCCCCGGCGGCGTCGTCGAAAGCCTAGCTAGCTGGGCGCGCTGCTGGGCTTCGGTAATTTCTTCCAGGGTGTTGTGCATGCCCAGGTGCCCCAGCTTCTCGTTGCTGGTGCTGGTTGGAATGCCGAGGGCTTGCTTGGTGACCTTTCTGATTTGGGCATTCAGTCTGTCTCTTTCGGATCATGTCCAATTGAGCATTGCCGCAACGTATGCGAAGTGACAGGTGACGAACGCGTGTATGAGTTTGATGAGATTATGTTCCTTGAGGCCCCTGTGTCTATTGGCAATTCTTCTGATGAGCCCAATAGCGTTGTTGCTTTTGGTGATGAGCTTCTGAACCGTAGAGGCATTGACGTCTTTAGTCTCTACGATCTTTAGTCTCTACGCACGGTATGGCGTGTCCCGAAGTGGTTCGTACGATAATTTCTTGATTATAGTCGAAGTCTGACGAGTATGGCCTGCGGCCTTTCTGCGTGGGTCTGCGTACGAGCAGCTCCGACTTGGTAGGCGAGCATCTGAGTCCTGTGGGAATTAGAAATTCTTCTATGGCGTTCACTGCTTCTTGCAAGATGTCCTGCACCATGCCCGGGGTTCCTTTGGACACCCACATGGTGATGTCATCTGCGTATATGGTATGCTCGAGCCCGTGGATCTGCCCTAGTTTCTCAGCAAGTCCCGCCATGGCAAGGTTGAAAAGCATAGGGGAGATGACCGAGCCTTGGGGGGTGCCCCTGATCCCCAGCGAGAGTGTCTCCGTGGAGAGGTCGGCAAATCGGAGCGTAGCCGTCCTGTTATCCAGGAATGACTTGACGTACGAGTGGAACCTAGCTCCGAGGTTGAGTTCGGAAATGGTGTCCACAATGTATTGGTGAGAGAGGTTATCGAACGCTTTCTCTAGATCCAACCCAAGAATGGCCTTGGCGTTTCTAATGGGGTCATCAATGATTTGGTGCTTGATTAAAATCATGGTGTCTTGAGTTGATAGACCGGGTCTAAATCCGATGAGGGTGTGTGGTAGCAGTCCCTTGGTTTCGAGGAATCTGGAGATTCTGTTTTGAATGGCGTGTTCCGCCGCCTTACCCACGCACGACGTCAGTGATATGGGTCTGAGGTTCTCGACGCCCGAGGGCTTGTTGGGCTTTGGAATGAGAACCGTGGTGGCGTTCTTCCATTCTGGTGGGACCCTGCCGGAAGCCCAGACTTGATTGATTTGATCCGCTAGGAACTGGACGGAGTCTTCGTCCAAGTTACGAAGGGCCTTGTTACTAATACCGTCCGGACCTGGGGCCGATGTGCCATTCAAGTTTTGAAGGACGGTCCTGATTTCTTCCAGGGTGAAGGGTTCATCGAGGTCGGGGTTGTCCGCTCCCGTGTACGGGGAACCGGATGCCTCGGCCTCGTTTTCCTCGCTGCTCGAGAGTGGCATGTATCTTTCGGCAAGTCTTGCCATAAATTCCTGCTCGTTGGAGTTTTTGAGTTCACGTTTCGCTATCTTGTCAGCCGCCTTGGTCTGGGAGCTCCTGGTTTGACCTTTGTTAAGAAGGTGTTTGAGTAGGTTCCAAGTTTTTCCATATGTCACGCTGCCATCGGCCCTTGCACATACTTCGTCCCATTGTTGGTTGGAGAGTACGACACAGTGGTGCTCAATGTCCTTGTTCAGTAGTGCAATCTTTTTCCTAAGTCTTCTATTGAGTCGCTGGGTACGCCATCTCTGCAGTATGGGTCTTTTCGCTTCCAGCATGTGAGCGAGCTTAGCCTCCATTCCGATTGTCTGGGCATCTGTTTCTATTTCCTTGGTCGCGTTGCGGGCGTCCTCCTTTAGTTCTTGCGTCCATTGTTCTAGTGTAGCGGGCTTGTCGGTACGTTCCTTTCTTATCTGTCTAAGCGCATCCCAATCCGTGTATCTCCACTTTCGTAGTGGTTTCAAGGCGATTGCTATTGACGTTTCCACAATGTAATGGTCGCTGCCGAGGTCTTCGCCGGTATTATGCCAGGTGGCCCCCTCGGTGTTTAGAACGAACGTGAGGTCTGGGGTGGTGTCCCTCGAGACCGAGTTGCCCATCCTGGTAGGGTAGAGCGCGGACGTGATAAGGTTGAGGCCCATCTCTTCCGCATCGGTGGCCAGATTTCTGCCTTTGGCGCTGGTGATGCCGTAGCCCCATTCTACGTTTGGGGCGTTGAAATCTCCGGCAATAATCAGTGGGTTGTCCCCGGCTTTGTCCCTGGCCTTATTCAACAGTCTTTTGAAACTTTGCGTTCTGTGGTTCGGGCTGCTGTACATGTTCAGTGCTAGTATGCTCTTAGCCTTCTTGCCTTTGGGAAAGACTTCGATGAACAAGTGCTCGCATTTGCTGTCCGGATTACTTCTGTCAATTTCGGCCCACGCGAGCCTGTTACTGACAAACGTCGCTACGCCGCTGCAGGCTTTTGTTGGTGGAACGGCAATTGTTTCATATCCCGGAAGTGTGGGTGTGTCGGTGTTGGTCTCTTGAATGAGTATGATGTCCGGCTTGTCTGTAGTGTGTCTGATGTGCTGTTGCAAGACCGATTTCTTGTTTCGGAACCCGCGACAATTCCATTGCCAGATTATAAGCTTGCCTTGATTGTTCGTTTGCGCTTGGTGCCTTTCGGCTGGTTCTCGCTTATTTGCCTTCTCCATTTTTGCTTTCTACTATGGTTGCGGACTTTACCGCCATTTTGGTTGTGACGATATCGCTTGTTGCAGTGTTCCTTCTGACCATGGGGGAGGCAGGGGAGGCAGGGGAGGCAGGCGAAGTTTAGCATGCGGTGACGTGCAGAGCATTTCACGTAACTGGTGTCAAGGATTTAAAAAATAAATAAAGTGGTTAGCCGTGGCCTAATGAAACTAATGGCATATGATTTGCCGTCATGTGGCGCTCCTTAGCGTATTTTTCTACATTCCGCTTAATTTGTTATTTACTAAGATGAATTATGCAAAATTTTTAATATTCACTTTTGGGCCAAGTGCATTTCTTTGTGTTATAGAGGGGAGTTCAGAAACGACCGATCCAATTTTTTGTGGCAACGCATATGTTGCGTAGAGATTTTTTTTCGGCGCTTAAAGAAATCCCGCGAAATATGAAATAAAACCACGTGACTGCGCTCGCGCGCTACCCTATTGTAGCGCGCTCAACCGTGCGTCGAGCCTATCGCTTATCAGGGACGACGGCGCTTCCTTTGCATGCACCGCCGCCAAAGATGCTGACGCACTGTGACGCCGATGGCTAGAGCAGCGGCCGATCACTTCACCACGATCTGCGAGCACGGTTCTTTCCCATCAACCGCGATTGAGAGCGCTGCAATATTGCTACGGAATAGTATTGGCGATGACGAAGAGGCGAGCAGTGAGAAGACGACGACGACGATTGGAGGCTAGCGCGGGCTGTTGCCTCTTGGCCAAGTGCGGCGTATTCCCTTGTAAATACACTTGTATATAGCTTTTCGTCTGCGTCTTCCTACGTAACATGTCTGGTGGAGGTGGACGTTCCCTGTACCTCGTCACGGAGCTTCGCAGTGGACGGTACGTCGAGCCTTCCTTCATGGCTCCCGGCGACGACAACTCGACTCCGCCGGCTTCGACACCTGCTGTCACTTCGACGACCTACATCACTTTCCCCGCTCCCCGTGATCCTGGCGTATTCTCGGGCGAAGATGGGGAAGACGTCGATGACTGGATCAGCCTGTACGAACACGTCAGCCGCAATAACCGATGGGACCCTACTATCATGCTCGCCAACGTAGTCTTTTTCCTCGGTGGTACACCACGAGTTTGGTTTCGGACGCACGAAGATGAGCTCACCAGTTGGGATTCGCTTAAGCAAAAGCTCCGAGACTTTTTCGGCAACCCATACGGTCACCAACTTGCCGCGCGGAAGGCTTTATCCGGCCGCGTGCAGACGTCAACGGAGCCCCACGTCACGAACATTCAGGACGTCTTCGCTCTGTGCCGCAAAGTTGACGCACACATGACTGAGTCCGACAAGGTTTCCCACATCCTCAAAGGCATTGCCGATGACGCCTTCAACTTGCTCGTTTTCAACAACGTGGCGACGGTGGATGCAGTTATAAAAGAGGGCCGGCGCCTGGAACTGGCTAAAAGCCGACGTATTGACCACCAGTTTGCCCGTCTGCCCAACACCCCAGCGACATCTTCCTGTGCCGACGCTCCTCGTCCCACCAACACTGGCTATGTTACCCGGATCGTCCGGCGTGAGATCGAGGCCGCCTATCCGGCTGCCTTCGACTCCATCCCCTCCAACGCACCTGCAGTCACGGTTTCCCTGATCCAGGCAGTTGTCCGCCAGGAATTCGCAAACATGGGTCTTCACACCTTCTTCTCGGCCCATCTCTTTGATAACCACTCGGCTTCATCGATTGTGCCCCGTTCCGCATCTTATTACCCACCACGTTTCCGCAACCCATCTGAATGGCGCACTGCTGACGACAAGCGCATTTGTTTTCACTGCCATCGAATCTGGCACATTTCTCGGCACTGTCGCAGTCGCTGGAGTTCCCCGACCCGGTCTACTTATACTGACTACTCTCGCACCTCAGGTGGCCCTTCTCGTCCCTATGTCGCACGCTCCGATAAGGCCGCCACTGATTCTCCTGCGCCGAACCGCCCCTATTCTCGTTCGCCTTCGCCCCAATGACGACAATCTCACTCTCCCCAGCCCCGTCGCTCCTTTTTGGCCGACTCCCTTTGGACGCCGCTACCAGCCAGAAAATTAGACGATGCAGCGCCTCGAGGTGACGCTGCATTGTTCCCTACGCCGCCAAATGCTCTACTGACGTTGCCCACTCATCTGAACCTTCTTGACGTGCAGTCGACGGTGTTTCTGCATCTGCTCTTGTAGACACTGGGGCGCACTTGTCGGTAATGAGCGCTGAACTTCTCAACCGCCTGAAGAAAATAATCACGCCCGCCACGACACCTGTTGTCCGTGTCGCCGGTGGCGGAACAGCCCCTGTAATTGGTATGTGTGCCGCCCGCGTTTCCTTCGCCGATCGCTCCACTATCGTGCTATTTACAGTCATCGCCCACTGTCCCCACGCATCATCCTCTGCTTAGACTTCCTCTCCGCACATTCTACTCTCATCGATTGTTCCGCCAGTACTCTCCGCCCTGACCTGCCCGTTCTGGATCCCGCTGAACCACACCCCAGTCACCTCAGTTCCGTCAACTTCGTTCGCTTGCCACCTTCGGCACTGACTTACGTTGACTTAGTGCAATCCCCACCAGTGCCCGACGGTCACTACATCGCGGCAACTATGCAAGACGTCCTACTTACACACGGGATCACAGTACCTCATATAGTTTTATCTATTACGGCGAATTGCGTCTGCCTGCCAGCGGTCAATTTTGGCTTGAGGACACAACTGCTGCCACGCGGGATGTCTCTGGCCCAGCTTTGCTCATTCGAGGATCACTCAGTAGCATCTATTGCAGTAGATGACAATTCAGCTGATCCTCCTCTACCATCGCAGCCGGCAACTTGTACCATCGCCGACCTACAGAAAATGATTGCGCCCGACATGCCGTCCGAGCACTCTCGTGAGCTCTACCGTGTTCTGTTTTCCTACCACGATATTTTTTACTTTAACGATCGTCCTTTGGCCCAAACTACAGCTGTTAAACATCGCATTAATACCGGCGTTGCCGCTCCTATTCATTGCCGCACGTATCGAGTGTCACCAGCTGAGCGTCGTGTTATTCACGCAGGAGTTCGCAAAATGCTTGCCAAGAACATTATTGAACCGTCATGTAGTCCATGGGCGGTCACCTGTTGTACTGGTAAAAAAGGATGGCTCATGGCGCTTTTGCGTGGATTATCGGCACCTTAACAGGCTTACCAAAAAGGACGTGTACCCCCAACCTCGCATTGATGACGCCCTTGACTGCCTCCACGGTGCTCGCTACTTCTCCTCGATTGACCTTCGCTCCGGCTACTGGCAGATTGCCGTGCACAATCTCGACCGCGAGAAGACTGATTTTGTAACACCAGACCGTCTTTATCAATTCAAAGTGATGCCGTTCGGTCTATGTAACGCTCTTGCCACTTTTGAACGCATGATGGACTCCCTTCTTCACGGCTTCAAATGGTCCACGTTCCTGTGCTACTTGGACGACGTTATAGTATTTTTCCCAACGTTCGCTACACACCTCCAGCGCCTCTCAGCAGTCCTGGACGTTTTTCGTCGAGCCGGTCTGCAACTCAACGCATCTAAGTGCCAATTCGGCCGTCGCCAGATTACCGTCCGTGGGCATCTCCTTGACGCCAACGGAGTGCAACCGGACCCAGGCACGATCCATGCTGTTACGCACTTCCCTGTTCCGAAGTGTGTCAAGGATGTGCGCAGCTTCATCGGCCTTTGTTCGTACTTCCGGCGTTTGGTGAAAAATTTCGCGGCCACAGCCTAACCGACCCTAACCGAGATTTTGAAAAAAGACGCCCCTTTCCAGTGGGGCGATAACGAGGCCTCTGCATTCTCGCATCTAATCGACCTTCTCAGAACGCCTCCCGTTCTGGCCCATTTCGATCCTTCTGCACCTACCGAAGTCCGTACTGATGCCAGCGGTCACGGAATTGGCGCGGTACTGGCCCAACGCCAGCGTGGCAACGACCGTGTTATCGCTTACGCCAGCAGGCTCCTCTCACCCTCGGAGCGCAACTATTCCATCACGGAGCGTGAGTGTCCGGCCCTAGTTTGGGCGGTTGCGAAGTTCCGCCCATACTTATATGGCCGACCCTTTTCCGTTGTCACAGACCATCACGCGCTTTGCTGGTTATGCTCACTGAAAAATCCTGCAGGAAGGCTTGGTCACTGGGCCTTACGCCTCCAAGAATATTCCTATACTGTCGCCTACAAATCTGGCCGACTACACAAGGACGCTGGCTGCCTCTCTCGCTACCCGGTAGACGAGCCTGACGACGCCGATAGTAGTACCGCCAACGGCATTTTCTCTGTGTCTGCCTTCGCTAACATCGCGCATGAGAAGTACCGAGACCCTTCCCTGCGAGCACTCATCGAGCGTCTGCGCTGTACACCTACCGACTCTGGCATCTAGTGATGTCGTGCACGTCAGTAGGCTCAAGGCCTACTACACTGCTTCCGAGTCCGGCCTTTAGTCACTCCGGGACGGCGCTTTTGCCGCCGGGGGTAGTGCTACAGAACAGTATTGGCGATGACGAAGAGGCGAGCAGTGAGAAGACGACGACGACGATTGGAGGCTAGCGCGGGCTGTTGCCTCTTGGCCAAGTGCGGCGTATTCCCTTGTAAATATGCTTGTATATAGCTTTTGGTCTGCGTCTTCCTACGTAATATTATGATAGCACAGAAGCGCAGTCGCGTCGCTTTATTTCATATGTCACGGGCTATCCTTAAACGCCGAAAAAAATCAACACGCAGCATGTATACGTTGTCACAAAAAATTGGATCAGTCGTTTCTGAACCCCCTCCACAGCGCAACGAAATGCACTTGGCCCCAAAATTGAATATTAAATATTTTTCATAATAAATCTTACTTTGTTACCTAATTAAACGGAATATAAAAATTACTCTAAGGAGCGCGCCACATGACGGCAAACCATATGCCGTTGTTCATTCAGCTGTGGCTAACCAATTTGTTTTAAATCCTTGGCACAAGTTATGTGAAATAATGTGTATACTGGAAATTCCATAATTCTTTACTTGTACTGGCGACACTGTCCAAATAACCAAATATGGCTATGACATTCAGGTCCACGGCGACTCTTTCTCCTGGTACTTCGCTCAGGCGTTTGTCATTCGTGGCGTTGAATAGAGTGAGTGTTTCGTCGAAGTCTAAAGGGTCCTCGCTGCCGATCGCCTAATTTGGCTCGATCTCAAGGAATTCAGCGATGGAACTGTGGAAATCGTTGCGCTGCGCGTGCCAACGCCCGGCCTGCCCAGCGAGCCGCATCAGATCTTTTTTTTTTTAAGACAAAGAGCCTTTCAAGCGAGCTGGAGATTTACAAAAAAAGGAAGCGTCTGTGTGTAGCGGGCCTCCGAAAGGTGGAAGCACCTATTCGCGAAGTAGCTCCACTGGTGCAGGTACGATATTCGACTGTTTTCGACCTTCATAGGCAACTCCGCACTGCTACTTGTGTTGCAGGATATCACATATAGCATCCCACAATGCATAGCCAGTAACGTCCGTCTTGCTTTCAGAAGCTAAATACGGATATTCTGCACTGAGGCTAAAAACTATAACGTTACCTGGTCACTTTGTCTTGGGATAAAAACAAGTGAGAGTTCCGTCTGCCAGTCGGAGCTGCACGTTTCCTTTTATAATTAGCTGATGCGTGTGATCAGGACGTCTGCGTCCGATGAATGGTGCTTGTTGACGCTTACAGTTACGCGATGTTCAAGGTAGGGCCTGGGCTTGCGAAAACAGCAGACACCCGCCGCCCATAGAAATTCTCAAGCCAAATAGTTCAATGCGAGAAGTGGATGACAACCAATCGGACAAAGTTGAGTTTCTTCGAACAGATTTACAAAGTTTAGCGAAGGTTTTCTTTTCGGGAAAGTCACTTGTATTAGTGTAAATGCATGACTTGGAAATGAACTGAACCAGTCGTAATGGAATTTAGTTGCGTGCACAGTGTTGGAAAGCAAACTAGCGACCCTTTACGCAGGTCGAACTCTCCAAAGCTCGAATGAACGCTGTTTACTGTTGCTTCTAAATCTCTCGCGAACAAATAAATTGACAACTCAACGCGTTTAATGAGAAAACAGCATCTTTTGCTTGCACCACTACACTAAAGTGTACTTTGAAAACAATATGGCGCCTGGCGGCATAACATGTGTCATCATCAACTTCAGACCTTACAAGGCAGTTATCATTCCTGCTTCCGTACACTAGCAAGAATATTCCTGCTGCTTAATGCATTAGTAACATTACTGCTGGGACAGAAAGCTATAAGCGATCAAAACCAAATGAAGTTTAGCGTGCATCACTATAAATTATTAAAGCTCCTGCCTAAACAAAGCACACTGCGATTTGAAACGCCAGCATGATTTTGAAAGCAGTGTTCTGCTCCTGTTGAATAAAAGTCTCGAGGGAAGTCGTTCGAATAAACCGGTGTAGTATAAGTCGTCACCTTTCCCCCATGCGAAGTTTCGTATCCAAGTCGCTCTCCGATGCGCATCGTCTGCTTTTGTCGCGAAATGATGAAATCACGCATTGCCGTCTTTCCACCGCGATGACACGCATAGTGGTATGCAAGTGTTTAGACATACGTATTTTTTTTTTAATTTTTGGCGCTTGTGCGCGGTGACATAACGATGATTTGAGAACCACCAGGCATGCAGTGCATGACGTTATAGGAGCCCCTCTTTCCCTTCGAGCTTGAACCCGGATGAACTATTTCTCGGCATGGTCGCTAGGCGGCGAGCATTTAATTGGCCAATAGAGAGGCCACTCAGTTGCCGCTTCCCTGAAACTGCAGCCTAGGCAACGGTAATCTCTACCGGCAAACGTGTGCGGCGAACGCAACGTGCGACGGCGAGTTTTCTGGTTCTTTTTTTTACAGCGAAAGCTACATATCACTAACCTTCCGTAGTTTCTTCGGCGTCCGGCAACAGAAACGGACTGGGCGATTTCTAACAAACTCATACGGGTGCAGTGCGGCACCGCAGATGTCAAAATGCGGAATAGATTAGAACGCTTGCCGCGATCAATTGCGTGGCGTCAAGATTATAGGAGTATATAAGCAAGAGAGGTATCGGCGCTAAAGACACCTGCATTATCGATGGGGCGGACACGTATAGTTCGTACACCCGAAGAACAACATGAGTACTAGGAGCGCCGGAGGGAACAGCAACGGGAATGTAAACGGCGTCGGCGCGAAACGACCACCGACGAAGAACGTTCCCGCGATGCTGATCGAACAAACGACAATCGCGAGCCCGGGCCCCTCTGAACGAGCAACGACGCCACACTCGCAGCGCAAAAAATGACAACCATTCCACTCTGTAAAGATGGAATGGCAGTGAAAGCACTTTCCTTTTCGTTTGAGAGCTTTCAGTGTCGTCAGCTTACGGTGCCATTCCATCTTCACCCCGGACGGCTGGCGCCACCGCTGCCGCGAATGCGTAAGCTCCCTGAATATAACTAAAGGTAGCGACGTTCCTCCTGGCCCGGCCTCACCTTTTCCTGGTCTCCTCGCCGCTCGCTCTTGCCGTCGTCGCTCACCCTCGCAGTTTGGTCGGTCGCTACAAGGCACGCCGGCTTCGCCCGTAGACTTACGCGAGATGTGACATTAAAAATGGTTGTTGGGTGTTTGCGCATGGATTTTTACCGTACTTAAGGCTTGTTTATTGTGTGCTGTGCTTGGAGCGATGATGGTACGCTATGAAACTGGCATAAGCAGATGATTTTTGTGCTTTTTCGGCACAGTAAGTTCCCACTTGTCTTTCCGCTTCAGTTTGGCTGCCTGCTTCCTGTTAGAAGCCTTTCGAGGCTAGTTTCGTAGACGAATTTATTTATTTATTTATTTACAAATACTGCAGCCCGGAAGGGCTATTGCAGGAGTGGGTGAATACAAGATGTGGAAAAAACAAAACAAATCACTATACAAGAGAAGCATATGTAGCATGGCTAAGGGGAGCACTCAATAGCATCCCCAAATTCTCCATGTGGTAAACAACGGATGGAAGCAGGCAGGTCATTCCAGAGTTCAATGGTCCTAGGAAAAAAACTGTATTTAAAAGTGTTGGTGCGAGCAAAAAAGACAGATAAGTTTAAGTCATTGCTGTTTCTCGTGATTAGGGGCTTTGCACGGGTCAGATATCTGTTAGGGGAAGCATAATGTGGAGAATAAAATAGAGAGTGTAGAAGTTTCAAAGAGTTAATGTGACGGCGGTGGAAAGAGGGGTTAAACCGAGCATATTCAGATGAGATGACGGTGAAAACATTCTGTCATAACGGCGGTATATGAAACGAACCGCCTTTTTCTGAACATGTTCAATTTTGTGGATGTCCGAAATTTTGTAAGGGTTCCGTATGGTAGCCGCATATTCAAGAATAGCTCTTACAAGTGTTTTGTATGCGATGAGTTTAGTTTCTTTGGGGGCAGCACGTAGGGTTCGGGTTGGGTAACCAAGTTTTTTTAGTCCTTTGTTGCAAGTTGTTAGAATATGTTCTGACCAGGATAACCTTGGAGTGAAAAGGAGGCCTAAATACGTATATTCATATGCGCGCTGCAGAAAAGTGGATTTATAGGAGTAAGTGAAATATGAGCAATTAGCATGCTTGTGAAAGGACATGGCGACTGTTTTTTTTTAAAGTTAATGTTCATTTGCCAGAGTTCGCACCATTCACAAAAACTTATAAAAGATTGATTCAGAGTGTTATGATCGTTAGGTGAAGAATGACATTGTAGAGAACGCAGTCGTCAGCGTAAAGCCGAATTTTTACTGAAACAGAGCTTGGAATGTCGTTAATATAAAGCAAAAAAAGCAATGGCCCTAAACTAGAACCTTGGGGCACACCAGAAGATACTGATGCGTCAGGAGAGTTAAATGAAATAAAAGAAACAGACTGTCAACGATCATAAAGAAAACTACGGATCCAGTCAACGAGAAGAGGGTTATGAAGGATAAGGCTTAGTTTATGTAATAGTTTAGGATGTGGTACAGTATCAAATGCTTTGGAGAAATCAATGAAGAGCGCATCTACTGGATGACCTAAATCAAGAGCAAAACTGATGTCATGTGTAAATTCAGTTAATTGAGTCACTGTGCTAAAACCACTACGAAATCCATGGTGAGCGCTGCATAAAATGTTATTAGACTCGAGAATAGTGATAATGTGTTTATAAATTATGTGTTCAAGGAGTTTGCATGTATGAGAAGTTAAAGAAATGGGTCTATAATTTAGAAGAGATTGTTTCTGCCCAGATTTGAACAATGGAATGACTCTAGTGCGTTTCCATGAACAAGGAACTGTACAAGTAGATACTGATTTCTCAAAAATCAATGTGAGGTATTCACACGTCCAAGGCGCATAACGATGAAGGAACACATTGTTGACATTATCTGGACTGCAGCCTTTTTTGGTGTCAAGATTTAAAATAAGGTTCAGGACTCCTTGCTTAGATATTGTATCATTGTTAATTGCACAGGACATGTTATTTGTCGTGGAGCAGGGAGGAATTACGTCATTGTCCTGTGTGAATACAGAGTGAAAATATTCATTGAATGCTTTAGCAATAGGTCCAGGATCACTTATTTCGGAATCATCTAATAGAAATGTCTGGGTGGTGTTTTTCATTGGCGCAATTGAGCTCCAAAATTTTCGTGGGTTATTTTTAATTAAGTTAGAGTGAACTGATAATAAAAATTCTTAGCTGCATCAATTTTTTGACGGAGTTCTTCCTTCATAAAGCGGAACTGGTCATTTGTTTTGGCATTCATGTGGCGCTTCCGACGTGCTCTGGCTACTCGGCGCTTCAAATGCAGTATTTCCGTTGTCATCCAAGGAAGGTCAAGATTTTTCTTTTTTTGTTTTTAATAGCACATAGCGCATGCAAGTAGGAACAATATTTTCAAAATGGGATACTATAGCATTGATATCACTGGTAGTGCATAACCGGGAGAATCTGTCGAATGAAATGCTTAATGTATCAAGTATGATCATCTTAACGTGTCATCTGCATGATTATAATCGTAAAAACTGGTATATTCATAATGGCGCCTTCAAACTGAAAGATTAATAGTAGCAATAACAGCTTTGTGATCGGAAATACCATCCGTAATCTCACACTCAAAGCCACATGTAAAGAGCGGTGCATTTAGAAAAATCAAATCTAGTATGGAGGACTCTCTAGTAGGGTTAGATACAATTTGTTTCAATCCAAGGGATAGTGAAAATTCAAGCAACTCTCTAGAAAGAGGGACGTTATCACCAGTTACCGATAATGAAGCCCACGAGACGTTAGGTACATTGAAGTCCCCCATGGAGATTAAATTTGAAGAGCCAAAACCGCGCTCTTGGATGAACGCGCTAAGGATCGTTATTTCATTTGTGGCATGTCTGGTAGGTCGATAAAACACACCAATGATTATATTTGTTTTATTAATGGGCACCTTACACCAGATCGTCTCGATTTCAAGTGGGGATTGTAGTACAGAAAACTGTAGGTCAGAGCGCAAAAACAAGGCAACGCCTCCGCCTCTGCCCGCTTTCCTGTCTACTCTTATGACGTTATATCCTGGGGGAGTTATTTCGCAGTCAAAGATGTCGCTATGCAACCAGGTCTCAGTAACACCGATAACATGCGGGGAATGCGATGCCACCAAAGAGGAAAAGCTTGAATATTTGTTAGATAGGCTTCTTGCGTTAAGATTTAATGTACAAAGCTTATCCTGCTCGTTCAGTCAAGGATTGTTCCCCTGGGAGAGCGGTAAATGATGGTGAGTGGTGCGATCAGGAGCTTTTACAAGAGAGTTGGAAACAACATCCCAATTGTAGAGCTGATTATCAACAAACGCATGGTCGTACCTGAGGTGTACCACGGAACCATTGTTACGGAATTGTGCTGTAGCTTCCCATAGTTTTTTACGGATGGAGCGCACGTTTGAAGAAAAATCTTCGGATAAGCGCCACTAAGACCCTTTTAGCTTATAGCCATTCTTTAGAGCACTAATCTTTTCACGAAAATCCAGGAGCTTCATAATGATGGGACGAGCTTTCCCACCTCTAGGTCTACCAAGCCTATGCAATCGCTCAATTTGAGGAAAATCAAGCTTTAGTACGTCAGTAAAAAAATTCTTAACTTGAGATTGCAGCGATTCATTAGTGTCATGCTCAGATTCAGTTAGACCATAAAGAATAAGGTTGTTGCGACGCGAGCGATTTTCTAAATAATCATTTTGGGAATAAAGTGTGCTAATAGTGGATGACATTTTCTGAATTTGGCTCTGTAGGTTATCGTAGTGTGCTGTGCTAAACTTGGGTGCCTGCTGCTCAAGATCAACTATGCGTTTTTCATTGGCCTCAAATCGAGCGTCGATAGATTTTCGCATGTCTGCTATATCCTTTGTTATCTTATTTTGCCCGGCAAGAAGCTGAGCGAACATTTCGGATACCATAGAGCCAGAATCATCTGTTTGAGTGGCGGAGCGTTTTCTAGAGCCCGGGTTTGTTTCAATATCGCCACTCAGTAGGAGACTGCTCATGCAGTAAACAAGATCAGCACATACAGAAATACATGCAGAAAGACATTCGTGTGGGCAAGGCATCAGCAATAAGAAGCGGTTGTCAGATCGAATACAATAGGCGTTCTTAAGGTAACATACCTGCGTGAAGAAGAGACAACGTTTGAACATCTGGCCTGTATTGCTGCTGCCTTGCCCATTGAAGCGATGAAGCTGCGGCGTGGCTTTTATACTGAACGGAGCCAGCGTCGTGACTCGTATTAGCGCGCCATCCAGGCTTACGTCACCGGTGGCAGAGGTCAGTATCTTGTCGAATGCAGCGGTGAACAGACCATGACTATCTTCCAGGGCGGAGATAGGGCAGTCATCGCGCGCATGCGGGAACATCAGAGCGTGATGACACGTGAGCGGTGATGCATCCAGGAAGGCCTTCGTAGTATACTCCGGGAAAGCAGCCAAGCCGGTGAAAAGCTGCGTGAAGAAGAGACAACTTTTGAACATCTGGCCTGTATTGCTGCTGCCTTGCCCACTCTATGGCTCTATATGGTATTGCTTTACGTGTCGAGTTCTAGCACAATAATCAGAGCTGTTTGGCTCGCCGATAATATACACGCAATGTACGCGACGCTCATATGCCTGCCATAGCTTTATTTGAGTGTTACTGCGTCCACGACCAGTGTACCTGCAGGCAAAAACGCCGTCGCAGCCTGCACTGATCAAGCCGCTTCTCAATACTTCTATTACACTGACCAGATTCTTTATTTGGCTTTCTAAAGACACTTTCCCGGCGTGAAAGCGCTGTCATATGGGTCAAGGTTTCGCAGGTACACGAGAAAGGCATTGTGTTTTGCGTGTGTGCAGCGCTATGTAGTTGCTGAAAACTTCGTTACCTATACCACCTTTACCTGTGCAATTTGTTATCTCACCCATAGAATTCACTGAACATGACATTACGGTAATAATATAAAGCTAAAACTGTCATCGTCATCACGAGCGGATGGCATCAACTCTCAGCTGTTCAAAAATACCAAGCACATCTTCGCAGCGTACTTCACATTAATCTTCTCGCAATCTTTATCCTCCTGTAGCGTCCCTGCCGCCTTGAAGAAAGGGCAGGTCGTTCCAATCTTCAAATCCGGTAAAAAAACTCGCCTCTTAACTACTGACCGATTACTATAAATAGCGTACCCTGCAAGATAATGGATTACGTTATTTTCCCCCAAATCATGCATTTTCTTGACACTAACAAATTCTTTCACCCGTACCAACATGGCTTCCGTAAGGGTCTGTCATGCGCAACGCAACTTGCTATGTTCGTCCATGACCCATACGTTAACCTCGATGCTAAAACCGAAATCGATGTCAATTTTCTGGATTATGCTAAACAATTTGACAAGTTACCCTACAAACGCGTGTTACTGAAATTCTCCCCGCTGAACCTGCATCTCGAGATCTTAAATTGGATTATTCTATTTCTCACTAACCGATCAGAGTTAGTGCATGTCAATAATTACACTTCCGCGCCCGTCCTTGTAAAATCTAGCGTCCCACAAGGTTGCGCTCTGGACCCCCTACTTTTTCTTATTTCTATTAACGACCTTCCTCTTCATGTTTCCTCTCGAATCCGTATGTTCGCTGACGATTGTATCATCTACTGCATAATAACGTCTTTGACCACACTATCTTGGACGATGACATTAACAAAGCGGGAAACTGGCGCAACAACTGGGTAATCACCCTTAACCCCTATAAATGTAAAGCAATGTGTTTCACTCACCGCCATCAGCCCTTATACTAACCGTATATTATTAATACCATAGGAAAACCTGACACATTTAAATACCCCAGCGTCACACTTTCATATGACTTAGACGGGTCGGCTCATGTAACGCTCATTCTGCCTCCGCTAACCAAACATTGATATTCCTAAACCTTAATCTGCGTCATGCACCGCATTACGCTTAACTACTAGCATTCAAGACGCTCGTATGACCAAAGCATGAATTCGCATCCCCCATGTGGTTGCGGCATCAAACTTACCTTATCAGTGCACTCGAAAGAATTCAGAATCGGGAGCCAAGGTTCAGTCATTAATCTTATTCTTATACAACACTAGCGTATCACTAATAAATGCACAATCCGCCTTAGACAAGCTATCATCCAGACGTGACATTGATTCGTTAATCCTTTTCATAACTTTTATTGCAGCTCGCTTCACCATGCACCATATGTGTTGGCCCCACCCCCTCGCCATTCCCTGTGCACAGGACATTCCTTGCAAGTAACCCGCCCACACAGCCATACTACAACCTTCTCTGCATCTTTATTTTGCCGGTCATCACCCGACTGGAACGGCCTGCCCGTTCACATCACCGAAATCACATGTTCATCGACGTTTGCTGATAAGCTTAATACTAAACATTGTTGATTGAACTCGTGTGGCCACTAATTCAAACAAACAACATTTGTAAACCCCACTCCTTATGTAATACCCGCCGTGGTTGCTCAGTGGCTATGGTGTTGGGCTGCTGAGCACGAGGTCGCGGGATCGAATCCCGGCCACGGCGGCCGCATTTCGATGGGGGCGAAATGCGAAAACACCCGTGTGCTTAGATTTAGGTGCACGTTAAAGAACCCCAGGTGGTCGAAATTTCCGGAGTCTCCCACTACGGCGTGCCTCATAATCAGAAAGTGGTTTTGGCACGTAAAACCGCATAATTTCTTTACTCCTCATGTAATGCCCGTAGTGAGGGGTGGTTAAGTAAATAAAAGTGAAGTGAAGCGGATTGAACAACTTAAATGTGTTTGCGCTGCTCAAAGTGCGTATATGTGTACTTGCGTGTACCCAATCGACTAACGTGTGTCGAGCTTGTGCAGTTTCATGATTTATTCATCTTAGTACCGTGATGACCGAACGTAAGGCGCGTGACATATTCACCTGCATAACGCGAGCGTCATGTAGAAAGGTGCTCGATCAACGCGGAGCATCTCGACTATTCTGATCGTTTCGTGATGATGTTGAGATCTAGTTGAGATCTCTGTGTGTAGTGAAACAGGTCTTGCGCCTTTACTGCAAACTGGTGCCGTTGGCTCTCCAGCGCAAGCATCACAGTGGAACCGGTACTGCATTTGTAAACAAAGGGTATGCAAGGACGAAAGTTCTACATATAAAAATGGTCTCCATCAATGAGAACCTTCCCCCTTTGCGCAGTTTCCAAGTCAATATGAGCCAACAATCTCGTTCACCACTTTAATCTGCCGAGACAGTGACGGGGAGAATGCCTATTCACAATAGTCAAAATCATTTACACTTCGTTTTTACGCGATTTACCCGATATATGACAGCGTACAGCCTCCGCACTACATAACTTCATGCACTTGTTGACGATCGCGCAATCAAGAAAAAAAATCTGAACGAGCACCTAGAATAGCATCCGTTCATAAGCTTACCCATGCCTGAGCTCCGTACCTCTTCAACAAAGAAAAAAATTTCCGTTCGTGCACGTTTGCACCTTCAGTACGCTTAAACTCAATCCCTAACATACAACAAAACCAAAACAGAGCTCTTCAATGACGCGAGTAGCCACGAAACACCCAAAACAAGTGAAACCCCTTGCGAATGCCTCGCCTAGGCAAGTTGATGGGCAACTGTCATGGTGGCGAGTGTGCCGAGACGCGGAAAAGAAAAAAAAAAATAGAAAGAAAGGCGTTAGAAATACCACGTGACGGTGCTCAACCAATTGGGAGATGCAGACCTTCTCTCCTGCCTCCACTCATGATACTCACCGCAGCGGCGGCGGCAAGATAAATGGATGTCGCTACCTTTCGGATGCGCGGACGTCAGCGCCATCTGGTGGTGCTTGAAGGTGGCTTCCTCCACATTCCTCCTCGCGCTCTCTTCTCTCTCGCGATCTTTCATCCCCCACTGCGCTCCGCGTTCGCTCTTTCATCATTCGCTGTGCTCGTTCGCTCGCTTACGCCGAGGTAGCTCGAGGAACGCCAACGCGCGCTGACGCTCAACCAAGGAACGTGCGCCCAAGAGCTGCGCTCTTATGGCAAGCAAGGGGCGGCACGTGCACGAAGGAAATTGTGGTCGAGCTTTAATAAGGACGCAAGATTCCACCCGTTTTCCCGCATTCAGCAAAAACGTGCAACTCACCAAGATTCACCGCGACATTGAGAAACATTTGCCTGGCAAGGACGTATCGATGAGGACCCGCTGGCAGCGTATGCCGCAATGTATAGCGAAGTTGGTAGAGCAGTCAATAAAAATAGCCAAGTGAACGTTAAAAGCAGTAATAAATAAATGCGTCCTTTTTTATAGTACGAGAGATAAAGAACAATGAAAATAGTAATAAGTGTGAAGTCTGGAGACGGTAGACGAGATTACATAGGTCGACAAGTGTAGTTTTTAGTTATTCTTTGGGAACAACGCGCATTATGTTAATTAAGTTAATTAAAACTGGAACGCGCATTAATTTTAATTATGCGTGTTCCAGTTTAATTATGCGCGTACCCGATAACTTCATAACCGATAATGGCAAAAGAGAGTAGAGCATAAACTAAAATCAAAGCCTCTTATGGAACAATGTATAGCCCATAAGCTGAGCAGTTGTTCATTTCCTGATTTCCTTCCCCCTTCATATCTTGTACGAATTTCGTGTTCACCCTCGCTGCCACAGGCGTAGCAGAGATGTTCCAGGTAGCAGAGTTAACAACGCCTGCTATGCTCCGGGCAGAGTGCGCCCCCTTCGGACAGATTGGTTTCCTACGTGAAACAAGCAAGCATATGGCGGATGTAATAGCGCAAGCACACTTGGTTATTGCAAAGAAAAAGAATAAACCGCATCTCCAATTTAATTGCGGGAATGAACGAACAATGCGTTAATTGTATTTGACAGGTAATTTGATCAAATGCTGGCGAAAGGAATGAAACATAGTCACTGACGAAGTCAAACTAGAGGTTTCGTGAGTTTAGCGGCTAAGTATATTAAAGGGTGCACATGAAATTTCGGGGGTTTCTTAAAGGGCCCCTTAGCTGGTTTGTCCATTTTAAAGAGACAATTGTAGCGTGCACATCCCGCGCTGGCGGTCGTGTCTGCAAAGTATTGCAGCGCCGCGTGCCCTCTCTCTCTCTCGAGGAATCTGCCCTCCCAGCCACAGTCATACAAACGGTCAATGACACACGCACAAATGCCGTTACATAAAACGCACTGCCAGCTACATCACTGACATGTGACCGAGATTAATTAGCCAGTGCGGAAGGCGTAACGCCATCGCTGTAGTGCACCGCACAGGGAAACAAAGGAAATAAAAACAACGGAACCAGGATCACCGCGGAAACATGATGTGGTCCCTCGGCTACAGTATGGTAGAAGGTAGGGAAGGAACACCACTACGTGATGATAGTCGAGGCACACGGAGAAAGTGTCTCCGTTGGCAGTGACACTCCTCATGGTAGCAGCAAACTTAACTTATTCTATCTCATCCAATATTCAACCCATTTGAAAAATTATTTACGGTAATATACTCCCCAGACGCCGTTTTACGACTTCCTGCGTATAAAAAAAAATTGCGATGAAGCCTACTGAGGCGCCTTTTAGGAGATTCGGCAGTTGTTGTGGGTTCTTTAAGAGACACGTGAAAGTTTCAGTGTGTCAGTTTCGAATCTCCGAATCCTGCAGTTCGCACGCTATGGTTGTCTCGGTGCTAGTGGTCTAAACACTTAGAAAGCATCCACTGCATTATCTGGTGATATCACAGCTTTACAAATGCGTGCCATGCTTGCCTTTCTAGTGGCATTCCCCGCTAATATACGTAGAGAACATCTTGCTGAGGCTCCGGGGCTAGCCATATCTGGTTGCCCATTCCCTGTGGGCTTTCAAAGGATCGGACCAAATATTTTTATTATATTTGGCCACATGCTTCGAAGACGGAAAATAACAAATACCTCCATTCTCTCCGGAATCAAAAGCTCCGTCCTATTGATTCTTTTTTTGCCTATCTGGGCTCATTTGTGGAAGTTGCCGCATCTTCGTTGGCTTCGTAAAATGGCATTGATTTCTCAGAATATTGGCATCAACATATTGTTCGCTTTTTATGACTTGAAAATGTTACATTTAGGCATAAGAATATATATTTAACTTTTTCTGAAATACGTAAAGGAGATTTGACGTAATAGTTCGGCGGGAATCCGCAAGGTGGAGGGAAGTAGTTAATGAAGGGAAAACCAGACACCCACCCGTTCGTAGCAATTGCTACAAAGGAAACCCATACGGGTACCTCGAAAGAAAAGCCTCACAGTTGAAGAAAAATTCGTCCTGGTCCGGCACTGCGGGCCCCAGAAAAGCGGCTGCCCCGGAAAGGCGGTGGTCCCGGGTTCGAGCCCCGGACCAGGACGAATTTTTCTTCAACTATGAGGCTTTCCTTTCGAGAAACCCGTATGGGTTTCGTTTGTAGCAATTTCTACGAACGGGTGGGTGTCTGATTTTCCCTTCATTATGTAAAGAAGACATAGCAAACCACATCGAGTTCCAATGCCAACCACGACATGATCCTTTATTTAATTGTTAGATTCTGTGATGCCTGTTTGCTTTCTTTTCAATTCTACAACCGCCTCCGATAACGTACCTGGTTTTATCTGGAAGGCACAAAAGCCTTGAAATTTGATTTACGTCATAATGGTACATCTAAGTTTTTCACTCTGTTGGGTGAAACACCCCGTGTGGCCCCAGTAAATGTTAAAAAATTTCTCATTGTGCCCGGCGCTTCATTTCTATGGCAAGACAATACTGAAAGGGGAGTTAGCTGAGAATAAGAAACGGGAAAACCTAGTATACAGGTCTTGTCAGTTCGGTTACGATGCGTAGATAAAATAGATGGATGGGCTACGTCTTGTGTCGTTTATTTTCTTGTCAACTAGCACTATTATATTCCATTCCGCCACCCACACTTTGTTTTCGTTGTCGCAAAAATAAAAGCGATGATCACGCAGGCTTCGTTTTAGTAAAACGGTCATGGTAGCTTTTGTTTATTTTGTCGGCGAAATGCTCCCAGGATCATTTGAGGACAGTTTGCTGCGTTTCCACAGGAACATAAAATCACGTTACTTATTCGATGCTCGCAATGGCCCGCGCCAGACGCACAAGAACCTTCGCATCAATCGCATACCTGCGTCGTGGCATCGAGACTTCCAGGCAACGAGGCACACTTGAACTAAAGGCGCTCGTGCGAGTCCCCGTGCATGTGGCAGCCATAGGACACCAAGACGCAACTCACGCAGGCCACACTTTTGATGGCTCGATGGTTGCTCCAGGGCAGTAGTACCAGCACTTGCTGGCGATCGCGGATCTCTTGGAGGCGCTTCGGTTGAGCGCCACGGCACTCGATTTCTACAGATATTTTTTAAGAAACGGCGCAAAAAACTGTAGGGGTATACCGAGAATAAGATCACCAATCTCTCGCTCCATACTGCTGGTAAAGAAAATCGTGGAAGCTACAGCTACCTCGCGTACAGATACGGTTCTGGTCAGGGCGATTGATGTTCATAATGGTTCACGTCTACAAAAATCATCTTAAGTTAGCCCGCCCAATTGCTCAGTGGCAATAGGTGTTGCGCTGCTGAGCACGAGGTCACGGAATCGAATCCCGGCCATGACTGCGGCATTTCGATGGGGGCGAAATGCGAAAACAGCCGCGTACTTAGATTTAGGTGCACGTTAAAGATCCCCAGGGGGTCGACATTTACAGAGACCACCCCAGCGGCGTGCCTCATAATCAGAAAGTGGTTTTGGCATGTAAAGCCCCATAATTTCATTTCTTTAATATTATGCTAGAAGTGTTCATCACAGCAGCTGACAGTTAATAGTGACGTTTGACGTATTAGCGAAGGCGACCTACCAGTATCAAACAGCACTTACGTAATCGGTGAAAAAATAGCGCAGAAAACCATCAACGACGTTGAATGGTTGAATAAAGTTGTGCCTAGAGCGTGCGTCATTGCGCACTTCATGATTTCGGTACTGCCTCCCACGTGTCACTTGCTTTTCGTATTTCATCGGTGCCGTACGTGTCTACTGCGTCTGCTGCGATGCGCTCTCGGCTCCAAATCATGAGTGCATAAAATGAGGTATGCCTTGTGAGAGCATCATTACGCCCGTCACGTCGATGTCTTCGGATTTATTCGGGTGTCCACTCTGATGCTCTCTGAAGTGTCTACCTCAGCGGCAGTTGTGAAACGTGGTCGCCCACGGAAGCACAACGCCGAAGATGATGCAAGGGAACGCAAAAAAAAAAAAAGAAATCGTAGTTCTGCATCAAAATGATCAGACTGTTTCCATTCTGTGGACAACTTGTACGCAAACACACGAACCTATTCAGCAGAAAGAAATGTAATGAAATTCGAAAATATAAATCGAATACATTTCACCTAAGCGATTGTAATGCTTTCGCATTCCAAGTGTCTCTGCAGAATTTTTTAAAAATAATGTTAGTCCTGTGGTAAAAGTCTATGAAGGACTAAAGGTTTACATTTGGATATAATTTATTGTATCGACGTGAAGGAAGACAATACAGCAAAAAAAAAAAAAAAGCGCCGATGAACGAAAAAACAACACATTGGCCGACTATCCAGGATATCAGTTGTTCTATTCCACTGTCGGCCAAGCATTTATTTTTCTTGAGGAGGTCCAAATCGAGGCGACACTAGAAGCTACCTGTTTAACGCTGAGTGCCTGGAATTCAGCAAACGATGCTTCGCAATAAACCAATTGGTGTGTCCAGACTTCTTTAGTACGTTCCCTACCAGATCAGGACGTTTCGAGCATCTGGAAATCACCTTAAGATGTTTTGTGCTGTCTGGGTGAATTATTTCTCCACGCTTACGGGGTAGGGGAAACGGGCGCTGCAGTCTACCGCTCCATCAATGAAGAAAGAACATCGACGCATAATTATTTTAAACGTTTTCTCCACAAAGCGCCCCATAATCAACATCGCGAAATTAAACCGTTACAGAATTGGTGACCGTGTATTCAGGGGCACCGATGTGCCCGTACAATATGCAACAGACACGTAGTAATATTTTCGCGAATGCGGTAGAACAGCTGTGCTGTGCGCGAATCCTCATGTTTTGGGTAAGACCGGTGGTGATAGTTTATAGCATGAGTCAATGATGGAAATCGAAAGCCGGTAACCTAAACCCTAACTCTGACAGCAAGAGAACTTTGTTCACTGCAGAAACAGATAATAAGTACAGCCTACGATGAAAACATGGCGTAAACATACCGCAGTCTATATATTACGTTATGTCACTTCCTTCTGTTTTCCGCTTCCACAAAAGGAAAACGTTCAAGGTGCGTATTCATAAAAAAGCTCCTAGGCTGATGATGTTCGTAAGAGCAAATGCTAGCCAATTCTCATTCTTTACATCAATTAAACGAATGCCATTGATCAAAGGCAAAATTCACTGAAGAACAGCTTGGCTAATTCGGCCCATGGCCTCCTAGCTAGCTGCCACGCACTGGAAGAATGCACTTCATCGCACGCAGGGAGCAGTTAGTGCAAGGCGTATATATGGAACCGAGGAACACACCTAATAATTGGGAAGTCTCTGCATTTGGTTGTTTTATAGAACATGAGGAATAGCCCCCATATATAATTGGAATTATATGCGATATAATATTGCATATGTGATTCAGGTACCGCAGCATTAGACATATTACCAGCATTAAATTACGTATTCAAGAAAATAATCCACTATGGAATCTTTATTAGTGTGCTAATGAAGATACAAAATATAAGAGGCAAATTAACTTAGTGATTACGAGACAAGTCACCACAAATCTGCTAGTGTATATGAAAACAGCAAAAGTAAGCACTCATGTACGGTTCTGTTTGCACAGTTTCTACAATTGATTATGTGACGTTCACAATTGTACCCCGCTGTGTCGAGCTGCCATACAACGACTAAGTCTTGAAGGGATGTCCGTGGACGACAAGGCTTCCACAATATTGGTCAAAGCGTTCATGTCTACCGGTGCAACTCCATGATGGTAAGAGTCTATAGAGCGGAGTTATTTGCCACGTACTTTGTGAATACTTCTTCCGAGCTAATGGAACCGCAAGTGAAGACGCAAGAAATATTGATGAGTGCCATGTAAGCATTCATGAGTAACTCTTGCTCGTCTCCAAGTGTCCAAAGTCTTGACTGGTGGAATTTCTACCAGGTATTAAGTCAGGACTGAGTGCGATTCCATTTACGCCGTGTGATTCCTATTGAAGTTTAGCAGCTTCTTATCTGTTACAGGGACGCTAGTTTACGTCGCTAACGCGCTGTACGTCTAAATTCTCAGGAGTTGACTTCCTGCTGACGCTTACCCTCTTCTGTGCAGCGTTCTTATTAAATGCTTTGTGCAGTGCACTGGCAGCGATGTAGCCCATACAGATGACAACAATGCATCTATGCGACGTGTTGACTATTCAAGCGACACATGGTGCCACGGCACCTTTCCTCTTCCCTCAGTCCGTTTGCTTGTCCTCCGAGGTGCATTCCAGAAGCACTCACTAGCTGCACATTTCCTTCATCGTCATCTTCGCCCTCCCCAAGCTGGAGATCTAACTGCCAAAGGAGGTAGTTGCATGCCAAAAGGTGCCGCTTCACGTGGTAGACGCGAGTGTCCGCGGTTCTCGTACAAGGCAACTGGAATTCTTCCGTAATGGTGCTGTTGCTAACAAGCCTGTGCGTGCGCCATCGATGCCGTAGGAGATTCCAACAGTTATCCATGTCTCGCGTCACGTCGGGATCCACTCTTTCTCTGGTCGCTCTGCCACTGCCTGTAGAAAGCTGACTTCTAACACGGCTGTTCTGCTTGAGTTACCGATGCACAGCTGAAGACTCTTGAAGACGGTTTGTGATCGCAGAAAGAAGGCAACTCGGAATTATCATCGGATGATCACGAAGCGTTGGGGCAGAAACGAATGGACGAAGATCGGAGAAGAGCCACACTCACACACAGTTGAACAGGAAGGGGCCCGGCATGCAACACTTTCACGTGCTTCTCGCCAGATAGAAAAACAGAGAAGCCTTCGAAAGCCGTCGTTGCTGTTTGGCCTGGCACAAGTCAAATAGGGGGCATGGAACTTGCGACTCCGCGAGAGTCGCTCTTCATTCACGTCTTCGTCGAGCTGCACGCTTTTTCATGGCATCTGAGGACGTTGTCAGAGCAATACATATTGAAATACGATAGTTTCTTTGACCATGGACGTGAAAGCTCTTGTTCTGAGTTTCACGCGAGAATCATGTACAAGTGACTTTTTTAAGTATAATGCCAACGACATGCTGCAGAATTTTGTCTGTTCGCGAAACCGTTCCACTATATCATCATCATCATCATCATGAAAAACATTTATTGGTTTCTGCAGGATCTTTTGTTGTAGTCCATCAGGGTCTTCTTGGACGCTCTTGACTGTGTTTAGTATGGGTGAGGCCCTTTGTCCAAGGCTCCAACGTACGGGTTCACTGCACGAGACCAATTTGGTCCTCGCAATGGTTGCTGACCAGCAGTGGCTCCATTGCTCCGCACTTGCATTTGTGATTTTGGGGACTGCTGTTATAGGTTGGCATTCCCAAGTGGTGTGATAAAAGGTGGGCTCTTGTCAGCTTCCCGGAAATTTAGCTACGTATCTGGTGAGGTACCTTTTACTCAGTAGGTTTAAGTTGGGGAATGTTCCTGTCTGGAGCTGTCCCCAATCAATGGCCTCCGCTCTAGTGAGTGATTTATGTGGATGAGGATATCGTATCCTTGTTCTACTTTAGTGCGCCAATAAAGCAGAGCATTCATTTAAGACAGACGGTATCGAGTGTCCATACTTCGGGGGCTCGGACTGCAAATTCTCGTGCTACCGGGTCCGCCTATTCATTCCCCGCTATTCCGGCAAGTCCCGGCACACACAATATCTTTTGTTGGATCAGCTGAGGTTGTGTTGTGTGTCTGTTCGCGAAACCGTTCCACTATATCATCATCATCATCATCATCATGAAAAACATTTATTGGTTTCTGCAGGACCTTTTGTTGTAGTCTATCAGGGTCTTCTTGGACGCTCTTGACTGTGTTTAGTATGGGTGAGGCCCTTTGTACAAGGCTCATCATGTGAGGAAATGCCGGCAGGCGTCTTGAGAATGAGGTAGAATTGTTAGAGATTTGCCAGTTCTGAAGCCTTCCCCGCTGATAGAGCGACAGCTAGCTTCTCAGCTTCAGTCACGGTGCTTTCGCTTATTGAGCCGCTTGTGATTCCGCGATGGTTTGCGTTGATGGCTGTGGACACTCTGCGTCCTCGTTTAGGAGCTCTGGTGGCTGCGTCTACGTACACTACGTCGTTTTTGGTGAAATACATGCATTGAATGTAATCTACACGTGCTGCCCGCCTGCCTTCGTGCAAGTTCGATTCTATGTTCCTTCGGTATCAGATTCACTCGGAGCTGCCTGCGGATTTCATCTGGTATGTTAGCTGTTGTCATTCTCTTAATTTGTTCGGTATAGCCAAGGCGCTTGAGGAGTGCTCCGCCTGTTGGTGTTTGCAGGAGTCTTTATTTTTGTGCCTCGAGCTAAGCTTCCCGTTGTTCTTGGAAGGTAATGTGCACCCCAAAGCAAGAGTTTCTCTGTAGGCATACTGATTGGGAATTTCAGTGCCGTCTTGTACGCTTTCCGAATGATTACTTCCGCTCGTTTCTCTTCATGGAGATACAGCCATTGGTACGGGATACTATACATAACTCTGCTGATGACTAGGCGTCTTACTAGTTTCAAAGTGTCCTGTTCCCGCAGTCCTTTCCGACGGGCGGCCATTCTCTTAATCATTCTGTTAGCTTGTAGCGTTGTGTTTTTGAGGAGTGTCTGGTTGTTATTGCTCCGTTGGTTAGATTAGAGCCACATCCCCTACACTCGTATCACGCCCTTCTCGGGTATCTACTGGCATTCGAGGTACACGTTGAGGCGGAGACTTCTGTCTGTGGGTACAATCCTATTCAGTTTGTGTCTCCAGACTCTGAGTAGCTCGGATTTCTCCGTTGAGCATTGCAGGCCTCTTTCTTGAGTATACTGTTAGACGCGGTTGGCGGCTTCTTGTAGTTTTGCTTCGTTTTCCCTCAGGGAGCCCTTGGAGATTCAAATGGTAATGTCATCTACGTAGATTGCCCGTCTGATGTCCGGAATGTTCTCCAAGTTTTTGGCAAATTCAATCATGACATTGTTGAAGAGACACGGTGAGATTAATGATCCTGGTTGTGTACCCTTATTGGGGATTTCGAAGATATTTGTGTGGGCATCGTTTATGCCTATTGTAGCTGTTGTGACCCAGAGGAATGCTTTTACATAGCCATGGATACGTTTGCCGCAGTTCAGGTTGTCTAGACCACTGAGGATGGCTTCATGGCTAAAATTGCCAAAAGCCCCCTTGATGTCTAGGGCCATGACAATACGTTCCCCTCGGATTGTGACATTCTTGAGCACTTCTTCCTTAAGTTGGAGGTGCAGGTCCTGTGTCGAGAGGTTTCCTGGAAACCAAACATAGTGCAGGGGTACAAATCTCTCTCTTTCATGTAGTTTAGGAGTCTCTGGATTAGGCTCCGCTCATATAGCTTACAAAGACAAGATGTAAGCCATATCGGTCTGAGATTCATAACTCGGAGCTTCTTGCCTGGTTTGGGAATGAGTATTACTCCCACGTGCTTCCATTCTGCTGGTACGGTCTCCATCTCCCAGTGGTGATTTATGAGTTTTGTTATTTCTTGAATGGCCTCTTTGCCAAGGCTGCGAATGACAGCATTTCCTAGGCGATCATCTCACGGAGAAGTATTTTTGGTGTTGTTTCGTATGGCTGAATTGGCTTCAATTACCGATTACCGAATTCCACGTAAGTGTGAGGCTCGCAGCAGGAGCTGTGGCGCTTTAAAGTAGCCTGGGGCCTGACGAACCAACCGACTGAGCTATCTTTCCGGGCAACATCGAAGGGTCACGAGTTCAAATCACCTGTTATGTTCCTTTTTTTTTCGCCCCTTTTTCTTTCTTTTTTTTCTTTCTTTTAATGTCTTTTCCTTTATTTTATCACTGTACGGGAACCCTCCTAAAAAAAAAAAGAAAGATATATATCTTCAAATATGTATGGCCTCACATGTGCAGGTCATAAATACCAGGTTCTCTAGCCGAGTGCCATCCATGCGGTATAACCGAGCTCAGATTGGTCCACCTTGACTGATCAAATAGGGCACCACTGTAGGTTAAATGAGGCGTACAACTCCTGCGGGACCCGCCGTGGTTGCTCAGTGGTTATGGTGTTAGACTGCTGAGCACGAGGTCGCGGGATCGGACCCCGACCACGGCGGCCGCATTTCGATGGGGGCGAAATGCGAAAACACCCGTGTACTTAGAATTAGGTGCACGTTAAAGAACCCCAGGTGGTCGAAATTTTCGGAGTCCTCCACTACGGCGTGCATAATCAGAAAGTGGTTTTGTCACGTAAAACCCCATAAATTAATTTTTAAACTAACTCCTACGGGGACGGTAGAGTATCCGTCTCCAGTGCAAGAGGACCGTGATTCAAATCCCGGTGCCGCGCTATTCTCCACCGGAAAATACAAAAAAAAAACCGTGTGTTGAGAAAATTGCACAAACAGGCCTGGAGTGCGGCCTGATCCCGGTGACCAGAACCGGTAACGCACTCTCTCACCAGAGCAGGATTGGCCACCCTGGTGCAGTACTTGGCCACAACCTCCTATATGAATACAACAATCGAACCCCGGCCCTCAGTCCCCAGCAGCCGCGAAGCAACTGACCACGGCGGCGGTCAGATCTGTGACGCTGCAGAGGGTGCTAAGAATACCTGGCTCCGGACAGGCCGCCATTGGAATCTGAACCTGGCAACGTTTAACGTTAGAACGCTATCTAGTGAGGCGAGTCTAGCAGTGTTATTGGAGGAATTATAGGGTAGTAAATGGGATATAATAGGGCTCAGTGAGGTTAGGAGGACAAAAGAAGCATATACAGTGCTAAAAAGCGGGCATGTACTGTGTTACCGGGGCTTAGCGGAGAGACGAGAACTAGGAGTCGGATTCCTGATTAATAAGGAAATAGCTGGTAACATACAGGAATTCTATAGCATTAACGAGAGGGTGGCATGTCTTGTTGTGAAACTTAATAAGAGGTACAAAATGAAGGTTGTATAGGTCTACGCTCCTACATCTAGTCATGATGACCAGGAAGTCGAAAGCTTTTATGAAGACGTAGAATCGGCGATGGGTAAAGTCAAAACAAAATACACTATACTGATGGGCGACTTCAATGCCAGGGTAGGCAAGAAGCAGGCTGGAGACAAGTCAGTGGGGAATATGGCATAGGCTCTAGGAATAGCAGAGGAGAATTATTAGTAGAGTTTGCAGAACAGAATAATATGCGGATAATGAATACCTTTTTCCGCAAGCGGGTTAGCCGAAAGTGGACGTGGAGGAGCCCGAATGGTGAGACTAGAAATGAAATCGACTTCATACTCTGCGCGAACGCTGGCATCATTCAAGATGTAGACGTGCTCGGCAAGGTACGCTGCAGTGACCACAGGATGGTAAGAACTCGAATTAGCCGGGACTTGAGGAGGGAACGAAAGAAACTGGTACACAAGAAGCCAATCAATGAGTTAGCGGTAAGAGGGAAACTAGAGGAATTCCGGATCAAACTACAGAACAGGTATTCGGCTTTAACTCAGGAAGAGGACCTTAGTGTTGAAGCAATGAACGACAATCTCATGGGCATCATTAAGGAGTGCGCAATAGAAGTCGGTGGTAACGCCGTTAGACAGGAAACCAATAAGCTATCGCAGGAGACGAAAGATCTGATCAAGAAACGCCAATGTATGAAAGCCTCTAATCCTACAGCTAGAATAGAACTGGCAGAACTTTCTAAGTTAATCAACAAGCGTAAGACAGCGGACATAAGGAACTATAATATGGATAGAATTGAACAGGCTCTCAGGAACGGAGGAAGCCTAAAAACAGTGAAGAAGAAACTAGGAATAGGCAAGAATCAGATGTGTGCGTTAAGAGACAAAGCCGGCAATATCGTTACTAATATGGATGAGATAGTTCAAGTGGCTGAGGAGTTCTATAGAGATTTGTACAGTACCAGTGGCACCCACGACGATAGTGGAAGAGAGAATAGCCTACAGGAATTCGAAATCCCACAGGTAACGCCAGAAGAAGTAAAGAAAGCCTTAGGAGCTATGCAAAGGGGGAAGGCAGCTGGGGAGGATCAGGTAACAGCAGACTTGTTGAAGGATGGTGGTCAGATGGTTCTAGAGAAACTGGCCACCCTGTATACGCAATGCCTCATAACCTCGAGCGTACCGGAATCTTGGAAGAACGCTAACATAATCCTAATCCATAAGAAAGGGGACGCCAAAGACTTGAAAAATTATAGACCGATCAGCTTACTGCCCGTTGCCTACAAAGTATTTACTAAGGTAATCGCAAATAGAATCAGGAACACCTTAGACTTCTGTCAACCAAAGGACCAGGCAGGATTCCGTAAAGGCTACTCAACAATAGACCATATTCACACTATCAATCAAGTGATAGAGAAATGTGCAGAATATAACCAACCCTTATATATAGCTTTCATTGATTACGAGAAAGCGTTTGATTCAGTCGAAACCTCAGCAGTCATGGAGGCATTACGGAATCAGGGTGTAGATGAGCCATATGTAAAAATACTGGAAGATATCTATAGCGGCTCCACAGCCACCGTATTCCTCCACAAAGAAAGCAACAAAATCCCTATAAAGAAAGGCGTCAGACAGGGAGATACGATATCTCCAATGCTATTCACAGCATGTTTACAGGAGGTATTCAGAGGCCTGGAGTGGGAAGAATTGGGGATAAAAGTTGATGGAGAATACCTTAGCAACTTGCGATTCGCTGATGATATTGCCTTGCTTAGTAACTCAGGAGACGAATTGCAATGCATGCTCACTGACCTGTAGAGGCAAAGCAGAAGGGTGGGTCTGAAAATTAATCTGCAGAAAACTAAAGTATTGTTTAACAGTCTCGGAAGAGAACAGCAGTTTACGATAGGTAGCGAAGCATTATAAGTGGTATGGGAATACATCTACTTAGGGCAGGTAGTGACCACGGATCCGGATCATGAGACTGAAATAACCAGAAGAATAAGAATGGGTTGGGGTGCGTTTGGCAGGCATTCTCAAATCATGAACAGCAGGTTGCCACTATCCCTCAAAAGGAAAGTGTACAACAGCTGTGTGTTACCAGTACTCACATACGGGGCAGAAACCTGGAGGCTTACGAAAAGGGTTCTGCTGAAATTGAGGACGACGCAACGAGCTATGGAAAGAAGAATGATGGGTGTAACGTTAAGGGATAAGAAAAGAGCAGATTGGGTGAGGCAACAAACGCGGGTAAACGACATCTTAGTTGAAATCAAGAAAAAGAAATGGGCATATGGGCCGGACATGTAATGAGGAGGGAAGATAACCGATGGTCACTAAGGGTTACGGACTGGATTCCAAGGGAAGGGAAGCGTAGCAGGGGGCGGCAGAAAGTTAGGTGGGCGGATGACATTAAGACGTTTGCAGGGACAACATGGCCACAATTAGTACATGACCGGGGTAGTTGGAGAAGTATGGGAGAGGCCTTTGCCCTGCAGTGGGCGTAACTAGGCTGATGATGATGATGATGACCGAAGACATAATTACTTTCTTCGTCTCCATTTAAATTTTTTTCATGAATGAGGGTTGTTCCGGTCCTGTTTTTCATTTTTACTACTCATTTTTTTTACCTTATGCGTTTTTCTTTTGTAGGTTTAACACTTGAGCCATCACCCTTATGATCTTAGGTAGCAGCGTGCTAGAAATTTGGCTAGGTTAGCATTTGCACGTTTCAAAATGTCTTTGTGCCTTTCTTTTATGTCATTGGTTTTGTTGTCCATAAGCCTTATTATCGGGCAACCAAAAAAGATTGCGGAATATACCACTCTTTAATGCAACCATTGATTCTCGCGTTGGTGTAAAGGGGTAAGAGGACGCTGTTGGATGCAGGTGGATTTTCTTTAGTCAAAATCGTTCAATAAATTATCTTAATGCGAAACCATATCTACGAAGCGTTGAGGTGGTGAGGCGACAAGAAGTGATAAATTGTCTCGTCAATATTAAGAAAAAAGCAAAGTGCACCAGACGAGCCCTCCGTAGATAAAAGCTCGTGACAATTTAATTTCGCCAGGGTTATTTCGCTATGCATAAGACATAAGAAGTGGTGTCGATACTGAGAAGAAGCAGTGAGTACATAGTCAGACGAGTGACATAGTTTGCTTTCGTGCTTCACAAACCATGGCACATCTTCAGTAAGGGGAATTTACCAATACGAAGACGGTTGCAGTAAGGACGGGAGCGAAGACTTGAAAAACAAAGTTAGACAAAGTACAGTGGGAAATCCTCAAATTATAATGTATCAGACTAACTCCGAGAGACTGATTTAGAATGACTGAATAATCAGGAAAATGCATAATATCGTGAAGGACAACGTATTACGAGTAATTGAAAATTGTTTTTTACAAGATGAGCAATTTTGTAAAGGATCACTTTCTTACTAAGACAGTTAACGTACTCTTTCAGAGCGTGTCGCCCTATGAGATGGATGGATGATGCTATGAGCGTCCGCTTTGAAATGGGGTGGTGGATTGCGTCACCCAGCTTTTGTTAATATTTTGCCGAATGTCCTACCTATCTTTAGAAAAAAAAAAAGAATTCCCAGCATCAAACTTTCTGAAGAATAATTGGGAACTTTTTTTGTATGCCTCCGTTGTTTGTGGTCTCCCTACTTTTCTGGCACCAAACTTCCAATCACCGCTTACTAATCTCTATTGCGGACATGTCTACTTTCGCCCTGCGATAGCTGATCAGAAGGGATTCAAGGAGGCCTGAGTAGCCTAAACGGACAGCTGGGCAAATACCTTTACATTCTAATAACACATCTTCGATTGTTTACCTAGCTTTACCGCAGCAAGCAAATGCTTCCTCTTCCTTGGTGTACCTCGCTTTATAAGTATGCGTTTAAGGCAACCCGCTCTCACATTAAAAAGGAAAGAGCTTCCCTTTGTGCTATCATGAATTGGTTCTATTCGCGGTTTTTTAGGTAGTTACCCATAGCAGGTTACTTTTCTATTGCCGCCACCCATGAGATTTTTTGGCATTGCTCCCTAGCGCTGCATTTCAATGGTAAGAATATACTGAAGGATGAGTTAGCTGGCGGGAGATTAAAAACGGAACAGCCAAATATAAAGGCCTTGTCGGTTCGGTTAGTCTCTGCCTGTTCTATTTGGTTGTCAAGTAGCACTATTACAGCTAAGCTGTGTACCTTTACCGTCCAAGGAAATTTTCGTGTCGTTGTAGTAAGCAAATACTCATACGTGGGCCGATCCCCGAGATAGTTCTACGCCGAGCCGACCCGCGGGGGAGGTGAAGCAGGCGTTAAGCACTCCCCATACAGGGCCAATCCCGGAGATATAGTGCAATACCCGCCAGGCCCGCGGCGGAGGTGAAGCAGGCGTTAAGCGCTCCCTATTCGTGGGCCGATCCCGAAGATGTGCAATACCAGCAAGCCCCGCGGCGGAGGTGAATAGGCGTTAAGTACTAACCATTCGTGGGCCGATCCTGAAGGTAGTGCAAAGCCGGGCAAACCTGTGGTGGAGCTGAACCAGACGTTAAGCACTCCCCATTCGTGGGCCGATCCTGATGATTGTGCAATGCCGGGCAAACCCAGGATTGAGCTGAAGCAGGCGTTAAGCACTCCCCATACGTGGGCCGATACCGAAGATAGTCCGATGCTGGGCAAACCCGCGGCGGAGGTGCAGTTCGTCATTAAGGGGTCCCCATTCGCAGCTTCACTTGTCGTCCTTCTTCACAGAGTGGAAGGGCACTGAGATGTTTTTTTTTATTCTATTCCGCCACCCGTACCTTGCTTTCGTTGTCGCAAAACTGGAAGGAAAGATCGCATTCGCTAGAGACCCACGCCTGATTGCAGTAAAACGATCTTGGTAGCATTTCGCCGAGAAAACAAACAAAGCTACGTTTCCTCGGTGAAATGCTTCCGAGATCATTTGAGGACAGTTTGCTTTGTTTCCAAAAGAAGAGAAAATCACGTTGCCTGTTAGACGCTCACAACGGCCCGCGCACACACACGCAGGCACCGTCGCATCAATTGCATACCTGCATCGCGGCGTCGAGACTTTAAGGTAACAAGGCACACTCGAACGAGAGGCGCTCGTGCGAGTCCCCGTGCATGTGGAAGACATGGGAAACCAAAACGCAAACGACGTGGGCCACACTTTTGACGGTTTTATGTGTGCTCGAGCGTAGACGTCCCAGCACTTGCTCACTATCGCGTATCTCATGGAGGCGCTTAACTTCGCGGCGGCGCCTCATGTTGTGTCTGCTGCTGCTTCAAGTTGTATCAAACTGGATCAAACTGGAACTTGGAAAGTGGATCAGCCGGTCACGTCAGAGCGCCATAGCGCTCGATTTCTGCAGATTTTTTAAGAACCGGCGAAAAGCAATCGTTGTACACCGTGAATGAGAACAGCATTGTCCTGCTTAATATCACAGTTAAAATAAAATGGTGGAAGGTAGACTTGTCTCACGCCAATATAACCTTGCGATCAGAGCACTTGAACTCCAAGAGGGTCCGTATTTACAAGAATGATCTGATGCTGCAAGAGTCTGTCAAAGCAGATGCCAGGTAATCGTGACATTTGGCATATTGACGAAGGCAGTTTACAAATAGCAAAAATCACTTAAATTAGGGAAAGAGCGAGTGAGAAAGGGAACAAACCAACACTTTCCTTACTGATTCCGACCATCGGCCACCTATTACGAAAACAGCCCAAACAGCTATTCGCTTTAAGACTACAAGTGCATGACTGTGAACGGCAATGAGCCTTTAGTTTTGTCCCGGAACACAGTGAACTTTGAACTGTCGAACGCTACGATGTTGTTCCCAGCCACCCCATCAACACTATTTCAGATGCGCAATGACACTTAGAAACTTGATTGACGGATGCTATGAGAATACGTGCGTATGTTGCTGTGGAATGTATCATGTACTGACGTTGCCAGCAGAAGAAAAAGCAAAGCCTGATGCGTTGGACGGGCCTTCTTGTTATGTTGTATGCGAAAAAAAAGCATTACCGGGAGGATGAACTTCTTTGTGTAGGACCACAAGTTACGAGTATGGTGCTAGCGGGCCGATGACGGCAGGAGGGAGACCGCGACGACAGTGATGACGATCATATGGCGGCCACAGAATGATCTATTTTCCGGCCGTCCGACATGAGTGTACGAAATGCCGTCTGTCGATTTTTACATAGTACTGAACTTGAGTACACTTCAAATTTCTCAAAGAGGTTGTTGGCTTCGGCACCAAATTCGTATGCAGTCTATCGTACATTATAGTGTGGAGACCCAGTGTAAGACGTTCTAAAATTTGTAAAAAAAAAACTGGTCTCAAACCAATGGTCAGAGCATGTTGGACGAAACTGCACAATTACGTTCTTCCCATTAAAAATGGCTTCAAGAACCAGGAATACTTGTACCATGGACAAGAAATTACATGCTCTGCAGAAATCCTGTACCGCTGGATCACCTATTCGTCGACTGCTCGGACCTTATATTCCACCGAGACGTCCTACAGCGGACAATCGAAAAGAGTTACCCATTCACCCTTAGGCATTTTTCTGCGTGCCTAATGCGAACACAGGTGGAATGCCGTACAATCTAATAACGTATTTTCACCTCCATATGTCGTGAAAAACACGGATTTTGGTACGGGGTGCATGTACAGACGTGAGCTTAATTCTAGCGAAATTTGTAGAAAACATGGCGTATGCGAGCAAACTACTATATAGTTTCCGAACTATCCGAAACGGTCAGTTTTCCTGAAAACTTGAATGTCTTAAGAATTCTGTCTTGTAGTGAAAGGGTATAAACGGCTCAAGATTTATATTTAGATAATGTTTCTACAGGGCCGCAGCGATGGCGTAGAGGTAGAGCATCCGCCTCGCGTGCAAGAGGACCGTGGTTCGAATCCCGCTGCCGCGCAATTTTCCACCGGATAAAAAAAATGAGGAAAAATACGCGTGTTGATAAAATTGAGCAAACCTGCCTGGAGTGCGTTCTGATGCCGGTGACCAAAACCGGTAACGCACTCCCTCACCAGAGCAGGATTGGCCACCCTGGTGCAGTAATTGGCCACAACCTCCTGTATGAATGCATCAATCAAATCAATCAGCAGCTGCGACCTGTGACGCATGCAGATGGTGCTAAGAATCTCTGGATTCGCACAGGCCGCCATTGGAATCTGACCCTGGCAACATTTAATGGACAGAGCACTGCGCCGAACAGGCGTTAAAAATCTCATGCAGGTAATAGGATATTCATTCTGCGTGTCGGCGCAGGAAAGCTGCAGGAATGTTATCTGTACCATTAGACTTTTTAATGTCAAGCTTCAAAAGTAGAATAAAAATACTTTCGCGGGAACTAGCAACGTCAGGCATAAAATAAGTGTAGCTTTCTGGTTTCGAACAAGAACAGGCATCATTATCAGCATACACTGAAGGGAAATATTCCTTAAAGGTATCTGCACCAGCTTTTGGATCTGTAAGAGACGAATTGTTAACTATTAAGGAGATACTACTTAGTTTATTACCACTATTGTATCTCCAGAACTTTTCTGGTGCTTCACTGAGAAAATTGCCTAAACTAACGGTAAAAGAAAGTCGTCAGCTAGCTTGATCTTTTTCCTTAGCTGACTACTCAGTATGCTCATGCTAGTTTCATCACGTCGACGAGACCTTCACATCCGCTTTAGTCTCCGTTTCATGTGAATTATGTCCCGCGTGATCCATGGTTTGTATTTCTTTTTCTTTGTAACATTCGGAACAAACATTGACAAAGAATCAAGGCAAATCTTTTTAAATGAGTACCACAAAGAATTTACATTCTCTTCAGCGCTGAAGCCATCAAAGCGACTCTCTAGAAAATCTAAAATACCTACGTCATCAGCTCTATTGAAGTCTTTCACAACAATGGGTTGTTTTTTAGTGCCAACATGCGCTGAGAGTGAAAAGACTGAGAAAATGAGTTAATGGTCCAAAACACCCTTCACCACATCAACAGAAATGCACCTAAGAGCAGTGCTGGTAAACAATAAATCAAGAATGCGGGAGACTGATGAACATGTTCTAGTTGGCACATCCATGATCTGAGTAAGGTTGCACGAAAAAGCAACATCCAGAAGAAGCTCACAGTGCCTAGAACCACTATCCACAGTATTCATACGAAGCCAGTCGATATCGGGCAAGTTAAAATCGCCTCCCACGATAAGCTTCACTCGGTCATCCCGATAACGTTGAATTAATCGCACCACTCCTGAAGAAAAGCAAGATCAGCATTAGAGGTCCATAGACCACGCCCAATACGATATTGTGGCCACGGAAATCTATCTTACAGAAAAGGCTGTCTTGGTTAGGAACACCCGGCAACACTGCAGCGTTTATGCTTTCCCTCAGGACAATCGCGACTCCCTCACCACGGGGAGGTCTATCACACCATAGTATTCAGTAGGCAGGTGGCACAATTCGCCCATCAGGAACATCAGGGTGCAACCACGTCTCGGTAAAAAACGTAATGTGCGGGTCGAGATCGTAAAGGAGCGCTCCTAATTCAGTAGTCTTATTCTCGATGCTTTGGGTGTTGAAAAAAACAAGCCGCAACGGCCAGCTATTATCTGCTCGTCCGTCCTGAGCTTTGCCGTACTTTCGTCTGGTGACCATACTGCTCGACGCCGAAGCAACTCGATCGCTATTACTATCTTGGCCTGCGCTACTACCGCTATCTTCATTAAACCTGTTAAGCTTCCATCTTTCATTCCTCACCTCATCCCAAATAAATATGTTTCCATTGAAGAGTGTCTCCATTGAGAAGTTATGGTATTTGTGTTCCTTCTTAAAGCTTAACTCAAATAGACGACCCAGCGCGAACAATAGAAAACTAGATATGCAGGTTGTTGTACCGGACATATTGCGCGCCGCCAAAGTGTCGATGCGCTGTGTATTGTCTGCGAGGGGCCAAGAGTCCCATTAAGGCGAGGGAATGCTGAGGTGGCCAGGCGAAGGCGAAGTGACTGCTGCAAAGCACTGGGCGCGCGATATGTGCCAAAAAAGCGAATATTGAAAATGCTCCCCAAAATTCATTTACTGCAACTGGCTCCGTCGATAGCTCCATGTGCGCACATTTGTACATTGTCTGAAGTTTATGTCTATTCCTGAATCTTTCTATAAAAAAAATCATCCCGTAGTACATTTTACTAAAGCCTATTTCTCCTCTTTCATTAACACATGCCACTTGAGTGTATTCTTCTCCAATTGCAAGCAGTCATGCAAGAGCTTCAATGACTTGTTATAATGTTGCGTAGGTCATGATTCCCTTTTGGAAATGCCCCCCTTTTCAGCGGCAACGGTGCGGTTCGGTCATTCTTAGAGGAGTTATGTCGTTTGTTTGATTCGTAATTTACCTTTAGATGCTGCATTTATTCTTGAAGTGGTTAAGATTGCCATTGCTGTAGTAAATTATTAAAGAGTACGTTTGTAAAAAATTATTTTATGATTCTAGTGTTCAAAAGAACTAGGGAGCAGGCGCCACTGAGGTGTCTTCCTCCGTTCTATAGAAATAATAGGAGACTTCACCTCCAGTATTTTGTCCTTTCTGGTTACACTATAATAATTATTTGACTGTCGAAATTTGTAGCAACAAATACATTTTCTTAGATATATGAATCTAAACATCAATGCCATTCAACTACTCGACGGCCTGCTGTGGATGATATGCAATGTTTTTTTGTTCAGCCTAAGGAACCTGCTATGAAGGTACAGTCGGTGACACCCTTGTGTAGAGCGCGGGAACGGCAGCTGCCGGGGCGCTCCGCAGTCAGTCAGCGACGTCTAACGATAGTGAATGGGCCCGAGATTAGATGCGTCGGCCGCTGCGTTCCCAGACGCCTCTTATCTCGAGCCCAGCACTTAGCTCTAGACGTCGTTGGCTGCCTTCGGAGCGGCCCGGCGGCCGCCGTTCCCGCGCTCTACACAAGGGTGTCACCGACTGTACTTGAATTCTTTTTTTCTTGCAAAGGTTAATCCTGGTGTTCTCAGGCGTTTTGTTAATCTTTAATTTCGTAGCACAAGGCGGAAGGTTTTAAGAACACCTTCGTTCTAAAAGCACAACATGCAATGCAGATGCTTCGATGTTGGAGCTCCCTTGAAAAAAAGTTCCTCGCACTGCCAACTTTAGGAGATTTGAGGTTCGCTTTTTGCTGCCTTCTAGAAACAACTGCTTCTGCAGTGACAGTTTCCTTGTGTGAACATCTGAAAAAAAATTTTAACCCCTCTAGAAACTCTGAGGAAGAGTATATGGTAAGCGGAATCCACCACTCATATAAACAGCATGCTGAAACAAACTTTGCTGGTGAAGCAGCGCACTGACACGGACACAGAGAAGACACACAAGACGACACTCGCTGCAGCGAGTGTCGTCTTGTGTGTCTTCTCTGTGTCCGCGTCAGTGCGCTGCTTCACCAGCAAGGTGCGATGACCAATCACCAACTTGCCCAACTTTCCACATTACTGAAACAAACTAGACCAATTAATTTCTGACTATGCCACCGCAGCGATCCTCTCGTTTCAACCATGATCACTAAGAACCCACACCACCTTTCCCAACAAATCGACGAAACAGTTTAGTCGCTACTGTTTTGCGCTGCTTACCTCTAGGGTGCGCGTTCGGCCCTGGCCGCGACAGCCGTATTTCGATGTGGGTGGAATACGAGAACCATTGCTGCACTTCGCGTTGGGTGTACGTTTAAAAATCACAGGTTATCAAAACGATCGGGAGTCTCTCACTACGGCGTGTCTCATAAGCTATCTTTGTTTTGGCAGGTTAAACCACGGAGCTCAGTGAACTAACTTTGCCAACAGCTCGCTTGTCCGGGAGCAGCGCACTACTGCTGCTCCTCCAAATTTAAAGGTATAACAATTGCAGATGCAGTGAGCAAATTTAGAGAAGCATCGAATTTTACGCTTCGTACGTCTTTCTTATTTTGCCTGACTGGCCTGTAAGTCGCGCGATCTTTCAACTAAGGATGACTCGATGCGAAGAGACGAAGAGGCGCGTAGTTCATTGCTTAACCTGAGCATGCGTACTTAAAGTTATGAACGCAAGATTTACCTTGTTTTATGACATCTTTATGCGACTTGGTAGAAACATCTTCTCAAGCACAATAGGCTTTTCGGATATTTAGGGTTTTCATCGTGAGATCGAAGTAATGGCGATGCACATAGTTATTGCAAAAATTCTAAAAAAAATATAAGATACATACACAAAAGGATGTGTAAAATGCAAGTGCTTTGGTGTTGTTATACTTGTAGTTTTCAGGTATTATAGTGATCTTTATATTTGGAAACTACTCGGCAACGGTTTTGTAAACGACACATGAGATCAAAACATTTTTTCCTCAAATAATAAATATAAACAAAACAAAACGTAACGCATTGCTTTCCTTGAAATCTGTGGAATATGTGGAATAATACTAGCTTCATCATCATAATACGATGCTCCAAACTTGCACGACAGACCACATAATTTACCCTTTCAAGAGACACAAAAATACCAAAATAAAACCCTGATAACCTAAAAAAGCAATAAAAAAGGAGACAAGACTTTCACAAATTTAGCTTTATTATTGATGAAGATGACATCCTGAGGTGCCTCTCCCCTAATACTTTTATGCTAAGCAAGGAAGAAATAAATTTGTATTTTCACATGTCTCTATCGTGACCGCTAAAACCGTCTTGCAAAGTCAGAGGGTGAGCCGATGTCGCAATTTTTTCTTCACCTGCAATGAAGTACGGTAGCGGAAGAGTGGTGACTACCTGCTGAGGTGACGTTGGATTCCCGTTCGAAACCACTTCGATTTGTGAACTGTTTACTTCATTATATTCGCTTCCGAGGTTTTGAGTGTGATGCTCAAGCAGCTTTGCAGAGGCACGGATGCACCGAGCTCATAGAAGAGCGGAGCCGCAGTGCTCACTCTTTCACGCCACCTGTGACTCACCCGCTTCCCCCTTCACCACGCTCTGCTCTCCCGAAAATTAGGAGACACGCATGTCCTCATCTCCTCAAGTGTGACTGCTCCCTTCCCCACAGTCTTTCTCGGGCGAAAGGATTCCCCCTGCAGAGACTTCAGGTGGGGCTGGTCCTTAAAACAGCCATCACATTTCATCATCATCATCATCATCATCCTCATCATCATCATCATCAGCAGCAGCAGCAGCCTGGTTACGCCCACTGCAGAGCAAAGGCCTCTCCCATACTTCTCCAACTACCTCGGTCATGTACTAATCGTGGCCATGTTGTCCCTGCAAACTTCCTAATCTCATCCGCCCACGTAACTGTCAGCTGCCCCCTGCTACGCTTCCCTTCCCTTGGAATCCAGTCCGTAACCCTTAATGACTATCGGTTACCTTCCCTCCTGATTACATGTCCAACCCATGCCCATTTCATTTTCTTAATTTCAACTAAGATGTCATTAACTCGCATTTGTTCCCTCACCCAATCTGCTCTTTTCTTATCCCTTAACGTTATACACTTATCATTCTTCTTTCCATAGCTCGTTGCGTCGTCCTCAATTTAAGTAGAACCCTCTTCGTAAGGCTCCAGGTTTCTGCCCCGTACGTCAGTACTGGTAAGACACAGCTGTTATACACTTCTTTCTTAGGGGATAACGTCAACCTGCTGTTCCTAATCTGAGAATGCCAGCGAAACGCACCTCAGGCCATTCTTATTCTTCTGATTATTTCAGTCTCGTGATCCGGATCCGCAGTCACTACCTGTCCTATGTAGATGTATTCCCTTACCACTTCCAGTGCCTCGCTACCTATTGTAAATTGCTGTTCTCTTCCGGGACTGTTAGACATTACTTTAGTTTTCTGCAGATTAATTTTTAGACCCACTCTTCTGCTTTGCCTCTCCAGGTCAGTGAGCATGCATTGCAATTGGTCCCCTGAGTTACTAAGCAAGGCAATATCATCAGCGAATCGCAAGTTACTAAGGTATTCTCCATTATCTTTTATCCCCAATTCTTCCCAATCCAGGTCTCTGAATACCTCCTGTAGACACGCTGTGAATAGCATTGGAGATATCGTATCCCCCTGCCTGACGCCTTTCTTTATTGGGATTTTGTTGCTTTCTTTATGGAGGACTGCGGTGGCTGTGGAGCCGCTATAGATATCTTTCAGTATTTTTACATACGGCTTGTCTACACCCTGATTCCGTAATGCCTCCATAAATGCTAATGTTTCGGCTGAATCAAACGCTTTCTTGTAATCAATGAAAGCTATATATAAGGGTTGGTTATATTCCGCACATTTCTCTATCACCTGATTGATAGTGTGAATATGGCCTATTGTTGAGTAGCCTTTACGGAATCCTGCCTGGTCCTTTGTTTGACGGAAGTCTAAGGTGTTTCTGATTCTATTTGTCGTCACATTTACTTGTGGTCAACCCCTTTGCATCACCCTATCCTTACTTGGGGTTAAGGCCCTTGGCCAAAGCCAGTCCGTGAAAGTGTACTTTAAAGTATGAAGCTGAGCTGCAACAAACATGAAGGTTTTGAACGCTGGCCTTTAGACAATTTATATAAGTTGTGTCCGCAGGATCTGCTTGAAAGGTGGCCTACGTGCCTATATTTAATGTGGTTGAGCCGTTTGGTAACCTCGTAACCCAAGCGTAAGACAAGACTGCTTAGCGAAGTAAGACGACTTCTAAAACGCAGAACAGAAGCGCGAGTAGGAAAGAATGGGACGAAATCACTCCGATAGCAATCATACCCTTCGAAAGGAGTGCCATGGATGGATGACTTACGCACGCACTGCTACTTTTATGAATGTGCAAGGCTTCTGTCATCAACAGTGCCCGCTCACCAACTCAATCTGAAACGACAGGTTATTATTTGATTAATGATTTTCCGCCGTATTCAGCGCATAGCTGGGTATACATATTGCTTGTGTACAGACATGCTTGTGTCCCGTATGCTGTCATTTACACAAAGTAGGCTGCCAGAGTTCCGTTAGTACGCCACGATTTCGTCAACACATGTTTTCCCTTGCGCTGTGTGCAGCATTTTTCACTCTCTTAAGTGCAAGAACTAAATCAAGAAACATATTTTTTTTTTTCAATTTGGACAGAAGACGATGATCTCGATGGGTACTCAGCATCTCTCTTTCCATCGGAGTGTCGTCAACACTGGTTCGCCATTTTAACATTCGCCAACCAAAGGCGATGTCCTCCGCAGAGTCTATTGAAGAAAATAACGCACACAAATACGGATGTGGCACCTACCCAAAACAGCTAATTTTGGCTAATTATATGTGTAATAAGATATAGATTATATTTCACTTTTGGTTTTTTATATGTTAAATGGTTGATAAATTCAAATGGATGCCCTGTCACAATAAGATGAGAGATGCGAAATGGCCACTCTGCAGCGGTTAGCGGCGCTTGAACTAGACAGTCGATGCGCAAAAACTAGACTCCTTACTTTCCTACGTTCGCGCATTTCAATACGGGTGTTGTGCCGCTAACAAGTCGTTATGTCTTCGCAGATTCCACAAACACTTCAGTACCGCTACTCGCAGTTGGTCACGCGAGAGAAATGCCCCAGCGACGACGTGCCAGTCGGGTTCCTCGACGTCTGTCAACCAACCTTAATTACAGCGGAGGACGACTGCACCATCGTGCTCGTCCTGTTCCGGATTCTGCAGCGCATGCGCACGAGGGTGCTCGTGACTCAAAAGGCGTGTTCCTTCACGTTTCCGCTGCTCGCTGTCAACGGTAGAAACACTCGGAACGTCAGCGAGCGATTGTGGTGCTGTCACCGGCAGGCACAACCACTGTAATGTAACAACAGTTACAAAGGTACCTTTGGTTTCTTTTCTAATTAACAAATTGTAACCTTATGAAGCATACCCATACCCGAGAAAACTTGTGTTGGAATTAACGCTCTTAAGGAAGGATGTTTCTTTGAAGTGGGATAGATATTACAATAAAGATATTAATAAAAACAAAAAAGGATTGTGCAGTAACCGTCGAATATGATTGTGAATTTAAGCAAATAGCCATACGCTTATAAGAAGCTAGGGCCCTATGAGGTACTCGCCGTGGTTGCTCAGTGGCTATGGTGTTGAGCTGCTGAGCACGAGGTCGCGGGATCGAATCCCGGCCACGGCGGCCGCATTTCGATGGGGGCGAAATGCGAAAACACCAGTGTGCTTAGATTTAGGTGCACGTTAAAGAACCCCAGGTGGTCGAAATTTCCGGAGTCCTCCACTACGGCGTGCCTCATAATCAGAAAGTGGTTTTGGCACGTAAAACCCCATAATTTTTTTTAGGGCCCTATAAGGCAAAGCTATTCCAAACTGTTTCTATTCCATTTATGTGGTTATGGCGAGCCGCATAAATGGAATAGAAATGATAGAGACACGTGGGAGACCCTGCTGCACAGCTCGGACTGTGAACTCCAGCTCCAGCTCGTCCAACTGGCTGAAGAGGCCGCTGGGACCCAAGACCTCCCAGCCTGCATCTAAGGCGGCGGCACCCGCCTCCTGACCAGCTTGTCGGGGGTTGGGTAGATCACCTTATCCGTTGGAAAATAAGGTTTATTCTATCTAGCTATCTATTCTATTTATGACATTCGTCCTTCATGATTGATAAACAATTTTTCTTGTTCATCACCCAACGTCCCAAAAACTGCAAGGTCTTCCCATATTATATGACACGTACACACTGATTATGCATGATTAGCCGTACAAAAAAAATTACGACACCGCGTAATGGCTAATTTTAGTGCAGCTCCTTGGATGTTTTGATTTTGCCATACACGAGGCAAAGAATTTGAGAGAGACACGCATGTATGTACTGTTACAGAGCACTTTCTATTCTCCACACTTCTTCTTTCTTGAAAAAAAAAAAACACTCCTCTCCCAGTCCTCCAGCATTGGTGCTGCTCAGTCCTGGTCCTCTCGTCGGCTAAGCTTAGCTATACTGCTTCGCCGGTGCGAACGTGTGGTTTCTGGCGTCGGTGTCGCTGAGCCTTTGCTCGGGATAGCAGCAGCGGCAGATGAAGCACTTCCGCCGGTTGCGTCGCTCAGTGTTAACAGAACGCTATGAGTAGCGTGACTGGCGCAAATAACGTGTTGCGCTGCAGATTGCACTGATTTTGGGGCGCGTTTCACAGCATTCTCTGCACACAGACGTCCCATCCTGCAGCTCTTTGCTTCCGTTTATGGTATCGGTGCACGCGCTCACCGCACACCTTAGCGATGAAATCTTCGGCGAACGGACGACAGCGCGCTACCCAGGCGCCACCTGTTAGCCGCCGCAGAGAGACCGCCACTCATGCAGCGCTGCGTTTCCTCGGTCGCTACTCCCCTCTTCCGCTTTTCTCGTCATGCTTCCGCTATACCTTCCTCCGCTTTTCTCCTATCGCTCTTTTCGCCATCACTGTCATTCATGCTGTACTGCACTCCGCGGTGGCTCTCTTTTATCCTCTCCTGTGCCAATAGATTGTTCCCTCGGTTACGCCGACGCCGCTCAATGCTGCGTTCGCAAACTTATTTTCATTATACGTCTTTTAGAGCTCCGCTCTTAAGCCGAGACTACACGTATACGCTTGTGGACGCGCGCAATCTCACGTCTACACGCCTTGGGCCGGCCGCGCCTCGCGAGGAATGGCTGTTTGCATCCACAAAGACGCGCGTCAGTGCGTGCTCACTGGGCTTACTTATAGATGCCTTGGAAGATGCCCCTTGGTACTTTGTTATTGACAGGGTTTCCAAATGCTTCGATAGGTATAAACGTAATTCTTATATATTAGATTTGTTTTATCAGCATAAAAAAAGAAAGATTAAGCACTTTCTTGCATGATATTAATCTGCTTCGCTGAGAGTTGAGTTTACCGCGCCGTAGCTCCGAAGCCAGGCGCGCCGAGGCGCCTACGCGAGGCAACCCAAGCGCGCGATAACAGAGATCAACTGTTCACCAACATTGCGCGCACTCGCCGTGGTTGCTCAGTGACTATGGTGTTGGACTGCTGAGCACGAGGTCGCGGGATCGAATCCCGGTCACGGCGGCCGCATTTCGATGGGGGCGAAATTCGAAAACAACCGTGTACTTAGATTTTAGGTGCACGTTAAAGAACCCCAGGTGGTCGAAATTTCCGGAGTCCTCCACTATGGCGTGCCTCATAATTCTAAAGTGGTTTTGGCACGTGAAACCCCATAACTTAACTTGACTCAACATCGCGCGCGCCGCGCTTCGACGCGTACGCACCGTGCCGGACTGTCTGCGCACGCGTGGCCGCACTGACGCGAGCTTGCGCGCGTCCGCAAGCGTACTATATATCGTGAGCAATATGAGCGGGGAACGCGTGGCAAATAGCCTCGAAACCGAGTTAGAGCGATACGCGGAGGGCGCTGTCGAAAACATATTGGAAAGGGGAACACTCTTCCGCTAACCGTTGGCACTCCCACCGCGCAAGCGTGTGTCGAAAACGGCAGCTTACGGCATTTCACTCGGCGCGCCGATGGTTACGTGCACAGTAACTTAGAGCGAATCATTTTATTTCGCCACGCTTTCTTTTTCTTTTCTTACAGCGCACCTCTCAGGCGCCCGTTCCTGCGCTTAGGGTAAGGTATCTTAATTCAGATATACCCCCATAGGACCTGATATGTATATTATGGAGCGCATCGTGTCAATCGTTCCTTACAGACGGACAGATTTCCCAGGGAAGTAGCTCTCAAACGTTTACGCTTCAAAATAGTGCTGCTATTGACCACGCTACGCTGCACACAGTTATCAATAACCGCAATATCAAACAGCTTTATCAATGTGCGCTGGCGATGTCAAGTTCCTGCACTTTGTATAAAGAGACACATGGTGGGGAGTGCCAACAATTATTACAACAGCGTCTTTCTTTCCGCTTTGTTTCCGATGGCGGCCGCCACGTATTGGCCATAGCAGGGTTCGAGGCTATCTGACACGTGCTCCTGTGTTCCCGCTCATATTGCTCACGATAGTACGTGTTGTGCGGGCTTTACATGTCCGTTCCTGTGGCGAGCGTCGGCGTCGGCCTAGAGTCGGTGTAACTGAGCGAATGAGCGCAGCGAAAGATGAAAGCGAACGCGAAGCGCAGCGGGGCGACGAAAGACGCCAGGAGCAAAGCGGAGGAGGGTGCTGCACAACGAGGAGGCAGAAAGCAAAGTGCTGGCCCGAGCAGGCGTGACGCCGAGCGCGGAAACAAAGCACTGGCGTGGGCATCGGACCCACTACGCATGCGCTACTTCGTACTGCTGCTAAGCGAGCTGCCCGCCGAGAGCACCTTGTCCTTCAAAGCCAAATTCTTTGCCATAATATATCGCGAATTCAAAACACCTAAACAGCTACGCTCGAAATTTTCAGTATCGTAATCGTCGGTGAAATTTAGCACCATTAGCCCTCGGTTACGTCTCAAAACTTTTCACAGGTATCGTTATCGTGGTTCAAATCGTGGTTTTGGCCCATACAACCCCACTATTTATTTTTAAAATTCATGTCTGTGACACAGCGTCATTCTCTTCTCCTGGCGGCTCCATGCAATATGCGACACACACGCTGTCTCCAGGATCTGACGACGTTACTGAGGCAGTTGCTCGCCAGGGCCGGCCATAATCATGACGGCATGAGCACAGTGGGATGATAGCGAGTCTATGGCGACGATGACGCGACGACGACAGCTTGACGAGGATCCGATGACAATGGAAGCTGGAAGGACGACAATGGAACGACCACAACGGCATCAAAAATTGGTGACATAGATTTCACGACGAAGACTGTATGACGAAGGCACTACCATCTACTGTTATTGTTCTTGTAGTTATTGGCACTAGAGGAGGTGGTGCCACGTTTCGAGGCAGCGAGCACGTCATCTCCTCCACGTCGATCGGAACGTAGACGATTACACCTACGATTCTAAACTGGTCGCTGTGCATGACGCGTTTTACTAACATGAACAGGATCCGGGGTGACACCAGGACCTCGGTGATGTCGTGGGAGGGAGGAGTGGGGGCAGGTATGAGGCCCTCTCGAGGTACGACAATCCATTGCTTCGAGAGATACGCGGTGCCATGGCGGGAAATCCGGCACGTCGCACGCACAGCCCAAACGAACTGACGCACCTAGCGCCACCGAGCGAAGGCTATGCGGGGTGCGCGCAACCGCGCTGGCGAGTGTAGCAAGGAGCCGTCGTTCCAGTGGCTAGTAGCGGCGAGCGAGCGTGCGTATGGCGGCACGCGTGCATCGGCGACAAACTCTGCGACCTTGAGCAGCCTAGCGTTTAACATTGACTCTGACAAGGCAAAGAAAAGCTTCGCATTTTCATCTGCTTCATATTCGTGCCACGAACATGAATGTAACTCAAAGCGCGTTATGAAACCGGAATTGTCAAAAGGAACATTGGCGTTAGGTTCGTGCAGACATGATATGCAATAGATCAAGTCATGGAAACAACTTGACCGGACGTTCTTGAGCCCACTCTACGAGTTTTTTATTCAAAACGATTGTTATTTCTTTTTCTTCAATGAAAACCGCTAATTATTAAAAAAATTATTCCCACTTCGAAATTAGTCGACCGATTTGAGCCCACTCGGAACAGTGTCACGTTAGTGTGTTCGCCTAAGCTGTATAGCCTCAGCCTCCCCGTATTTTTTTTCATTTGAATGCGTGACTCAAGCGACGTAAAACCTTCCGGTACTGCTCGGAAGGTGAAGTAGAAGTTTGTTTTCCGCAAGTAGCGGGGAGCGGGGCAGCGCGCATGCGCAGCATGTCTTTGCAAACAAGCAAAAAAGAAACAAGAAAATGCGCTGGATGTTCCGGCGTGACTACGCGCAAGGATGGAGGAGAAAATTGCACTCTTGGCTTTAAATCTTGAAGAAATGGGTACCCACTGCGGTCGCTTAGTGTATGGGACTTCGAGCTGCTGAGGTAGCGGTCTAAACCACGGCGGTCGCCTTTCCATCAAAGCAAATGCAAAAGCGCTCGCACTGGATTAAAAAAAAATTACTGCGTTTTACGTACCGAAACCACGATCTGATGATGAGGCACGCAGTAGTGGGGGACTCCTGAAATTTGGACCACCTGGGGTTCTTTAACATGCACCTAAATCTAAGAACACGAGTGTTTTCGCATTTCGCCCCCTTCGAAACGCGGCCGCGGTGGCCGGGATTCGATCGCGCAACCTCGTGCGTATAGCGGCCCAACACCAAAGCCACTAAGTGACCACGGCGGGTCGTGCTCGGTTTAGGCGCACGTTAATGAAGCCCAGATGGTGAGACATTAATACGCAGCCCCCCACAACAGCGCAGTTTGTAATCGGGTCGTGGTTTTGCTACATGAAACGCCAGAATTTTATTTAAATAGCATCAGCTGAGAATGCCTTGCCACGTTCGTTGGGAAGGTGTTCGTACAACAAACAATGGTGACATTCAAAGAATTTCTCCGTTTGTTTCCTCTTTATTTTTCGCCTGATTGGTCTGGCCGCTACGCTTCTCTATTCTGCTCCATCGCCGCTTCTGGAAATCATGCCACATTCATTTATTTCACTGCACTCGGTGAACATTTTCAATGCGATTACCATTCCCTTGTGAACGTTAACCAGCTTGCGATATGTGCGTCTGTAATAACCCTATCACACCAACTTCGGTCACTGGCTATGTGTTGCTCTTCAATGACAAAAAAAAAAAATCTGTTAATGTATCTCCTTTACTGGGCGAAATTGAAGGCGCGCCACGTAGTATATACAGACACTTTTTCCGCGTCGACATCGTGGCAGTGGTACCAGATGGCGCAGCATTGCTTTAATGCTAATCACTTTAACGTTGGTATATATCCGAGATGGTCGCTGCCGGAATTTTGTTTTTGTCGCAGATGCCTATTGTAAGCGCTAAGGACACAACAGATTTTATTATTTGTATTTATTTAGCTTTACATAGACGCGCACTATTAGGACACATTCATAATCAGCGTTTTCAAACCTGATGTACACGATGTAAAACACAAATACATTTTCTCGTGGAAGGCCTGGGAATGAAGGACTCTGGTTGCTGTTTTCCGGGACTGGAGGATTTCTGTTTTCGCTGCCACACTATAAGGGCCATTGCGATTCATTTGTCCTGGCAAAGCCTCTGGACATAGATCTTCACGCTCTCTTTAGGCACGCCTAAAAATGAGTACGTTGTCAGCTCAAGGTCAGGCTGGAAAAGATGAGAAATTTCGTTATTAGCATGGCTATCCTTAAGAAGAACGGGAATTAGTATTGTATTTCCACAGCAGCATATTGTTGCATATTAATGTTCATTTAAAATAAAGGTTCATGACTTCGCATGCACGGTCAATGTACCGGCATTGCCTTAGATCTGCTCCTGCCGTGATTGAAAATGGTGTTTTCTGAGCTCGTTGGTTGCACATAGAGGGTGGATTTTCCAGCAAGAAGCACTGAGAAGGAGATAAGGCGCGATGACAGACCGCTGGACTAGCAACTCGCTTGAAATAGTCGAGCTCTGTTGGACTAGCAGAATTGCCAGTCCAGCGTTGTGTCATCGTCGCATCGTCGCGTCAGCGTGCTTTGTGTTAGGAACCCTTCTTGCTTCTCTGATAATTTTACAGAGTTAATATTGCAGAAACGGCCTTACAATAAGAAATACTGTCTTTCAATACTACAAGTACAAAACAATGACTTAGCTTTCGAAGGCGTGACTAATTCTCTTCGAAATGTCTCTCTTTATGTCTCTCTCAACGTTTAATGCAGTGCATATTAGGCATTTAAATGACAGGCCATATCCTCAGCATTTTTGCTGCTCCGTGGGATTTCCAAGGAGAGAACGCTTAGGCTAGATTATTTTATGACACCGAAACACAAAGTCAATAAAGAATTTTAGGTGTAGGTCCCAGTGGCATCTGTGAGGAGGAAGCGAAATGAGTGTTTACGAGATTTCTTTAGCTGGCCTGCCGTTCAACATCCCCTAGAATATCTGCAGGCGCCTCGGCGTTCCAAGCATATTTTCAGATTTCTTTCAATTGTGCATGTGTTCTGCGCCACGGAAGAGTCATTGAGTCAGTTTTATTTAAGTTCACTACTGCACCCTCGTCCACACAGGCATATTATTTGCTGAAATGTTGAGCGGAACAATCACCCAGTTAAATCACTCCCAAAACGCTTGAAGTCGAAAAGAAACAAGAGACGCAATTTCCTGTCACAGACAGAACCTGACTGCAAGTCTCGTCTCGGCCAAACAGCCATTCGCGGCGTGTCCTGCGCGCCGCGGAGCTCACGGACCACTGGCGCTCAAAAGAGCACCGGCAACCCAGTCGCAGCACCGAAAGGTGACAATCGAGTGTTTACTGCCCTATATCTGCCTTTTGAATGTCGCTATTGGAAATAACAAATAAAACTTCATCGTACTAGAAATTACAGCTTGAGTGATATTGTGAACAAACATTTGCAAAAACTTAGAAGCAATATTTTTTGTAACTTGTTTGGGCAGTAAGTAGAGTATGTAATGCAGTCCTGTACAATGGTTTGGGGGCCAAAGGCCCCATTTTGTTCAGTTTTGACTGGTTGCCGGGATGATCTGGTTTTATTCTCGGAATGGTGCCCACATGTTCTCTTTGCATTCTCGTTTTGAGTGCCCGGATAACGGCTCAGGATTTTGCCTCAATGTTTATTGAAAGTCGCCGACAACGGGAGCGAAAATCATTTCGTGCTTCAAACCGCGCTTGTTTGAAGCCCAAAAATTTTCGAACACAACAATGCACTCGTATTTACGCATATGGCAACCGTTGTATCACTCCGAGAGGCGACGGTATTAGCTGCCCTGCCCCTTCTACATCGGCGTCCGGGAGTGCATGCAAGTCTGTAATTATCGATTCTGATAGCTGGTTCTCAGTCTTCCAACTCTTCGCCATGCATACTGTTCACCTGTTTAGCAAACGAGTGTCCGATGAATACACTGCTCTCATAAGCGCACATTTAGAGGACGTGTATATTTTTTTTCAGAAACACAGAAATCATGTAGTAGCGGACAATTAATCAGATCAGTTTTTTAAGCAGTCTATATTGAAAGAGCTCTCACTTGATTGCTGATTGGCATAAGATACAGGCATTGCGTTTCAGAAATTCATTAACTCACCTATGCAGCCTTTCGCAAAGGAGAGCTATACGTATACATATATATATATCGTGTGTTGACAGCGTGCCGTTTTGGCGGTCTTTCCTTGTTCTACACGCATTGTTCGACGCGAAAACACTATATCTAAACATCGATAGTCTAAAATGAACTCTTCGATTACCTTTATTCTTCCCCAATTGCTTAGGTTTTATGTGAAATTGACCGGTAGTACATACGCGAACTTAAGGGGTGCGCTGTAGAAACGGTGTGCCTTCGTCCAGTGAAAGCAAGCAGAGCTTAAAAAGCGCTTAGTTAATGTAGCTTCATCGTTCTGCTGCGCTGTGGCCAGCACGGTGACACGAAGTTTGCAGAAATCAAGTAACGGACAAGTGAATAGCATTGCGCCACTTTTGCGCGTTGCGTACGACATAGCAACAGAATGACGAACCCCTTCAAGTGCACGCGTATATTCTGAAGCCCTGTCTTCTCTCTCTCTCTCTCTCTCTCTCTCTCTCTCATTCACTCAACTATGCGCTTCGCACGTATAAAGTAGCGACTGCTAAACTACCTCACTATGTTTCGCTTCTCTCTCTGTTTGTCAACAGGCGCGCTGGGCTTACGCTCCGTTTAACTGGAATGACGTCGCCTGAAGCTTGACGTGGGTGGCTGGCGATTGCTGAATTTCCCGTATTTGAATCGTTGATGACTAGTTTTGTCCGCTTAATTAGCGCGAAATCCCATCACACTCTGCTTCCCGTCGTAAGTTGCGTCAGCGTTGTTATAAGCCTAGTAGTCTCTTCTCAGCGACACTATTTTCAGACAAGCCAGCCAGTCGGTGGCTTTGGTAGTGGTGTGCGTAAAGTAACTTTCAAACCGAATCGAATAGAGTCAGTAGCAAATCTAATATAGAATGCTTTTAGAATAGTTTTCGAAGAATGACCAGCAGATATCAAAATCTTTATTAAAAATGTTTACGTTCTAGTACACTTTCTCCTTCGTTTGACGAATATGTGCAGTAAACTTCTGTTGGAAGCTTAGAAAAACATGGATCAAGGAAGTATTCGCTGGTGGTTGGAGTGGCTCCATCACACCACTGTTACTGCAGCCAACGGGCACAGTTGTGACGTCGCCGTCAGCCTGGACCTTAAAGGTGGTTCTCCTATGATTGACGGTTCTAAGTATGCTCTGCAGTACGTCGGTTGAAGAGCCTGTGTATGATGTCTTGCTGGGCCATCTCGATGCATGAGATGAAATGTGATAGTGTGAAACGTGTTTTTCGTATCTTGTAGCTCTCAGCGGGTAAGCTGAGGCTTGTATTGGGCCCGTACCTCTGCTGCTGCCGTTCTTTCGGTGACAAAAAACAGTCGCTGTCCCAAGCTATAGCGAATCGGGGAAAGTGCCCTCACAGAAGCTAAAGTATTGGGACGCTGGACACGACCGTCATCCGCAGGGAATCACTCCTGCCCTGCATCACTTTTTTTTTTTCAGAGTGAATGCGCTCAGCAAGAGACCACATTTGTGGACTGCATGGTGAACGACGATGTTGTCAGTTCGTGCGCCTCACTTCTCATACTTTTACTTTTTTACTACCTCCTCCCCCAGTAAAGGCAGCAAATCAGATGCAACTTAACCACTTAACATTACTCCCTTTCTTTCGGTGTCACTATGCTGCGCATTAAGATAGCAGAAGAGAATGTAGGCAAAATAAATAAAAGGCTTACGTTCTGTCTTGGAGCCAAAGTTATCTTGAATTGACGGAGCACTTGAGAAGTAACCGAGGCGAGCTCGAGTAGAGCCAGACGGGAGCCGACGCACATGCGTGGCCCCAGGCCGAACGGATGGTAGGCAGTTGAGTTGATCAGATGCTTGTTTTCAGGGCTAAACCTGCAATAAGAGCAACTGACATTACTAAGAACACGAAAACAATAAGAGAATGCAAATGATTGGGAGGCAAAGTTTGCTGATTACATTGAAATTCGCCTTCGGGGATGATGTAAACGTTGGCAGTCCGGGCTCAAACAAACGTCAAAATGCATGGTACAATATGCTTAGAGAAAGCTCGGTTGACTCCGCTTGACCGTCCTGGCTTTGCAAAGAAACGTATAACATAAAAAATTACAGTTTATAGTTTTGCTCAACTCTGTTTACTGCAACCTTGAATCCGCACCAGATCTTGTCCTGTTTGATTGTTGTGAGCGAACCAATAGATAATCATGATGGCTGGGATTCTTACGAAGTAGCTTTCATAGTTACAATTAAAAAGAAAATTTGCTCTTTCTTTGCACACTAATAGGAACTAAAAGTGGATGTACATGACGCAAAGTGGCGCAACGCCTCACTGATGCATATAATGTTAAAAGAGACTTTCAGGGGTTGGTATTTAGTATTGCAATGTGGCTGATTATTTACCTTGTACTATCACCTAAAATCTCGTACACCGAGAGCAGCAATCGTTTCTCATAGAAGAGCAGCGAACGAGTGCCGAACTCTACAGTAAACATTGGTAAATAAAGTGGCAGGGGAGTGCCATTCGTGCTGGTTTTCCTGCACAACCGGTGTAGTAGTTCATCTGTATACATTGTTCCACATTCATTGTTCCTTGATGTTTTCGAACAGAATTACGTGAAATGGAAGAAGCGGTGAAAGGCAATACAGAAGTTGGGCAAACTTAAAGGAACTGTCGGGGTTATCCACAGTCATCACAGTAGGAAAACACAAAAATACGTTGTTCTCCCTCCGGAGGGGTCAGAAGCCCGCTGTCGTGGCCGTGTCAAGGCTCAACTCGAGCCTAAAGTGACACAATAAAAAACTCTTTGGTCTGCCTTCTGTGGGGTGGAGCGACAGCTGACTTACAACTCGGCCGCAGGCCTGTCATGCCACGCGGATTGAAGAAAGAAAGAAGCAGGGGAGAACAAAAATAGGCGAACACTCGCGCGAACGCCGCGGGGCCCACCACAGTAGTATGTGCACGTTCACAAGATGTGCAAGATGGCGGCGGAGGGAAAGAGCGAACACCGTATGCGCTTACTGTGTGCCTAGTCGTGAAGTATAGCTCAATTGGTAGAGCATCGCACGCGAAATGCGAAGGTTGTGGGTTCGGTTCCCACCTGCGGCAAGTTGTTTTTTCATCCACTTTGATTTCCATTAATTTATCGTTTCATTTCATTCATTAAGCACAAGTAATTTCCCTTATGTTGTCCTTGGTGTCAGTGTTTGTTGGCTTCTTAAGATAAGTCGTGAAGTATGTAACGCAAGGTGGATACCTTTCTCATATAGTACGTACCGCCATTTTGGACGCTGAGCAAACCCACCCGCAAGACTTCGCCCTTTCCTCCATTCCGCTCCCGCTGCCACCCTATTCCGCTTTACTTAGCTTCGAGCCATGAAAACGCGTACCGCTATTCATAGCCGACGCATGGGAACGGCAGTTGCTCTCAATGCATTTGAAGGCAACATCGCGCAAGCGAAGTTTGCATTATCGCGCTCTGTTGATAAGTGATTGAAATTAGTTACTTCAATCGTCTGACAAGCTGCCCTTAACAAGGTTGCTGTACTACGCGGATAATTAGTTCAGCAGCCGAGTGCGAGTTCTGCTGAATCTCCAAATTGAAACGGTCTTCAGACTGTGAGGCATAAATAAGGCATGATCTAAGAATGAGTTAGCGATCAAGATTAGATATAATAAATAAAAGAACATGTCAGCTTGAAGTGTTCAAAATTACCTCGGAATCGTTAGTACAAAACAGCCAAAAGCTCAAAAACAGTTGCAGAAGTTCTTTCGTGGTGCGACACTGTCACCATGACTAGAGCATGTACAGTAGCTTCAACCACGACCAAGGATGGATGAGTTTTTTTGACATCGGCGCACAGTGATTGCTGCCTAGCCATAAATTATGAAATCATTAGGTTGCACTATTTTTATTAACGTGCATGACGGATTTTGATGATCTCTCATACCAACAGGTGTAGCCCATGCTCGCACAGAACCTCGCCCTAGGTTATTAACAAATATCGTGATGCCCATACAGCATGGTGCAAGCGTTGCCACATTAGTAGTCCTCGGCAACCGACGTCGTAAGGTAGCCCTTCTAAATATGTGTGGTTTGCAGATGGCATATCGTCTGAAACCGCGCGGTGTAAGTTTCTGGGATTGCTCTGTTGTCTCAGGCTGCCTACAACAGAGAAGCGAAACAGAGAGGCCACATTACTACCCGAATATATGCTGAACATATTTCAAGTTGTACCTATAGAACATAGTTTTTGCAATTATAAACAGTGGCTTGACGTTTCAAATGTGTTTCCTTCTGTGTTATTAGTTTTGCTGTGCTTTGGTTTGAAGTTGCACTAACGCTAAATTCTGCTACAGCGTTTCGTTCGGTTGAATCACAGGAGAAATAATTGTTACAGTTGAACATTTGCAACATCTTGGTCTGATTTTAGTGTTATAGAATGAATTGCAAATTTGTCTGTAATCTCTATGTTTAGAACACCACAGACAAGGAAATCATCATAGAATTGCACTCTGATCGATACGTCCATGTTACTGAAATGTAGGCGTACCAAACAGCCACACTAGCCCTAAAAGAACAATAAGGGCGACACTAACGTAGGTGCTGTAGCGTTGTCCTTTTCGCTCCTAGTTTGTCTGTGTGTCGGCACGCCTGCCTTTGAATAACGTGAATGTCTACGAACTTGCTGACCTTTCAGCGGTTCTAAAGAGAGATACGTTCTCTTCGAGTAATCTAACTTTTTCGGCAGTTTTGAGTATCCCTCGGTATTGATAGCTGGTAGAGACCACAAAAGCCGATTCAGTTTCTCGATTATGTTAAAGGTGTACCCGATAGCATACGTCACTTACCTTTCTGGCTTAAATTTTTCAGGTTCTTCCCAGTGTCTAGGATCATGGTGGAGATGGTACGTGGGGACCACCACGGAAGTTCCTTTTTTGATAAGGTACTTGCCGCACCGATGGTCTTCATCGGCACACCGCGATTGTCTGGAAAGAGGTGCAAGGAAAATAGGGTCAGAATGTATAGAAACACTATTAGGTGCTTAAATCAAAATTCCCTTTGTAACTTCTAATATAATAGAGCGTACTTTGCGAATACTGTAATTGGACAGTAAAAAAAAAGAAACTGAACCAGCAAGCAACTGGAAAAATGGAAAACAGGCAAAGATTATGTATAAAGATGCATGACTGAAGCGATTAGTTACCTCATGGGCGTTTTAAATCGACGGAATTTTCACTTTCTTCAGTGTTCAGCTGCTCTACAAACATTCATGATTAAAATTACCATTGCTGAGGATGTAAGTAATAAGTATCTTCCCAAGGGATCTTGCATCATAAGACAGCCAACGACGAGTCTTACACTCAGATGCGAATCTAACATTAGCCAAGAAGTCGCAAAAGTAGATTGCCTCTTCTTTCTTTTAAAGCACTAAACAGCAGTTATGTGCTAGAAAACGTGGGAACGTGTTCGTTCGGAACACGCTATTATTGAGAGTCTGTAGCGGATCCAGTAATGGGGGCTGAGTGTCATTACCGCCGCGCCGATCCTCGTGACGCTCAGATAATCAGTCCACCTTCCAAGCATTGTA